>NW_026947517.1:1258125-1887187 GCF_034190915.1 Cavia porcellus
TTAATTCCAAGTGGATCAAGGATCTAAATATTAAAAAAGAAACAAAAATCTATTGGAGGACAAGGTAGGTAGGAATCTTGGAGATATAGGAGTAGACCGTGAATTCATGAATAAAACGCAAAGTGCATAGGAAATATTTCAAAGAATCAACAACTGGGATGTCATATTACTAAAAGTTTTTATACTTCAAAAGAAATCAGACAAGTGAGGGAAAAAAAACCTAACAGATTGAGAAAGCATCTGGATCTAAGACACAGGACTTAAATGCAGAACATATAAAGAATTGAAAAACATCAAAGACCCTTTCCAAAAATGAAAATCAGAGATGAGCACACAGTTCTAAGATGAAGATATACAAATGGCAAATAAATACATGAAAAAATGTTCACCATAACTGGTCATTTGATAAATGCAAATTAAGACAGCACTAAGGTTTCATCTTACTCTGGGAAGAATGGCTGCCATCAAAAATTAACTGAAACAAATGTTGGCGAGCATGAAGGGAAAAAGGAACTTCTCCACTGTTGGTGGGAATGCAGACTGGTGAAAGCACTATCAAAATCAATGTGGAAATTCCTCAAATCTAGGATGGAAGTTTCATTTAAACCAGCTGTTCCACTCCTGGGTATTTTCCCAGAAAAATTGAAAATATCATGTCACAGTGATATATGTGCACCCATATGTGGAGCGCAGTTGTGATAGCTAAATCTTGGAAACACACAAACTGCCCATCAACCACAAGTGGATGAAAAAATTGTATTTTTACACAATGGAATACTACTCAGAGGCCTTTATAGGTAAATGAAGGTAACAAGAATATCCTTATTAGTAAAATAAATATGACTCACATTAGAAAATGTCACATTGTCTCTAGTGTAAAAAATAATAAAAACTGACAAAGTAATGGGACCCAAAAAAGTATAATAGATATTATAAAAAAGAAAGGGAAGAAAAGTGCTCTAAAGGATATAATGGTATGTATAGTATGTAAGATAGATGACCATATTACTAAATTTCTGTTAGATCATTGAACAGGAGGGTTTGCACTGTCAATGTTTCAGTGTTCAGGGACATTTTATGCTTTGTTTTTGTAATTTTAACAACTATTTTTAAGACAACAATACATAATGTATCAACTAATGATTTTATGATGTTAATTTCTTTGAATTCTATATTCTATACCTTTTTGCTTTTTTGTATTTTGTTTCTTTTAATTTTGTTTTCTTTCTTTAAATAAAAAAAATTAAAAATGAAAAAAGTAATGGACCTGGAGTTTTGGGCCTCTGATTCCTTGAAGCAGGACCTGCTCATGCAGTGGTAGGAATCCTTGGGATCCATCTAGCTGTGCATGGCCATAACCTGCACTGTGATGGGATTAGTGGTACTGTGCTGTACATTTACTGTTGTCATGTTCTTTGCATATGTGAGTCCACCCTATAAGCCACTTACAATAAGCATATTTTCCCTGATTTTTGAGTTGGTGGAATGAGAAAAATCACTACATATTGTTTCAATATCAAAGGGTATGAGGACCTGTATGGACCTCACCCAACCGATTGGCATGTGCACATCATGGACATAGTTATATAAGCCTGAGTTAACATAGACAGCCATAAATGTGCTCAGGTTTATGACAGAATGCAAGAAATAATGCCTGAGGATGACTGATATATACAGGCTGGATAATAAAAATGCTTGCTTATTACTGTTGCTAATGTTGGCTCTGTGTGGTTTCTTCTCCCTGGGGATGTTACCCACTAAAATACCCACTCACCTCCCTAACTCTGAGAAAATATCATACCACAGACACAGGGTGCTTTAATACCCCACAAAACTAAACTCCCTGTGCCCTGTTCCAAGCCATGCATCACATCAAAAAGCCCAATTCTCTGTTGGGATACAGCTTAAGAATGTAGACCAAGTTTTATGCCTGTGTCTTGGTGATCACTTCCTAAGCCCTGTGATGCACATTTGCCCCACTTCCATCCCTCCTCTGTACCCCACAGGGCATTAATATTCCCAAATGTTCTGACCTGGAAGTGGAACAAAGCTCCCCTAGCAGCAGACGTGCAGTTCTCGAGCAGCTTGGTCGGACCATGGTCTGAGGTGAGTCAGTCCTAGGCTGTAGGCCAGGACAATAGGGTCCATTGGCCCCTCTCTCACATGGGTGGAGCTACTTGCCAGCATATCTTAGCCTCCCTTGATCCCTGAACACATGGAGACTCATTTTTCCTGTGTATCATAGTGTGTTAAAACCAGGCACAGCATTAACGCATGGTAGGGAGAAACCATGTCCAGCACAAACCCTCCTGAAGGCAGCTCCCCATGTGCTCTGCAAGCCATCTGTTCTTAATATGTGGCACCACGTTGTAGCTGAGTGCTATGAGGGAGAGCACAAAGCAAGGGCAGGACCCGGTGCTATGGAACCCATAGAGTTGGGCAGCCCTTCTCAGATATGTGTGGACCCCAGTGTCTGTCAGGATATAGGGATGGCCCTCTTGAATAGCTAGGGATATCCCTGCCTGGGGGTGTTGGGTCAGGGCGGCAGTGGACACTGGCTATGTCTGGCAGCACGTTGGGCAACACAGAGTGTGTACCACTGCCCATGCCCAGGACATCCTCCCACAAAGTCATTCTTTTGTCATTACCCTACCAGACTTTGTATACCCAGGGCCCCACTTTTCCCCACCAATCTTCACTGGACCTTTGAATGCAGTCACAGGAGGAGGCAATGCACGTGTAGCTGCCCAAAATCCAGTGTCACTGGTGTCTGCTGTCACTCAAAAGTTATGGTGGGTAACAAAATCACTGAGTGGTGTCCATCACTGAGTAATTTCTGGCCTTTTTCTAATCTTCCTTCTTCCATTCCCTCATTCCTCAGGCATCCCTCCCTCCTCCTTCTATACTCTGTTCTCCTTCTAAGATCACACAGCTGGGCTTGTGCTAGCCCTGGCTGGCCTAGGAGCTGCTCTATGCCCCTTCCATCCTTTTTTGTCCCAGAGAGAATTCTGTTCCCACAAGTATTTTTTATCACCTAGAAAAAGCTTAATCCAACCTGTGTTGCACTTGGCCCAAGGCCTAGGATTGAGGTTCCTAGAAGCCCTTAATGTTGACTCACAGCTCTAGAAGTTCTCAGAATATGGTGCTTAGAATAGAGGTCTCAAAGCCAGTCTGGAAACTCCAATCTGTGGAGCATCTAAGGAGCTGATCTAAACTGTGAGTTGCCATGTGATGCATGTGTATCTGGATATGTGGGGAAACAAATGCAGTTGCTCCTGTCTGGCACAATCCAAATAGAAACAGTAACTTTGAAATAGCTCCTGGAGGATTAGCAGTATTGGATCTGGCCAGGGAACAAAGGCTGTGTGCACCAGACCTTGAAACAGGACCCTGAGATCTGGACCACACATTGGAAGAAAGGGAAATAAGGGTGCCCAAGCCCAACTGTGTATGGAGACAAATTCTTCCCAACTGTTACAGTACATCTCTGTTCTGTCCCAAGACCAAATGACCATGTTATAAAGCCTGGAATTGTCATCACCCTGTTATTGGTATATCTCTGGGCCCCTCAGGAGTGGACAGCACCTGGAAAGGAGCTGGCCCAAGGCTCACCTGTGCATAATGTACCTCTCAGTGACCGATTCTCAGGTAAGGTGGTCATGGCCAGTGTCATCTCTTTTTTCTGTCTGGCCAGCTAGTTGCCAGGCACTGCTGTGTTCTCACTTTCTTGCTCATTGGATCATGAGAGAAATACCTAGTGTTCGAGTTCTGGTGTCCATGAGAATATAGTCAAGTGTGGTGGAGTGTGATCAGCAATGGGGCAGCTGAGTTTTGAGTGGCCAGGGAGTGGGGCAAGAATCCCATACATTTCCTTCCCCACCACATTGATGTGGGTATCTTGATGTATAAAGCAGGGTTCCTTCCAATTAACTGTCACTTTTTACTACATCTTTCCATCTCACGATATTTACTGGAAAGCTGTCTGTATGTGACACAGTATGTCACATATAAAAGTATGTTGATAACAGTGTGTTGAAGGCCCTGCTGAGCATCTCTTCCCAGACCGCTGGGCAGCAGCTCAGCCTTTGAAACTTAGTGGGAGAGACAGGGGAGGAAGGAGGAGGAAGACAAGGGCTTTCTCCTCGAAGACAGCAGTTACAGAGGTGCAAGGGTCACCTCCAGCTGTCACTGTTAGACCCACTTTTGAGCCTGTATCCTGAGGCTAGAAAGAAGACAGCAGTCTTGGCCACTTTGCTAGAAATCAGAAATTTGAGCAGAGTTACAAAGGCAGGACTTGGGAGCCAGACTGAGGGCTCCTCCAGAAGACTTTCCTGTGTTTGGTTTTCACTTTCTGTTCCATGACTCAGTCAACACCAGCTGTTGGCAGTGTGGGTTCACTTGTCTCCCCAAGATTGAGCTGCTTCTGTAGATCTCTGGTACTCAGCACAGTTAGTCCTCTATGTGTCTCTGTTAGGTAGTGCATAGACAAAAGTATAAAAGTGCATATTCCTATGATAGGAAGATTAGCCCCAGAAATTCCATTAGCGAGGATGTAGATTGAGGACAGCTGATGCTTTGCTCTACAGGTTTGCATCTGCATGAAGGACCCACTGCTGGCCAGGTAGAGCGTGTCCTCCCTGTGTGAGGTTTTTCATCAGTTGCTCTTTTTTTCCTCACATGTCTGAATAGATTTTTTTGTTTGTGTTTTGTTTACAGATTATTGTATATTTTTATTAGTACCTGTATACCGTGTATGCTGATTACATTGGTGATAGATCCATTGCAAATGTGATGCATAGAATGGAAATTAGGCCCCATCTTGTGCACAGTGGTACAATCCAACAGCCAATGACTGTCCTCAAAGTTATGTGCATTGAGCACACATCTCAGGACTAATACATTGGTAACACAAGGTGCTGCTTTGTCTTGATTGTCCTTTCTTTATGACCAGTACAGTGGGTAATGATACAATAATTAGCCCAACCCTAAACTTAAAAGTCTGGCCAACCCCTAAATCTAACTCTAACCCTATAAAGTCATTACCAGAATTCTCTGGCCAAATTGAACTTTATGACACTGATGTGGAAAATGTAATATAGATTAATTATGCAAATATACAATCTGTGGTGGCTGGGATGGTGCAAGAGGGGAAAGAAAACACCGTTGTGTAAACATTTGAAGAATACATTCTGGAAGTGGACCTTGGGGAAATTAGCTTCAAATTGAGAATGCACTGAATGCCAGCAAGCTGATTATTTTAAAAAACATTAAAATCTTAAATTTTCTCTGTTTATTCTATCACTAACATATCTCTGGTAAATAAGTGTAGCAGTGAATACAGTAATAAGTAAATCTGGAAAAGAGGGGAATGGAAGGTGTGGGTCAAGAGCTGCCTGCAGGTAGACCTCAAGAGATGACTCCTGAGTGGAGGCACCAGGTGGCTTAGATCTCCAGCTGCTGGACAAAGGAATCCAGGTGCTGGCTCTTGCTCTGGGATCACACCTGGTGAGGGAGTTGCAGGTGAAGCTGGCTCAAGGTCTGCAGATGCAACTTCTGCATGGGCTGAACCTGGCCCTGTAGTTGCAGGAAGTGCAAAGATCGCCAACTGTCCATGGGCTTCCTGAGCAAAACTTTCCCATTGCCTGTCCAGGCAGCCATGTGCACCAATACAGCCCCAGCTAAGCCTCCCTGACTGTATTCACACATTGACTGCTGAGTGTGTCACGCTCCTGGGTCACCAACCACCTGGGCACTTTGTTGAGTTCCAAGGCCATTACCTCCCACAAGCCCACATCCCACACACCAGGGCTACCTATTTTAGGGCTCAGTCCCTGGTGGTTCAGGATGATCCAGCTGTTCCAGGAGAAGCTCAGCCTGGGGATCCACATGGGCATACATTTCCAATGGGGCATCAAGCACAGAAGACCTGGGGAGACAGGAAGCTAGCAGAGTGAGAGGGCTGGCCTTTCCTGCCACAATGTCTGCACAGTCCACTTGTAGAGAGGGGTGCATGGGCCTCCTGTTCAGTCTGTACAGCATCCATCCCCATCCTCACCCAGCCATAATTGGGCAGTTACAGCCCAAGGAGCTCTTAAAGGCTGACAGAAGTCTCAGGGGGTGGGAGTTCTTGCTCAGTTGAATCACACCTCTGCTTTGGACAGGGAATCCTGACACAGTTTCTCCCTGTCCATCCCCAGTGCAATTCAGTGTGGTGAACACAGAGAGTGGAATCTTCCCTTTCTTTGCACTCAAGGGCTCAGGGCTGCCCCTCCGTAAGTATCTGAGAAGTGAGGGATCAATCAGTGTCTATCCTGTGTCACTGCAGGCTCTATCTCAGGCAGTGATGCATTGTCCAGTTTTCTTAGCCTCTGTATAACTCCTTGTTTATGGTCTGTCCCCACATGTAGGGAGGCCTGGGGACCAGAATAATGGCCTTGAGGTGAACAATATATGTTCTGCTGCCAAGGGTGACTCTGTGGCCTCCAAAGAACATCAAAACTCAAAAGGGCAGTGGTTGCCCTGGCTCTGCTTATAGGATCATGGTCAATGCCCAGAAAAGTGTCTGCACACAGTGTGTCTTCATGTACATTTGTGGGTTGATGACATCTATCTGCTCTTCCATGACATCTGACAGCCATGGAAAATTTGCTGTTCTTAAGATTTCCTGTGTTGGTCCAAACCAAGGATAGACATAGCACATGATGTAGAACAGAGTACAAGGTCATCAACAATTGTAACCTTACACTGCTTTGTTCTGTTTTGTGTTTTTCTCTTTTTCCTCTTAAATAAAAAAAAAAAAAAAAAAAAAAAGATTTCCTGTGTTGAACAAACCCTGAAGTCCGCAAAGTTACTCTCCAGTCTCCTTTCCAATGAACAGAACTGCAACCACCAAGTATTGGTCAGCGAATGAGATGGAAGATCATCCATCAGAATCATCAAAGTCCCCACAGTAGGTCTTCAGGGGGCCAAGGCCACACTTGGTATGGAGCCCCCATTTCATCCTTAGTGACCCTAAGGTCTGAATCCACTCAGACCCCACCCATTCAGCATTGTAAACTAGGGTTGATTGAGGCCCTTGCATAAGGCCAGGACCTGAATCCAAAGGTGGCCAAGTCCCACTGGGCTGCTAAGGTGAGAACTCCCCTTCTCAGCCTTGGTGCTTGTGGGGTAGAGATGTGATCCTGGAGGAGTCTAGGGATCTGGATAGATCTGGAGGATCTATCCAGAAGGCCAGCTCCATAGGCTCCTTCAGACTGTGAGGCCCATCTGCCTGCACCGTGCTTCCTGTACAGACCTCTGCCAGGCTCTCTGCTGCCTGACTTCTGAGAATGTGGTGAGACTGTGGTTGGATATGGAATTGGTGTCCTGCATGTGGCTTCTCAGGGGGGTTTGGGGATGAAGAAAAGCCCACACTCCAATTGGTCCACAGAGGCTCGTGGTAATGGGCTCACAGGATGGTCCTTGCAGAAAAGGAATTCTCATATTAAAAGTTACATTTCACAAGGGACACTTAGGAATACTAGTATGCTCAGATCACCTCGATAGAGATATTGAAAACAAGTCTATGCATGAACAAATGCCATGAGTCCTAAGACGGCCTCCAATTTTAGAGATGAGAAAAGGAGACTCATTCTAGATATCCAGGTCCATTAATGAGACACCACAGAATATTCTCAGTTTTCTGATGAAAAGTTCCCAGGAAGGAATTAAGTTCCTCTTCCATTGCAATGGGAGGCTGAGCAGCTGTGTTCACTGATCTCTTCTTGTGCTCATTTTGCCCAGAGGCTCCTGCAATATTAATTGCAGAGCCTGAAAACTCCCATGAGACAAGTGCCAGAGAAATGGACAGAGTGGATGACATTTGAGGTGAGCACATCTCTAGCAAGGTGATGCTGTGTAAGAGCTGGAGACAGCAGGGGAAAGACAGCTCACGAATTGTCCTTGGACACCAGGCCCACAACTGACAATAAGGTGCAATGGTAGAATTCAATCATGACCAGAAATGAAATGACTTTCATCTGTCCCCTTTCTCCTGCTCCCACTGATATGTGTACAGTGACCTTGCCTGTGACAAGGTAGAGACAGAGTTGAGAGTATATGGTAGTTGAGCACTTGGAGTCAAGATTCCTTTGGAGCAGCACCATGGGCCCAGTGTCTGAAAAGCCCTGGAGGGAGGTGCTGGAAGGATTGATCTGACATAAAGTTCCTCTCAGTCATCTGTGGGTCTCCATACAGTCCCTTCTGCTCACAAACCCTGCACCGGAGCCGATATATGTTGTTACTGTGGGTACCATGTCTGGATCAGGGATGTGGCACACAGGTTCCAAGGTCCATCTCCATGCTGATGTCCTGTATGCACCTTGGATGGGGCAGTGCCCAGGCAGCAACAGGAAGCCTGAGACTCAGACACCACAGGTTTCACTTTGTGAACCCAGATAACCTTATGTTCCTTAAAGACAGACAGATCTGTATCAGACGTCTACCCAGGAGAACAAGAGATGACTCTGGAGGCTGTGGATAAACATGAGCTCTGCCTTTGTCCTCGAGGCTGCCCTGTCTGGTGGGAACTTGACAGGAGCACAGGCTCATGTGTCCCAGGACCTGCCCCTTCTGCAGAGCATCTGCTCTTGGTGTCTGTCCTCAGAGCCCTTTCACTGATGATTTAGAATGGGAAATGTTTAGGAGAACTCACAGAGGTGGCCAGGCCTTAATGTACCTGTCCTGTACTTGGTTTCTCTGAGTGGCAAGTGGCCGAGCCTAGAGACACCTGTCCTGGGCTCCCTCTTGTCTCTGGTCTCTTGGGAAGCCTATGTTGCCCTTGACATTTGAGCAGTTCCTGGTAAGCATCCTGTAGCATCTTGGCCCAGTGAACCATCCTTTCCTTCATTCCCATGTTGTTTTCCCATGTGGGATCTTGAGGCTGGTGCTTCAAGGCCTTGGAAAGCAGCACAGTATATTCACTGGTCACTCTCTTGAACCAAGTGCCTGTGAAGGTCAGCTGTTCCCAGAACAAGGTGCCTGGTGACCAGAGCCTTCAGAATTCTGTTTAGACCAGTTGCCAAGGAAGTTGTGTCATGTGCTGGGGTCCATAGCTGCCCTGCCCCTCTGATGCCCCCTTTGTTTTTATTGTGCTCCTTAGAAACGGCAAGTGAAAAAGTAGAAAATTGAGTGTGGTTTTACAATTTTCTTCACTTTGAAATTTTTAATACGACAAACATGTAGATGCCTCGGATGTGGCAGGTTGTGTGCCAAGTGCACATTTCCATCCAAAAGTTATTTTCATTGAGAATTAGGGTTCATTTAGAAATCTGTCAAATTTTAGGATGAGATTCTTTCTTGGCTTCATGTTAGTTTCATTTCAATTCCATTAGAGAGTATGGAGAAGTTCCCAGAATACCCATAATAATTTTCCCAAAGGATGTGAATGTTTCATGTTATAACCCGCATATGTCCAGGGGAGTATTCCTAGCAAGTTTTACTCTCACATGCATATGAATGATTACTTATCCTTAGATGCTTAACTCGGCCACACACTGTAGTGCTCCGCACTCTGACATCCTGTGGAGGGGTCAGCAGGTGGTGATTGCAAGGGGTGGCTTTCCAAGGCCATGGACATCATCACCCCATGCTGAGGAAAGACACATACACATGCCTCCTGGGGAACTTGTCTCATAGCAACTGGTATAACTTCCTGTCCTCCAATCCCATATAGACCATGGGCTTTGTGTCCATGCTAGGTAGTTTACCTTTCCTAGAGGTGATGGCCCTGAGGCTGATCAGGCACAATGCTCTTTGGTTGGTCTCCTTCAAGCAGTGTCTCCATGCTGGGCTTCCAGTGTGCTGCCACCATATGCCATTGCGGGGCTGAACGAAACCAGCTGTGACTTGTTCATGCACCCCTCACCCATCTGCTGATGGCCATTTCTTCTGTTTCTGGGTCAACCCATGAAAACGAGCTGCCCTAGCCATTCTTATACATGTGCTTGAGTCATTGCAGACTTTTAAAGAAAAACTACTTAAATGTGAAATTAATGGATCATATTGCTGGTGTATGGCTAACTTAGAAATTCTTAAAGTATCATTGGAAGCAGTTGTTTAGCAGAGTTAGGTGGTTGCTTTTCATTTTATTTTGATTTGTTTTATTATGGTATACTGTGCTATGCTATGTTATTTTACATTATGTTATATGTTGGTGAGGATTTTGAAACTGTATTTTCTGTGGTTTCTGATTTGATTTTGTATAATCAACCTGAGAAAGTATAGGAATATCACATACCTCTGAGTAAGTATTTTTTGTAGAAAATTTAAAAAGGAAGACATAGTCAGCGATGTTGATATACACTGTCATTACAGTACTCAGAGCTTGAGGCAGGGGGATTGTTGTAAGTTTGAGGTCATCCTGGGCTACAAGGGAAGATCAAGGCCATCCTCAACTGCATAGCAGAATCCTGTCTCAAACAACGAATGAAAGAAAGAAAGAGAGAAAGAAGAAGAAAAATACAATTAAAAATATAAAGTCAAATATTTCTTGTGAATACAGGATAAAAACATATGTGAGTTTTTCTACCAAGTATACTTTAGTTAGCACACCTAGAATAAGGTTTACTATCATGTAGACATTGATGTGTTACCAGGTTTGCATTGTTTCAATTCTTTTGAATGTTTTACTGAGATGACTCTAGATATGCTACTGAATATACCTTCTTAGTATTTGCATAGCTCAGTATGAAGAGAATATGATCATTGCTTTTTATCATCACCTAAATTTATATTTAGAATCAGAAGTTGATCAAGGGACTGCTACTTTTTAAAAACAAAAATAAGGACCATATAAAAGATACTTTTTTATGTTTATGGAAAGATAAAAATAATTGTAGAGTAACAGTGGTTAAAGTACCTTGCACAGTGATTTCCAGGATTTCTTAATGATCAATAATTTCATACATTTGTAAGTTTTAAAAAATATTTTAACACATGGTCTCACCAGTTCTCTGAGTTTCCCAGGCTACAGTTAAACCCTTTCTCATCCTTCCTCTCACTCCCAGAGGGCTGGAATTACAGGTGTACAGTATCCTGAGTTGGCAATTGGCAGTATTTTGTGTATTCGTGGAATAAAATACTTGGCTTTGATCTTTAGACTCTTTGTAGAAAAATTCATCTAGTTAAGCTATCTCCTACCTTCCTAATCCACAGTTTGTTTCATAGTGAGCAAGACTCAAAATCCTATTAACAATATTAGTAGAGTCACTGCTTTTTAACTGTAACAGTGGTCAGCCTGGGAAGACATTCTGTCAAGGTGGGCTCTGTAACAGGCTGACCTTCTTGTATAGTGCTCCCCTGAATCAGCCTAGGGGCCTAGGGCCTTCAGGAAGGAGTTCTGGGAGCAGGGCCACACCAGCCCTCTTCTGTCCAGTGTGCAGTGTATGCTGTTTTGCTGGAAGCTGACTTGTGGATCAGGAGGCCTGGACATGGGCCTTTCTTGCCCCTGGTGCCACGATGTCCTCTATGTCTACCTGGACCATTTTCCACTGACATCAGTTCTCTACAGGTATCTGGGCACCCCCTAGACTTGCTCTTCCAGGCTTCAACTCAATGTGGAGACTTCAGGTGTGAAATCTGTCACTATGAAATTCAACATGTATACATTTATCCTTGTACATCCAGCGCTAAGTCTTCATAAAAACAAGGTGAGATTTACAGTTTCCCATATTCTATTCTTACTCAGGTAAGGTGTGAAAAGTTAGAAGCCATGAACCTACAACACCAAAGCTGCTGAGTGAATTATAAACTTACAGGCACTGAAAATGCTGAAAAAAGGCCATGTGCTAGGCCATGTCCCCAGTCTTACTTGAGATCACAGGACCTTATGGCCTGGCCCTCTCTCCACCCAGCAGTGAAGAGACACAGGCCAGCACAGCAGGCGAGGACAGGAGAGAGGAGCTGGTCAGTGGCAGACCACTCATCCCCTGAGGGATGCTTTTGTGGTTTTTCAATTTTTAATTTCCATTGAATTATTGCTAGTGTCCAACTCATTATTTCTTCTCTTGTACCCGACCTAGTTAAGAAAAAGATAGTATTTAATTTCTCAAACAGATGAGTGAAAATGGAGGACTTAATTTTCATTTATGTGAAATGAAGTATATGCACAGTACAGAAACTTCAAACGTCACCTTATAGATATATAAAGTAAGGAGTTTTGTTATGCAGAAAAACAACACATCATTTATGACTAATTTTTAAAACCTTAACACATGCGGAGCCCTTCCATGGTGGGGTGGCGCTGCCCTCCTACCCTAGAAAGCACCGGTGAACCTGTGCCAATACCTCTCAGAGGACAACAAGAGTTTTCCTTCAGAGTCTCTTTTACCAGTGAGGAGGACCTGAATCTTCCTGCTGCCAGGCTGATCATGGAGTGTGCAGTGTGCAGAGGAGCCCAGCACTGCCTGCTTTACACTCCTCTCCCCCACCACATCTATGCTGCAGCCCTGCAGGGACAGCAAGGCAGAGCTACCAGGATGCAGCCAAGACTCTGCCACATCAGTCCTAAGTCCGCCTCCACCAGGTGCCTGATACGGCCTGGGTGTTGCTCGCATAGTGGGTCTACACACCCTCAGCCTCCTAGGCCAAGTGCATTCACCACAGTGACCCTTCCAGTCTGCAAATTTCACTCCTCTCCTTTCTGACTATGGCTGCAGCATTGGAACAAAACACAGCATTAATATTACCTTTCCTTCTTCTTTGTTCTTTCATTTTTGGGGTTTTTTTATTTATTTAACCATATATTTAAAGCTGCATTTTGCCAAAAAGCATTTCTTTTGTTTTTACTCTCCACTTGCCTGAGTTTTTGCAGATTTCTAATGCAGTTCAAACCTTAAGTTCTTGGATGCTCAGAATCTACTCTGCAGCTTGGTAGAATGAGTGAAGCAAAGCAGAAAGTGAACTTGGGCACATTTCTGTGCCTCCCAGCATCTTGTACAGCAAACCCTGACTCATGTCTTTTTAGCCCCAAAATATGGGCTTCAGTAGATTCAGTAGCTTAAATCTGCCACTGCAAAATGTGTTTCCTAGATTTTTCCAAATAATGTCATTTCTTCTCCACTGGCTAAGCACATTGTCTAGGGTTTTTTATGCCCAAACTTGAAAAATAATTTCCAGTAGACAAGAGGCTGCCACCCATCCTGAAATCATGATGGGATTTTATGTAAACACATAGTGCAATCCGTAGTCTGAGAGCATGGTGCCAGGGCAGGGTTCTCTCCAGCAACCACGCACAGCATGCTCCACACACTCTCCTACTTCCACCTTACCCGTGGTCTGTGACTTGTGGGAGGGGCCACCCTGACACCTCATTGTAGGAGTACTGAGGCTGGTAGACATTCCCAGAGCTACTAATGACACAATCTTCAAGTTCTCTTCCTTTCTAGGAGGAGACATTGTCTCTCCCCTGTGTCAATGCCATTATCTCAGTGACTGTATTCAGCTTAAGTCCTCATATTTCTACACTGAAGGATTTTTAATGAGGGGAACCTACAGCAAGACCATTCATATCTGTGGAGCAGCTGAGTGGTACACAGCTTCCCACCTTTCCTACAGAACTAGCCAATGTTCAAATAGCTGACATGTAAATACTTTTTAAAAATTTAACATGGTTCTATTGTTCATGTCTCTGGTGGCTCCTTTTTCAGAAACTCTTCTCACCTGGTAGTTGTGTTGTTTTCTTGTTAGTTTTTAACTGCAGAAGAAAAGCAGAGACATAGTGGCCCTGTAGGGATACTGTGATCCCCTCTCCCACAGTGGAGCCCTGGTCTTCTTCCAACCCAACCTTGTACTCTGTGCTATGTCCCCGCCCTCCCCCCTACACACTGGGAAGTGGTGGCATCTCTCTTTGATTTAAGTAAGGAGTCTCAGGTGACACTTTTTTCAACTAAGGTTAAACCCCATTTCCCCCTTTATATGGACCTCCCTTCCATTCCCTCACCCTTCTGTCTTCTGAGTCTGCTAATGACAAGCCCATGGATGACTCTGCTACTGGAGAACTATGTGTATGTCATTAATATATGCTCTCTTATTGTAAATGCCATATTTAGAAAAAGAAAAAAGAAAATCTTTATCTATTTCTCCAGGTTCCTGTTACTTCCCTGTGCCACTTCCCCACCCAAAGATGTCATTGTACAATAAAGAGCTTTGAGAGTAAAACCAAGAAGAGCGTTCACATTTTCCATCCTCTGCAGCTCCACTTCATTAAGTGATGGGCAAGTCTCCCAGGCTCTGCCTCACTCTCATCTGTCACTCTGCCTCACACACATCTCTGTCTGTATGCACATTGATGTCAGAGGTATTCATTGTAAAAACTGAGACCTTCCTCACACACATCCATCTTGCATCCATGGTTATTTCATGACCAGATTCCTTGGCCTCTTTCCCTGTGGGCATAGAGAGACTGAGCTCAGCATCCCTGCAGCTTTGACTGGTTCCCATGGCCCACACTGGTGCCCGCACCATCTACCTGCAGGGTAGGGAGGGTCCCAGTTCCTTTCTGCTTCTAACAGTGCTGTGAAAAACAATCTTGAAAGGAAAGTTAATAAGTTATGCAGTCTTTTCTTTATTTTTTTGTGTTGTTGTTGTGTAGCTCTCTGTGTGGAAGAAACCTCTATGCTTAGCTAAACGAGGTCCAGGGACCTGTGTAGAGGTCTGATGGGAGCTGAGGGAAAGGGCTCTGCTCTGCCTCTCCATTTTCTCCCCACTGCTCTTCCCCACCTGCCTTAAAACCTGAAGTCAAATGGGGACACAGCACATCTCAGTGATGTGTCCCTGAATGTATCTGCAGTGGGATACTGTGTATTTTATACGCTTGTTTGCCATATGAGCAGATCCCTTTTTGAATTGTAAGAGTTTGTCTCATATCTCACAAAACAAATGGAAAGGTACTTCCAACCTCAAAGATGAATGTATTTAATTTTTACTTATATCCTATAGTCTATCTAGGATAGTCTCCTTTATCAAAGATAAATATCAATTAATCTCTTCCAGTACTGCTTGGCCAAACAGAGCTGTGATGCACTGATGTGAAAACCAGGGTAATAAATCACAGAGGCAGAAAGATTAGTGGTGGCTGAGATGTCAGGGAAGAGAGGGAATGGTGTCCAAATGGGAATGAAGTTGGGGGAAACATTCTGGAACTGGGCAGAAATGAAGGCTGTACACATTGAGAATGTGATAGTGCCATTTCCTGAGGATTTTAATTAAAGCAAATGAAATCCTATAATTTGTTTAAAATTAATTCATGCCATAATATTTAAAAAGACTATTGAGGTAAGTGCAAGAAAATGGAAAAAAATAGTGGAGCAGATAGGAAAGTCAGGTTTTCAGCAGGAGCTGGCCTCAGTGGAGTTGAGGGGCTGACAATGGCTGTGGAGCCACTGTTAATCGTACATCAGAGCTGACAGAGTTGGGCTTCCTGGTGCTGCCTCTTCCCGTGGTCCCAGAGCTGATGAAAGCACTGGAGATGAATCAGGTACAAACTCTTCAGCTGGTCCTTGAGATTGGTGTCCAGCCGATCCTTCAACAGCAAAAGGAGGAAAGATCATCAATTTCCCATGTTCCTTGCAGAGCAAACTTCCCAGTGCCTGTCAGAGACAGCTCTGTGCAAAAATCCACTATCAGGAAGTTTCCCACACTGCATCCACCCACTGACTGCTGTGTCTCAGAGTTGCAGGGTGGTTGCTTAGCTCTGTCCTCCTCACATACTCTCAAGCCTATACCCAGTCCTCCTCACCATTGTTTCTACCTCAATGGATTCACAGGGCTCCAGCTCAGAGAAGTGAAGTTGCATTGGAGTGTCCATGTGGATTTGTAGCTGCTGCTTAGAGCTAAGAAGCAGGGCTGTGGTTCTGGAGGAGACAGGTGTGGGGAGCTGAGTGTGAGGTCCGGTCCTCCCTCCCAAACTGCTCACCCAAGGCAACCTGCTGAGTTCGACACCTGCCAGCTGCTCCAGCAGTGCGGAGCCCAGTTCACTCTATCTCCACCACCAGTGAAGCAGTGTTGGCCCCGACAGCCCTGAGAGACTGACAGATGACTCCATGGGAGAGTCGGTGGACACTTGGATGACCATCTCTCCCTTCTTCAGGGAAGCTGTACACACATCTGTCTAGTGCTCCCCAGTGGCATGTTGCCTTCATGGGGGATAGAAAATGCCTGCTATGGAACAGGGGTTGTCTTCCATAAACATGTGAGAAGTGAGGGAACAGAGGGATGTGTCCTGTTCCACCTTTCCTCATTTGTTAGATAGTGCAGTGACTTGCCACCCAGTACTCTGTGCTTCCTCTGGGCTCCTCTTCCACTGTTGTGCATCCTTGTCTAGGGAAGCCAAGAGGGGGTCTCATGTACCATAATGTCAGTGATACATGATCTGCCATTCAGGGTAGCCCCCACTAGTGTGGAGGGTCAAGAGGGGAGTAGATACATATTTTCTGGTCATTGGATCATGGTCAGTGCCTGGAAAAGTGTCTGTGCATGGTGTAGCTCTATATATATTCATGTACTCATGGTACCAAGTGGTTCCTGCCCTGATGTCTAAAAGGGCTTGATGTTTTGCCAGTTCCCAGAGAATCTGGCTCTGAATAATACATCCCAAAGCCCATAGAGCAACTCTCCAATCTCCTCCTCAATGAAGAGAGAATGTTTATTCAGTGTAGGGATCGGTGCAGGAGAAACAAACCTTTATCATGGAGAGGGCAGCTCAATGGAGAATAAACATGGCTACTCAAGCAGGCCTTCCACAGAGCCTTGACTGGGGTCAGCAATTGCCTGGAACACCATTTTGTTCCATAGGGACCCTGTAAGATTGGCCTTAGGTGCAATTCACTGTTGTGAGAATTGTACTGATACTGGGTGCAATTCTCAATTCTCAGTGAACTGAGGCTGGGAGATATAAGCACATTTCAAAGACTCAGCTCTAGGTGGCTCAGTCACATTGTGCACCTGACAGCAAACTCTCCTTCCCATCATCAGGGCCTGTGGGGTGGAAATGTTGGCCCTTGAGGGACCTGGGAAGGAAGAGCTGTGGATAGGGCAGCTGTGCAGAAAGTCCTGCTCCAGGGGTTCCATCAGGCTGTGCAGCCCTTTTGCCTGTGTCACCCTCACTTTGCAGACCACTGCCAGGTTCTCCACTGACTGATTTCCAGTCTGAGATGAGACAGTGGGAAGCCTGAAGTTACTGGCCCAGCCATGCCCACCGTGAGCGCTGGAAGCTGTAGTGACACTCAAAGGTTAAATTTCAGAAGTAGCAGTTAGAAATAATAGCATTTTCAGATCAGTTGTGAGCAAAGAAGTCATTAGCTTCCTACATGAAGTGTATCACCCCACGTGTCCTGTGACAACCACACATTCTGAAGATGAGAAAACAGGATTGTCCTGGGTGTGGGAGTGCAGACCTGTATGTGATGACAAACAGAGTACTTCCCTGTGGTGCTTCTGAAGAAATTGGGTCCAGTTTCCTTAGCCATGAAAGGCTGAGTGGCTGTGTTCACTCTCTCCTGGTACAATGACATTTAGTCTAGTGGGGCCTCAACCTCTGACCTGAGGGGCTGGATAATTTCCCTGAGACATGGACAAAGTAGCAAGGACATAGGTTTTGGGTGAGTGCATCCCTGCTCATGTGATGATGTGTCAGAGCTGGGGACAGGGTAGAAACACAGTGACACCAGTGCCAAAGGGATATATGGGCCCAGGAGTTACAGGGAACTAAAACAGCAGAAGTAAGTCATGACAGGAGGTGAAGTGACTTAGTGTCCATGTCCCTATTCTGATGCTCCCACTAATGTGTGGACAGTGACCTGGCACCTGGCTAAGTTGGCTGAGCAGAGAGGAGGTGATAGCTGAAGAATTAGACCCCAGTTTCCTTTGGGGGCAGGACCACAGGCCTGCTCTTTACACACTCTTCAGGGAAGTGCTGAAAATGTAATCTGACCCTGAATATCCCCTGTCCTCTTTGGGCCTCATTACAGAATCCCCTTAGCTCCCTCTCTCCCCCTGCTGGCATCTGTTGTTATTTCGAGGCCCCACTGTGGTACAGGAATGTGGATTGCAGCCCTGCAGGGACTAGTTCCAGGCTGATGTCTGGGGCAGCACTGTTGGTGCAGTGACTAGTGGTGTGCAAGAAGCTTCTGAGATTTCAGACAAGCAGAGAATGGGACCATCAGCACTCCCCTAAAGCCGCCCAGTGTTCTGAGTATAGTGCAGATAGACCTGGCAGCTTCTGGAAGCACAGGCTGCATATAGAGCTGCAGGGTCTGCCCTTCACAGTGAGCTTGGAGGGGTCACATCCTGTCTCATAACACTGTTCCCCCATGGTAGGGATGATAGGGACACCCAGGCCCACAGAGCAGATAGTCACTAAGGGGTGTTCACTAGCATTTATGATCCAGGAAGCCCTCTAAGCTACCAGCCAGGCAGGACAGAAAACCAGGAGGTCTCACTTTGTCTGTTTTGGGATTGCCTAAGTGGGAAAGGATTCACCTTTCTAGTGACAGCACAGAAGCCACTAGCCATGTGATGAACCACATCCTTTAGTACAGTTCCCCATGGCAGCCTTTCAGACAGCACCTCGGGCTTGCTGGCCTGGTGGGGAAGCCAGGCTGGGTCCTTCTGGAATCTGATCTCACCCACCTTCTGCTCCCCATCTAGAATTTATTCTCACCCTGTGGTTCCCCAAACCCTAGGCCAGCTCAGGCTCACTTATCAGCCCCCAGGTGGCCTTCCTCAGAGCCCTAGTGAAACTCCCTCTACCTGCATTGCCTGGCCTCTTCTTTGCATCTGAGCCCTGAAAAATCCCATCTCTATTCCTGTTTCCTGCTGGGGACTCATGGCCACCTGACTGAGCACTTGGGTAACAGAGCTTCTTATGTACTCAGGAAGGTTCTTTAGAAATTAAGCAGTGAGTCCCTAGCTTCTGGATTGAAGTTTCTGCATTAGAGCCAGGTCAGAAGGCTGTACCATCTCTCACTGGTAGTACATATTGCTCACATTACATTTTGTGTCTGATTCTACCCCCAAAGCCTCATCTAGTCACAGGAGAATGTTTTTTTCAAAAATTGCTGAAACTAAGTTTGTGATGGATTCATGGTCTAATGCTGAGATTAAGGGTGTTTGTGGAACACCTGCCCTAGAGTTGGTACCTGCTTACATTGTAAGGGAGGAAAGGAGACTTCCTCTCCCCTCCTCACCTGTTGTTTTTACTGTTTTCCACTGCCATGGACTGTTGCCCTCTGCCATGTCCCACCCTGCCTTGAAGCCAGCAGGTAATGGACTGAAACCTCTCCAAACTGTGAACTAAAACACCCTCCCCCTTTTTAAATTTGCGTGCCTGGTATTTTGCCTCACCAGCAAGAGAAAAGTAACTAAGACAGCACACAAGAGACCCAGCCTGCTATATGTTCCCATGCTCTCAGCCTCAGGAATTCTTGCTCACATTGCTGAATTCAGCTGAGTGTAACACATTTCCCTTATAGACCACGCATCTGATACCCAAAGGAGCAGTGCTGGCCCTGTGTAATTAGAGACCTGCACTTGACCTTGTGTCTCACAGGCCACCTTTCAAGCCTTGTGCTGTCTGAGATGGGGCCTTTCACCTGTGAGATCATGGTGAAACTGGACTGATCTAATTCCAAACCAAAAATCAAGGCTAAGGGCTGCTCAGCTCCAAAAAGTAAGCTTCTGTCAAAGTTAGATTCCTGATGTGTTTGGGGTTGATTATTAGTAGGAAAAGTCCATTCAGAGAGTGAGCTTCATGCTTCATGGGAGCTATGCAGAGCAAAAGAGAACACTATGATGTGATTTGCAGCCAGGAGCTGGGCAGTGGCTTCTTCCCCACCACAAGGCTCTGTCTACACAGGAAGGAAGCCCCCCTCCTCTTGGGTGCACAGAATAGAGTGTTGGGATCAGTGACCCAGACACTGCTTGTGATCCTCTCAACCTGCGCTCTCTATGGCTGCTCAAACTGGTGACGTAGCACTTGGTCATGGCCAAGGCCATGACTGTCTGTGTTGAAGCTGCCTCACAGTCTCAGAATAACAGAGCAGCACTTAATAAAGGTTCCAACAGGGGAGGGGTGAACCTGGGCCACAAAAGGCAGAGGCATCTATGGAGTCTGTGCTCAGTGGGAACCATACCCTAAGGGACCATATTCTGTCACCTGGAGCATGAACCCCATGTCAGGCAGGGTGTGGTGGGTCCCAGGCACAAGATACTGTGGATTCCAGTATGTGTTCAAGGTTTGGGAGGGAGGTAGAATGTGTGCCCAGGGAGATTACTCTGCACCCTTTCACTTCCTGCCAGGCTCCCATGGACAGGCAGAGAGACCTGGCAGATGTTGGGGAACCTCCCTTTCTGTTCTGTGAGCCTCAGGCCACAGACAAGGGAGGCAGCTGCATCCCACCCCATGCTCTTCCAGAGGGCACTAATTTCATGGACTAGTGGCTAAATGACCTCCTGACTGGTAAGTATTTGACTGAGAGCAGAATCATCATTGGTTGGCATCTGCCTGCATCTTCAGAAATTCAGGCTGCCAGTTGCCTTCCTTGCACCCGGCCATCAACCTGGTTGCTTCGTTGTTCCCAGTCCAAGAGGCAGGATTATGGAAGGCTCATCTCTCAAAAGAGTCTTGACAATCATGATAAACGTTCAGTAGTCCATATCTCTGGCCCGTTTGTTTTGCTGACACTGTTTCCTAACTACTAAAGGAACAGCATTGGGGGTGCACCCTGCAGGGTTCAATGCCAAAAGCATACACTTCCAGAGAATAGCAGAGTGAAGACAGATTCGTGACTATTGGCAATTGAAGAGAGCTGCTGGGGTAACTGTCAAAACTGCCTCCCCAACACAAGGGCAGCTGGATTGTACTGGAGAGACCTATCACACCCATGTGGGGAGGACTGGTCCTCACCTCTAGAGGGAGACACTTTCCTGTTCTACTGGAATCACATTATAGATCATGCTGCATTGTGCGCTGTGCATCAAAACTGGTGGATTAGGTGGCTCTTCTCTTTGAGCACCCACATTCCACGCTTGAGTGCATTTTGTGTCTTCCTCTAGCAAAATTTTTAAAGCCTGTGTTTTAAAACAATGGTGGAAGCTGGACATGGTGGTGCACTCCTGTAATCCCAGCACTCAAGAGGCTGAGTCAGGATTCTTGAAAGTTAGAGAGCAACCTAGGCTACATAGTGAGCTCAAGTCTAGTCTGAACTGCAAAGTGAGACCTTGTTTCAAAAAGACAAACCTAAACTAAACAAATGGAGGATTAGAACACTTCTGAGTAGAGAACTAGATATTATAATGTGTGCATAGCTTTTTTCTGTTTAACATCTCTCTCTCTTTCTCTCTCTCTCTCTCTCTGTCTCTCTCTCTCTCTCTCTTTTTGTCTCTCTCTCTTACAAGAATTGAACTCATGGCCTTATATGTCTTGCTTCCTTCGTTGCTCTTTCTATTTGTCTCTGTCTCTGTCTGTCTCTGTCTGTCTCTGTCTCTGTCTCTGTCTCTGTCTCTCTCTCTGTCTCTCTCTCTCTGTCTCTGTCTCTCTCTCTCTCTCTCTCTCTCTCTCTCACTCTCTCTCTCTTTCTCTCTTTAAGTCTCCATATTCTTTAGCCTAGGTTTGAACTTCTGATGTTCCTGTCTCAGATTCCTACAGTATGGGAATTGCAGTTTTGCATAACTATGCCAGTTTCAAAGGGTGATTTTAACAAGCACTGTTTACTCCAAATAACTTACAAGTGTGTGTGTGTGTGTGTGTGTGAGTGTGTATGTGTTTGTGTGTGCTGTTTTCTTTGGTTTAATGTACTTTCTCATTTTTTGTCTTTGTTTTTTCGGTAGCATGGATCAAACTCCCAAGGTTGCATTTTCTAAGCAGGTGCTGAAGCTGCTGAGCAAAGTCCTCAGCCTGAAGCAATGACTTCTGTGGTTCTCATTACCTTGAGGATGTCATCTGAAATAAGTAAACAATTTAAAGGGATGTTTGAAGTTACTAGTAGTATTTTCCTTAACCCCCACCTTCCCAAAGAATGAATGCTTAACCCTATCCCCTCCTGCAAAGCAGCTAATGCTTTGGGAATATCTCCTCCTGGGCCACCTGTAAACTGGGAGGGCTGGAGGTTGTTCTTGATGGAATTGTCCATTGAGGCAACATCATCCTCCTTGGTCATTGTTACCAAATGCCTGCAAGGACTGTCATACCTCAGACACAGTGAACAAACCCAAACCCCTTGTGCCCTGATCCATGGCATTGATGACTAACTAAATTCCAAATCCCTGGTGAGTACACCTTTTTGAGAGGAGACTAAGTTTCATTCTTCTTCCCTGGCATCATTTCCTGAGCCCTGTGATGACATTTGCCTCACTTCCATCCAGCCCCTGTGCCGTACAGGTTACTGAGGGTCTCAGCTGTCCTGACCTGGACTGGAACATGGTTCTCCAAGCAGCAGATGTGCCATTCCCCTGCTTGCTGCTCTGACCACCTTCTGATGGGCATCATTCCCGGGCTGAAAGTCCAGGGCAATAGCATCTCTTGGCCCCATTTTCACATGTGTCAGCAATATAACTGGGAGTGTGGCCTCCCTTACTCCCTGAGCCTGAGGGGACTCACTTGAACTGGTATTATGCACAGCAAGCTGAAGCACAGGATCAGTGCCAGGTAGCATGGAAAAATCCAGGCCCCTCTGTGTCACACCATGAGGGAGCTGAGCACCATGAGGGAGGGCACAAAACAAGGGCAGGAGCAGGTGCTGTGGAAACCACAGAGGTGGGCAGCCCTTCTCTGATGTGTGGACCACAGTGCCTGTGAGAGCATCAGGATGGGCCTCTTACATTGAACAAGGGAGTTCCTGGCCTGCTATTTCTGGATCAGGGTGGCAGTGGACATTGGCTCTGTCTGTCAGTGAATTTGCACAACACAGATTGTGTGACTGCTTGACATTGTCTACCCAGGTCCTTCCTTGTCCACCCCAGTCTTCTCTGAACCTTTCGGTGGAGCCACAAGAGGAGACACTGCATGAGTAGCTGCCCAAAATGTAGCTGGTGCAGTTTGGTGCTATCAGCCAAAAGGCATGATGGGTGACAAAATGAAGTGTCAACCATTGTGCAGCTCAGGGACTTCTCAGCCTTCTTCTTCCAGCTTCCATTCTCTCTTTCCCCAGGTATCCCTCCATCCTCCTCTTATATTCCCTTCTCCTCTCAAGAGCACACATCTGGTCTTGTGCTAGCCCTGGCTGGACTGGGAGCTGCTCTGCACTCCCCCAGAAGGGAGAATCCAGTACCCACAGGTATGGCTGATTTGTTGTCACCCACAACAAACTAGAACCAAAATGTGTTGTCCTTGATTCACAACATGGGACTGAGGCTACCAGGAATTCTATTCTTGGCTCTAAGCTCTAGAGTTCTCCTCAGGACATGCTGGTCAGAACTGGGGGATCAAGATCAATCTGATTGTGGAGCAACCCAGGACCTGACCTAAGGTTTGGGTCCCTGTGTGATGCATGTGTTCTTGGACATGTGGGGAGTCAAATGCATGTGCTCCTGTCTGGAAGAATACAGGTAGATACAGTATCTTTGAAATGGCTCATATGATATGGGCAGAATTGTATCTGCTCAGGGAACAAAGGCTGGGGGCACCAGACGGTGAAGCGGGGCCCTCAGATATGTGCTACACTTTGGAATAAAGAAAAATAAGTGTGCCCCAGCCCAAATATGTCTGCGTGCAAATTCTTGCCCCCTGGGCTCATGCATTTTGGTCCTGTCCTAAGGGCAATGGAAGGTATTATAAGGTGTGGAAGTGTGGTCAGCCTTCTAATGGCCTGGCTCTGGGCCCCTCAGAAACTGGACAGC
The DNA here is from genome assembly GCF_034190915.1 of Cavia porcellus. Classification (NCBI taxonomy): domain Eukaryota; kingdom Metazoa; phylum Chordata; class Mammalia; order Rodentia; family Caviidae; genus Cavia; species Cavia porcellus. Next base: position 1,281,997 of record NW_026947517.1, read on the forward strand.
ACCTTGACAGGAGACAGGCTGAAGGCTCACTTGTGTACAATGTGACTTTGTCTCAGTGACCAGCCTTAGGATATGGCCACCATCAATTCATATTTTCTTTTGGTCGCCTAGTTGCCAGGCTTCCATTATGTTCTCACCTGAATTGATTTCCCAAGTCCAGCTGCACAGTGAGGTTGTAGGCCAGTGTGCTGGTGTGAGGCAAGCACCTGTGCCACCAGCAATAGGGCTTCTGTGTTGTGAAAAGCTGTGGATTGTGGCAAGAACCCTATGTGTTTTGATCCCCACCACATTGTTGCTGGGATCATGATGTACAGAGCAAGATTCCTGCCACTCAGATGTCACTTTTTACTATAACTTTCCTTCCTGTGATAAGTTACTCAGAAGCTGTGTGCCAGATAAATATATGTTCAAGGCCCTGCTAAGCATCTCCACCCAGACTGTCTGGTAGCAGCTCAGCCTTCAAAGCTGGGTGGGAGAGGCGGGGAGGGAGGTGGAGTAGGACAAGTGGCTTTGTCCTCCAAGACAGCAGCTACAGAGGGGCAGAGGGCACCTTCAGCTGTCACTGTTACATCCACTTCTGAGGCTGTAGCCTGTGGTCAGAGAGGAGACAACAGTTTTGAACACTTTGCTAGAATCAGTGATCTGAACAGAGCTACAAAGGCAGGACATTGGAGCCAGACTGAGGGCTCCTCCAGAAGATTTGCCTGCTTTTCATTTTCACTTTCTGTTCCATGACTCATTCATCACCAGATATTGGCGGTGTTGATTCACTTGTCTCCAAAAGAGTGGGCTGCTTCTGCGGATCTGGGGCAGTCAGCACACAGTGAGATCTCCATGTGTCTCTGTTAGGTTGTATATACAGCAAAGTATAAATTTGCGTGTTCCTATGATAGAAAAATTGGTCCCAGAAACTCCATTACCAAGGTCTTAACTTGAGGACAGTTGGTGCTTTGTTCGTGAGCCTGAATTTGCCTGAAGGACCTTGCCTGATACAATATACACTTCTTTGCAGTGTATATTGATTACACTGATGATAGGCACATGGTTTATTTATTATGCAGAATGCATATTAGATCCTATGTGGTGCATGACAGTGCAACCCATTAACTAGAGACTGTTCTCAAAATTGTTTGAATTGATCACCCAGAATTGAAAAAAAGTGGAAAATATTACAGAGAAAATCTTTCAGATACAAAAACATACTTTAAGTCAAATTGTAGAACCAGAAATTTAAAGGTTAAAAACAAGATGCTGTTTCTCAGCTAGAAACAGCACTGGGCCTCGTGACTCAGTCCTAACTCAGCCCTACAGAAATAAAAACCACCTCTGTGGCTGTGATATGATGGGGATGTGCTGTGCCAGGGAACGCAGAGATAGAGCCTGCCATTATGCTAATCAGGGTTGTAAAATATGTCAGACTCAAGTCTATAGAAACCAGGTGTCTTAAAGACAAGTTGTGCAGAACAAAGACAGTTAATTAACTCTGACCTGCTGGTCACCCCTTATGAACTGACCAATAGCAGATAGATAAGATGCCCACCGCTCCGCACTAACTATAATGATTGGCTTCTGTAATAAATGCTTACATTGCAGTTTTCCCCCCTTGAAAACACCAGCCCTGCCCCAACTCAGGGTTCTCCATTTCCACCTGTTTGGAGGACCCCGTGTACACGGACAAATAAAAACCCCATTGTTCTTACATGAGAGCAAGGCCCTTGGAGTCTTCCTTGCGACACCGGTCTTACAAAATATATTAGAGAATACACAAATAAAAGAATAGATGAACATAGGAAAACAATGAAAAACAATGGTTGCCAACATAGCGAAGAAATGGAATACGTGAAAGAGATCCAAACAAGAGTTCAAAAAGTTCAATGCTATATGAAAGGTATATAAAAGCTATGAGATTAAAATTATATGCACAGACTGAGCAAATGTTACATTTAGAATTTCAGATCTTGAAAACAAAATTGTAGCTAGTTGTCATGAAAACAATGCTATCTTAAAAGTAGCAAGGGACTATGAGAGATCCATCCAACAGGTACAAAATGCATCAAAGAAGAATTGCATGAGATTGATTGGGGTCAATGAGAAAGCCAGAGACAACACAAATACCATAAAAAAACTTCACAAAATAATGGAATAAAACTTCCCGAGCATGATTAAAGAATTTGCCATACAAATAAGTGAAGTATATAGACCTCCAAACAGATATAACCAAAATAAAACTACACCAAGATACGTAATATTCAAGATCCTAGAAATACAGCACAAGATCACAGTATAAAATGCTGTTAAGGAAAAGTCACAGATCACTTATAATTGAAAGCACATCAAATTCTTAGCAATCTTTGTTGTTGGCATAACAATCTTGGCATAACTGACATCATCTTGAGCCCTGCTTTTAACTGGTGGCCTATATTTAACCCAAGAGAATGGAAAATGACTTAGAGTACAAGTCCTGTGAGAAAAGCAGAATGAGCTGCATCACCTGGAGAAAAATTACTCTGCTCAACAAAAGAAACATGATACAGGTGTCAACTAAAAATTTATGTAAGATTCTAGCTCAATTGTTTCCAATAGGATGTCACTTTGTGGTTCTCTGTTTAAAAGCTTTGTAAGTCTCCAGTTCAGCCACTTGCTTGGACTCTGAAATTGGCAGTTAATCTGTATGAGCGGTCCTGAACTCTATTAATCCAATTCCAAATTTGTCAATTTGTATGCTTTGATTCCTTTATTTTTGTTCATGAACCTACCTCAGTCTTCTCAACACAAATATCCAAGTAAAGAAGAAAGCTGTAGTTGAAACAGAAGAACAAGTCCTGAAGTTGGACAGAAGTACAAGTCCTGAAAGGAAAGAACATCCAACCCAGATTGATGTATCCTATAAAACTTTCAAAATTAATGGAAACATAAGATATGTCCATGACAAACAAAAACTGAAGAAATATATGACTGCAAAACTGACCATAGAAAAAGTAATGAACATTATACTAGAGAGAGGTAAAAATGGCAACAATTCCAAGAAAAACACAGAAACAACCAGGCAGGACAAGTAATTAAACAGAGGAGAAAATCAGAGAATCAACAGCAGAACAATATTACAACAAAGACAAACTAATACATATCATTGTTAATGGTCACACCTCATCAACCAAATGAAATAGATGGGTGAAAAGGATCAAGAAACAAGACACAAAAATATGCTGTATACAGAAAACAATGTTTAATTCAAAAAGAAATTCAGAGACTGAAAGTCAAAGGACAGAAAGCAATCTTCCATGCAAAAGAGACCCAGAAAAAAGCATGAGTAGCTATTTTCTTTGCAGACAATATGAACTTCAAACCAAGAATGACCAAAAAGATAAAGAGCCTCACTGCATACATGTTAATGGAAAGTTTTTAAAAGGATAAGATAGCAATCATAAACATGTGTGAATCTAATACAAGAGCACCCAACAATATAAGGCAATTGTTAACAGACATGAAAATAATGCAAACAAAAAATAACACAATTGACCCGAGACTTCAATATTCCACTATCACAAATAGATGAACTAGACTAATAATCAGCAAACAAATAAGAAAGTAGAACTGAATCTGTGAACAAATAAATTGAATAGATGTTTACCAAGTATGTGACCCAACATATTCAAAATAAACATTCTTCTCAGCTGTTCAGGGGAGGCCCTCTTAAACATGCCATATAAACTAGTCCACAGAACATGCTGAAGTAAATGCAAAGAAACTGAACTTACCCCATGCATTTTACCTGACCATAGTGCAATACAATTGGGAAATAATTGTAAAAGAAGTTACAAAAACTTCATAAATATATGGAAATTAAGTAACACTCGGCCAAACAATCAAGAGGTCACAGATGAAATAAAGGAAGAAACCTGAATGTATCTACAACACAACAAAAATATAGATGCAAACCTTGGTTCTCATGGGATTCAATGAAAGCACTTCAAATTGGGAAATTAATAGCACTCAAATTTCACTTTAGGGCATAGAAAGAGCATAAATAAAGATATACTGTTGCCTCTCACACTTCCAGAAAAAAAAATGGCATGAAAACCCCAAAGCCAATAAAAGTGAGGCAACTATAGTGATCAGAGAAGAAAGTAATGCAGTGCAGAACATAAAAACAATAAAAAGATTTAATGAATCAAAGAGTTTGTTCATTGAAAGAATAAATAAAATTGATAAACCTTTAGCCAACCAGATCAAAAGAAGAAAAAAACCACTCAAAACCATTCACTGAGGAATGAAAACAGTAAGATAACTACAGATCTTGTGAAAATTAAGAAGATCATCAGTATCTACTTCAAAAACTCATGCTACCCTAGGTTGCATAACATAGAAATGAATCAATTCCTAGATTCATATGAATTGCCAAAGCTGACTCAAGAAGGTATAAACATTCTAGATAATGCAGTATCTGTCAATGAGACTGAAGATCTAATTAAATTTTATTGGGTACTGGCCGGGTGGTGCATGCCTGTAACCCCAGAACTTGGGAGGCTGAGGTAGAAGGATTGTTGTGAGTTTGAAACTAACCAGGGCTACAATGTGAGCTCAAGGCCACTCCAGTGCATAATAAGACCCTCTGCAAAACACATTAAAATGAAGCAAACAATGACAACAAAAAGGCAACTGACCAACATCTACAAGTCTAAGTCTTCAGGGATTTACTGCTGAATTTTATAAGAAATGTATAGAAAATTGAAGGCCCCTACTCTTTAATGAAATTGAAAGAGAAGCAGTTCTCCCTATCTATTTCCTGGAGGCCAGCATTACACTGATACTAATACCAGAGAAAGACACAACCAGAAAAAGAAAACTACAGGGAAGTTTTCCTAATAAACATAGTTGCAAAAATCCTTAATAAGATACTAGCAAAGTGAATGTAGCAAATTATCAAGAAGATTTTAAAACCTGACAACTTGGATTCATTCCAGGAAGGCAGGGATGTTTCAGTACATGCAAATCAACAAATTTAAATGTTATATCAACACAGGTAAAAACAAAAGTCACATGGTGATCATCTCAATAAATGTATGATAAGCTTTTGATAAAATCAAGCACTGATTTGTAATAAAACTTGCAGTATGTAACAATAGAGAGTCTTTACCTCAATCTGATAAAACAAGCAAGGACAAAAATACACCCAGTATCATACTAAATGGTGAAAAACTAAAAACTTTCACACTACAATTAAGAACAAGAAAAGGATGATTACTATCACCACTCTTATTCAATATAGCTCTGGAAACATTAGGCAGAATAATTTGAGATAAGAGACAAATAAGAATAATCATATAACAGAAAGTAGGTGATCATTCTGAGTGGTCATCTCATCTTTTGTCGCCCACCCGTCTCCGTTTCACAAAGGCCTCACAGCCACAGTTAACAGGCTAAGTCATGTTTTGTTATCCGATTTGGTTCCTAATTTCTTACGCTCTATTAATGATCATTTTTGCAGCAGGACTCTTGACAGTCTTTCCTAGAGACTCCCACATCATGCGTAAGATCATCTTTATTATGTTCTATGTGATAACTGTCGTGGTTCTTTCCACCCTCAGCTGTCTGGTTAAACGTGAAATCCCTGAAAGCCTAAGCTCTCACCTTCCTTATATTGGTACAGCCACCGTCTCCCATACTCCCCCTATTTTATCCGGCTCAACTCCTAGACCGGAGACAAGTTTTACACACCCACACTCCTGATGCTTTCAGATGTGGGAGTAATCACCTCTCATGATTTCAATAACCTCACACTTATTTTCAGAGTTCTACCTCACCATGATGATGCTCCTACCTCAATCTACCTCACCTGGGTCCTTAAAAATAATAGTGCCATGTCTCCTAATAACATTATGTCTCTTTGTTTTTTCCAGTCTGACATACGTACATTCACCAGTAAAGTTGTCCTGGCTAAAACACCTGGCATCAGTGTCTACGTGGGCATCAACCTTCATCCTGTCAAACTCCCCTAGACCCCCAATACAGCGCCCTCAGCCAGCAGGAAGTAGTTACAGAAAGAGATCTTCGCCCCTTTTCCTAATAACCAGAAGACGGCATATGAAAGAGTTGCCGGCCCAGATGGAACACTTTAACCAGAAAAGGCTGCAGCTAAACTCCTCCCCCACCCTGCCCCCTATGGATTTGATTGTAATCCTATATCCCCATCCTTAAGGACCTGTGCGCCAATGAGATACCTGTGCATCTCTAATGGCCTTTGGGGCACTGCCCTAAGCTTAGGCTACTTAGATTCCCCCACGCCACGTGTCCGAGGGAGACCTCCAGATTCCAGTGGCCAGTACGCCGGTGACATGATATTCTATGTAGAAGATGTCAATTACTCCACCAAAAGACTTCTAGACTTAACCAAATTCAATAATGTAGCTGGAGACAAAGTTGACAATCAAAAATCAAGAGCATTCCTGTACACAATAAACTCACTAAGAGAGAAGTTACAGAAACCACACCCTTTACAATACCCTCCAAGAAAATGAAATACTTGGAATGAACCTAACAAAGAAAGTCAAGGACTTACATATTGAAAATTACAGTACTTTGTAAAAGGATACTGAAGAGATTATCAGAAAGTGGAAAGATATCCCTTGACCAAACTGTGCATTGTCTTTTCACTGTGTTAGTGATTTCTTTTGATGTACAAATATTTTTTAATAAGATGAAGTCCCAGTTATTGATTCTTTGAAATTGATTCTTCAAATTTTGTGTTTGTTCATGAAGCCTCATTAGTGTTTCTGTTGTAATATTTAGATCTGCAAGCTAGTTTGACTTTAGTCTATTTCATGGTGATTGGCGTAGACCCAGTTTAAGTCTTCAGTATTGGGAAAGTCATTTTCTTCAGCATTATTGAAGAGGCTCTCTCTCTTCCAGTGAACATATTTGGCTCCTTCATCAAAGACAAGGTAGCAGAGTGTGTTTGTAGTTGTGTCTCCATCTCCAGTCTGTTTGATAGATTATCAGGTCTGTTTTTCTGCCAGGACTCTGGTAATTTTGTGACAGTAGCTTTCTAGTATTATACCAAGTGAAGAATTGTGCCTCCTGACTTGCCTCTGTTGCCCAGGAATGTCTTTGGTATTTGAAAGGTTTTGGCCCAGACAGGACACTAACCAGGAAAGCCACAACGGGAAGCAGGAAGCCCCATCTTGCCCTGCCCCTAGGAAGTTACCTGTGACGCCATCTTCCCGCCCCTGGGAATTTACATATGGCACCAAACCTAGGACCAATGGGCTACCTGTGTATCCCTAATGCCTGCCTTAGGTTCCACCCCAAACCGAGGCTATTTACAGGCCCCCACGCCACGTGTCCGCGGGAGAGATCGCCGGACGCCAGCGGTGGGGTGCCGGTCATCTCTCTCCGTGTTCTCAGAATAAAGGCCGCTTTTTATTTTATATTTCTCATCTTTTGTTAATATTTTTCATCTTTTGGAAATAACTCTATCATTTGGTGCCGTGACTCGATTGTCAGGCAACTGACTCTTGGGCCACATACCCAGAGTCTTCTAGCCGATAACCAGATAACATCCTGGATTAATCCTGAGCTTTTTCCTCTCCCAAGACATTCCTGTCGCCAGCCGCCTGCACTCCGCATCGGCCGGACTGATTTCAGGTGAGCACTCCCCGGGGAACTTTTCGCACTGGGCAGCCCCAGTGGAATGTTCTCCCCATCTGTGTGGGTCTGTGCATTTTCACGTCCTTAGGACCGCCCAGGGCAGGGTTCTTTCTGGGCAAACCTGCACCCACAAAATCTCTCATGTTCTTTGGGTTCGGATAGCCCAAAGCAGAGATTTTTGGGACCGCCTACACAGAAAGAATGCCTCACTTCCCTTAAAGCCTTGCGCTTTCACGGGCAAAACTGTTACTGACCCCACGTAGACTCCATTGGTAAATCTCTCAGTGACGACTGGAGTTTATGAGTTTTTGAAACCGTAGCCGCTGCGTGGTACCACAAATAAGTGATGACTTTTTCTGGACCACCGGTTTTTTCTTGCCTGAATCAGTCATGGGGAACGTATTTTCTAACTCCCAAAAGATGCCTTTACAATGCCTAATTTCCAATTTACGTACTCTAAAAATTAAAGGTACCATAAAAACTAAACAACTAACTTTTTACTGCCAGGAGGTCTGGCCAACCTATCCGCTTATCGGCAAGCCTTGGCCCAAAAAAGGAACATTTGACCCCTGCATTCTCAGGAACTTGTACGATTTTTGTCAAGCTGGCAACAAGTTATTAGAACTCCCTTATGTCCAAGCCTTTCTTATTCTGAGAACACGCCCATCTCTCATTAAGTCTTGTGCTCCCACTGAGATACTTTTAGCTAAGTCTACTGTGCTGCAAACTTTTCCGTCCTGCCCTCCGTTGTTTTCCCAGCCACCACCTGCCTACCACCAAACTCGTTCCCTGCCATTACCTCCCGCTGCACCACTCTCCCCTCCCCCTATGCCTGATTCTCTCAGCAGCTCTAATCCCTCTCCATGTCAGATACCTCCTGCTGTGCGATCGTCTCCCTCTCTGCCTTCCGGGACCCATAACTCTCCCAGCAGCTCTAATCCCTCTGTGTCGAAGTTTTCTCCCAATGTTCGATCTTCTCTCCCTTCATCTCCAGGGACCCATATCTCTCCCAGCGGCTCTGATCCCTCTGTTAGTGCTTCCTCGCAGTCTCTGACTTCTTCTTCTCCTGAGAATTCTGTATCCCCTACAGCATTCTCACTGCCTGCCCACCATACTAGGTCTCGGTCGCTATGTCCTTCCAGCAGGCCGCGTGATTGTTCCAGCTTGCGCAGGGAACAGTTGCCATGTTGCAACCCTCTGCCACATGGCATGCACCACCATGTTCAGGAGGGCCACATGGCGACAGGGTGCCGCCATGTTTCTGGTCACGTGACAGGGTGCCGCCATGTTTCCAGGACCCTCACTGTCAACAGGCATCTCCTTGTGGCTCCTCTTATGAACTACAACAGCTGCCCTGTTGCAGTGCACATGATGCTTCATTGTGCTGCCAACAGCAGTCCTCTAGCTGCAAGGCACACAGTGAGACGCCATCTGTTCCTGTTTCCCAGGGTGATCGGCAGCAGCTCTGTAGCCGCTCTACAGATGATTGCTCACATGCGCCTACCGGAAGGATGGCTGCTCAATGGCCCTCTGCTCCGGAATCTCCTCAGGCTCTGCTACCGCTTCGGAAGCCAGCTGGCCCCAAGGAGCTTGTTAACATCCATGTGCCTTTTTCCCTTTCTGATCTATCCCAGACTGTCCATAAATTAGGTAGCTTTTCTGTTGACCCACAGAATTATATCAGGCAATTTGAATTCATTACTATAGCTGTGAAGCATACCAACTATAACAAACTTTTAAAATAGGTCCAGGAAGCTAATCAAAACCCAGCTGTGTTCCTAAATTGGCTTAATCCCCGTGCCCTGCAAGCAGTTCCAGCTTTGCGCACTGTGTCAGGCCGCCTCCCAGCCCCAGCCCCTCCCTCCCCTGTGCGCTGTCCTCGTTGCTGCCACCACCTTACATATTTCCGGGGGCAGTCTGAGCCCACCCCTGCGCGCTACATCCCAGCGCTTGCCCCACCCACTGGGCGTGCTCTGCCGGAGCGCCGCAAAACAGCAGCTCAGTGGCTCTGCTCAGGCATGTTTTTTTTTACAATTTGGCTCCACTAAAATGATGCTTTTTTATTACAGTTCTCAAACCATTTAATCAAGGTTATTGGCCACCTGATAATTTTACCAGCTTTGTTTATCAATCAAAGCCTTCACCAATCTTCTGTTTAACAACTAAGGTTATAAATTCCTTTTTGCTGGGAACCACTAGCTCTATTTCAAGACAAGGGTTTTCTTCAAAGTTTTATTTTATTTGTCTTGGTTCATACTATTGCAAATAACAACTTTAAAAGTAAATGTGTTCAAAATTTGATAGTATTAGATCAGTTTTGATAGATTTATTCATAAGATTGCTAAACCTTGACTACAAAATGTTTCCGCCTTTTTAGACAGATTAAAGCCTTTTTGGTTAATTCCACGTGTCACCCTATAAAAAACGCGATATGCCATCCAGATAAAGCCTGCTCTCTAATCCAAAATGCCAATATTAAATTCCTGCATATTTACTTAATTCTACTATAGTCCAAATCCCAAACAAAAAGGCAAAACTTGACCTTCAAACCTTAGAGAGATCTTAATATGTTTTTTTATATTTTTAACACTTGTGACACTTGCAGTTCTGAGACAGGTAAACCTACACAAGGTGGAGCTGCCTGCCCCCTCCATGGACCACGCTCAAATGCAGCAGAAGATACTGGGCAAGAAAATGCCCCACCCTGTCATTCTTTGAGACCTTACTCCAGGGCTACTGGACTGTCCGAGCCACCAGAGAGTGGGTAAGTCATCCTAAGTTCTAGCCCTGACAGGAAATGTCGACACTGCCAGATTCATCACTGACAGAAAATCGCTGCTGAAGACTGAGGAAGTTCAGGGCAACAACAGCCCCCTTTAAGGTGTCCGTCTCAGATTCCAAGTCGCACAAAACTCTCAGGTAAGACATTCTCTATATTTGTGGACATAGAGGCCATATATACAGAGTTCTTCCTGAGTTTTCAGGCTGCTATATTAAGTCCTCAGTCTCTATGATGGGGTATTGATGGTCAACCTATGCCATTTATAAACAGGGCCTATTTTGTGCAGGTCCCAGTCCTAAATCTTAAAATGCCTTTTATACAGGCTAACTTAGACACACTGAGGCCTCAACAGCTTCCACCTGTTGTCGCTGGTGGACCCTTCCTCGGTGATATAGACCACCCCCTTCCTATCTTATTCACCAATTTCTCAGGTACCCTGGTCAACACTCGCAGATACATTTTTGTCTTCTCAGTTGGTTTATACTTTTTCAGGATACATAAAAGCCTTTCTCATACTTGCTAAAGTTCTGTTACAGCAAATCATTCCAAGGACTACAACCAGGTTACAGTGACCCATGCCTAAATCAAAGTTGCTAGACTGCCATCCTGGTTTCACATCACTCAGGCTAAGAGGTGCCCTCTCAGCCCTAAATCTGATCATTCTGAGTGGTCATCTCATCTTCTGTCGCCTACCTGTCTCCGTCTCACAAAGGCTTCGCAGCCACAGTTAACAGGCTAAGTCATGTTTTGTTATCCACTTTGGTTCCTAATTTCTTACATTCTATTAATGATCATTTTTACAGCAGGACTCTTGGCAGTCTTTCCTAAAGACTCCCACATCATGCGTAAGATAATCTTCATAATGTTCTATATGATAACAGTTGCATTTCTTTCTACCCTCAGCTGTCTGGTTAAACGTGACATCCCTGAAAGCATAAGCCCTTACCTTCCCTATACGGGTACAGCCAGTGCCTTCCCTGCTCCCCCTATTCTTTCCAGTTCAACTCCTGGACCAGAGACAAGTTTTATACATCTACCCTCTTAACTTTTATGCTTTCAGATGGGGGAGTAATCACCTCTCATAACTCCACTCCTCCTAACCCCACGTTTAATTTTCAGAATTCTGCCTTACCATGGAAATGTTTCTACCTCAACATAGTCCTGATAAAATGATATGTCTAAATCAAAGGCACCTTTCCTTTTACCTCACCTGGGTCCTTAAAAATGACAGTGCCATGTCTCCTCATAACATCTTGTCTCTTTGTTTTTCCAGTCTGACATACGTGCATTCACCAGTGAAGTTGTCCTGGCTAAAACACCTGGCAGCAGCGTCTACCTGGGCATCAACCTTCATCCCGTCGACTCCCCTAGGCTCCAGTACAGCACCCTTTGCCAGCAGGAAGTAGTTAAAGAGAGAAATCTTTGCCCCTTTTCATAATAATAATCATAAGACGGGATATGAAAGGTTTTGGCCCAGACAGGACACTGTAGCCAGGAAAGCCACAACCGGAAGCAGGAAGCCCCATCTTGCCCTGCCCCTAGGAAGTTACCTGTGACACCATCTTCCCACCCCTGGGAATTTACATATGGCGCCAAACCTAGGACCAATGGGCTACCTGTGTATCCCTAATGCCCGCCTTAGGTTCCACCCCAAACCGAGGCTATTTACAGGCCCCCACGCCACGTGTCTGCGGGAGAGATCGCCGGACGCCAGCGGTGGGGTGCCGGTCATCTCTCTCCGTGTTCTCAGAATAAAGGCCGCTTTTTATTTTATATTTCTCATCTTTTGTTAATATTTTTCATCTTTTGGAAATAACTCTATCAGTATTCTAGAGCTTTTCTGTTTCCAAATGAATTTTAGAATAGTTTTCTCTATATTTGTGAGCTATACTAATAGTATTTGGATGGGCATTGCATTAAATCTGTATAAGAGTTTGCAATATGATATTTTTTGAGTTTTTCATATCCTTAAACATAGTCTTACTGGTTTTTATACACACCTGATGTATTCTAAAAGATATGATCCTAAGAGTTTCAAACTATTGTGTTCTTCTTCTCAAAGATATCAGCAATAATAGATACTTTTTTCCTATTTGTTTGAGACAGGGTTTCCCTATGCAGTTCAGGCTGACTGTGGACTCACATCTTAGTCCAATAAATTCACACTGGTAATCCTACCTCAGCGTTCCAAGTTTGGGATTACAGGTGTGTACCTGACACCTGAAAGAATTCCTGGTGTTATTTGAAAGATGAGAAAACAGTCATGAGATACACACATATTCATTAACTGTCATTTCCTTAAAGGAAAAGTGTTCAAATTAACACATAACACCATTGGAGTGTAGGGAATCAGAAGACGTGTTTCTATCTCTTATGGTCTGAGGATAACAGACTACACTACTGCAAAAATGGGAGACATCACAGCTAGGAATATGTGTCAAATCTGAGCACCAGTATTATGGATTAAGAGAGTATTTATGGAAAATGAGTGAAAAGACCAGTGGAAAATAATGAGAGACCTGGTGACTTTAGCCTTTCATGATTCTAGATCAGGCTTTATTATAATGCTGAATGTCACAAATATTGAAATAGTCAAATATTATGCGTGTTTTTACCTAGAAAATATTAAGGCTTGGCACTGTATCATAGCTGTGTTGTAGCCTGGCACAAATCATATAATCTTGAGCCCTACATTTAACTAGTGCCTTGTATTTGAGCCAGGAAATTGGAAAATGACTCAGCATATAAGTACCATGAGAGAAGCAAAATGAGCTGTACCCAAGGAAAAAAATTTAACTTGCTCAAAAACAACAACAAAAAAACAAGATACAGGTGTCAACCAAAAATTAACATAAGATTGTAGCTACATTGTTTCCAATACGATGTTCTTTATGATTCTCTCTTTTAAAAACTCTTAACATTCCAATCCAGGATCACTTGTTAAGATTTTGAAATGCGGGAGTTTTTGAAATGGGAGAAGTGGTTCTGAGCACAGCTATTTAAATTCCAAATTTATCCTTTGTCTGTGTGGATTACTATATTGTTGTTCACAAACTGCCTTCAAGCTCCAGAAATGTTTACTGACACAAGCAGAAACCTAGATTAAATACAGTGTCACCTTAATGAAAGAATAATATTGAAAAGGAGGGAAGAAAAAAGACAAACACCATCTGTTATGATACCCACCTCTTTACCCGGCATTAACGAGGCTGAAACAGGAGAATGGCCATGTATTCAAGGACAGACTACCCTAGGTAGTGAGCGCAAGGTCAGCCAGAACTACAAAGTGGGACTATGTCTTTAAAAACAGAAAACAAAAATGAAAAACTATTAAAACCGAGGAAGAGAGGAAGACAATTAAAAGAAAACAAAAAATATTAGAGCTGAATGAAAGTAGACTTAACTAAAATGGGAATTATGGAATGTTGTTGCAGAGGAAAGCTAGTCATGAAGTGTTACCCAGGAGGCAGTGAAAAATACAGTTATGAATGGGACCTATTGTGCCACTTCACAATAGTGACCTCATTCATTCAATACATCTGCAGTCTACTAGACAGGAGATCCAAAATTTCATGGAAATGTCAAACTCAGAGCAAATAAGCAGCTTGAATTCAAGGCTTTGAATCATGGGCTTTAGCAGATATTTGATATTCAAGTTGAAATAGGAGAAATATAATCCTACCTGGTTTGATGGAAAATCAGCAAGTTGGTTGGCTCACAGCATTGAAGAATGAAGTCACAAATCAAAAGAAGTTCAAAAAGTTTTCCTGGAAAAAAAGACAGAATAGCCCTGCCTTTGCAGGAGGGGTCTTCAGTGTTTAGCCCACAGATCTATTGTCAGGGGTCATTTATACCGCAAAGTCAGAATGTGAGTACAGTGTGGGTCTCAAACTACAAACTACCTATAAGAGTATAGCTGCTAAACTAATATTATTCAGAAGGGCAGCAAGTCACCCAGAAAAGGTATGCAGAAAGAGCCAAGGAATTTTGTGGGAACAATAGCCCAGGGTGTTCTGTTCATTGAGTATGTTAATAGATGCCTATCTGGACTTCCTGGGGAAGGCATTGGTAACTTTAGTACATTTCAAGCTATTGTTTTTTCTGTAAGAAGCATGTAGACATGGTCACTGCATCTTCACCTTCAGGTCTGGCTTTCTTCAGCTGTGCCTCTAGCAGGGACTGTTGTATTTAGTTTTTTTACATTGATTCCTTTGAGGTTCCATTTCCTCTCTTACTGTATATCAATTTCTGTCTACCTTGGCCTCCTGTAGTAAAATCACAATACTATCTGAATGGATAAAGTGATATTTATACATCTAAGAAAATATTATTTAATAGGGGCCTGGATTTTAGCTCAGCAGGCAAAAGTACTTGCCTGGCAAGAGTCGGGTTGTGAGTTTGATCCCCAGTACCTAAAAAAAAGTGATTTAAAATGCAAGTAAAGAAAATAATTTCATTTGTGAAGATGTATATGAACAAAATTTTCAATTAAATCTGTCAATGGCAAATTAAAGAGTGGTAATAGTCATATTTAGAATCTAAGGTTGTTCAGGCTGGGGATTGAGCTCAGTGGTACAAGTACCAGCCAGGCAAGCACAAGGTCATGATTTCAATCCCTGGTATGAAAAATAAAATTTCTATAGTTGTCAACCATGTAGTGCTATGAGCACAATTATTGAAATTGACAGTTGTTCATTCAGTGGCTGAATTTTTCTTCTGTGTTCTACAAAATATCAACAGATAACATGGTAAATACAGTGAATGATATACTGTCCCCTATACTCTGGGTATTTGCTGAGAGTTGTTTTTAGTTTTTATTTTTTCACATACTTGAAACCTGAAAATATTTGGTGATACTAGATAGAGAAACTGTGATAATTATTTTTTCATTTTAATCATATATTTCACTATATCCATTAAGTACATTTTATTTGCTACAATTATGCTAAGAGAAGTTGATAAATGATTCTTAATATTATGGGCAGCTGAGTTAGTTAGAAATAACAGCAGTCAGACAGTGATATAGGGGAATTCAACTCCTGATCTACTATGTTGGGTATGAGTTTAGGTTCTCTAAAATTGAAGAATGAACAATTAGGAACAATGGAGGTAAGAGCAGAATTTATTTTTTGAGAGAAATAAATTGACAGGATTTTGCTCTAGATGGGACATTTCAGCACTGGGAGGTGAGACCAGGGGACATTTACCTTGAGGTCACTTTCCCTTCTCCTATGCAACTTACCTGTGGCATGAAAAGAGTCCCAATCAGCTACTTGCACATCAGCAATGCCACCTTTAAGCACCACCCCAATGGAAACTATATGAATGCCCCTACATGACATTTTTACTGTGTATTCTCTCTTTTACATTCCAAAAATCCTATCATTTGGTTCCCTGACCACTAAGGCAGATTGAGTGTCTCCTGGGAATCCCTCCCATTTTGAGTCCCTTTGCCTTAAAACCACCAGTTTCTTCTTCTTGGATGGTTTACTTGCCACTGCTAATATGCGTACAATAGCAACCTTACTCACTGAACATGGGTGAGATACCTTCTGTTTTTTTTTTTTGTTTGTTTGTTTGTTTGTTTCTGTTTCTTAGCAAGCTTGTGACAGAAAACACATTCTGCCATCCCCAAACAGGGTTACTAGTTTCCACACATCTTAGGCCACACAGCTGGAGGTAACATGGAGATTTTTATGTGCTGGGACCCTGCCCTGCTCTCTTCGGTTACCTGCTAAGAAGAATGGGTGTTGGAAGCTTGCCTGTCACATTTTCAAAATAGATTATGATCTCTTATGTTGTGTGTGACCAAGCACAGCTTCCACGTTCCTTGAGGGAGCTACAGCTCTTAGTTCCTGAGGTGAAATTTTTCTCTCAGCTCCCTCATAATTCTGTCATGCTGACCACTTCCTGTCCTCCAGAAAACACACCTCTGTGGTGCCTGGTTCATAACCTTGGTGCTTTTGGCCTCTAAAAGGCTACAACAACCAAAAAGCTGATCTTTTATTTATGCTTTTGTCACAGTGGTGATAAGTTGGCCAAAACCCTTCATCTTTAGGCCTTCTTCACTTTAGGATGTGGTTTTCTCTCACTCTGTCTTCTGTGATGGCCCAAGTACTCCTGGCTCACTCTGCTCCAACAGGATCTCTCCCCTTCCCCTCACTTATGATGCAGCTTCTGTCTTTATAGCTTCTCCCCATATCTCTCATACCAACTCCCATTGCTTTTTCAGCCAAAGGTTTCTATACCCCCTGCATCATCCTCTCCTCCTCCTTCACTCCCCTGGGTCTCCAATCCTCCCCCTAGAGTCTCCAGTCCTTCCCCTAGCATTTCTCACAAGGCTCTGACTTCTCAATCCCCCTGCTTTACCCATCTGTTCCATCTGAGTGTTCTTTTTCTCCTTTCCATGCATCACCATTTTCTCTGCCTGCCCACCACACTCAGTCTCAGGCATTGAAGCCCTCTGGCAGGCCACATGGTTGCCAGCAGCCATGTTGATTACACACATGCACCTGCTGGGCTCATCTCTACTGCTGCTTTGGGAACAGGCTGGACCTAAAAGATTAACTAATATTTGTGTTCCTTCTTTTTAACTTTCTGAGCTACCTCAGCTTAACCATAAATTAGGTCCCTTTTCTGGTATTCTTATTTCAACAGAGCTCTATTAATTGATCTATAAGAAGGCTCACTCTACTCTATTTATTATAGTACAAGTTGGCCAAATATATTTGAGTGCATTCTAATTTTATAAAATGATTGTCAGTTTATATATCTGTTGTCCATTTGTCCAATTGTCTGCTCTGTTAGCAGCTTTTTCTTTTTACTTGAGCTCAACAACTTTTTCCCTCAATATTTATATTTTCAGATTATGTAACAAAGTTTTATTTGGGTAACAGATTTAAAAGACATGCTTCCACCTAAGTTGCCAGCTGGTCAAAATGATACTAAAATTGGTTAAACAAAATCCCTTGGGGTGAGGCAACATTAAACAGCACTCCAATTGATAAACAAGAAAGTGGCCACCTGGTAACTTTTTTAAAAATTTATTTTAATTTCAAAGAGATTAAAATAAAAGAGGACTTAACAAATGAGATTGGAGCACAACAGTTTAAGCAACACAGTATATCAAACAATACAACCTGACATATCAGTAGCTAACTTAGTGTCTCTTTCCTTGAAGTAGTTGAGTATATTTTAATACACAATAGTATCAAACATAACAAAATATTATAAAACCATTAAAGAGCATGAAAGTATTACATATTGTTTGGAATGAAATAACACAAAATGAACAATGGTTACTATATTATCTCATTGTCCATAAAATATTTGTTTATACTATCACACATAATACAATCCAATAAGATACAACAAGACAGAACCAAGGAAACAGAAGACTAAAAGCATGTTAGCACTTCAAAACAAGATGATATTAAATCAGCACTAGCTATTATAATGTCTTGTTTTCTTCAAAACTGCTGTTCAAATAATCATAGATAATAAAATCAAACAACCCAGGATGAAACCATTCTGAGTAATGAATGGGAATATTATAAGACTCCAAAGCAATGTAATGGGGGAGCAGGATTACCACACACTCTTATGTACTCTTACCATTTCTCACACCGGGGAGACTATATGGTATTTACACATGAACAACCAGGTACTTTAACCAGGTCAGGTTCACTGATGGGAGGTCCAAATAAACTCTTTAGTCCCATGGGAAAATGTTCAAGTAAAGTTCATATTACTAAGACAATTCATTGTTGCTGATCTGATGGTATATTCATGCCTTCAAATATAAAATTGTGATTGTTTATGATGACAAATGTTTTCTTTCGTATCTAGATGTCTTATGCCTTTTTCTTGTGTTCCAGCCTGGTGATTTAGATCAGGCCAATACAAGGTCACCAGTCAAATAATAATTTTTAACAAAAATTTATGTAATGTAATAGTGAGCAGTCCAAAATATGTCACAAATTTTTTCAGTGCTCAAATTTTAAAACACCCATGATTAATAGAAAATAACACTTCCATTTAATGTTCTATATTAAATTTACTGCTTGTCCTGTACTGTATGGTATTAATCTTCTGGATGTTTAACAGCTATAGTTAAGAGATAATTATAAATTCCCTTTGGATGACTTGTGCTATTATCCACCAGATATTTTATAGAAAAAAAAAAGGTTATATGATGCAGGGGGCAACAGAACAATGAGACCTGGCATGGGGCTGAGACTGGGGCAGCAGCCAGGTCAGAGCCAGTCCAAGCCTGTCTGTCAGCACTGGCTCAGCCCTTAGGGTAGGGATGCATTTGCTTGATGTTTTGTCTTGAGGCCTGACCCACAACAGGAGGTGTCCATCTCCCACATGGTTGCAAGGTATCTGGGCTTTTGCATTGGCAATTTCTAGGACCTAGTCCTGTCTCACTGTCTATATATTTCTAACTAAGTCAGCTGCCTGTAACAATAGGGCTGGGACTTCCAAGGAGCAAGAGGATTATTTCATATTGCTTATAGCCTTGGAAGAGACAATCACGTGCTGCTCTGGGCCAAATCTCAAGACAAATGCCAACAGAAACACAATCAAGCGCTAAGAACCAATAGTCCAAATAGTTCTGTATCACCCTGAAGAAGTCAAGAGTCACCATCACAAGCCCCTACAGGAAGAGTCCCTGTTGTTAAGGAAGCCCACTTATTATGTGACATGCTCCTCCATTTGTTCCTAATTGAATTAATTTTACCTGAGCAATTGACCCTAATGGTTGAACACAGTTCTATCCCACCTTATGCTCACCTTGCAAATTCCCATTTTTCCCCTCTTTTGACCCATCTAACCTCCTCTTTTTACTCTATAAATACAGAGTCTTTGGCAACCCACTCAGGACCCCTTCTGTCTCTCAGACAGAAGCTTTATTTCTCTCAATAAATATATTCCATTTTAAACTCCATCATTCTAAACATTATTCTGCTATTTTAGAGAACACAAATTCATACCAGACATATAGTAGGTCAGGAGTTTCATAACCCCCTATCCTCAACATGAACCAAATTAACATAAATAACTTTATGATTTGTCTGAATGCTTTTCCCTTTTCATGCAGTTTTAAGTGATCAATACAACTCACAGTGGTTGTATTTCTGGCAATCTATAAAGTTGTATATATCAGTCATTATAAATGTAAAATAACTGGTTTTAGTGTATAATTTAGCAAGAACTAGATATTGCCATCGCAGTGGGTTATCTCATATAAAAGTGAATGTTTAAATAAAATGGTTCTGAACAATTTCTATATTACTGGCAGCTTCAACAATTTTAAGATACATGAACTATGTATTTTTTTCCTTTTTGTAGAAGTCTTCTATTATGTTATTGAAAGAAGTCTGTACATCTGTAGGACCCTGTTTATATTTTGATGCTTTTTCTGCATTGAAGGTTATATGAAGATTTATTTTTATCTTAGGCTTAAACTCACTGCATTGACACTGATGGAGTGAAGCAACAGTCCACTACATTAATTTCAATTATATATTCATGGCATTGATCATATGAATTACTGAGGAGGTAAATTAGATACATACATAGACAAGAATCAGTACTGTTAGTATTTTCTGGTGCAATAGAGAAACAGAATATAAGAAAAAGTAAAAGTGGCCTTTCTATTTAAGGAATGTGAGGAGGAGCCCCCCAAAAAAATCAAGTTTTTTTTTTACTATGGTTTTAGGGGTATATGTGACTTTTGCCTGGATGTGGAGATTAGAGCAGACATTTCTGTCATGTGAGGAGCTGATTGGAATTTTCTTCAGGTCCTTGGGAAAGGAATGAGGAGGTTGTAATCAGGGAAAAAGAGGAAGTGGCCAAATGGTTAGAATCCCTGATTGGGTCTTCCACCATGTTCAACTACAACCAGCAGTTCCTGTAACTCATTCTAGGGCAAAACTCTTTCAAGTACATCCCTCAGTTTGAATGACAAAATGAAAATAAAGAAGTTTTGCTATGTGTCTTCCTCCAATGCTGGTGGTAACCATTCACAAGAAATATTTTGAGTCATATCCTTAATAAATTGTAGATACCATAACCAAAATTACAGATCAGTTCACTTTCAGAAAACCGAAGCAGCACTTAAATGCAGGCATAAAGGCCTTCAGTGAGAGTATCCCTGAAGAGGTGAGATCAACATTATAGAACACAAACTGATACTCATTTATCTGAGTTCACTAAAGAGAAAAATTTATAATGGTGTTGCTACAGGGGAAAGAAACTCCTGATCTACTATGTCTGGTATGAGTTTGTGCTGTCTAAAATTAAAGCACAAATTTTAGGAACAACAGAATTTAAGAGTAGAATATATTTATTGGGAGAAAGAAAGCTGTCTGAGAGAGAGAAGGGGTCCTGAGTGGGTTGCCAGAGCCTGCCTTTTCTAGGGACTTCTATAGAGTAAAATCATTTTGTGAGATGGATTTAAGGTGGGAATACTGGGAGCTCACAAGGCAGATATGCATAAGATGGGACAGAAATATGGAGCCATTAAAATTAATAGTTCAGGTAAAAGTGTTTAAATTGGGATCAAATGGGGAAGCCTGTTACACAGAAAGTAGGAATTTTTATGCAATAGTGACTTTTCAATTAATGGGTTCAGAAGGTGACTCATGACTTCACCAGGATGATAGAAATTATTTGGAGTATCAGGCTTTAGTGGAATGGTAACTGCTGACTTCCTCAGAGTGCTAGAGAACCATTTCAAATATCAATCCTTACAATATGAATACATTTGCTTAATCTTTTGTCCTGAAGTCTGACGCTTAGCAGGAAGTGTCTGCCTTCCCTATAGTTGAAGGTATCTGGGCTTCTGCATGGGATCCTTGGAGAACCTAGCCCTGTCTCACTGCCAACATTATTAGACTAACTCAGCTGCCCATTATAGTATTGTTTGGAAAATTGAATACAAATGTCTTGTGCTCTAGGTTAATAATCTGGGGATGGCAGTGTGCAAAGTATTTACCATTGTTGTCCCCTGATTAACATGTTTTGAAATTTAGTTTTAGTATATTTTTATCCTTGAAGTCAAATGGAATTGGAAATAAAAAGCCTAAGGTAAATCTCTTTGGTACAAGCACTCCTCTGTGGATATCCACACTGTAGAAGACATTCAGGTAAAGAAGTCTACACTACAGTCTATCATTTGGGATCCACCCTTGCAGGGAGGGGTTCCTTTCCCTGTTTATTCATGACTCAGAAGGAGAGCAGTAGAGAAATACTGAATCAGTGATGAAGAGGGGGGCTATATGAACTGTCCAAGCAGGTGGGCCACAGCAGGCGGTCTCTTAGGTCTTCCTATCTGGGCATTATTGACCTGTTGTGAGCACAGTACTGGAGCAGAATGTTTGCTGGATCTCATTTAGTGGTTTCAATGTCATGTGGCCTGGTTAGGAAAGAACCTGGGAGATCTCCAAGCCACAGAATGCTGAGGTTCTGGATGGGAGCCCAGAAATAGGGAGCAAATGGGCTAAACCAGTTACAAGTGGTTAGAAGCAGTTCCGGTGTCTTGATCCTCAGGTATTTAGTTAGCTTCATCTCCTGAGGTCCTCCAGCATTGGCTGTGGGTCATTCATTCTGCATTTTGCCTCTTTCTCGTGGCAAGAGTGACTCTATCTTCTCTTTGACAGTAGCAGATTCCAGTATCATCTTTGAAATTCTCTGCTGCCCTGGCATCTCCACAAGCTCAATGAGGGAAGGAGCTTGGGGACACCCTGACTCTGATGCATTTTGTAGCTGCTGCAAAAGTACTGAGGAAGGTCTCTGCTCTCATTGCTGTGAGAAGCAGACCTGGAGGGTCTGATGTTTATAAATGTCTGTGATACAGGGCCTTATAGCCACAACTGCTATCCTTAAACTTGTGCTTTTTTTTGTATTTAGATTGATCTCCTAAATTTATAGTATGTTCTTTTATTTCCATCCTCATGACACGTGTTGGCAAAGGTACTGAGTATTTGAAGATGTGTAGTGATGTGCCTCAGTGGACGAAGGCTTCTCAAAACCTGGTGAACTCCTGTATATCATACAGGATAATACAAAAGAATTTTGAACATAATTATTTAGGTGACACCTCTGCTCACAGACTGTTTGTGAGAACATCCATGGATTTTTGAATTCTGAGAAAAATGAAGCATATATGAAAGTGTTATCAAGGGTAGGGTAAAGTGTGCTTGCTAAAGACAAATTCCAGAATCACCTGTCTGTTAAACCCTCATTGAAAAATGCCAAAATTTATGCATTTGCATGGACCCATACACATGGTATCCTTCTGAATGGAAAGGAATAGGCATGTCATCTATGAATTAACTGCTGATTTAACAGGTTGGCTGATAATATACATTGTTTATCTATAGAAATTCTCTGCAATGGACTTTACTAAGTGGAGTAAAATAGAATCCCTAAATAGAAGATGTGCTGCAGGGATATCCATAGTTAGGAATGAAGGATTTTCTGTGTAGTGTGGATCAGAAGAGAATGGAAAGATTGTGCAAGTGATTGGCATGATACAAGGTGCCAATAGCAGGATTTACAAGTGAGAAGATCTTCACTGAAAATCGAGTAGTTCTTAGGGTAAGCATGAAGTTAAATTTGGCTTCTGATTTCTTACTTGAGATGAATACCACCAACTTTGTCAATATTCAGTATTCCACTTACCTGTTAACCCATGAATTATGGGTTCCAAACTTGAGATCTAATTTTGATTTTCTCTAATTATGTGGCAGTGTCATGATGCAGGAATTTGAATCTTTTTTTTTTTGTACCAAGGATTGAACTCATTAGCTCATGTTTGCCAGACAAGTGTTTATGCCACTGAGACAAATACATAAACATGAATTTGTTTTTAGTATATTATGGAAATTATCAACATTCTTCCTCAGAATGTCTTGAAAGTTCTTGGAATGTTACTATATTGTATGGATATAAGTTTTACAACAAACCAATGGTGTTTTATGCAGTCAATTTTCAAGTTTCATTTTTTGTGGGGTTTTTCAGTCAAGGTTTTTCTCTCTATTTCAGACAGCTCTGTAACTGAGGTGGGCTTCTAACTCAAGGCAGTTCTCTTGCATCAGCCTCCCAAGATATATTTCTTATTTCTGAGTGAAAGAGGATCACTTCGTGACACTGAGCTATAATTTGCAACTTGTGCCTTGTTTCATTGTTTATACATCGTTTACCTACACAGTTTTCCATTATCATTTGTTATTATTTATGTACCATATTTGATGTTAATTATGTTTTGTTATATGAATCTAAATTCAAATTTCAAAATGCTGCTTAAGTATATTAAGAACAAAGGACTCAGTGACATAAATGAGATTTGAAGAGATATCATTTGCAGTCTATCAAAGTGATTCACAAGATATTTGCCTACCCCTTTGCTTTGTGGATGCTGGTCCTGTAGGATCCCACTGTGAGCTCTGCTTGAGAGACAGTGGGGACACCGGGACCCTTGCAGTGACTCAGCACAAAAATCAGTGCTCCCATTTGGCTGTGAGTTGCAATCTAGCATCCAAATTGCTTTTTCAAAAAATGTGTTTATACATAAAATTAATCACCAAGACATGGAATTAAACTTTGAAGGATTCAGTCTCCATTCAGCTGTGATGTTTGGTTCTACTTTGTTTAGTTCAGTTTTGTTTTATTGAGACAGGGTTTCACTATGTGTATCACTGGATTTGAAACCTGTATGGTGCCTACAATTTCCTTGACTTCACAACAGCCCTCCTCTCTCAGCTTCTTGAATCTTGGGATTATAAATATACACCAACACTGCTTTTGATTCAGATTTTTATGAGAGAATTTAAGATATCCCAGGCCATGAGTCTCAATCTTCCTTTGAGAAATACATGTATGAATTTTTTTGGATCATACTTTTATCACTTGGCCACTCAGCAGTTATCCCCCTAACATTACTTGGGAAGCACATTTGTTTATGCACTGACTATAGTGAGCGTCACCGGGGCAGTTGTGATTTTAACCAGTTGATTCTTGTATTGAACACATTATGAGAGAATCGACTCCCCGTTTGTGATGTAACCCCCCCGAGCTATAGAACAGAGCTGTAAGGAATGTCTCACTCCCTAATTCCTCCTTGAGATATCGGAGCAGGACAGGAAGGAATGCATTTGCTAGTCATTATCCACAAGATGTTCTGTCCTCTGTAAAGGAAAAGATAAGTAAAGGAATGTGCTGTTCAAACGAGACCGAGTTATACCTGGCACTCTGAGATCAGACCAGGACCCTCAGTCTCCATGGTTACTCAGCCCCAGACCCCTTGAATCAGCATCTGCCAAAGTCCTGCGCCGTTCAAAATTAACCAATGCGATCTGCTTCTGTAAACGTGCTTGTTTCCCGCTTGTGCCCTTAAAAACCCTGCACAAATTCCCCTCGGGGCCCTCCGCACTCGTTTGCCTGGAGGACCCCATGCGCATGGAAATAAACTTCTTTCCCTCACCAAGAGTTGAGTCCTTGGGGTCTCTTTCCCTGCGGCAGCGGCCCTAACATTCTGGAGGCCCCAGCGAGATAGCACGCCTCACGGGAGGTGACCTCAACGGCTCTGCGGTGGGTGAGTACGACCGGTCGCTTCTTATTTTTACTCTGAGGATCAATCTACTGGTATTTTACGCCCCGAGCCAAACGGCTCCGATCTAGGGGCAATTTTTGTTACCTGTTTTTGTTATCTGTTCTCTGTTCTCTGGTGACTGGGGGACGCCCCACACGGTTTTCCGTGACTCACCGTCTGCGATAGGATTTTCCTATCAGTCTGGGGAATTTTATTCCCAATCTGTGGTCCATCCAGGCCAATTCGGAGACACCCTCTGAGGTGACTCATCCGGGCCAATCTGGAGACACCCTGCAAGGTGGCTCGTTTGGAGTGAAACTGATGCGTGAGAGTGAGGTGGCCGGCCTGTTTGTCCTGTGTGTCGTGGGTGTTGTGATTAGTTATTTGTTGTATTGCGCTTGCGTTAACCGCCCTGTGACTATAGAACATCATGGGACAGTCGACCTCATCCCCATTGTCCCTCACACTCGACCATTGGTCGGAGGTGCGGAAGAGGGCTCACAATCTCTCCTTGCAGGTCAAGAAGAGTAAATGGCAGAATTTCTGCTCAACTGAGTGGCCCACTTTTTCAGTGGGATGGCCGCCGGAGGGGACTTTCCACCTGCCCCTCATCCTAGCGGTTATGAACATCATCTTCAGCCCCGGACAAAGGGGCCACCCTGATCAGGTCGCTTACACCTTGGTATGGCAGGACCTCAGGGAGGAACCCCCACCGTGGGTGAAACCCTTTCTTCCCCCTTCTGACTCCTCTATACCAAAACTCTTAGCTCTGAAAGGACCTCCCGCTTCCGCTCCGGCTCCGGTCCTGCCCGAGTCTCAGCCTGATCTACCTTTGCTCGACTATGACCAGCCTCCTCCCTCCCAGCTGACTCAACCTCCTCCGTACCCACTCTCTCCTCCAGCCTCCTCGTCCGGATCGAGCACTCCTTCTCCTTCAGCACCCTTTTCACCTGAACCGAACCCCTCTTCTCCTCCGATACCCACGTCCCCTCTGTATCCCCCGCTCCCTACGATGGCTTGCTCTGGGTCTACACCTCCGGGGCCCACGGGCACAGCCCAGAACACTCGGAGTAAGCTACGGCCTGAGGACCCAGTCGTTACCCTCCCTCTTCGCCCCTACGGGCCCATGATAGATGACGGGTCAGATGGAGGGCAGATGCCCGCTTTACAGTACTGGCCTTTTTCTACCTCAGATCTCTATAACTGGAAAAACAATAACCCTCCTTTCTCTGATGATCCGTCTAAGTTAACAGGTTTAATGGATTCTATCATGTTCTCCCACCAACCCACATGGGATGACTGCCAGCAGCTTCTAGGGGTCCTGTTCACCACCGAGGAGAGAGACCGCATCCTTCTGGAAGCCCGGAAAGCTGTTCCCGGAGAAAATGGCAGACCCACCCAGAGACCAGAACTGATTGATGATTTCTTTCCCTTAAAACGCCCCAACTGGGACCCCAACTCACCTACCAGTAGGCAGCATCTTTCTATCTATCGCCAGACTCTAATGGTAGGTCTCCAGGCGGCCGCAAGGTGCCCCACTAATTTGGCCAAGGTAAGGGAAGTTACCCAAGGGCCTACTGAGACTCCCTCAGTTTTTCTGGAACGCCTGATGGAAGCTTACCGGCAGTACACGCCTTTTAACCCTGAAGAAGAAGGCCGACAGGGCTCAATAGCCATGACCTTCATAGGGCAATCGGCTCCTGATATAAGACCTAAGCTCCAAAGGCTAGATGGTCTGCAAGACCTAACTCTGAGGGATCTTGTTAAGGAAGCTGAAAAAGTCTACTATAAACGGGAGACAGAAGAGGAAAAAGAGTTAGCTAGAGACAAGAGACGAAACAAGGAATTAGCTAAAATGTTGGCCACAGTTATTCAGGGAAAACCTGAGACAGGAAAGGGAAAGCCCACTCGCCCCCCCCATTAGACCCTGACCAATGTGCATATTGTAAGGAAAAAGGACACCTGATCAAAGACTGTGAGAAATTGAGAAACGAGCCAGAAAGGAACGAGAAAAACAGTCCTCGCAGCGGCCCTGAGCCCCCATGCTCACCTTAGATGAAGAGGACTAGGGACTTCGGGGCTCGGACCCCCTCCCCGAGCTCAGGGTAATGTTTAAAGTGGAGGGGACTCCCATAGAATTCGAGGTCGATACGGGAGCTGTTTACTCGGCTCTTCAGGCCCCCTTAGGGGCCCTTTCAACTAAGAAATCTCTAGTTCAAGGGGCTAACGGGAGCAAATATCGCTCGTGGACCACCAAGCGCACAGTTGACCTAGGCAAAGGAAAAGTAAAACACTCCTTCCTGGTTATTCCTGAATGCCCTGCTCCCCTCCTGGGACGAGACTTATTAACCAAACTGGGGGCAAAAATCTCCTTTGAGCCCCAAGGACCTCAGGTGACATTCCGTAACCCAAAGGTTGGGCAACCCATGGTTACAGTGTTATCTCTAAAATTGGAAGATGAGTATAGGCTCTATGACCACCGAGACCCCCAGCCCATCACCCCTGCCTGGCTAACTGATTTTAAAGACTCCTGGGCCGAGACAGCTGGGCTCGGGCTGGCAATCCAGCAACCGCCTGTAGTGGTCACTCTAAAAGCCACTGCCTCCCCTATTCGAGTTAAACAATATCCCATTAATAGAGAAGCTCACCTAGGGATCAAGGTACACATACAGAGACTTTTAGACCAAGGGGTATTGACTCCTTGTTGGTCTGCATGGAATACTCTGCTGCTCCCGGTCAAAAAGCCCGGGGCAAATGACTACAGACCGGTAGAGGACTTGAGGGAGGTCAACAGCAGGGTGGAGGACATTCACACCACCGTACCCAATCCTTATAATCTCCTCAGCGGTTTAAATCCGTCAAGGACTTGGTACACTGTTCTGGATTTAAAGGATGCCTTTTTCTGTTTGCCTTTGCACAAAGATAGCCAGCCCTTGTTTGCGTTTGAATGGACGGACCCCGAGACTGGGTCCACCAGACAATTGACCTGGACGCGCCTCCCACAGGGCTTCAAAAATAGCCCGACCATCTTTGATGAGGCTCTACACAAGGATTTAGCCCCCTTTCGGGCTCAACACCCAAACCTCAACCTCCTTCAATATGTAGATGACTTGCTGCTGGCCGCGGACTCTGAGGGTGACTGCACCAGTGGAACTCAGGACCTTTTACGTGAGTTGGCTATCCTGGGATATAGGGCATCGGCAAAAAAGGCTCAAATTTGTAAACGAGAGGTAATTTTCCTGGGCTACTCCTTAAAAGGGGGGAAAAGATGGCTCACTGAGGCTAGAAAACAGACTGTGGTCCAGATTCCCCCTCCAAAGAGCCAAAAACAATTACGAGAATTCCTGGGTACCACGGGGTTTTGCCGGTTGTGGATCCCTGGGTTCGCAACCTTGGCAGCTCCCCTATACCCGTTACTGAAGGGGGGATCTCCCTTTGTTTGGGAAAAAGACCACCAGCAGGCCTTTGATGCCATCAAGCGGGCCCTCCTATCCGCTCCGGCCCTGGCCCTTCCTAATGTGGATAAACCCTTTACTCTCTTCATTGAAGAGAAGAAAGGAATAGCGAGAGGAGTACTAACCCAGGCCTTTGGGCCATGGAGGCGTCCGGTGGCCTACCTCTCGAAAAGACTGGACACTGTGGCGAGCGGGTGGCTGCCCTGCTTAAAGGCCATCGCAGCGGCTGCCTTGCTCATCAAGGATGCTGATAAATTGACTTTGGGACAAAAAATAACAATCATTGCCCCGCATACACTAGAAAGCATCATCTGCCAACCTCCAGACAGGTGGCTCTCAAATGTCAGAGTTACTCATTATCAGAGTCTCTTGCTCAACAAGGACAAGATAACTTTTGGACCCCCGGTGACTCTCAACCCGGCGACCCTGCTGCCGGAAGAAGCTCCGGAACCCATCCTCCATACCTGCCAGGACATCTTGGCAGAAGAGGCCGAAGTACGACCGGAATTATTGGATTACCCCCTACCCGATGCAGAGGTGACCTACTTCACTGACGGAAGTAGCTTTTTGATTCAAGGTAAGCGGTATGCGGGGGCAGCTGTGACTGATCATTCCAATGTTATCTGGACAGCCAGACTAGAGGACGGGTCCTTGGCCCAAAAGGCCGAACTGATCGCTTTGACTAAGGCTCTGGAGCTCGCCAAAGGAAAGCGGGCAAACATTTACACGGATAGCCGATATGCTTTTGCAACGGCCCACATCCATGGGGCCATATACCGCCAACGGGACTTCTGACCTCCGCAGGCAAAGAAATAAAACACAAACAGGAAATCCTTCAATTGCTAGCTGCAGTTATGTTACCTCAGAAGGTGGCGATAATACACTGTAATAGCCACCAAAAAGGGACTGATCCTGTCACGAAGGGAAACAACCTGGCCGATCAGGCAGCAAAATCTGCAGCCATGGGAGTCTCACAGATGTTGGTGACTGATATCAAAGATTCTCCTCCCAAAGAGAAAGCTCAGATTAACCAAACCCCTGAGGCATCTGACCTGACTACTTACATACGACAGGCCCATCGGCTCACCCATTTGGGAGTTAAAAAGCTGTGCCTACTGGCCCAACACCAAGACTTCCCGGGGGCATCCCCCACTGCCATACGCCAGGTCGCCATGTGGGTTGTGACTAATTGTGAGGCATGTCAATTGACCAATGCCTACCCTGCCAAGCTGGCCCCCGGCAAAAGGCTACGCGGCACCAGACCTGGACAATACTGGGAAGTAGACTTTACAGAAGTTAAACCTGCCCGATGTGGACTAAAATATCTGCTAGTTTTTGTGGACACCTTTTCTGGATGGACTGAGGCTTTTCCTACCAAAAAGGAAACTGCTGCCATGGTAACGAAAAAGTTGATGGAAGAAATTTTTCCTTGGTTCGGATTGCCAAAGGTAATAGGGTCTGACAATGGGCCGGCGTTTGTGGCTAAGGTAAGTCAGGGACTGGCCAACATATTGGGGATTGATTGGAAGTTACATTGTGCTTATAGACCCCAAAGTTCAGGACAGGTAGAAAGAATGAATAGAACTATTAAGGAGACCCTCACTAAATTGGCTCATGAGACTGGCTTAAAAGATTGGACGATGCTCCTGCCTTATGCCCTTTTTCGCGCGCAAAACACCCCGTCAGCCAAACCCCCTAACCTTACTCCCTTCGAGATCCTCTTTGGCACTCCACCCCCCATTCGAGATCTCACTCCCTTAACTGAACATGCTGCCTTGTTGCCAACCTCCCTGTCTGACAGGCTCATCGCCCTCGACAATCTACAGAGGGACGTGTGGACGCAGCTAGCCTTGGCCTACGCCCCCAGTGAGTTCCCCGCGCCACATCCGTACCAGGTGGGAGACTTTGTGTTCATCCGGTGCCACCAACAAGAGACTCTGCAGCCTCACTGGAAAGGACCATACCAGGTCCTATTGACTACTCCTACAGCGGTAAAGGTTGACGGAATCGCCTCTTGGATCCACGCGTCACACCTAAAGCCTGCTTCAGCGCCAGAGGACGACTCCTGGGAACTCAAACGGTCTGATAACCCCTTAAAACTTAAACTGAGCCGAAAGACTCCTTGATGCTGTTTCTGTACACTCCCCTTGTGTATTGTTACAAAATGACCCAGCAAAGACCCCAGATTGTAACCCCCTGGGCTATAATGAAATTACTCATGTTAGTGTTAGTCACCCCTACAATAGCTAACCCCCACCGCCCTTGGATCTGGTCATTGATTAAGTGGGACAACCAAGAGGTGGTCGGCAAGTGGGAAGGATCAGGTAATCCCACTTTTGCCTTCTTTTCCTGCGATATTGTCCCTCAAGCCCCCTGTATGGATCCATCTCAGGTTGTTTACCTATGCCCAACTTCAGTGGGGGGGAGAACCTATTGTAACTCCCCAGGAGAGTATTACTGTGCTTACTGGGGATGTGAGACGGTGGCCACTGCGTGGACACCCACCATAAGGGACCAACACATTAGTCTTTCAAGGTTGACTGGAGCTCGCCCAAAGCCCCCCACTTGTTATGGTGGGGCTTGGGATGCCGAGTTGAGCCAGGGACCTGGACCCTGCCTATACCTATAACTCACGGTCCTCACCCCCCAAGAGCCTTCATGGATCACAGGAAAAACTTGGGGGTTTAGATATTATCAAAGTGGAAAAGACTCAGGGGGATATTTGTTTATCAAAAAGGAATTAAAACCAGAAACAAGGCCGTCCCCGCCACCACTGGCCCCAACAACTGCTAAAAGACTTTTATCCCCGGGGCCCAAGGCTACCCAAAATCGAGAACACATGACCTCACCCCGCACCCCCTCCGGGGATTTAACTAATTCTCCTGAGTCGGGACTCGTCCCTCCAACCGTGAGCTCTCTTCTTAGCCTTATACTTGGGGCTCATAAAGCCCTTAATCTTACCCATCCAGACCTAGCCCAAGCTTGTTGGTTATGTCTAAGTGCTAACCCTCCATATTATGAGGGGACTGCTCTAAATGATTCCTATACGCTGACCCCCAATTCTGACCAGTGCGATTGGGATCACGTGTCCCACACCCTTCCTTTACCTGGCCTCGCTAGCCGAGGAACCTGTATAGGGACACTTGATAATTGGCCTGCAGACCTACGCCATCGCTGCCTCACACATACCCACTCCTTCCCCAGAAACCAGTACCTCATCCTTCCCACCGGGGCATTCTGGTTATGTACTACGGGGCTCACCCCTTGTGTTTCCACAAATGTACTCCTTGCAGGGGACAGCTCCTGCACCCTCATAGACCTTATGCCACGCATTAAGTATCTCCCTCCTGACATGCTCCCCCTCATGAAAGGTCGATATAAACGGGAACCTGTCTCCCTGACCCTGGCAGTCTTATTAGAGATAGGTGTGGCAGGGGGGATAGGAACTGGTACAGCAGCCCTCATTACTGGGCACCAGTCCCGCCAGCAGCTTCTTGCAGTTGTGAACCAGGATCCACAGGCCCTAGAGACATCTATAACTGCATTACAACAATCTCTCTCGTCTCTATCTGAAGTAGTGTTACAAAACAGAAGAGGCTTAGATCTTTTGTTTTTAAAAGAAGGGGGTCTCTGCGCCGCACTTAGAGAAGAATGTTGTTTTTACACTGATCCTACTGGGATTGTAAAAGATGCAATGGAAAAGTTGAGAGAGAGAATCAGATCTTGAGAGCCCCCTTCAAGTGAAGCCAAAGTGTTCTCTTTCTGGGAATCAATCCTGCCCTATATTCTCCCTTTATTGGGACCTCTGGCCGGATTCATTATAGTCATGGCTATAGCCCCTTGCCTCATTAACCGAGTAACCTGGTTTGTGAGGGCCCAGATTTCTCAAGTAAAAGTTATGGTGCTACGTCAACAATATGATCCCTTACCCATACAGGACCTTTAAGATTAAAAGTCATTTGCAAAAAAAAAGGGGGGGAATGAGAGAATCGACTCCCCGTTTGTGATGTAACCCCCCCGAGCTATAGAACAGAGCTGTAAGGAATGTCTCACTCCCTAATTCCTCCTAGAGATATTGGAGCAGGCCAGGAAGGAATGCATTTGCTAGTCATTAACCACAAGATGTTCTGTCCTCTGTAAAGGAAAAGATAAGTAAAGGAATGTGCTGTTCAAACGAGACCGAGTTATACCTGGCACTCTGAGATCAGACCAGGACCCTCAGTCTCCATGGTTACTCAGCCCCAGACCCCTTGAATCAGCATTAGCCAAAGTCCTGCGCCGTTCAAAATTAACCAATGCGATCTGCTTCTGTAAACGTGCTTGCTTCCCGCTTGTGCCCTTAAAAACCCTGCACAAATTCCCCTCGGGGCCCTCCGCACTCGTTTGCCTGGAGGACCCCATGCGCATGGAAATAAACTTCTTTCCCTCACCAAGAGTTGAGTCCTTGGGGTCTCTTTCCCTGCGGCGGCGGCCCTAACAATTACAATAGTCACTTTTATATTTGTTGTTATTTTAGAAAAACTAACAAATATATGCAATTTTTAATTATCTTTTATTTAAATAATTGCACTGGTAAGGACTTACGTATAAAGCCTTAGGCTAAGTGTGATTCCTTTAGTCCCAGCATCAGCAGAGGATGAGATGGAACAATCATGGCTTTGAAGCTCACTTTGTGAGGCAATTTTGCTAGATGATTTATCAGAATGTGTGGTAGTCATTTTTATACCTGCATTTGAAGTTTAAGGAAACAGGTAAGTTTAGGTCAAGAATATAAATGTAGGATAGGATAGCTGAATCATGAAAATCATGATTTCTTTTTTTGGCCCAGGAAATGTGTGTTTCATGGTAATTTGTGCAACAGTCTTAAATATGCCTGTATTAGAGTAAAACATAGTGAAACATGAATGAGGGAGGCATTCTAGGTTCTGAAAGTAGAGGCATTATCAAAACTTTTTTACTCAATGCTACTGCTGGTGCTTTTTATAGGAAATAAGATAGGGCAACAAAACATGAAAAATGATTATATAATAATTTAATACTCATGCACAAATGAAGAAGCCAAAAAAAGAAACAAACCAAAAAATCGTCAAATGAAAAAGGATGAAGAAACCATCTACAGGATAGGAGAAGATTGCATGTTACTCCCTGACAGCTAACATGTAAATCCAATAGAAATGTGAAATGAATACACACTTTTCAGAACAGGTACAAATTGTCAAGAAATACCTGAAGAACTATTGAGCATTTATGCACAATAGAGAAATGCAGATCAGTACACCATCTCATTGCAGAGACAAATCACTGCAAGACCAAAAGAACACTCATGAGATTGCAGGGGAAAAGAAACTATTTAATTTTGTTGGTGGAAATATAAGAAAGTACTTCAACCACTACTGAAGTCAGTGTTCAATGTATTCGAATGATTAAACATAGTGAGTCCACTAAGTGAAATGCTTCCTTTAATGGGTCTCATACTCAAAGATCTAAGGACCCATTGCAGTGATTCATGCATATTCCTGTTTACTGCAGCAATAGTCACTTTTCTGTGGAGAGCAGCAGCAAGCACTGCTCCATCACTACCAAATGCCAATGATGAACAACAAATACTCATCAGTGCACTCTGTTTAGTAAATGATATGCTATTTTATTATGAAATGAGATCTAAGTTAGGTTTTTATAGTATGATAAGGATGATATAAGCATGAGAGTCATGCTAATGTAACAAGGCCCTAACTATTACACTCTTGTGTTAATTATATTTGAACTGTTTTTCTTTTGGTGGCAACATGTTGCTATGAAGTTCAGGTTGGATTTTAGATCACTTTATAACCCAGAGTGGTCTCAAACAATTCTCCTGCCTCAGCCTCTCAAGTGCTTGGTTACACACCCATGCCATCGCCCCAGTTTAGATTTGATATGTTAACTTCATATTCAGTATTTTTTTTTAAATTTCAACTGTTTTGGTTGTTAAAGTATTTCCACTTTTTACCTCCAGCAAATATAACCACTGTGACCTTATTGATATGGTGATGTACATACCATCATCCTTATGACATTCTCTCATGGGCCCAGTGCTGTCAGTGTACTGCAGTGAGACTTATGTGTTCAAATGTATATAACTGTTTGTTTTTCTACTTTCCTTCAAAAAGATTTTAAAATTGCCTGATATAATCAATAACCTTGTCTACACTTTGATGCACAAGCCCACAGTTAAGTAGAGGGCAGCACACACACACAGGAAAGAGACCACATAGTTCCCGTGAGAAGTTTGTCAAGGCACATGAGAAGACAACTCTGTGGAGATATGTGTTCCTGATTATTACATTTGAATGAGCTTCAGGTTTTCTCATTGTTTTTTGCGAGGTGTACCAGATGACTACGTTAAGATATGGAGTTATAAAGTGTCCTTATTTTTGTACAGAGGATCAAACTCATGACTTTGAGCTTGCTAAGCAGATGCTTATGCCACTGAGATCATTCCTCAGCACTTACAAAGTCTGTTTTGGAATTTAAGTATCTGAAGAACTGCATTGGTGGTGTGGCCCACATAGTAATGTCAACTTGGATCACCCAGTGAACTGAGGCACCATTGTTTTGGGCATAGAGCATCCATTGAAGGATTGTTGCAAACATCATCAAAGGAGAAATGGAGGGGAAGGTGCTGGGCTGTTGATTCTCATGGAGAAGCTGGTATCACAGTTTTCCAGATATGAACACAGACATCATCATCATCATCAGAGGAGGAGCACAGTAATTCATTAGTACTGTATATGGCTACTGTTTTCTTTTGCAGATCTATGGCCCTCATCCTGAGTTTTTTGTCTTGGCTCCAGTATTGATCACTCAGTCTGATGGCACACATGCCGTGCCCAAGTGCACAGACTTTGTAGGTTCTAACAACGAACTTTGACACTTCCTAGTACACAACTTTAATAGAGACTTGCATGAGACATTGGGAGTGCCTCTAGGTCTGCAGGTAAACTTGTGTTGGTCCTTGCCATGGGTTCTAAGGTTCAGCAGGACTTAAGAAGTATATTGTCATAGGATTCAGATTGTCAGCTGGATTCTTTAGGTATCTAGTATGTGGACAGATCTACACCTCTCTAAATCTGACTTTTTGGGGGTGAATATTTTAATATAATCTTATCAATTATAACTTCCATATTAAATCTCTTTCCTTGCAAACCCTGACTACAATAGATGGGAAAGGGTAAGAGGTGACATTTTTCAGACATGACAATGTTCTTTAGTTAGTTAATGTTCCATGCCACTTTTCTCATGTGGAGAAGCCCAGCTATATCAATAGCTTGGCTTTGAAGACTGTTGATAGATTCTCTACAGATATTAAGGCATTACATTCTGTGTTGCATGATCAAGAAGCACATGGGGTAGGAACATCCATGGTTCTTCCTGTCACCTGAACCTAGCCTTGTAGCCTATACTGTCTGGCCTCTGTGTACTGGAATTGCCAATAAAAGATGCAGTCACAGATGCAGTCATTTTATATTGACAAATAATTTGCAAGTATTGGCATGTTATTTCTTGGTGTTGTACCTTTAACTTTCATGACAAAAAACATCTAAGAAATTTATGACAACCAAGCCAACCCTGCAAAGAATACTGAAAGACAGTGTTGATATTCATAGAATAAAATGAAGTAAGGCAGACAATTAACCAGTATGGAAAGATAACTTGTCAACAATAAACCAATATATAACAGTTATAAACATCAAAGTGAATGGGCTCAATTAACCAATTAAAAGAAACAGACTTGTAGAATGGATCAACAAACAATGGCCAATCACATGCTGTCTACAAGAAACCCACCTCACCCAAAGTGAAACTCACAGACTGAAAGTCAAAGAATGGAAAACAATACATCATGCAACAGGAAGTGAAAGAAAAAAAAGGGTAGCTATTTTGTCTGCAGACAATGTGAACTTCAAACCAGGAATGATTCTAAGACATAAAGAAGGTCACTACATACTGGGAAGGGGAAAACATAAAGAAGAAGAGATAACTATCTTCAGTATATATGCACCAAATTCCAGAACACAAATTTATCCAAAGCAATTATATATAGAAATGAAAAATCAAATAAGCAATAACACAATTCTAACAGGAGAACTTAACACACCATGAACACCAAGAGACAGAAAAACCAGACAAAAATCAGCAAAGAAATAACAGAACTGAATCACACCTGTAAACTAATGGACCTGATGGACATATACAGAGTGTTCCACACAACAAAATCAGGATACATATTCTTCTCAGCATTACGTGGGATATTCTCTAAAATAGCCCATATACTAGGCCACAGAACATTTTTAAATAAATGCAAAAGGGTTTAAATTATCTCATGCATTTTATAGGATCATAGAACCATGAATCTTGTAACTAATGATAAAAGAAACTGCAAAAATCACACAAACACATGGAAATTAACACACTCTTGAGCAAACTGAGGGTCACAGGGGAAATTAAAGAACAAATTAAATGATACATAAAAGCAAACAAAATACACCTACAACTTACTGGAATGTGTATGATGCAATAAAGCAGCCCTCAGAGGACAATTCATTGCACTGACTTCCTACATCAGGAAAACAGAATGAATACAAAGGAAGAACCTGTTGCTACACCTCAAATTTCTAGAAAGACAAGAGCAAGTGAAGCCCAAAGTCAAAAGAAGGGAGGAAATTATAAAAATCAGAGCAGAAATTAATGCAATAGAGACTAAGATCACAATCCAAAGAATCAGTGAATGAAAGAGTTGGTTCTGTGAAAGAATAAATAAAATTGATAAGTACCTAACCTACCCTATTTTAAAAAGGAAGAAAAGGCTCAAATTCATGAAATAAGGAATGCAAATGACAAAATCACGACAAACTATTGGGAAATTCAGAAGATTATCAACACCTATTTGAAAATAATCTACTTTCATTGGTTTAATAATATAGAAGAAA
This sequence comes from Cavia porcellus, assembly GCF_034190915.1. NCBI lineage: Eukaryota > Metazoa > Chordata > Mammalia > Rodentia > Caviidae > Cavia > Cavia porcellus. The sequence continues at coordinate 1,319,449 of NW_026947517.1, forward strand.
TGGACAGATGCCTAGAAATATATGAATTACCAAAGCTCAATCAAGACGATGTAAAACTATTGAATAAATCAGTCTCTATTAAAGAAATTGAAAACATAATAATTCTCCTTACATACAAAGAAGAGCCCAGGCCCAGATAGATTCACTGTGGAATTCTTCAAGATATACAAAGAAATTTAATGCCAGCACTCCTCAAACACTTCAGTGAAATAAAAAAAAAATCAATTCTTCCTTAATCATTCCTGGAAGTAATAATATTCTAGTTGCAAAACCTGAGAAAGACCCAACTAAAAAAGAGAACTACAGGCCAATCTCCCTAATGAACACAGATACAAAAATCGTCAATAAAATATTGGCAAACAGGAAGCAGCAAATCATCAGGATGATAAACCACAACCAAGTGCCATTCATCCGAGACATGCAGGGATGTTTCACCATATGTAAATCAATCAATGAAATCCACCATATCAATAAAACCAAAGGTAAGAATCACGTGAGCATTTCTATTGATGTAGAAGAAGCTTTCCATAAGGTGCATCTTCCATTCATGAAAAGAACCTTACAGAAAATTGGAATAGATGATCTTTACCTAAATATGATAAAGGTCATCTGTGACAAACCAATAACCAGCATCATATTAAATGGCAAAAAGATTAAGGCCTTTACCTTAAAATAAGGCAAAAGACATGGAGGTCCCTCATCACTGTTCCTATTCAGAATAGTACTGGAAATACTAGCCAGAACAATGAGATATTAGACAGAAATTAAAGGGGTAAAGATAGGAAAGGAGGAAGTTAAATTATTATTATTTGCAGATGACATGATACTCTACATAGAAGACCCTCAAAATTCCATTGAAAGCCTCCTAGATACAATAAATTCAGTGAAGTAGCTGGATACAAAGTCAATACTCAAAAATCAATAGCATTCCTATACACTAACAACAAAATCATTGAGAGAGAAATAGGAGAAGCCACACTCTTCACATTAACAACCAAAAAAATGAAATACTTTGGAATTAATCTCACAAAAGAAGTAAAATTATCTACATAAGGAAAATTATAATATCCTGAAAAAGAAATTGAAGAGAATCACAGAAAATTTAAAAACATCACTTTTTCATGCATAGGAAGACTGAGTATTGTGAAAATGCCTTTTCTCTCAAAAGTGTTATACAAGTTCATTACAATCCCAATGAATATAGCATCAACATACCTCATAGATCTAGAGAAATCAGTCTTAAAATTAATCTGGAACCAGAAGAGACTGAGAATAGCAAAGATAATTCTAAGCAGCAAATGAAAGGCAAGAGGCATCACAATCCCTGAGTTGAACTTATACTACTAAGCAATTATAATAAAATCAACATGGTATTGAAATAAAAACAGATCTAAAGATCAATGGAATAAATTAGAAGATACAACCACAACAACAGACAAACTCAACTATCTTATCTTTGATAAAGGGGCCCAAAATGTTCACTGGAAGAACCACAGTCTCTTAAATGAATTGTGCTTGAAAAACTGGCTCACTATAGGCCAAAAACTAAATCTAGACAGATTCCTATCAAAATGTACTAAACTAAAATGTAACTGGATTAAAGATATGAATATTATAACAGAAACACTAAATCTGTTAGAAGATAAATAGGGTACAATTCTTGAAGACATAGGAGTAGGTAGAGAATTCATGAACAGGAATCAAACCCCACAGGAAATACTTCCCTGAATCAATAAATGGGATCACATCTTATTAAAATGTTTGTGCGTGTCAAAAGAAATCTCCAGCATAATGAAAAAAAAACCAGAAACTGGGAAAAAGTCTTAGTGAACCATCCCTAAGACAAAGGATTTCTGTCTAAAATATATAAAAAACGAAAAAAAAATCAGACCCCCAATATTCAAAGATCTAATCCAAAAATAGCATTTGAGATGAATGCATAATTCTCAGATGAAGAAATGCAAATGACAAAAAAATATGAAAAAAAGTTCCTCATCATTACTCATTAGAGAAATTCAAATTAAAACCACACTGAGATTCCATCTCACTCCAGGAAGAATGGCCAGGATCCAGAAAACTACCAACAACAAATGCTGGGGAGGGAGTGGGGAAAATGGAACTCACATGCACTGTTCTTGGGAGATTAGACTGGTGAAACCATTATGGAGGTCAGTATGGAGATTTCTCAAACAGATGGGATAGGAAATCCCACTTGATCCAGCTATTCCACTTCTAGGTATATTCCCAAAAGAAATGAAAGCATCATACCTCAGTGATATATGTACACCCATTTTTATAGCAGCACAATTTTTAATAGCTGGATCTTGGAAATAGCCTAAGTGTCCATAAACTGAGGAATGGATAAAAATCTGTGGTATTTTAATTCAATGGAGTACTACTCAGCTATAAAAATGATCACATTGATATATTTATAAATAAATGGATGCAACATGAATCCTCACTCATACGTGAAATAAATCAAACTCACATGTATAAATACTGTATACTCTCCCTAGTGTAAGTTCCAGTTAAGAGTACATAAGAGTTTATGGTAATCATGATTCCCCATTACATTGCTTTGGAGACTTATAATATTCCCATTCATTAGTTGGAATGGTTTTATCCTGGGTTGTTTGATTTTTATTATCTGTGATGGTATGAACAGCTATTTTTAAGAAAATAAGACATTATAATAGCCACTGCTAATTTAATATCATCTTGCTTTGAAGTGCTGCCATGCTTTTGTTCTTCTGTTTCCATTGGTGACGTCATGTTTTATCTTATTGGAATTTATTACGTGTGATAGTATAAACAAATCTTTTATGAATAATGAGATAATATGATAACAATTTTCCATTTTCTGTTATTTGGTTTTGAATGTCCTGTAATTATTTCAGTCTCTTTAATGGTTTCATACTATTTCATTGTGTGTGATACTATTGTATATGAAAGCATACTCAACTATTTCAAGGAAAGAGAAATTATGGTAGCTACTGATATATTGGGTTGTCTTGTGGTAAAATACTGTGTTGCTTAAAATTGTCCTGTTCTGAAAAAATATAATTTGCAAGTCTCCCAAATCTTTTACTGATTTTGCTGATGAGAAAAAAATGAAGGATGCACAATCTGAGTTCCCAATAATCAATTATTACAACTCTATAGGCCTATCTGAACTCATGGAAATTCAACTACAGACTCCCCCTATTCCATCTAGAATTGGCCTTGAACCCAAGTGGTTCTGCAACATGTTACTAGACTTCTACAAGCGCAAGAGGGATAAGTTTCTCCGAGACTCCCTTCTCATTTTTGGTTTATGTTTACACAGTGTGTAACAATGCCATGTCTCTATGGTCAGCAGACCCTCATGTCTTTGCTTTAAAATACTGTTTCTGCCATCAATACTATATTAACATTGTCTCACTAACCTATTTGTGTTATTCAAACAACTCTAGGTAAAATGCAATTTTAATCTTCAATTGAGCTAATGAGTTTCACACTACCTTTTCTCATTTTCTTATAGCATTTTGCACTTTTAATTTTTCCTTATTATCACCACTATGCATTTCATACTCACTTGGTCTAAAAGTACTATGCAAGAAAGTGTCAGTGATGAATGAGACCTGAGTGATGTGCATTTGTGATTGATGTAATTATATGCAAAAATGTTGGAGCCATTGAAGCTGAATACACGTGCAAGCCTGTGGCATGGCCTGGGCATCAGTGAACTGAGTATGAGGAGACATCCCAGGGGGAAAGTTAGGGCAATATAGTTTTCCTAAATTAGCATCATTTGTTGCTCTGAGGGATCCTTGAACCCCTCCCAAGATCCTGCTCAGGTTTCCTCCATTGTCCAGTAAACTCCTTTCTGGTTCTGATTAAATACTTGCTACCCAGCATCATTCAGCCAGGTGGCTGGCCGACTTATGAGCTCCGCCAAGACTTTTACTTCTCCTGCAGTCCTAAAGATTGTGTCATTTGTTTCATTGTTTTGGGCCTTTCCCATGCACCTGTTTGAGGGGCTGTGGATCCAGGAATGGAACCCAAAATCTTGTTTCCTGAACAGGGACTCTAGAGTGGAGATGTCTGATGTAGAGTGTAACTTACATTTGTTGAGTTCCTGGCGTGGAATACAGCCCCAAAACATGTCTATTTCACTTTTTTTGGAAAATCCTTTCATTTTCTTTGAAAAAAATCCTTTGAGCCATTAAATCATGGAGAATTCTGTGTCTGAGGTGCAACAGAAATATAATGCAAAGTGCTTTTCCTTAGGAAGGTGGGCCATGTTACTTTAAAGGATAGTTTGGTACACCTCATGTGGGAAATTCATGGTCATTCTCCTTGTTATTCTTAGGTTGGTGTGGTCATTGTGGCAGATTGGGAAAAAACATACATAAACTGCTGCATTGAGGAGCCTTGAGCTGTGATCTCTGTCTTGCACACTTGGTATCTTTGCGGGGATGCTATGACATTTGGCAGGCAGGCAAATGGAACAACACACGGTTGGCTTCCCAGTTTCCTGGATGCCTCTCTTGTGCTGCTTCTCACCTCCTCTTGCTGCTGCCTCCAAAATATGCAAACCCTGTAAAACCTCTGGGCAACTCTTCACCTCTTGGACCTCCCAGGCAAAAGATGGCACAAGAATGTAAACAACATGGCAAATTAATTGCTTGACCTCTTTTGTATCAACAGGAAAAGAGCCCCACTTTGAAAGTTTGCAGTACTCTATTTAAAGAGTTAAAAGTGGCAGGGGGTAATCTCAGTGGCCTACGTGGCTGCCTGACACCCACAAGTTTGTGAGTTCAATACCATGTTCCAAACAACAAAAACAAGAAAGATAAAGAGTTTAAAATGCCTGTCAAAGGATAAAGATTTAAAAGTACTTTTGTAATTGGCATTATTGAGGGTATCCTTCATGATTGTGAAATGATCCTTTTGTACTGGAAAGTCTCAATGTGTACTATTATCACTCCAGCCCAACGTCAGGTGTGGCTTAAGAACGTTCTTGTGCTGAGGACATGCAAGCTATAAATAATATTGTTTGCTATATTCCTATAGGAGCTGCTGAATTATGAGGGGCAAGAGATTTTTCAGATATTTGTCAACATGTTCATTGCCACCCTCAGGCTATTATCCTCAAATTGCTTTAAAAGCTTGAATAAGAATCCCTGAATCAGTGGGCACACAAGGTTTTTTAGTACTATTAAACAGGAGAACACTGAACCTTGCCTTGCCTTTATAGAAGATTAAATAAAGCTATTGAATGCCAGGTGGACAACAAGGCAGTAGCCTCTATCTTGTTAAAGCAATTAACACACAAAAATGCAAACCAACGCTACAAAAATGCATTGAAAGATGTTTCTATGAAACCTGACACTAGCTTGGAATTCCCTGCTATGTTTAAGAAGGTTCCTACTACTTTTCATGATCCTTTACCTCCTGGGACAGTTGGCCAGTTCTTTCCTGTTCACCTGCATCAAAAAAGAGGCACTTTTGTTATCCTTGACATTATTGATGCAGGTTATATGGGCATATTGTTGCTTCAACTGTGATCTCTTTTACCCATTCAATTAATTTTTTGAATCTGTAGCCCAGCTAATTGTCTTGCCTTGTCTCCTCTAAAACTTGTGATGTTACTCATGGAAATCAAGCATTTGACTCTACTGTGGTGGCTACTGCTATTCCCCTGGGAGATGAATGCTGAAGCCTCTCTGTAGGTATTGACAAGCTTTCCTTTTCAGGTTTGCTGCACACTGGAGATGATGGTTTTGTTTTACTCCACTCGCCTGGAAATACTTTATTTCCCATTGTCAGTGCTATTCCCTCTCTTCACTTGAGGATGTACTGGAACATCTATAGTCCTTGGAATTGATTTAATCAATACTGTCTTACCACTTACCAAGGCTGACTTTTCCTTTTTGCTGTCCCCTGCTGTTCCCTCTGCAAGACTCAGGTCTGGAAATTTAGCTCAGTGGTATGAGCGCCTGACTTACAATTGCACAGTTATGAGTTTGATCCCTGGGACCAAAAAAAAAAAAAAAATCAAGGCCTCTGTAAGTAGCTTTTGCTGTCTATGTTGGTTCCATTTCTTTTGATATGCTCCATGATCATTATTTGTCACTATTTACCCTACTTCCCTTTTCTCTTCAAACTTATTTGGTTAGCACCCCTTTAAATAGTATCCTCATTGTCTTCACTGATGGAACCTCCCTTCATGAAGCTGTAACATATGTTTTTATAATACTTGGAAACACCTGTATTCACCACCACAAAACTCTTGTCAACGCAGTGAGCTCTCTGTGTTATCCTTGCTTTGCAAATTTTTTCATCCCATGTCCTTAGCTTAGTTACTGCCTCTTTATCTGTACATAATGCTATCCCACACTTATCTTCTCTTGTTATCTCTCCTTTAGCAATAGGCTCACAGTTAATGTCCTGTTTTTGCATCTACAGGCTCCTCTTTGACTTCATCATGGCCCTCTTTTTCTTTTACATACAGGTAGTCATTAAGCCCTACCTGTTGTTTGATATGATAATTACTGATCAAGCACTGAATATTCTGTTCCCTCTTTTTTTGGGCAGGGTCTTTTCATAACATTGTTTCTATATGCAGTTCAGGCTGCTGTTGAGATTAATTGTAGTCTACCCTCATTTGATAACACTAAAGAAAGCCCCACCTTCTTTCAAAAATCAGCGTGTTCCTTGCACAAATTGTTTCATATTCCAACTTCTGCAGCTAGAGCTTTCACTTACACTGATTTCCATTGCACTGCCATGCCTCACCCTTTTCCCTGTGATGCTGCCAACTCTCATGGCCTCTGTTCCAATGAACCTTGGTAAACATGCCACACACTGTTCCTTGATTTCTTTTTCATTTCTTCATGTTTCTGTTGATACATTTTCTAGTTTTATTTGTGCTTCACCACTGCATGCTGTATCTGCCCGACATGTAATGCAACATCTCTTGGCTGCATTTGCACTCATGGGTGTATCTTCCTTCCTTAAAACTCACAATGGTCCAGCCTATACCTCACAGGCTTTTGCTTTCTTTTGTTCCACATGGAACATTTCTCATGTAACTTGTATCCCCTATAATGACACTGACCAAGCAATCATTGAACAAGCTCATCATACCCTCAAATCTCTTCTCTTGAAACAATTAAAGAAGAATAATGCACTTCCTGCTCAGGTTCTTACTATTCTGTCGATGGTGCTATTTACTTTAAGTCACTTCTCTTTCCCAACAAAGCGTTCATCTTCCCTAGTTCAAATATGTTTTTACCAGAATATACCTCTGACAAAGCCTTTTGTATTATACAAAACACACCCAGACCCTGGTGGGCAGAGGCTCCTTGCCCCTGCTGATCTGGGGAAGAGGGATGTTTCTGTGTTATTGCCAAGGTGTTGTGTGGATTTCTGCTTATTGTGTTTGCCCTCCATGAATGCATTGGCACCACAGGCTCCACATCATAATTCCACCATTTCAGCGCTCCCTGATTCAAGCCTCAATTACTTTTATACAGGATCTCAACTAGTTGGACTATAAAAAATTCAACTGACTGGTCAAGAAATTGTTCAAGAAAGTGGTCATTAATACATCAGTCAGTTGAATTCAAGTTGTAGACTCTAACTTTGTAAAAAGGTATTGTAATTTGGCTTCAGGATAAGCTCAAGTTCACTTGATATTATAAGATGTTTGTCAGTCTATCCATATATCAGTTGTCTGTTTGTTCAGTTAGTTTGTAAGCAGGTTCTGGGAGTTGCTGAGCTAGTGATTGTTCAAACCTGTAAAGCAGAAATCAATTATGCCCATACAGGAGTGCTCAAGTGTCCCAGAACATCTCGGAACAACCTGAGTGCTGGAAGTGTACAGATTTTCCAGCACAGGGGGCATGGGGTGTAAGAGATGAGCTAGTTTAACAAAGGGGTATGGTACAAGTACACAAATGGCCTCTGAGGAACTTAAAGGGTTCTCACGGACCCCCACAAGTTCTGTGCTTATTTCTGTGTTTGTTTGAATCCACACAGATTGTCTGTCTATGTTTATCCACTTGAACACTGTGTGAACAGTTGTTCCTTTCATTTTGAGCTCAGGAATCTTTCTCTTTTTCCATATCTGGATCACATAATCAAAGATTACTTTTGGCAGTGAATTTATAAAGTATGCTTTTATCTTGGTTGCCAGGTGTTCCGAATGTCACAGAGACAGGGTATATGAATGAAATGTGTTGTTATTTATCATTGGCTTGATAGTCTCATTATTTAGAAATGATATTATTAGGATGAATAAACAAAGTCCCTTAGGACTGAGATTGCTGGACAAGGCTCTGATTGATAAATCATAAACTAACTGCTGGGTAACATTTTTAACCAGTGCTTGTTTATTGATCAAAGACATCAATGATCTCCATAGTCTTATAGGAGACACCTTAACTAAAGTTATGAAATGTACTCCAAAATGTTCACATTGGTCACTATCAAAAGAATTAATACATTTTTTTTGCATTGAAGATGTCTATGTAAAGGTTTCACATGGTTATGACAGTTTATTGTTGTCAAATTGATGATGTATTTGATATATTCATATTTCTGGAGGCATAGGCCTCCAAGATTGTAAAATGGGGATTGCTTATGGTAGCAGACTTTTTCCATGTTCATACCTCTCCTAATACCAAAGACTTGTGAGATTCACATTCCACTAAAGGTCAATAAATTGGTCAATGATACATAAGAGACTTCTTGGGTATTTGATAAGGGTGCTTGACTAAAATGGATATTTTATGTCAAAAGAGAAATTCAGATTATTGCAAGGATGTCATAATACAATAATATGTACGGTTCTGATTTCTGATTTACTATGTAAAATATGTCACTGTTAACACTGCAGGTATTCAAATGTTAAAAAATATCCATGGATAGTAGAAAATACATTTCACTTAATGTTCTAAGGTGTTTCATGTTTAGATAAAATAGTAATGTTAACCTTACTGCCTCTAATGTATTGTATTGTGATCAATCTTTTCTTCTGGATGTCCAACAGCTAAGGTTTAGGACCAAAAATGAGAGACACAGATGGGCTAAATGGATAGCCAATATTTTGTCCACAGCATTTAAAGCTTGGAGGAGACTCAGGATTTAACAGAAATCCTGCTTTCATCATCAGAAGATAACCAGTGAGTACCTAGTATTCTGATCAGGAAGATGATGAGACCACAGAGGAAAGTGACCTTTGATGCAATGTATGCCTAAGGAGAGTCACGAGTCACCAGAAAAATCTCCCAAGGTTTCACAGAAATCAACATGGTCAAGCAATGGCCATGACTCTTCCAGGTGGCAGACACTGACAGAAGATATATGAGGAGCTATGCATGGTTATAAGAACTGGCCTTGATAGGAAGTAAAGAACCAATTGTCTTTAGTGTATTCCTCATGATAGCTTGATCTTGAACCTTCTACATAAAAGTCTGGACTTGGGAGGTACTGTGCAATTTTAAAATACTGTCTGTGGGTGAATCTCCTATCACCAACATCATTTGACAATTGCTATCTATGCTGATAGCTGACTACCATTATGGATGGATGGATTGTGCAGTGGTGGGAGCTCTAACACACCTTCTACATCTTCACCTGGTCACCCATCTGTGTATCAACCAAACAAAATGGAGGAATATCTTGAAGTCATTGAAGCTGAATACTCATGCAGGGCTGTGATGCGGCACAGGCATGATTGAACTGAGAATCAAGAGATGCCTCAAGTGGCAATGTAGGCCACAGCTGAGGCCACCTACACACTTTCTGTGGGAGAGTTCTCTGCAGTTACCATCATCTGTTGCTTGGAGTGGGTCTTGAACCTCTCCCAAGATCCTGTTCAGGTTTCCTCCATTGTCAACTCAAATCCTGCCTGCATCAGGTTGGCCAACTGGCTAGCAGAGTGATGAGCTCTGCCTAGGATCTCTCTCCTCCTACAGTCCTGAAGACCATGCTGTTTTTCTCATTTCTTAGAGCCTTTTTGGTACACCTATTTGGCATCTTGGTTTCTAGGAAAAGACCCCAACATGAAACATAAAATGTATCTGTTTTAAAGACTCAGCACTGAAATCTGGTATTGTTGGATGATGACAGGAACAAGTATCAAACCTGTTTAAGACAATTCACATATACCAAAGCTGTTATATTCCACTGTACTGTTTTGGTTCACCAATGCCAAATCCTCTTACATGACACAACTTTCCTCAAGACAATTATTTCCACTCCAATCAAAGACCTACATATGAATTATTTTCTGTAGGACATACACACAGATATGCAGGTTTAATATGTTTCCACTAAGTCATCCTGAAGAAAAAATTAACAATCCAGAGCCATCCCAGGCCTGAGAGGAGAAATAGAAAGCTAATATGCCCTTGCTGTGAGCTGGTGGATGTCATATGGGGAATGGTAGGGGAAACTAACCAATGTGCCCATGTTGTGATTCTGTGGAAGCTATTCTGGTTCTCTGAAGAAAAACAAGAAAGTAACTTACACTTCCTGGGAGCTAGCCATTGCATTGGCTGGGAGATGAGCACCACAGTCACCTCCTCCCACCACCAACAGTCTGACTGGTTTAGAGCACATGCTGAGTTGATAGCAATGGAGGTATAAAAAACTTAATCATTTTATTACTTTATTGGCTTTGCAGCCTAAGGCTAGTATTCTTAAGCATGTATTTAAATTGGGAAATAATGGTAAAAGAAGTTGCAAAAACTGCATATCTATATGGAAATTAAATAACACTCATCTAGACAACCAATGGGTGACAGATTAAATAAAGGAAGAAACTTAAAAATACCTACAACCTAACAAGAACATAGACCCAAAATCCTGTATCTTATGGGATTCAATGAAAGAAATCCAAATAGGGAAATTTATAGTAGTCAAATCTCACATCAGGGAATAGAAAGAACACAAACAAATAATGTAATGTTGCATCTCATTCTTCCAGAAGAAGAATGGCAAGACAAACACAAATCCCATACAAGGGAGGAAATTATGAGACCAGGCAAGAAATTCATGCAATGCAGAACAAGAAAACAATACAAATAGTTAATCAAAGAGGTGGTTCACTGAAAGAATAATCAAAATTGATAAACCCTTGGACAACCATATCATAAAAGAAAAAAATAAAGACTGAAAACCATGCACTGAGGAATCAGAAGAATAAAATAATTACAGATCCTGTGAAAATTCAGAAGATCATCAATATCTACTTGAAAAGCTTATACTTTCATAGGTTAGAAAATATAGAAATGCACTGATTCCTAGAAACATATGAAATGCCAAATCTGATCCAAGAAGATATAAAAATTCTAGAAAATACAGTATCAGTAAATGAGAATGAAGATCTAATTAAAATTGTGTCAGCTGCTGGGCATGGTGGTGCATTCCTATAATCCCAGAACTTGGGAGGCTGAGGTACAAGGATTGTTGTGAGTTCGAGAATAACAGCTCTACAAAGTAAGCTCAAGGCCAACCTGAACTAAATAATGAGAGCCTATCTCATGAGCACATTAAAAAAAAGAAAAACAATGACAACAGAAAAGCAAATGGCCAACATGTAAAAGTCTAGGTCCTGATGGAGTTACTGCTGAATTCCACAATAAATGTAGAAAAAAACTTAAGGCCACTGCTGTTTAATGACATTGAAAGAGAAGCTGTTCTCCCTAACTCATTCCTGGAGGCAAGTATTACCCTGACACTAACACCAGAGAAAGACACAACCAGAAAAAGTAAACTATAGGACAGTTTTCCTAATGAACAAGATGCAAAAATCCTTAGCAATATATTAGCAAATTGAATGTAGCAAATCATCAAGAAGATTTTAAAATCTGATCAACTTGCATTAATCCTAGGAAGTCAGAGATGTTTCAGTACATGCAAATCAACAAATTTAAATGTCATATTAACACAGTCAAAAACAAAAGTCACATGGTAATCATCTCAATAAATGCACAATAAGCTTTTTATAAAATCAAGCACTGATTTGTGATAAAAACCCTACAGTATGATACTAAACCAGTATTACCTATTAAGATGTCATTTTATCTAAAATAGTTGTTCCTATCATCCAATCTTCTCTGTCTCATTTCTGTTGAGCGCTTTTTCTGTCAGTAGCTGTCAGTTTGTCTTCTTTGTTTTGTTCTCTGCTCCATTCATTGTGGCCTCCCCGCCACCATTTCTGGGTTCTTTGTATTTTTCTTTTTTTTAGAATATCCTGCAATACTTTCTGTAGGGTTGAATTGGTGGTTGCAAATTCCCCCAGTTCCTCTTTATCCTGAAAGTACCTAGTTTTTCCATCAATTTCCAGGGACAGTTGTGCAGGATATCTCAATCTTGGCTGGAGATTATTAGTATCATCTTGTTTTGAAGTCTCATCTAGCTTTTGTTCTTCTGTCTCCAATGGTCTAAACCGGTTTTATCTTATTGGATTTTATTATATATGATAGTATAAGCAAAAACCTTTTAAAGACAAGGAGATTATACAGAAACCATTGTTCATTTTCTGTTAGTCGATTCTAAATACTCTGTAATGCTGTCATTCTCTTAAATGGTTTTACATTGTTTTGATATACTTAATGCTACAGTATATGAAGTTATACTCAAGGACGTCAAGGAAAGAGTCAATATGGTAACTACTTTTAGGTCAGAATTGTCTGGTGGTAAAACACTATTCTGCTTAAATGGTTATGTTTTGATCTGCGCTGTTTTGCTGTCATGCCCTCTTTTTTCTCAATCTCCACTCCATTATTTACTTTTTTATTTTTATCCATTTAATTAAAGGGAAAAAATAGCAGGATATAATATAGTAACCCACTTTGACTTTCTATTATCTCGATTTGAAGCCCTGTATTACTCTCACCATCTTGTTTTTGACTGATGTTCCCCTATTCTGTTTTGATGGATAGTATCAGGTTCCAAAGTTTAGGCATCAGCTGAGAAGATAATGAGATTCATTATAACGCCCATTCTCATTGACTTTTATCTACCTTTGAAGACCTACAATGTCTCCAATGTTTTGGTTTTGTCGGTTTTGTTCTTTACTATTTTGAATTCTATAAGAGATAGCGGGAGGCATTATGGTCACCATTGATGATCACCTTGTATTATGTTTTTATATTATCTATTATGTCCACCCTTTTGACTTGACCGATTCTGTCCCATTATGTCTCATTTGGTTTTACTCTCTTCCAAAAAAGCAAACAAGAACCATGGGAGCAATGAAACCCAAAATGTGTAATAGTCATTGTACAAAAGAGAGGAAAAGAAAGTGCTCTAAATTATATAACTGCATGTATATTTAAGTGTATAAGATAGAAAATGATATCACAGAGTTTTATTGGATCATTGAACAGAACTGTTTGCAGTATCATTGTTGGAATGTCCACTCTACAAGCTTTAATTTTGGGACTTGAACAATTATTTTTAAGATGGCAATATGTAATCCATTAACTAGTGATTTCCTACTGTTCATTTTTTTCTTCTGTAAATCTGTATAACTTGTACCCTTTCACATTGTTTTTTCTTTTCTCCTTAAATAAAAAAAAACCCTACAGTAAATAACAACAGATGACCTTTACCTCAAGCTGATAAAATCAAACAATGACACAACTGGGGATTTAGCTCAGTGGCATAACCACCTGCCTTGCAATTGTGTGGTTGTGAGTTCGATCACCAGCACTGATAAAAAAGAAAAAGACAAAAAGAATCAGACAATGACAAAGAAAATTCCAGCATCATACTAAATAGAGAATAACAGAAAACTTTCATTTTACAGTTATCAAAAGGACATGGATCACTATTATGACTATTCCCATTCAATATCGCTCTGGAAACATTAGGCAGACCAGTTAGACAAAAGAGAGAAATAAGAATAAATATATAATAGAATGTAATTAAACTATCCTTATTCACAGATGATATGATATTCTAAATAGAAGATACCAAAGACTCCACCAAAACAGTCCTAGAATTAATAACCAAATTCAATAATGTAGCGGGAGACATAGTTGAGAATCAAAAATCAATAGCATTCCTGTACACAATCAACGAACTCACCAAGAGAGAAGTTACAGAAACTACAGCCTTTACAGATAGCCTCCCAGAAAACAAAATACTTGGAAAGAACCTAACTAAGAAAGTAAAGGACTTACATATTGAAAATTACACTACTCTGGAAAAGGATATTGAACAGATTATTATAAATAGAAAGATATTCCTTGCCCATTCTGGGCATTATCTTTTCACTCTGTTAGTGATTTCTTTTGATGTAGAAATATTTTTTAATAAGATGGGGTCCCAGGGGTTGATTCTTTAAAATTTGTATTTTGTTCATGAAGCCTCATTAGTGTTTCTGTTTTAATATGTAGATCTTTAATCTATTTTGACTTTTGTTTGTTTCATAGTGATAGACATGTCTCCAGTTTAAGTCTTCAGTATGAGAAAAGTCATTTTCTTCAGCACCATTTATTGAAGAGGCTATCTCTCTTCCAGTGGACATGCTTGGCTTCTTTGTCAAACACAAAGTAACAGAGTGTGTTTGTAGTTCTATTTGCATCTTCTAGTCTTTTTGGTTGATTCTCAGGTCTGTTTTTCTGCCATAACTATGCCGATTTTCTAATAGTAGCTTTCTAGTATAATAGCAAGTCAGGAATTGTGATGCTTCCTGAGTTACCTTTGTTGCCCAGCAATGTCTTTGGCGATCTAGAGCATTTCTGTTTCCAGATGAATTTTAGAAATGTTCTCTCTACATTTGTGAGCTATCCTAGTGGTATTTTGGTGGGCAATGCATTACATCTATATGACAGTTTGCAATAAGATTTTTTTGAGTTTTTTCCATATCCTTGAAGGTAGTTTTACTGGTCTCTTATATTCACCAGATGAAACATAATAGGTACGATCTTAAGAGTTTCAAACTTTTGAGTTCTTCTTCCCAAGGATATCCACAATAATAGGATTTTCTTCTGTTTGTTTGAGACAGGATTTCCCCATGCAGTTCAGGCTGACTGTGGACTCACTTCCTAGTCCAGTCAATTCACACTGATTATCCTACCTCAGCCTCCCAAGTTCTGGGATTACAGGTGTGCACATAAAACTTGAAAGAATGCCTGGTGTTATTTGAAACTTGAAGAAACAGTCATGAGATACACATGCATTCATTAACTACCATTCCTTTAAAGGAAAAGTGTCCAATATAACACATAACATCTTTTGAGTGTAGGGAATCAGAAGATGTGTTTCTATCTCTTATGAGCCCAGGATACCAGGATAGACTACTTCAGAAAAAGGAGATGTCACAGGTAGGAATATGAATCAAATGTGAGCATTAGTATTAAGAATTCAGAGTATTGTATTTAAGGATGATGAGAAAAAGACCAGTGGAAAGCAATGAGAGTCCTGGTGAGCTTTGCATGTCCTAACTATAGATCACGCTTTACTCTAAGGAAGAACATCATAAACAGTGAAATATTCAAACATTATGTGCTTTTGATCCTAGAAAATATTGAGGCTTGACACTGTAGCTCAGCTGTATTGTAGCCTGGCATAACAGATTCCATCTTGCACCCTGCATTTATCTAGTGCCCTGTATTTGATCCAGGAATATGAAAAATCACTCAGGATATAAGTTCCATGAGAAAAGCAAAAGGAGCTCTACCCAAGTAAAAAAGTAATCTGCTAAAAAAAGAAGCAGGATACAGGTGTCAACCAAAAAATAACTTAAGATTCTAGCTAAATTGTTTCCAACGGGACGTCTTCTGTGGTTCTCTATTTCAAAAATGCCTAACTTTCCTGTTCAGAGCCAATTGTTTAGATTCTGAAATGAGGAAGGGGGTCTATATAAAAGTGGTTTTGAGCTCAAATATTTAAATTCCAAATTTACCCTCTGGATGCTTGGATTCCTATACTGTTGTTCACAAACTCACCTCAATATGCAGAAAGATTACTGACAGAAGCAGACCTCTGCATTAAATGTCAGTGCCCCTGAAATGAAAGAATAATGCTGAAAAGGAGGGAAGAAAATGACAAACACCATGTGTTATGATGCACACCTCTTTTTCACAGCTTTAAAGAGACTGAAACAGAATGGCCATTTATTTAAGGACAGTCTAACCTACACAGTGAGTGAAAGGCCAGCCAGAACTACAAAGTGAGACTACATCTTTAAAAACAAAAAAATAAAAATGAAAAAAAAAAAAAAAAACAAGGGAGAGAGAAAGACTATTAAAGGAAAACAAAAATAATAGAGTTGAATGAAAGCTGACCTAATTGGCACTTATGGAATGATGTTGCAGCGGACAGCTGGCCATGTAGTGGCATCCTGGAAGCTGTGACAAATACAGATTTAGGAATGGTACCTATTGTGCTATAGCACAACAGTGACCTCCTTCCTCCAATAAATCTGCAATTTGCTAGAATGAAGAGGTCCAAAAACTCATTGAAATTTTAAACTCAGAGCAAGCAGGAAGCTTCATGCAAAGGCTTTGGAACATTGCTTTGACCACTAAGCTCAAAACCCAGCCCAAGATCTTCAGGTTCTATATATCACTATTACCAATGTTTAATTTACCATTGACATATTTAATTAAAACTCTTGTTAATGTACATCTTCACAAATGAAGCTATTTTCTTTCATTGCAGTTTAAAACACTGGGTTTTTTTAGGTACAGGTGATCAAACTCACAACTTAGCACTTCCCAGGCAGGTACTTCTGCCTGCTGAGCTAAACCCCTGGCCTCTATTGAATAATATTTTATTAAATGTATAAGCATCATGTTATCCAGTCAAATGGTATTGTGATTTTACTACAGGAGGTCAATGTAGAGAAAAATTGATATACACTCAGAGAGAAATTGCAACCTCAAAGGAGTCAACATAAAAAACTAAACACAACAATCCCTCTACAGGCTCAGCTGAAGAAAGCCAGACATAAAGGTGAAGATGCAGTGATCATGTCTACATGCCTCCTGAAGAGAAAAACAATAGCTTGAAATGTACTACAGTTACCACCACTTCCTCCAGGAAGTCCAGATAGGCATCAATTACCATACTCAATGACCAGAACAACTGGACTGTTGTTCCCACAAAATGCCTTTGCGCTTTCAACATACTTTTTCTGGGTGACTTCTTCCCAGGTTAAATAATATTAGTATTAGTTAAGCCATTCAGTACTAGCTTATAGATTGATTGTAGTTTGGGATTCACACTGTAGCCATACTGTGACTTTGCTGCATAAATGACCCCTGACAATAGGTCTGTGACTGAAACACTGAAGAGCACTCCTGAAAATCCAGGGCTATTCTTCTCTCTTTTTTCGCAGAAAACTTTTTGAACTTCTTTTGGTTTGTGACTTCATTCCTTTATGTTGTGAGCCAACAAACTTGGTGCATTTGACATCAAACAGGGCAAGATTATATTTGTCCTATTTCCATTTGAATATCAAACATCTGCTAAATGTTCTAAAACCTTTGCATGATCTGCATTTTTAAAGACATATTTTGTCTTGAGGCCTGGCCCATAACAAGAGGTATCTGTCTCCCCCATGGCTGCAAGGTGTCTGGGCTTCTGCACTGGCCACTTCTAGGACCTGATCCTGTCTCCCTGGCTATATATTTCTAACCAACTCAGCTGCCTGTAACAACAGGGCTGGGCCCTCAGTGGAGCCAGAAAATAAGTTCAGATTGCTTGTAGCATTGGAAGAGACAATCACCTCCTGCTATGGGCCAAATCTCAAAAGAAAAGGCAAGGAAATACAACCAAGTGCCAAGAACCAACAGTCCAAATAGTTCTCTGATCACCCTGAGGAACTCAAGAGTCACCATCCCAACCACCTACCGGAAGTGTCCCTGCTCTTAAACAGGTCCACTTAGTATGTGACTTGCTCTCTCATTTGCTCCCAATTTAATCAATTTTACCTGAGTGATTAACCTTATTGGTTGACCACAGTCTTATCCCGCCTTATGCTAATCTTGAAAATTCCTATTTTTCCCCTCCTGTGACCCATCTGACCTCATGGTTTAACTCTGTACAAGCTCCTCAAAAAGACAGAGTCTTTGGCAACCCACTCAGGACCCCTTCTGTCTCTCAGAAGTTTTCCTTCCCTCAATAAATATGTTCCATTCTTAAACTCCATCATTCCTAAAATGCATTCTTTAAATTTAGAGAACACAAACTCATACCAGACATATAGTAGGTAAGGAGTTTCATTCCCCTAAACCATTAACATGAGCCAAATTAACATGACTATACTATATAAGGTCTGAAATTTGTTCCTTCTCCTGCAGTTTTAAGTGATTAATCACAGTGATTGTAGTCCTGGCAATATATAAAATTGTATACATCAGTCATTATAGATGTTAAATAATTGGTTTGAGTGTATTATTTAGCAATAACTAGACATTTCCATTGCAGTAGGTTATATCTTATTAAAGGGAAGATTCACCTATTTTGTTCAGAAAAGCTTCTACATTATGGGCTGCTTGAACAATTTTTCATTAGAAAAACTGTGTATTTTTGTCAGTTTATAGAAGGCTTCTATTATATTATTGAAAGCTGTCTGTAGGTCTCTAGGACCTTGGTTGTATTTTGATGAATAATTGTGTTTTGAAATTTATATGAAGATTTATTTTTATCTTAGGATTAAACTTACTGCATTGACGCTGATAGAGTGAAGCAAGAGCCCACTTCATTAATTTCCATTGGGTCCTCATGGCATTTAACATGAGAATTACTGAAGAGCTAAATTAGCTTCATACATATACAAGAATCAGTACTGTTACTGAAAGTGTTTGGGCTGAGACAGACACTGTAGCCAGTGAGGCAGAACCAAGGAGCTCCTATCTCCCCCACAACTAGGAATTTCCCTGTGACTCCAACTTCCCTGCACCTAGGAATTTACCTATGGTGCCAAACAAAGACCAATGGACTACCTGTGCATCCCTAATGCCCCCTCAGGTTCCACCCTAAACCTAGGTTGCTTATATGCCCCCATGCCATGAGTCCATGAGAGAGAAAGCCGGACTCCAGTGGTCAGGGGGCTTTTGTTTTCTCTCTTCGCATTCTCAGAATAAAGGCCTCTTTTGTTTTATACTTCTCATCTTTTGGACTTACTATATAATCTAGTCAGTTAGGATTTTGTGGACCAATAGAGAAGCAGAATATAAGAAAAAGTAAAAGTGTCCTTTCTATTTAAAAAATGTGGAGGGGAGCCTACAGCCACCAAGTGTTTGCCTTTTTTTCTGACTGATTATGGGATTATGAGGTATATGTGAAATTTTGCTCTATGTGGTGCCTGGCACTGACATTGATGTCATGCAAGGAGCTGATAGGAATTTTCTTTGGGCCCCTGGGAAAGGAATGAGGAAGTTGCATTCAGGGAAAAAAGAGGAAGTAGCCATATCAGTAATCATGGCTGATTTGAACTTTAACCCTGATGAACTACCACCATGGTGTCCTGTTAATTATTCTAGGCCAAACTCTTTCAAGTACATCCTTCAGTTTGAATTACAAAATGAAAATAAAGAATTTTTGCTATGTGTCTTCTTCCACAATTAGTGGTAAACAATTCACAAGAAAAGGTTTTAGTCATTTCCTTAATGCATTGTACAAGTAAACAAAACTACAGATCAGTTCACTTTCAGAAAACAGAAACAGCACTTAAAGGCAAGGATAAAGCCCTTCAGTGCAAGTGGCCCTTAAGAGGTGAGATCAACATTTAAAAACACAATCATCTACTGATTTCTCTGACTTCAAGAAAAAGAAAAATTTATAGTGGTATTGCTATAGGGGAATGAAACTCCCGGTCTACTATCCTGGTATGAGTTTGTGTTCTCTGAAGTCAAAAAATGAATTTTAGGAACAACAAAAGTCAAGATAATATACTTATTTGGAGAAAGACAGCTGTGGGAGAGAGCAAATTCATCCTGAGTGGGTTGGCAAAGACTGTCTTTTTCAAGGACTTTTATAGAGTAAAATCATATGGTGAGATGGGTTTAAGTTGGAAAAAACTGGGAACTCAAAATGCAGATGGGCATAAGATGGGACAGATCTATGGTTGTCAATAAGATAAATAGTCCAGGTAAAGTTAATTAAATTGGTAACAAATGGGGAAGGGAGTCACATAGAAAGCAGGCATTCTTAGGCATCAGTGAAGCTTCCCTTAGGAGGTTGGAAGGGTGACTCTTGATAGGAACTAATTACAGTATCAGTCCAGGATATTTGAATGGTGACTCCTGACTTCTTCAGAATGCTAGGGAACTATTTAGAATATCAGTCCTTAGAGTATGGATGAATTTGTTGATTTTCTGTCTTGAGGCTTGGCCCCTAACAGGAGCTGTCCATTGTTGTAACATAGTTCTAACCAATGGACCCCCTTTCTCTTCTGTATGTGCCATTTCAATAGAGATTAAAATTCCATCTCCAGTAAAGACTTAAATTTCAGCTCCTTGTAAATCCCCCTCCCCTCCCTATTCTTTTTAGATTAAGTAAACTTTAAGTTTCAGTTTCTTGTAATCCCCCCAAAACTCTTCAGCCTACCTGCAATACAATGTGCTGTCTTTTAGAAAAGTTTAACTACAAGGAAGTTATCAAACTGGGTCAAAGTTTGCAACATTCCTGTGGTTTTTGGCTTTAAAACCCAACCTTTTTAGCTGTAAGGCTGGCAGTCTCCAAATTGGCTCCTGGAGATTGCATTGCCAGGCCTGGCCTAAAATAAAGCCTTTGCTCCCCTAATTTTAATTTCTTGCTTCCTTGGGTTTTATTCCGGAGTCCAAATTATCACATCCATCTTATACATAGGTGCAAGGTATCTGGGTTTCTGCATGGGCTCCTTGGAGGACCTAGCCCTGTCTCATTGCTAATCGTAATTAACTAACTCAGCTCCACACAACAGTAGTTTTAGGAAAATTGAATACAGATGTCTTGTGCTCTGGGTGACTGATCTGGGGATGACAGTGTGCAATGTATATACCAGTGTTGCCCTCTGATTCACATGTTCTGAAATTTAGTTTTAGTTTATTTTTTTCATTTTATCCTTGAAATAAAATTGATTTGGAAATCAAAAGCCTGAAGTAAAGCCCTTTGGTACACATATTCCTCTATGTAACTGAGATCAACATTGTAGAAGACAACCAGCTACAGAAGTCTCTAACTACAGTCTATCATTTGGGATCCTCTCTTGCAGGAAGGAGTTCCTTTCTCGGTTTATTTTTAACTCAGAAGGAGGGCAGTAGAGCAGCAGTCAATCAGTGACGAAGAGGCAGGCTATATGAAATGTCCAATTAGGCGAGCCATGACAGGTGGTCTCTTGGGTCTCTTCCATTGTCTAGGCATTATTTGCCTGTTTGGAGCACAAAACCGGGAGCAGAATACATGCTGCATCTCATTTCCTAGTTTCAAAGTCCTGTGGCCTGATTAGCAAAGAACCTGGGAGACCCTGTAGCCACAGAATGGTGAGGCTTTGGATTTGAGCCCAGAAATAGGGTGGAATTGGTAGAAACCAGTTACAAGTGGTTAGAAGCAGTTCTGGTGTCTGTAGACACAGGTATTTAGATAGCTTCATCTCCTGATGTATTCTAGTATTGGCTTTGGGTCATCCACTGTCCCTTTTTACTCCTGCTGGGAATAAGCATGATTTTGTTCCCCAGAACCCTGACATAACTATGATAGCAACAGACTGGAGTATCATATTTGAAGTTCTCTACTACCCTGGCACCTCCGTTATAGGGGGCAGAGGAAGGAGCTTGGGGAGACCCTAACTCTGATGCATTTTGTACTGGGGCAGCAGTACTGAGCTTGGTCTCTTTTCTCATTCCAGTTAGCAGCAATCTTTAGGTTCTAAAGTTTACAAATATCTGTAATGCAGGGCCTCATATCCACAAAAGCTCTCCTTAAACTTGTGCTTGTTTGTATTTATAGGGATCGCCTAAATTTATGGTATATTCTCACATTTCCATCCTCATGACAGGTTTTGCCAAAATTCCTAATAATTCAGAGATGTGTAGTGATGTGCCTCAGTGGAGGAAGGCTTCCCAAACACCTGGTGAACTCCTGTGTATTACACCGAACAATGCAAAGAATTTCTGAGCATATTTTTTGTTACAAACCTGCTCATAGACTATGTTTGTGAGAACAGTGATAGAAGTTTGAATTCTGACAAAAATGAAACCGATTTAAAAGTGTTATCAAGGGCAGAGTAAAGTGTGCTTGCTAAGGACAAATTCCAGAAAGGGATGCCTGTTAGATCCTCATTGAAAAATTCCTAAATTTAGTCATTTGCATGAACATATACAGGTGATATTATTCAGAATGGAAAGTAATATGGGTGTCATCTCTGAATTAACAGCTGATTTAATAGCTTGGTTGATCATAGACATTGGTTAAATATGGAAATGCTCTGCAGTGGACTTTCCTAAGTGGTGTAAAGGAGATGCCCTAAATTGAAATTGTGAAGGAATATCAATAGTTTAGTCGTGAAGGGTTTTCTGCTTCGGGGGGATCAGACAAACATGGAAAGGATGTGGAAGTGACTGGCAGGAAACAATGTGCCAATAGCAGGACATACAACTGAGAGCGTCCTCACTAAAAGGCAGGTATTCTTAGGGCAAGCATGAAGTTAAAGGTGGCTTATTGCTTCTTCCTTGAGGTGAATAACACCAGCTCTGGTAACAATCATTATTCCACATCCCTTTAAACCCATGAATTCTGTGTTCTTCCCTTGAGATCCAATTTTGATTATCTCTAATTATGACAAAGTGTCATGAAGGTAAAATTTGAATTTTTTTTGTAACAGGGATTGAACTCATGATCTCAAGGTTGCTAGGTAGGTGTTCATGCTGCTGAGCTAAATACCCAGCTCTGAAAGTGTTTTCTGTATACTATGTATGATATCAACATTGTTCCTCAGAAAATGTTGAATATTGTGAAATTTTTCTATATTTCATGGCTATAATTTTTTTTGTCTTTTTCCTTTTTATTAGTACCAGGGATCAAACTCATGACTGCCTGCTTGAAAGGCAGGTGCTTATGCTGCTGAGCTAAATCCCCAGGCCCCATGACTATAATTTTTTAAAGCAAACCAATGTGTCTTATGCAGTCACTTTTCAAGTTTCACATTGTCTGTGAGGTTTCTCAGTCAGGGTTTCTTTATTTGAGACAGCTCTGTAACTTAGGCTAGCCCCAAACTCAAGGAAGTTCTCCTGCATCAGCCTCCCAATATATATTTATTATATCTGAATGTAAAGTGATCACTTGGTGACACTGAGCTATAATTTGAAGCTTGTACCTGGTTTCATTGTTTATTCATTTTTTACATACAGCAGTTTTCCATGAACATTTGAGTTATTATTTATGTACCATATTTGATGTTATTTATGTTTTATTCTATGAAACCAAATTCAAATATCAAAATGCTGCTTAAGTATATTAAGAACAAAGGACTCAGTGGCCTAAATGAGATTTGAAGAGATATCATTGGTAGTACATCAAAGTGATTGATGAGATATTTGTCTGTCTCTGGGCTTTATGGGTGTTGATCCTGCAGGGTCCTACTATAAGCTCTGCTTTAGAGACAGTGAATAGGGACTCTTGCACTGACTCACCACAAGAATCAGTGCTCCTAATTGGCTGTAGCATTAGCAGTGAGTTCCAATCTAGTATTAAATTTGCTGTCTCAAAAAATGTGTATATACAAAAAATTAATGCCTGAGACAAGGCAATTAAGATTTGTAGGAATTAATCTCCATTCAGCTGTTTTGTTTGGATTTATTTGTTTAGTTATTTTTGTTTTATTGAGACAAGTTTTCTCTATGTATATCAGCTAGATTTGAACCCCTTACAGAGCTCAAAATTGCCCTAACCTCAAAGCAGCACTCCTCTTTCAGCCTCTTAAGTGTGGGGATTACAGATATGTTATTTTTACTCCAGAAAATATTGATGTTTGTAACTTAGCCATGTTGTAGCTTGGCTTAATAGATGCCATCTTGAGCTTTGCATTTAAATGGTGCCCTGTATTTCACCCAGCACAATGGAAAATCACTTAGGGTAGAAGTCCCAGGAGAAAAGCAAAATGAGCTGTACCCAATGAAAAAAAACTAATCTGCTCAACAAAAGAAGCAGAATACAGTTGTCATCCAAAAATTATTATAAGAGTCTAGCTAAATGATTTCCAACAGGATATTTTGTGATTCTATCTTTTAAAACATCTGTGACTTTCCAGTTCAGAGCCTCTTGTTTAGATCCTGAAATGGGGGTGGGGGTTCTGTATACAAGTGGTCCTGAGACCAGCTAATGAAATTCCATATTTCTCAGTTCAGTTGCTTGGCTTCCTATGACTCAACTAAAGCTGCAGAAACCTTTACTGACACAAGCAAACACCATGTTTAAAAGGCAGTGCCACTGAAATGAGGAGCCCAGCCGCGCCTAGCCATCAGTGTGCAGAGGAGGAGCTGGGCGGATCTGGAGTGCCTGCAGAAGCCCCTTCCTTTGTCTGGAGGACTGAATATCTCTGCAAGCAGGGAGGGATCGCAGGTTCCTGAGGCACCTCAGCCTGTGGTAAGTGCTCAGCACACTCTGCCCAAATCTCAGACTGTTCCAGACCCCCCAGGCTTCCGGGTGCAGTGAAGTGGAGCAGCGGGTTAGAGACCACTACATCTGCCTCCCCATCCCGGCTGCACTTGGAGGTCTGCTGAGCTCCTGATGGGTGGGCGGGCCTACACTATGCCCCGAGCCCAGCCACGCCTAGCCATTGGTGTGCAGAGTAGGAGCTGGGCGGATCTGGAGTGCCTGCAGAAGCCCCTTCCTTTGTCTGGAGGACGGTGGATATCTCTGCAAGCAGGGAGGGATGACAGGCTCCTGAGGCACTGAGGCCTGTGGTGAGTACCCTAACCCGGCTGCGATTGAAGAGCTGTGGAGCTTCCAAGGGGCAGGTGGGCACACAGTGTCCCTGAGGCCCAGCTTGTCTGGAACTGCGGAGTTCTGAACAAGCAGAGGAGGGCCATTGGTTCTGCAGGCCCAATGGCTTGGGGTAGCGTGGTGCCAGAGTCTCAGTAGCTCCAAACATAGAAGGGGATTTTCAACAGGTCCTGAGGAAGCTTTCAAATAACACTTGAAACACAGAAATATAGGAAAATGACAAAATGAAAGACCAAATTACAACCTCAAACCTCCAGCCCATCTCAGGAAACCCTAGGAGGAATGTATTTAGAAGAAAATATATCCCATCCACCTCATATATCAGACACAATAGCTACTGAAGTTGACAAGCAACTCCAGGAAGCTTTAAAGAAATTCAAACTCGAAATAATTTCGCAGATAAAAGAAGAAATGATAAAAGAAATGAAAGAGATTCTAAAGAAAACACAGATAAAAAATTGGAGGAACTAAACAAAAAGATAGAATCCCTAGGCGAGCAATATAAGAAACAAACAGAATACATAATGCAGATGCACAGAGATACACAGGAAATAAAAAACTCCACTGAAAGTTGTAAAAACCACCTTAATGAAAGTGAAGATAGAATTTCAGACCTTGAAGACAGAATTGCAGCTAGTGAACAGGAAAGGAAAGATCTTTTAAAAATAACAAGGAATCAGGAAACAACAATTCAATAACTGCAAGACGATGCAAAGAAGAATAACATAAGAATGATAGGGATTAATGAAAAAGAAGGAGACAACATAAAGGATATCAAGAGGATATTTAGAGAAGTAATAGCTGAAAATTTCCCAAGCATGAGATCAGAAACTGACATCAGGATCAGTGAAGCATATAGAACTCCAAATAGTCATAACCAAAATTAAACTACACCCAGGCATATAATAATCACCATCCCAGAAATCCAATGCAAGAATAGATTATTAAAAGCTGTCAGAGAGAAAAGACAGATCACTTATAAAGGAAAACCTATCAGAATCACAGCAGACTTCTCAGCACAAACAATAAAGTCAAGAAGAGCATGGAGTGAAGTATTCCAGATCCTAAAGCAAAATAATTTCCAACCTAGACTGATATATCCTGCAAAACTACCATTCAAAATAGATGGGGAAATACGATACTTCCATGACAAAGAACAGCTGAAGAACTTCATGAACACCAAACCAACCCTGCAAAAAATATTGAAAGACAGTTTAGATACACAAAGGAAAAAACCACTAAGCAAAGCAAATAATTAAACAGAACAGAAAGATAAAAATGCAACAGCAGAGAGATAAGATTCCTACACTTAACCAGCATTTAACAGTAATAACCATTAATGTAAATGGTCTCAATGCACCAAACAAAAGAAACAGACTAGCAGAATGGATCAAGAAACAAAATCCAACCATATGCTGTTTACAGGAAACCCATCTAACCCAGAAGGATACTCACAGACTGAAAGTCAAAGGATGGAAAACAATTCTTCATGCAGCAGGAATCCAAAAAAAGGCAGGAGTAACCATTCTGTTTTCAGACAACGTGAAATTTAAACCAACAATGACCATAAAGGACAAAGAAGGTTACTACATACTCGTAAGGGGAAAACTCCAAGAGGAAGAGATAACTATCTTAAATATATATGCACCAAACTCCAGAGCACCCAGTTATATAAAACAGTTATTAACAGAAATGAAAACTCAAATTATCAGTAACACAATTGTAACAGGAGACCTTAATACGCCATTGACACCAAGGGACAGATCATCCAGACAGAAAATGAGCAAAGAATTAACAGAACTGAATCATACCTGTGAACAGATGGGTTTGATAGACATATGCAGAATATTCCACCCAACAACATCAGAATACACATTCTTCTCAGCAGTACATGGATCATTTTCTATAATAGACCATATATTAGCTCACAAAACATATTTAAACAAGTGCAAAAGAGCTGAAATCATCCCTTGCATGTTATTGGATCATAGCGCTCTGAAATTAGAAATTAATGATAAAAGATACTGCAAAAATCCCACAAACACATGGAAACTGAATAACACACTCTTGAGTAATCAGTGGGTCACAGAAGAATTTAAAGAAGGAATTAAACAATACCTAAAAGAAAATGAAAATGCAGATACAACTTACCGGAATCTGTGGGATGCGATGAAAGCCGTCCTGAGAGGAAGATTTATTGCACTGAGTTCCCACATCAGGAAAACAGAACGAATACAAATAAATAACTTGATGCTACACCTCAAACAGCTAGAAAAAGAAGAGCAAGTCAAGCCCAAAGCCAAAAGAAGAGAGGAAATTATAAAAATCAGAGCAGAAATCAACACAATAGAGACTAAGAAAACAATCCAAAGAATCAATGAATAAAAGAGTTGGTTCTTTGAAAGAATAAATAAAATCAATAAGCCCCTAGCCAACCTTATTTAAAAAAGGGAAGAAAAAGCTCAAATTCATGCAATAAGAAATGAAAAAGGAGAAATCACTACAGACCCAATAGAAATACAGAAGATCATCAACACCTATTTCGAAAACCTCTA
Organism: Cavia porcellus; assembly: GCF_034190915.1. Taxonomy (NCBI): domain Eukaryota; kingdom Metazoa; phylum Chordata; class Mammalia; order Rodentia; family Caviidae; genus Cavia; species Cavia porcellus. Next base: position 1,346,940 of record NW_026947517.1, read on the forward strand.
CTCTCAAAAGTTTGATAACACATGGGGCTGGGGATTTAGCTCAGCGGCATAAGCGCCTGCCTTGCAAGCAGCCAGTCGTGAGTTCGATCCCTGGTACCGATAAAAACGAAAAAGACCAAAAAAAAAAAAGTTTGATAACACAGAAGAAATAGACAGATTCTTAGAAGCATATAAAGTGCCAAAGCTAGATCAAGAGGATGTAAAACTGTTGAATAACCCAATCTCTGTTACTGAAATTGAAAATGTAATTAAGTCCTTACCCACCAAGAAGAGCCCAGGCCCAGATGGATTCACTGCAGAATTCTACAAGAAATATAAAGAAGACCTAATGCCGACACTCCTCAAACTATTCAATGAAATTGAAAGGGAAGCAATCCTTCCTAAGTCATTCCTGGAAGCAAATATTACTCTAGTACCAAAACCTGAGAAAGACCCAACTAAAAAAGAGAACTATAGACCGATCTCCCTAATGAACACAGATGCAAAAATCCTCAATAAAATATTGGCAAATAGGATCCAGCAAATCATCAAGAAGATTATACACCATGACCAAGTGGGATTCATCCCAGGAATGCAAGGATGGTTCAACATACGCAAATCAATAAATGTAATCCACCATATCAATAAAGCCAAAAATAAGAATCACATGATCATTTCTATAGATGCAGAAAAAGCCTTCGATAAGGTCCAACATTTATTCATGATAAAAACTTTACAGAAAATTGGAATAGATGGTCTTTACCTCAATATAATAAAGGCCATTTATGACAAACCAACAGCCAGCATCATACTAAATGGCCAAAAATTGAAAGCCTTTACTTTAAAATCAGGCACAAGACAAGGATGTCCTTTATCACCACTCCTATTTAATATAGTACTGGAAGTACTAGCCAGAGCAATTAGGCAAGAAAGAGAAATAAAAGGGGTAAAGATAGGAAAAGAAGAAGTTAAGTTATCATTGTTTGCAGATGACATGATACTCTACATAGAAGACCCCCTAAACTCCATTGAAAGACTCTTAGATACAATAAATAAATTCAGTAATGTGGCTGGATACAAAATCAATACTCAGAAATCAATAGCATTCCTATACACAAACAACAAAATCACAGAGAGGGAAATAAGAGAAACTGGACTATTCACATTAGCAAGCAAAAAAATGAAATATTTAGGAATTAGTCTTACGAAAGAAGTGAAAGACTTATACAGTGAAAACTATAATACACTGAAAAAGGAAATTGAAGATGATCTCAGAAAATGGAAAGACATCCCTTGCTCATGGATAGGAAGAACAAACATTGTGAAGATGGCCATTCTTCCATCAGTGAATTCATGAAAAGGACTCAAACCACACGGGAAATACTTCCCAGAATCAATAACTGGGACCACTTCTTATTAAAAATTTTCTGCATGTCAAAAGAAATCTCCAGCATAGTGAAAAGAAAACCCACAAACTGGGAAAAGATTTTAGTGAACTCTCTCTCAGACAAGGGACTCTTGTCTAAAACATATAAAGAATTAAAAAAACTCAGACCTCCAAAATTCAAAGATCCAATCCAAAAATGGGCATCTGAGATGAATACGCAATTCTCAGATGAAGAAATGCAAATGGCAAATAAATACATGAAAAAATTCTCATCATCGTTGGTCATTAGAGAAATGCAAATTAAAACTACACTGAGATACCATCTCACTCCTGAAAGAATGGCCAGGATTAAGAAAACCAACAACAAATGCTGGAGAGGCTGTGGGGAAAAAGGAACTCTCCTGCACTGTTGGTGGGAGTGTAGACTGGTATAGCCTTTGTGGAGGTCTGTCTGGAGATTTCTCAAAAAGTTGGGACTGGAAATCCCATTTATTCCAGCTATCCCACTTCTAGGCATATTCCCAGAAGAACTGAAAGCATCATACCACAGTGATATATGTGCATCTATGTTTATAGCAGCACAATTTGTAATCACCAGATCTTGGAAACAACCCAAGTGTCCATCAACTGAGGAATGGATAAAAAAGTTGTGGTATTTCTGTACAATGGAATATTATTCAGCTATAAAGAAGGATCACATTGAGATATTTATTAATAAATGGGCAGAGCTTGAGACCATACTCATAAGTGAAATAAATAAATCTCGCATATATGAATACCGAATAGTTTCCCTAATGTAAGTAATGATTCAAATATATAAAAATATGTGGTAATCATGATTCCCCATTATGTGGCCTTGAAGCCTTATAAAATTTTCACTTATTAATTAGAAAGGCTTTATTCTGGGCTTCTTGATACGGAAATATTTGAAGCTATAGTATATGAAGTTTTATCCAAATATTTCAAGGAAAAAAGACAGACACTATGGTAACTACTATTCTTTAAAAAAATTATTTAGTTATTTCTTATGTTTATTTTAATTAAGGGGAAAAATTTTAAAAATTGGGATATATAATAGTAACTCTTTTTGATTTCCTATTAACTTGTTTTGAAGTCCTGTAATACTCCCACGATCTTGTTTTGACTGATCATACTCTGTTCCATTCTGTGCCATAGTATCAAGTTTGAGGGTATAGGCAACTACTTTGAAGGCAATAAGATTCACTAAGATGCCCATTCTGGTTTGACTCTTGTCTCCTTTGGAAGTCCTGTAATGTTTACAATGCCTAAGTTTTATTGGTCTTGTTCTCTACTGTTTTGTCCAACTTTATAATATCTAATGAGATAGACAATTCTTTTTAAGGAAACAAGAGACAACGTTGATAACCATTGTTAATAACCTTGTACTCTGTTCTACATCATGTGCTATGTTTATCCTTGGTTTTGACTGACAGCTTTGTTTTGCCATATTTGACTTTATTCTCCCCCCCAAAAGTAATAAGAACTAAGGAGTAATAAAATCCAAAATGTGTAAATTTTGTTGTAAAAAAGAGAGGGAGGAAAAAAAAGAGCTCTAACGGATATAACAGCAAGTGTGTTTAGGGGTGTTAAATAGCTGACTATATTAATGTTTTTGGATCATTGAACACAGCTGTTTGCAGTCTCTCTGTTTGAATGTCTACTTTGTATTCTTTGATACTGTGATTTGAGCAACTATCTCCAAGATGATAATATGTAATCTATTAACAGGTGATTTCCTACTGTTATGTTATTTTTGTAGTTCTGTATTATGTGTAACCTTACACCACTTTGTTTTGTTTTGTGTTTTTCTCTTTTTCCTCTTAAATAAAATAAAATGAAATAAAATAAAATAAAATAAAAAAGGCAGTGTCACTGAAATGAAAGATTAATAGTAAAAAGGAGAGGAGAAAAAAGACAAATGCCATGTGTTGTAATGCCCACCACTTTTGCACAGCAATGAAGAGGCTGAAACAAGACAATGGCCATATACTCAAGGACAGCCTAACCTCCAAGTGAGTGCAAGGCTGGCCAGAACTCCAAAGTGAGACTATGTCTTTAAATCAAAAAACTAAAATGAAAAAAAATAAACATCCAAGGAGAGAGAAAGACTATTAAAAAAACAAAACAAAACAATAATAGAGCTGTGTGAAAGTTTACTTCTCTAAAATGGAAATTATTGAATGAGGCTGCAGAGGAAAAAAAATCCATGTAGTGGCATCCAGGAGGCTGTGACCAACACAGACTTAGGAATGTCACCTATTGTGCTACAGTACAACAGTGATTCCTTCCTGCAATACATCTGCAATTCAGTAGACTGAGGACTTCTAAAAGCTCATGGAAATGTTAAACCCATGGCAAACAAGCAGCTTGAAATCCAGGCTTTGGAACATGGCTTTTAGCAGACATTTAATATTCAAACTGAAATAAGAGAAATATAATCCTGCCCTGTTTGATGTCAAATGCACCAAGTTTAATGGCTCACAACATTGAGAAAGGAAGTCACAAACCAAAAGAAGTTCAAAAATTTTCTGAGAAAAAAAGAGAGAAGTATAGCCCTGAATTTTCAGGAGTGGTCTTCAGTGTTTTGGCCACAGACTTATTGTCAGGGGTCATTTATACAGGAAAGTCACAATGTGGGTCTCAAACTACAATCAAAATATAACCTTAGCTGCTTAACTAATGTTATTCAGCAGGGGAACAAGTCAGCCAGAAAATGTATGTGAAAAGAGCCACGGCATTTTGTGGGAACAATAGTCCAGTTGTTTTGGTTATTGGGTATGGTAATTAATGCCTATCAGGACTTCCTGGAGGAGGTGGTGGTAACTGTACTACATTTCAAGCTGTTGTTTTTCTCTTCAGGAGCATGTAGACATAGTCACTGCATTTTCTCCTTCAGGTCTGGCTTTCTTCAGCTGTGCCTGTAGCAGTGATTGTTGTATTTAGATTTTTGCATAGACTCTTTGAGGTTGCATTTCCTCTCTGAGTGTATATCAATTTCTGTCTACATTGACATCCTTTGCTAAAATCACAATACTATTTGAATGAATAAAGTGATGTTTATACATTTAAAAATATTCATTAATATAGGCCAGGGATTTAGCTCAGCAGGCAAAAACACCTGCCTGGAAAGTGCTAGGTTGTAACTTTGATTGCTGGTACCTTAAAAAAAAGTAATTTAAACTGCAAGGAAAGAAAATAATTTCATTTATGAAAATGTAGGTTTAAAAATTTATAACTAAATATGTAAATGGAAAATTAAGCATTGTTAATAGTCATATTTAGTATCTAAAGTTGTTGGGGCTGGGGATTGAGCTTAGTGATACAGTGAGCTATCTGCAGAGCACAAGGTCATGAGTTCAATCCCTCATAGAAAAAAATAATTCACAGTTGTCAACGATGCAGTGCTATAAGCACACTTATTGAGACTGATACTTGTTAATTAATAGGCTCAATGTTTCTTTTGTGGTCTACGAAATACCTGCAGATTACATGCCAATCACAGTGAATGATATACTGTTCCCTATAGGATTGCTATTTTCTGAGTTGTTTTTATTTTTTGTTTTCCAACCTATTTGAAAGTTGAAAATGTTGGCTAGTGCTAGGTAGAAAAACTGTGATAATCATTTTTTCAATTTAATGATATATTTCTCTATATTCATTAAGAACATTTTATTTGCTACAATTATTCCAAGTGAAATGTATAAACAATTCTTAAATTTACAGGCAGCTGAGTTAGTTAGAAATACAGGCAGCCATACCATGTTATAGTAGAATGAAATTCCTGACCTTCTATGTCTGGTATGAGTTTGCATTCTCTAAAATGGAAGAATGAATTTTAGAAACAGAGGTGAAGAGCAGAATGTATATATTGAGAGAAAGAAGGTGAAAGTATTTTGCCCTAAATAGGATATTTTGGCAGTGGAATGAGGAGCCAGGAAACTTTTATCTTGAGATCACTTTCCCCTCCCCTATGCAACTCACCTGTGTCCAGAAAAGAGTCTCAATCAGGCACCTGTATACACCAATGCCACCTTTAAGCACCACCCAAATAAAAAAACTATATGTGTGCCCCACACATTTCCAGAAAAAAATGCCAGAACCCCAGTGGTCATGGGGTTCTCTCCCTGATTTTAGAATAAAGGCCTTTTTGACTTTATATTCTCTTCTTTACTACACCAAAAATCCTATTGGAAAGCTTCTGTCTTAGAGAAAGAGGATGGGTTCTGAGCAGGTAGCAAAGGGCTCTGTCTTTTCTAGGGACTTTATAGAATAAAATCATGTGGTGAGATAGGTACAAAGTGGATTACATTACTGAGGCTAGTGAGGAGGTAAATTAGCACATTAGAGAAGCAGAATATAAGAAATGGAAAAGTGACCTTTTATTTAAAGAATGTGGAGAGGTTCCCACAGCCACCAAGGGTTTGGCTTTTTTTTTTTTTTCTGACTGACTATGGAGTTACGGGGTATATGTTATTTTTGACTGGATGTGATGCTTGGAGGGGACATTGATGTCATGCAAGGAGCTGATGGAAATTTTCTTTAGGCCCCTGGGAAAGAAAGAGGAAGTTGTAAACAAGGAGAAAAGAGGAAGTGGCCATATGAGTAAACATCCCTGATTTTGCCTTCTTCCACCTTGAACTACCACCATGAGCTTCTGTAATTATTTCTAGGGCAAAATCCTTTCAAGTACATCCTTCGGTTTGAATGAAGAAATAAAAAAAAGAATTTTTACTGTCTTCCTCCATGGCTAGTGGTAAACCATTCATAAGAAATATTTTGAGTCATTTCCTGAATGCATTGTTGATACCATAACCAAAATTACAGATCAGTTCACTTTCAGAAAACAGAAGCAGCACTTGAGGCAGGGCTAAAGCCCTTCAATGCAAGTATCACTGGAATAGTGACATCAACATTGTAGAATACAAACTACTGCTGATTTCTCTGACTTCAAGAAAGAAAAATTTATACTGATATTGCTATAGGGGAATGAATCTCTCAGTCTACTATGTCTGATATGAGTTCATGTTCCCCAAGGTCAAAGAATGAATTTTAGGAACAAAAGACATTAAGGGAAAAATACACTTATTGAGAGAAATAAAGCTGCTTGAGAGAGAGAAGGGTTTCTGAGCAGGTTGCCAAACACTGTTCTTTCTATGGACTTTATACAGTAAAATCATGTGGGGAAATGAGTTTAAGGTGGGGAGAACTAGGAACTCACAATGCAGATGGGCATAAGATGGGACAGAGCTACGGTAGCCAATAAGATTATAAGTTCAGGTAAAGTTGATTAAATTGGGAACAAAGGGGGAAGGGAGTCACAAAGAAAGCAGGCATTCTTAGGCAGCTGTGACTCTTCCCTTAGGGGTTTGGGAGGGTGACTCCTGAGTTTCTCAGGATGATAGGAACTATTTAAAATGTCAGCCTTTAAGATAAGGATACATTTCTTTGAATGGTGACTCCTGACTTCCTCAGAGGGCTATGGAACTACGTAGAATATCAGTCTTTGGATAGGCATGAATTTGCTTATCATTTGTCTTGAAATCAAATTTATATTTCAAAATACTGCTTAATTATATTAAGAACAAAGTACTCAAATGAGATTTGAAGAGACATCATCTATAGTCTATCAAAGGGTTTGATGTGATTTTTTTTTAATTTTGGAAGTGGTAAAAAAACAACAGAACAAGACAGAATAAGGACACCTAAGATTGTACAGTGAAATTGGTACAGAATTTCACAGCAGGTTAGTGGGATAATAATAATAGGTATCACAGTATATTTCATTATCTTTATAATAGTTGTTCTTTCAATCACATATATCCAAATAGATGAAATACAGAGCATTATACAACTTATCAAAACAAAATATTGAGTAGAGCAGTACCATTAATCAGAATAGAGGAAAACAGTAATAAAAATATTTGCCTTTCAAGAGATAATAGAAGGAAATCCCCCTTATTTGCTTTGGTCAACTTCCCAGGAGATGCTCATTTTCCTGGTTCCCATTTGCTAACAGGAGGATGATAGGGGAAGTGGGATATTTGATTCTAGGGTGTGAATCAGTAGGTTCAATATTGCTTAGCAGGGAGGCAGGCTGGTTGTTTGGTTTCACAGCCTCCTAAGTTGCAAAATGGCATGGATCTCAGGAGCTGCTGTTGGTTCTCCCCATGAAGGGCTGCAGTCTGCCAAACCACCACTGCTTACCAGGGATGGTAGGTGCTTGCTTGGCTTCCAAGTGTCCTAAGTTCCAATATGGCATGGATCTCAGGAGCTGATGATGGTTCTCCCCCTGGAAGGCCTGCATTATGCCAGACTGCCACCACTTACCAGGGATGCGATGTGCTTGCTTGGTTTCCCAGTTGATTGATGAGATATTTATCTGCCTCTGTACTTTGTGGATGCTGGTCCTTCAGGCTTCTCACTGTGAGCTCTGCTTTAGAGACAGTACACAGGGAGTCTTGCAGTGACTGAGCACAAGAATCAGTGCTCCTATTTAGCTCTTAAATTAGCAGTGAGTTGCAATCTAGCATCAAACTTGCTGTCTCCAAAAGTGTATATATATATATACACAATTAATGACCCAGACATGGAATTAAGATTTGAATGAATCAGTCTCCATTCAGCTGTTCTGTTTGGTGTTATTTGTTTAGGTTAGTTTTGTTTTATAGAGACAAGCATTCTGTTTGTATATCAGCTGGATTTGTACCCTGTATGGAGTCTAGAATTCTCCTGACCTCACCAAAGCCCCCCTGTCTCAGCCTTGTGAGTGCTGGCATTATAGATATACACCACCACATTTTGCTTTTGACTCAGATTTGTAGGAGAGAATTTAACATATCCCAAATCTGGCATCTCAACCTTCTGTGAGGAATATATGTATGATCCTTTAGGAGGTGGTGACCTTTAAGGATGTGGCTGTGAACTTCAGCAATGAGGAATGGACTTTGCTGAGTACATCCCAAAAGAACCTCTACAGAGATGTGATGGGCAAAATTTTTAGGAACTTGACTGTGATAGGTAAGCATGACATCTTTTTGTCACTCATGCTGTTAGAATGTTTGTTGCTCATCAGAGCTGTTCCATTAAAAGGAATGTGAAAATATTTTGAAAAATAGCTCAGACCTAGTCACATTATATCATAAATCTAAAAAAATCTATTAATTTGTGTTTATTACTCTAATGAATCCTGGTATTTCTATGTCTACAACTCAGGAGGACTTGGGGATATCCAGGAAGCTGAAAAAGAATGCAAAATTTACTGGAGATACTTAAGGTAATTCACACTCACAAGGGGAAGGAATGTTCCTGAATAATTAGTTTGTGAGCAGAAAAATGACAGCCAAAAAAATGAGGCACTATTCAATTTAATGTCAGTAATGTTCTCCCAAGATCTATAAACCAGGGTATGCATAATGAGGGAATTAAATCATAAAAATCTATGACATTGCATATAGATGTGTACAAAAGGCGTACACTTTGAGTTATGACATTCTGCCTCCAGTTTTTCTATCCATATATACTTGCAAATACAACACATTCATTATCTAACAATTGCTAAGATTGCAATAGAATTTGAAATAAAACTGAGTGCTCATGTTTCCAAGCCATGCTATAGAGAATCAGCCATTCTAATTAAAATTCTAAGTAGGCTGATGGAATGTAAGTGCATTCATTCTGAATATCAGTATGCAGTTATTTCTAGAAGTTGATCTCCTCATACCTCTCCTGGATATATTTTTAAAAACTCAAAATCCACATAAAATATAGATACATGCTTACTCATATGCAAAGCAGATCAAGTTATAAGAGATCAGGCCTTGAAGCAGCTTAGCAATCCAACACTGGATTTGTGGAGAAGGAAAATGTTAATAGACTCTCTGTGATTGTGCATTCTTGTAAACCCAGCACCTTAGGAATCAGATTTTGCAGAATGGCAAATTCAATTTCAAACCTCACAGCATAATAATCAGTGAAAATATCTTAAAATAAATATAAAAGCTAGAGATTTTATGCTAATACCTGTTGTTCATTCCCAACATGGAAAATAAAAACATGTTACATAATGTCAAAAATAAATAATATAATGTCATTTGCAATAAGAAATGCGTGAGTCTTTCTCCCATCAATTCAGTGAAATAGCTCAGATATAAAGCCTAAAAGGTCACAGCGTTTCTTTTAGATGAGAAACCAAAATATTAATTGTGGAATGAAATGAAAGAGGGTTGATAGAGAAAGGTAACACTGACTATTTGGAAATGGGAATTACAGGTTAAGGACAGAAGGGAGACTATGATTGAGAAATGTATCAGAATGATTTGTCTGTGATACACATATATACCCATGCCCAAAGTGAAGCTAAATATTCTGCCTTTCAAAAGGTACCAACTTTTAAGTTTTCCAAATGTGTACTAGTGTTTTGGGAATGGTTGTTTTCAACATATCTTACAAGGCCATTCTGTTGCTTCATTGTTAGAATTTCTTAGCAGGCATTAAAATCAGAAATTGATGTTAACGGAGTCATTGACACAGAGACCTATTTCACTGTGATTATTTAAAATTTTATGTAAGGAAAGACTAAACAAAACAAAATAAGTAGAAATAATACTACTTTCAAAGTGAAAATAAATGGTAAGAAATAACTAGTCAATGAGTTCATATGGTGCTCATAGAAATAGTTAATCAAGATACAAAAGTGAAACATATGAAGTGGGGATTCAAACAGCGACTACAAACAATTTTGTTCAACTCTCCAACAAAAACTTAGTAATATGGTTATAAATCCTATATGTGATTTTCTTCTTTACAGAAATGACAAGCTAGGGAAATCCTATGGACATACATCTTGGAATCAGTGTAAAGAAGTATTCCTTTGTACTGCAGAAGGTAATGTGAATGTGAAAGAAACAGAAACACACCACAATGTTCAGATCCATAAAAAATATTGCAGTGGAGGGAAACCCTAGGTATGCAAGCAATGTGGGAAAGGTTTTACCACACATGGAATTTGTAAGAAACATGAAAGAATTCACAGAGGAGAGAGACCCTACATATGTAAGGAGTGTAGGAAAGCTTTTACAACATGTACATATTGTTAAGTACATGAAAGTCTTCACTCTGGAGAAAAACGTTATAAATGCAAGCACTGTGACAAAGCTTTCAGCACACATACTTTTTGTGTAATCCATGAAAAACTTCACATTAGGCAGAATTCGTATATATGTAAGAAATGTGGGAAAGCTTTTAGCAGTAGCATTCATTGTCAAATACATGAAAGAATTCACACTGGAGAGAAACCCTATGTATGTAAGCAATGTGGAAAAGGTTTCAACCAACCTGCAAATTGTAATCAACATGATAGAATTCACACTGGAGAGAAACCCTATGTATGTAAGGACTGTGGGAAACCTCTTACCACGTGTGGAGGGTATAAACAACATGAAAGAACTCACACTGGAGAGAAACCCTATGTATGTAACAATGTGGAAAAGCTTTTACCAAACATGGACGTTGTAAGGAACATGGAAGAATTCACACTGGAGAGAAACCCTACGTGTGTAAGCAATGTGGGAAAGTTTTTACCCAACATGGACATTGTAAGCAACATGAAATTTCACACTCAAGATAAATCCAGTGTATATAAGCATTGTGAGAATGGTTTGAGCACATGTACATATTGCATAATGCATTAAATCTTCACAGTGGGCAGAAAAGTTGTATATGTAAGGAACGTGGTAAAGGTTTCAGCAGAAACACTCATTGTCCAATACATCAAAAAATTTACATTGTTGAGAAACCCTATGTATGTGAAGAACGTGAGAAAACTTTCACCACACATGGTTATTTTAAAAGACATCAATGACTTCACACTGGTGAGAAACCCTATGTATACAACAATGTGACAAGCTTTTAATGCATACAGTCATTGCAAAACATGTGAAAGAATTCACACTGGGAAGAACCACTGGCTATGTAAGCAAGTGGAGACGCTTTCAGCAGCCAGAGCCATGTATTTCACTTACATGAAGAAACTCACACAAGAGATGAATCCTATGTGTTATGGGAATCCTCTCAGCATACATGATCATTGTTACATATCTGAAAGAGCTCACTGGGCTGAGATCCTATGAGGATTAGCAATGTGCGATATATTAGCAATCCATATTTGTTGTTAAGTACCTATTAAAAGCATCACTGATCAGACAGTTTAGATCTAAGTTTACTTTAAAAATCCCTAGGAGACCTGAAGAAATAATCACACATTTTCCAGAAACGACAAATCTGAAGTGGAGCTCTCCTCAAGTGGACATGTTGTGTGGTTTTTAGTTAATCACTTGTACCTCTCTAGATTTTTTAAAGTGTGTTTGTGCTTCAACATGGCATCTTGTAATTAAACATGTTAAACTGAAATGTGCTTTTCACTTTCAAGTATGGATAGTGGCTGTTGTAGTCAGGTGTGTGCACAGAGAACAACTGGATCAAGACAAATGTTTATAATATTATTTTTATAATAGTCACCAGGAGTTAACACAGGAAACTGCAGAAAGTCTATCTGCAACACCAAAGACATAGGTTATTTAGTCAAGAGCCTAAACCTCACAGCAATGTCCCACATGAGTCCAGATAAAAATCCAGAGCTCAGGACAATGCCTACTATTAGTCCAACTGGAGATCCAGATTACATAAGAAGGATTCATGGAGTCTCTTTTATGGATCCATGCTGGAAAGACTCAAGGGTCAGCGGTGGAAGCTAGAAAGTCTATGCCAGCTGGATGATGGAGCTGTGCTAGTGGGATGAGTGTTCTGTGCTAGAGCTAAGAAGTCACACTCACAACAAAGAACAGGTCTATCCTGAAAGGCACCAGAGCTGTCCTCAGTGACACAGAGGCCCGGAGCTCCTCCGATGAGAAGCACATTCGAGTACATGTCCGGAAGCAGCGTGATGAGCTCATTCTAGAGACCAAGCAGCACATGTCTTCCCATCCAAGTCCTTCCTAGTGAAGAAGCAGTGCTCAATGTGAGAACCAAGGCTTCCTCAGGAGAACCAACAGCTCACACAGCAACTCGTAAGACAATGCACAATGCTTCCTTAATTCCTCAACCCTCATCACTTCCCTTCTTCTCCATGTATTTATCTTGGCAACTTACCTCAGGTAGAACATCTTTGCTCAATGCCATGCTGATGTAACCCATCTGACATTAAGTTGACCACCACTTCTTAATGCAAAACAGTATCTATGTACTTAATGTTTTGTCTTTAAAACTTAATTTTCATATTTTTGGTGAATTGTAATGTTTTTTATTTAAAGAGAAAAAACAGAAAAAAGGTTGAAATAACACAGAATTTAAAAAAATAAACAATAAGAAATCCGTAGTTGATAAGTGACATATTGTCATCTTAGAAATAGTTGTTCAAGTTAAAAAAATTAAAGCATACAGAGTGGCCTTCAAATAATGACACTGTGAACAGTTCTGCACAATGATCCAATAAAAGCTTAGTAATATGCTTATCTGTCCTACATACTTATTTTTAAATCTTAAACAGGGTAAGATTCACATGACAAAACAGTACAGAACAGTTCATAAGACAACAAGTTAAAGAAACACAGATTTCAAAGCAAGTCCACTGGAGATGTTCAATGTTTATCTTACTGTCTCTAGTTTTCTTTTAAATAGTTGTCCTCATCTTCACATGCATTGAATATATACTGAACATTATAGAACGAATCAAATAATTACAGCATAATGCACGCTTTTTCTGTCTTCAAGACTGATTTTGGGGAAGTCAATAATGACTACCATAATGTCTCTATTTCTCTTCGTAGTAGCTTTCTTTATCTTTATGTATGCTGAAATTCAACATACGAGACTAGACTACTGTCTTAGTTACTTTTTACTCATTGCTGAGACAAAATACCTGAAGACCAAAGTTGGGAAAGGAAAGGTTTGTTTCATACAGTTCTTTGAAGTTTCAGTCCACTCTTAGTTGGCTCCAAGACAGGCAGGCATGGCTGGACCGCAGTTCATGGCAGCTGCCAACAGCAAGCTCAAACCAGAAAAGAGAAAGAGACACCTTCCTGCCATTACATCACATCCTGGCCCCACCCCTTTGTGGGTGAAGCACTGACACCATCAATCCAAGCACTAGACACTGAACGAATAACAAATGCACAATTCAAATTTATGAGGCCTGGGGACACAGACATAAACCATGACAACTATTATCACTCTGAACAGTGAATAATAGTATCCTGAGAAGGAGAAAGGTGAGGAATTGCCTAAAAAAAGAAGGCAGAGGACATTGTTTAAAAGTGTATCAGGATTTAAAAGCTACAGTAGTCTTATTGGTATGTTTAGTGTGATTATATTTTGTTCTGGTCTGTCAACTCATATTAGATTTGAGGGCACAGACATATAACCCAAAAATATATGGTTATACCATGGTAACTATCCTTAATTTCCTATTCACTTAAACTGAAACCCTATATTACGTACATTGTCTTACTATGACTGATCTTATTTGAAGCTGGTTTGTCTGAATGCTATTTGGCTTTGACTGATTTTATTCACATTTGGTATGCTTGCTGGTATCATGTCTAAGAGTAGAGGCAAGTACTCTGAAGATGACAAGATGTAAAAGTTATGCATTGGGGTGCTAGGGATTTAGATCAGTGGCATAAGCACCTGCCTGGCAAGTGTGAGATCGTGAATTTGATACCCAGAACAAAAAAAATAAATAAATAAAAGATATCCATTCCAGGTTTGATTATTAACTGCTTTCACATCCTACAATGTCTTCAAAGTTGTTTTTATAAAAATAGCTATGCAGTGTTATGCTTAACTATATAATGCTTGATAGTGTGGACAATTCTATTGATAATAACAAGAGAAAGCATAGTAAATACTGTACATCACCTAATATTTTGGTCTTATATGTCTTTTTCTTATCAAGATTTTATACGAATTTGTTTTGTTGTCTTGTTTTGATCTGTTTTTCCTAATAATACAGGAAAGGATCGATATACACATAGAGATTCATACCTGGGAAGAATTTCTAACCTATTTATGGGAACAAATTATATAATACACAATGAAATGCACAGATACTCTGAAGAAGAGACACTAAGAAACCCAATGCAAATTCTGTATCATTGTGATATAAAATTGAGCAATACTATTAATTAGTCTAGTCACTTATTTTTGGCGATTTGTAATTTTAACACTGCATTTGCTTTAATCTTTTGATGCATATACTTCATTTTCTCTTTCATAAATGATGTTTCTAAAGTGGAATGCAATATTTGGCATTAAGATATACATTTATAAGGCTTGGAGCATTTGGTTTTGACAAAGTTGTGTTCTTTTCACATAACTTGCACATTAATGAATGTTGTGTTTTCCATGTTGTGACAACACCAGATATCTGCTGATTCCCGAACATCACTGGACATCATACCATACACATTATGTTGCCTGATTTTCTTTTTCAGTGGTGCCAATATTTGTCATTTAACTAAACTGTTATTTTTCTAACCATCAGAATTTTACCTGTTATGTTTATATTGCATCTTTACTTTGCTAGTAATGTTTCCCCATATGCACCAAAGTAAACCATACTACTGTGAATTTCTGATTGCCCCATACTGACAGAACCATAACTTGTCTCCAATGGCACATCACAATATATATTAATATCTCCAGAAATTATAAAATTTGGCATGATTTATGAGTAACCATACGTTGAAATCAATTTTTCTTAAATGTGGAGTTGTTTTGGGGGAAAATGTTGCTATTGGATGTATCATGCAAATACCTTTATTTTATTCCTTGATGCTGTGAACGCATTATATATTTTGTAATTATTACAGCTTTTTCCTAAAACACTGAAGTAATGGCATGAAGGGAAACCTAAATTTTGAGCTGTCAACACAGTAAAAAGTAAATTTGCTAAATTAAGATTTAGATTGTTTTACTGTTTTACTGAATTGTGAATTTATACAATGACATATCTCTTTATTTATAAGGACCAGTGCCTGACGTTTGTGGTGTGTGCCAATTGTCTTTAAACACATATAGTGGGCCATGAGTCCCATTTTCTGTGGCCTGTGGTTTTCACTTCCATTTTAACATTCATGTAATTTGTAAAGTGTTTAATGCAGTGTTGCTGAATTCAAAATCTGATTAGATTCCAATGGAATTATGTTTTTAACAAATGTGGTGTCATGAAAACACAAGTGAGCATTTCATTAAATACCCCTAATCCAGTGAAGATAGCTTGCCCAAGTTTCAATTATCCTTGGAAGAATACATTACTCACCTGTTGTGTAATCACCACTAAAACTATATCTATTTTGTACCTGAAGTACCTGACATACTTCATAAAGTAAAAGCCACTGTAAAGTGCATTGTCAGCCTGTATGTACTACAGCATGTGACCAGATCCCCTGAAGCACATTTCTGCTTACCATCAATGGGAAAATTTGGAGTTTGTATTACAGCTAATAATAGAAGCTTGAATCTATAAAACATAAATCCTGAGTACATGCACTTTCTCATTTCATCATGAAGGTAAACCTTGCTGGTCTTGTTGATGCATGCTTGTAATCCTAGTACCTAATGGAGCTTAAATTAGTGGAAGAGGAATTTGAGTCTAACATACACAATTAGTGTGACACTGTCTCAAAATATATCTTCAAGTTCTGCAAATGTAGCTTAATGCTTTAGATCTCTTCCCTTTCCTCCCCAGCATCAACATTTGTTAATACTCACAATTACACATCAATAGTTGTCCTTTATCACACGGCCACATAGAAGTTAACCCCAAGAATCACTTGGGAAGCCCATTTGTTTATGCAGTGACCATCCTGAGCATCATCTTTGCAGCTGTCAATTTAACCCATTCATTTTTGTATTGAGTATAGTAGAATTGGCACTTTTATATTACTTGTTATTTTATACAAACTAAGAAAAAGTATGCAATTTTTGATCATTTTGTATTTAAATGCATTGGTAAGGAGTTACCTATAAAGATTGGCTAATGGTGATTTCTTTAGTCCCAGCATCAGGAGAGAATGAGATGGGATGATCATGGCTTTGAAGCTGACTTTGGGTGGCAACTGCTAGATGATTTAGCAGAGTGTGAAGCAGTTGTTTTTATCACTGCATTTGAAGTTTAAGGAAACAAGTAAGTTGAGGTCAAGGATAAAAATGTATGATAGAACAAAAGAATCACTACTGCAAATTGTGATTTTTCTTTCACTCAGGAAATGTTCTTTTTATCATAATTTGTGCAGCAGTTTCAAATATGCCTCTATTAGAGTAAAACATAATGAAACATGAAAGAGCCAGGCATTCCATGTTCTGAATGTAGGGGCATTAAAAACATTTTTTCTTAGTGCTATTGCTACTGTTTTGTGTAGAAAATAAAATAGGGTGACAAAACAAGCTAAAAGGACTTTGTAAGATTTTAATCCTCCTGCATAAACATAGAAGCCACAAAAAAGTCAAACAAAATGATGAAATAAACTACAGAATGAGAGAAATTTTACCTGTTACTCCCTGATAGCTAACATGTAAAGCCAATAGGAACATGAAAGGAACACACATTTTTCAGCATATGTACAAGTTGCCAAGAAATACCTGAAAAACTATTGAGCATTTTTGCACAATAGAGAAATTCAAATAGGGACATCATCTCATTGCAGAGAAAACAAATCACCACAAGATCTAAGGAACGTACATGAGACTGCGGGAGTAAAGAAACTATTTAAACTTGTTGGAGGAAATGTAGGTAAGTAGTTCAACTACTACCGAAGTCAGTTTTTCAAGTATTCAAAAGACTAAAATTAGTAATTCTCATTAGTGCAGTGCTTCCTTTAGTGGGTCTCTTCCTCAAAGAGTTAAGGACATATTGCAGTGATGCATGCAGATTCCTGTTACTGCAGCAATAGTCATTTTTCTGTGGAGAGCAGCAGCAAGCACTGCTCCATCACCACCAAATATCAATGATGAACCATAAATACTCACCAGTGTACTCCATTTGGTAAATGGTGTGATATTTTATTGTGAAATGGGCTGTAAGTTAGGTTTTCCTAGTAGACTATAGGTCAGTATAAACATGAAAGTCATGCTAATGTCACAAGGCAATCACCAGTACACTATTATGTTCATTAGATTTGATATATTTATCTTTTTGAGTAAGCATGTTGCTATGAAGTCCAGGCTGGCTTTCAGATCACTTTATAAACCATAGTGGTCTCAAGTCTCCTTCCTCAGTGTCTTAAGTAATGGGCTCCATGCACGAGCCACCAGGCCTAGTTTAGATTTGGTATATTCAGTGTATTCATTATATTTTACTTCAACTGTTTTTGTTGTTAAAGTATTTCCACTATTTTACCTCCAGCATCTGGAGAACCCTCAGCCTTGTTGAGGCGGTGATGTGCATACCACCAGCCTCGTGACATCCTCTCCTGGGCTCAGTGCTGTCAGTGTACTGCAATGAAACATAGGTGTACATAACTGCTTCTTTTTATACATTCCTTAGAAAAGATTTTTAAAATTTCCATGGATAATCAGAGGATCAATTACCCTGACTATAGTTTCATTCAAATGCCCACAGTTATGTAGTGTGTAGGACACACAGATAGAAACATATCACTTAGTTCCAGTGAGAGGTTTGTCAAAGCAGATGTGAAGACTACTTTGTGAAGGTTTACGTTCCTGATTATTTCATTAGAATGAGCTCAGGTTTTCTCACTGTTGTTTATGTGTAGCAGACCAGATGACCACTTTAATATATGAAGTGATATAAAGCCTGTTTGGATTTTAAGAATCTAAAGAACTGCTCTGGTGCTGTGGCCTCCTTAGTAATGGTCAACTTGGATTACCCAGTGAATGAAGTCATCATGGTTTTGGGACAGAATATCCATTGATGGATTGTTTAAAACAGCATTAAAGGAGAACTAGAGGGAAATGAGCTGGGATGTTGATTCTCATGGAGAAGCTGGTAGCACTGGTTTTCCCGATATGATCTCAGCCATCATCATCATCATCAAGGAAGCTCAGGTCCTCAATATTGCTGTGCATGACTACTGTTCTCTTTTGCAGATCTCTGGCTGTTATCTTGAGCTTCATGCCTTGGCTCCAGTAATGATCACTCAACTTTGTGGCATAGATTCTATGACCAAAGGAACAGAGTTTCTAGCTTCCAACACTGAACTTTGAGCCTTCCTAGTGTACAACCTTAACATGACTTTCATGACACATTGTAAGTGCCTCTAGGTCTCCAGGTACACTTTTGATTGTCCTTGCCATGGGCTAGAATTCTTCAGCTGTACTTGTGCTGGATATTGTCATAGCATTCAAGTACTCAGTTGGATTTTTTGGTCTCTAGTATTTGAAAAGCTCTACATCTCTCTAAATTTGACATTCTGGGATAAATATTTTTAAATTATCTTATCAATTATAAGTTCCATGTTAAGTCTCTTTCCTCGCAAACCCTGACTATAACACATGGGAAAGGATAAGATGTGACATTTTTTAGACAGGAGAAATTTCTTTAGTTACCTAATGTTATATGCCATTTTTCTCTTGGAGAGAAACCCAGCTATATCAATAGCTTGACATTTAGGACTGTTGATAGCCTCTCTAGCACTATCAAGCCATTACATTGTGTGTTGCAAGGGCAAGAAATAGGTGTGTTAGGAACATGCATAGTGCTGCCAGTCACCTGAACATGAGCCTTTGCAACCTATGCTGTCTGGCCTCTGTGTACCTAAATTGTCACTAAAGGATGCACTCACAGAGGCAGTAATTTTTCATTGGAAAATAATTTGAAAGTCTCTCAAGTCTTTTACTGATGTTCTGATGTGAAGAAAAGTGTAGGATGCACAACTTGAGTTAACAAAAATAATTATGATAGCAGTATATACCTATCTGAACTCAATTAACATACAAAAATGCAAACCCAGACTACAAAAATGCTTTGAAAGACATTTCAATGAAACCTGACACTACTTTGGAAATCACTGGTAAGTTTTATAAGGTCCCTACTACTTTTCATGATCCCCTACCTCCTGGGACAGCTGGCCTGGTTCTTTGCTGTTCACATGCATCAAAAATAGCCACTTTTATTATTCCTGATGTCATTGATGCTGCTTATACAGGCATATTGTTGATTCAATTGTGATCTCTCTTACCCATTCAACTAAATGTTTCTGAATCTGTAGCTCAACTAACTGTCTTGTCTTATTTCTCCTCTAAAGCTTGTCATGTTATTTGTGGAAATCAAGGATTTGACTGCAATTTGTTGTCTGCTGCTATTCCCATAGGAGATGCATGCTGAAGCCTCTCTTTAACTATTGACAACCTTTCCTTTTCATGTTTGCTACTGGAGCTGATGTTTCTCTTTTACCTCTCTAACTTGGTGATATTTTATTTCCATTGTCAATGCTATTCCCTCTCATCTCTTGAGATGTACTGGAACACCTATAGTCCTTAGAATTGATTTAATCACTACTATCTTGCCACTTACCAAGGCTTACTTTTCCTTTTTGCTGTCCTCTGCTGTTCCCTCTGCAAACACAGGGCTGTAGAATTAGCTCATTGGCATGAATGCCTGCCTTGCAAGTGCACAGTCATGATTTTTATCCATTGCTCTTTGAATCCCCACTTTTTAAAAAATTTTATTTAAAAGGAAAAAGAGAAAAAACAAAACAAAGTGGTGTAAGGGTGCGAGTAATACAGACTACAAAAAAAATAAAAACAGTAAGAAAATTCCAGTTAATAGATTACACATTATCATCTTAGAGATAGTTGCTCAAGTCACAGTATCAAAGCATACAAAGTGGACATTCAAACAGTGAGACTGTAAACAGTTGTATTCAATGATCCAACCAAAAACATTAATATGGTCATCTATTTAACACCCCTAAACACACTTGCAGTTGTATCCTTTAGAGCACTTTTTCCCCTCTCTTTTTTACAACGCAATTTACACATTTTGGGTTTTATTACTCATTAGTTCTTATTACTATTTTTTTGGAAGAGAATAAAGTCAAACATGGCAAAACAAAGCTGTCAGTCAAAACCAAGGATAGACATAGCCCATGATGTAATAACAGAGTACAAGGTTATCAACAATTGTTACCATACTGCTTCTTGCTTCCTTAAAAAGAATTGTCTATCTCATTAAGTATTATAAAGTTGAACTGAACAGTAGAGAATAAGACCAATAAAACCTAAACATTGTAAACATTACAGGACTTCCAAAGCAGATAATAGTCAAATTAGAATGGGCATATTAGTGAATCTTATTGCCTTCTAAGTAGTTGCCTGTACCCTTAAACTTGATACTATCATACAGAATGGAAAAGAGTCTAATCAGTCAAAACAAAATAGTGGGAGTATTACAGGACTTTAAATCAAGTTAATAGGAAATCAAAAAAGTTACTATAATATATACTGCTAATTTCTTTTAATTTTTCCCCTTAATAAAAAAAATCATAAAAAATAAGTAAATAATTTTTTAATGAATAAGGGAGAGATTGAAATAAAAGAGGACATAACAATACAGGTCAAAGCATGACAGTTTCAGCAACCTAGTGCTTCAGCACAAATAACCCGACTTAATAGTAGTTAACATAGTGTCTATCTTTTTCCTTGAAATATTTGAATATAATTTCATATACTATAGCATCAAATATTTCCATATCAAGCATCCCAGAATAAAGCCATTCAAATTAATAAGTGAAAACTTTGTAAGGCTTCAAGGCCACATAATGGGGGATCATGTGAATCCCCACTTTGTATAATCCACTCTTGTATTTTAAACACTTATACAAGAACACTTATACACTTTGTAAGAAGACAATATGTAAACAACCAGTGATTTCTTATAGTTTATTTTGTCTTTGAAAGCATAGGTCTTTTCTGCCTGTTTTCTGTTTTGTTAGTCTATTTTAATAAAAAAATAAGAAAAGGATATCTCTTCTCTTTAAACAACTAAAAAAGAAAAATGCACTTCCTGCACAGGTTTTACTATTTTCTTCATGGTGCTATTTACTTTAGGTCAGTTGTCTGTCCCAATGAGTCTGTTTTCTTCCCTGATTCAAATACATTCTTGCCAGTATATACCTCTGACAAACCCTTTTGTAGGATACAAAACTCCCCAAAACCCATGTGGGCGAGGGCTGATGCCTCTGTTGATCTGGGGAAGGGGCATCCTCTGTGTTTTTGCTAAGGTCTTGTGTGGATTTCTGCTAATTGTGTTTTCCCTGTATGGAATGAATTGGCAACACAGGCTACAAAATGCAATTCCACCATTTCAACTCTCCCTGAATCAGGACTCTGATCCTTTTTATAAGATCTCTGCTAGTTGGTCTAAAGCAAATCCAACTGGTTGATTCATAGTTGTAGATTTGAAATTTGTAAGAAGGTATTGTAATTTGGCTTGATTAACGATATGCTTGAGTGCACTCTGATTTTGTAAGATGTTTATCAATCTGTCCATATATCAGTTGCCGGTTTGTCCAGTCCGTTTTTAAGCAGTTGCTGGGAGTTGCTGAGCTAGTGATTGTTCATACCTGTAAAGCAGAAAGCAAAAATACCCATACAGGCGTGCTCAAGTGGCATGGAACATCTGGAAACATGCTAAGGGCATGGGATGCTTGAGGTGAACAGGTGTTCCAGCACTGGGATCATGGGGTTTAAGAGGGCAGCTAGTTTAACAAAGAGGCATGGTACAAGTACATAAATGGCCTTTGGGGAACTTAAATATTCTCCAGACCCCGACAAGTTGTGTGCTGATTTCTATGTTTGTTTGAATCCACACTGATCATCTGTCTGTTTGTCCATTTGTCCACTCTGTGAACAGCTGTTTCTTTCATTTTAAGCTCAGTAACTTTTCTCTTTTTCCAAGTTTGCATTGTTTGATCAAAGATATGTTTGGGTTGTGAATTTATGAAGCATGGTTTCACATTGGTTGCCAGCTGCTCGAAATATCACAAAGACTGGGTATATGAATGCAATATGTTGTTATTAATCACTGATTTATAGTCTCATTATTTAGAAATTATATTATTAGGATGAATAAAAAAAGTCCTGGAGGAGAAAAGATGGTGGATATGTAACAGCAGGATACAGAGCTTCTCTGAGATGTCAACTTAGATTCCAAAAATAATACAGCATAGTGAGACCCAGGCAGAGGGAGACAGACCCTCCCAAGCCTGGAACAAATTAAGCTGAGAGAAACCATTTAAAAACACAGTCCCAGTGCTTCTACTGAAACATCTATAGTCTCGGTGCTGCCACTTGAACTTGCTGCCACTCCTACACTTGATCTCATGCAGCCAAGATTTATGGAACTACACAAAAGCTCATCAGTTTCATCTCATTGGAGATGCATTCGCACTGAGGATGGGAGGCGGTGATCTTAACTGACAAGCTGAGCTGGTAGGGAACCCTGCATCGACCTGTGGTGAGTGACAGGAATAAACCCCTTCCATAGAGCTCCAAGAGATGACATTCTGGGATGGGGCAAATTGGCCAAAACAAGGGGCTGCAGTGACTTCAGTCAGCTTCTCCCTTCTCAAGTGGGATTGCTGGGGAGCACCTGATCTATGTCATGCCTCAGGCTGAAACAAATAGGCTAGCCCATACCAGTCCCTATGCCTATCAGTTCACCCTAATGCAGTGAAGCCTTCATCAGGCTGATTAATCCAGAGGGAGGGGGCCCAGCATAGGCTTCCCTGGTCTGTATCTACATAGTACACTGCACTGGGAACATACAATCAGCACTTCAGACAAACCGTAACCAACAAAGTGTCAACTTTGACCTCCCATATACACCTGTATGGAAGGAACAAAAAATAATAAGAGGAAGCAACAAGAAAGGGTTCCCATTCCCCAATCATGAGAACATGGATCCAGGAAAGGTAAATGCAGAGGAGAATGAGGACAGCAAACATGCAATATCAGACATGGCCACAGTAGAAATAAAGCAATATCTTCAGGAATGCATAGATAATTTGAAAGGTGAAGTATTTAACCGAGTAAAGCAAGATATAAATAAAATAACTTAAGAAATGCTAAGCACGTCTCAAGAAAAAACATGGAAAAAGGGAAGAAAACAAAAAAGGGGAGAATTGTTTCATGAGGAAAATAGAGAAAAGATAGAAGAAAGGAAGCTGGTTGAAAGAGAGAACCATGAATTTAAAAACTCCTTTGCAAGCTGGCAAAATTGATTGCAAGAAACTAAGGTAGATTATCCAAACTAGAGGACAGGTTTGCACTGTAGGATCATGAAAGGAAAAATTTCTTAAATATAACAAGGAAACAAGTAGTAACAATACAAAGGCTACATGATGACAAAGGATGTATAACTTAAGAATAAAGAATGTGAATGAAGAAGCAGGAGTACAAACAAAGGAACTAAAAAGTCTATTCACAAAAATAATGAAAACATCCCAAGGATAGGAAAAGGAAAAGTTAGTCAGCTGTATGAGGCATACAGAACTCCAGCCACCTAAACCAAAACAGGACTACACATAGGCATATAATAATCAAGATCCCAGAAATCCAATATAAGAACAGAATATTAAAAGATGTCAGAGACAAGAAACATAATTTTTAAGGCAAAGTCCATCAGAATTACATCAGACTTCTTGGCACACACTATCAAATAGAGAAGAAAATGGAGTGAATCATTCCAAGTCCTGAAAGAAAATAACCTATAACCCAGATTGATGTATCCTGAAAATTTTTCATAGAAATTCATGGAGAAACAAGATGTTTCCAAGATAAAGAGGAACTGGCAGAATTCACCACCACCAATCCAACCCTACAGAGAACACAATAGGACATTCTGAACAGAGAGAAAATCACCAGGATTTCAGGAACAGTGGTAGAGAGGCCACAATGAATGGAACAAAAAGCAAAGTGAAGACGACAAATAGACAACTGATGACAGAAAAATAGAACAACAGAAATGAGACAGAGAAGGTTGGATATAATTTCTAATGCAGATGTTCTATATACACTAACTTAAGGGAAAAAAAGAGAGAATCACAGGCAAAGTGGATCAAGAAATAGGGCCAACTGAGATGCTCTTTATAGGAACTATAATTGACCTGAAAAAGGGTATTTGGACCCAAATTGAATATGAGAAAATAGAACTCGATGTGGTAAGGAATGAGAGAGTAATAGGGGCAACTGGACCAGTATTTATGGGTAGGTTGGAAAGACAGTCTTTAATAAGTAAAGAAATACAGCTAGAGATCAAGTCCAGGAGTGAGAAAGTTCAGAAACACTTAGATAAATAGCAGATTGTCCCCCACAATATAAAACCAAGGGCGTTGGGGAGACCCAAAAATACGCAGTACACCTTGGGGGAGTGAAAGGGGAAGAATAGTCTTTAAAAAGACAGAAGATATTGCTGTAAGTGTATCAGGAATTAAAACCCATATTACTTGTACCACTCTGTTTAGATAGAACTTATTCCATCCCAGTTTTTATACAAGCACTAGATCTGAGGGCACAGACAGCTATCCCAAAAATATCAGGATATAGCACAGTAATCATCTTCAATTTCCTGTTAACTTAAACCGGATTGCTTTATAACTTATACTGTTATATCATTACTGATTTTAGTTAAATCTGATTTGTTTGATTGCTTCTTGTTATTGACTATTTTATTCAAAACCATTAGGTTGATAGTATCGTCAGAGTGCAGACAACTATACTGAAAATAGCAATGATTCACTATAATACCCATTCTGACTTGATTAATATCTGTTTTTGTAGCTCTACACTATCTACAAAGTTATATTGCTGTTAATACTGTTATGCAGTGATATATTCAATTATACTTTATCTGATGATATAGCCATTTTTATGGATGATAACAAGAGACAACACAGTAACCATGGTAGAACTCCTTGTACAGCAGTTTTATATGTATTTTTAGTTTTATGTATCTCTAGGATTATGTTTTTCTCTGTCCTGCTTTGTTCTGTTTCTCCCTGTAATATAGAAAGGATGGTAACATATGTTAAGATGCATGCTTCCATAAAACCTATCAACAATTTACAAGAACTTATGACATATGATGAAATGAACAAATACTTTGAAAGAGAAAAAAAGGGACTTCAGCACCCAGTGCTGGTGGGTCATGATGTGAAACCAAGCAATACTATTAATCTTCAATTAGAGTGATTTTAATCTGCTTTGGTTTGTTTAAACTCAACATAAATGAAGAAATGGATAAATACATACATGTTTAAGTGTATAGGATTGATTGCCATATTACTTAGTTTTTATTAGATAGTTGAACAGAACTATGTGCAGTCTCCCTGTTTGAATTCCCATTTATATGTTCCACTTTTGTATCTTGAACAATTATTTGTAAGAGGACAATATGTAAACACAAACTAGTGATTTATTCCTGCTTATTCTTTTCTTTGAATGTATGTACTATTTATGCCTGCTTTCTGTTTTGTTTTGTCTTTCTTTAAATAAAAATAAAATTAAAAAGATCAATAAATAAACAAAGTTCCTTTGCAGTGAGACTGGTGGACCAAGCTCTGATTGATAAATAAGAAAGCAGCTGTCTGGTAACATTTTTAACCAGTTTTTGTCCATTGATTAGAGACCTCAATGATCTCCAGAGCATTATAGGAGACACCTCAAATAAATTTATGAAATATATTCCTAAATGTTCACATTGGTCATTATTAAATGAAGTAATACATATTTTTGGCTTGATGATGCCTGTATAAAGGTTTCACATGGTTATGACAGTTGATTGTAATCAACTATATGATGTATTGCATATATTGGTAATTCTGGATGCATAAGACTCCATGATTGTAAAATGGGGATTACTTATGGTAACAGATTTTTGTCTCATGTGCACAATTTGCTGATAACAAAGACTTGTGAGATTCACATTCAACTAAAGATCAATAAGTTGTTCAATAATACACAAAAAACTTCTTGTGTATTAGACAAGGGTGATTGACTAACAGGGATATTTTATGTCAAAACAAGAATTTTGATTATTACAAGAATCTCATGATTGTTATGATGCAATACTATGTACGGTTCTGATTCCTGATATATTATGTAAAATATGCAACTGTTAATACTGTAGGTATTCAAATGCTAAAATGTCCATGCATAGAAGAAAATAGGATTCATTTAATGTTCTAACTTGTTTCATGTTTAGATAAAATAGTAATGTTACACTTACTGCCTCTAATATACTTTATTGTTATGAAAAACTTCTTTTGGATGTTTGACAGCTAAGGTTTGGAAGCCAAAACTTAGAGAAACAGATGGGATAAATGGATAGCCTATATTTTGGTCCCAGGTGTTCAAGGGTGGTGGAGACCCAGGATATAAAATAACCTCTTATTGCATCATCCTAAGATATTAAGTGAGTCCCTGGTTGTCTCATCAAGGAGATGATGAGACCACAGAGGAAAGTCACCTTCAATGCAAGGTGTGCCTAAGAAGAGTCACCAGGAGAAAAATCTCCCAAGCTTTCACAGAGAGCAATGTGGTCAAGCAATGATTGTGACTCGTCTAAGTTGCTGACACTGACAGAAGAGCCATGAGATGCTATGCATGGTTCTAAGATAACTTCTGAGAAGACCTAAGTGACCTTGATAGGAAGTAAGTAACTGACTGTAGTTGTCATGGTTTATGCATGTGTCCTGCAGTCCTCATACATTTGCATTGTGCATTTGTGATCGTTCATTGTCTAGTGCATGGATTGATGGTATCAATGCTAAACCCACTTTGGGGTGGAGCCAGGATGTAATTCAATGGCAGGAAGAAGGTGTATCTTGCTTTTTGATGGTTCCTGTTTGCTGTTTGCAGCCTCCATGAACTGTGGCCCAGCCATACCTGCCTGCCTTGGAGCCACCTGAGTGTGAACTGAAACCTGCAAAAACTGTAAGAAATAAACCTTTTCTTTCTCAAATTGGGGTTCAGGTATTTTGTCTCAGCAACAAGTAAAAAGTAATTAAGAGAGAATTTGGTACCTAGGAGTGGGGTCTTTTGCTGTGACTATACTTGACCATGTTTTTCGAGAGGCTTTGGAAATGGCTTGTGGGCAGAGTTTGGAAAGGTTTGGACATGTCGCCTAGATGCGTAGAGCTGGAGCAGCTTAGGCTGTTCTGTAGAGGGGATTCAGGTCAGAGCTCAGGAGACCAGAAGTCTGATAGAGGGCCTAATGATAAAGACCAGGCTTGGGAGGTTTCTGTTGGGAAGAGGGACTGCATTGGTTGTTGGACTCCACATGATGTGGGTTATGGCTTGGCAGCAGGTTTGTCTGCATTTTGCTCCTGTCCAGAGACTTTGCTGAGACTGAGACAAAGGGCAATGGACTGATTAATCTTGAAAATGAAATTAAAAAGCAATCAAACCTTGAGGCTGTTGCATGGCTATTGTTGGGGGCTTTTAGCCAGATTTATGTTGCATATCAAAAGAGAAGAGATCAGCATGATAGTGTACAATGCTCTGAGTTTGACAGAAGTAAAATTCCAGGAAGACGGTGGATTGCAAAGACAGAGTTGAGATTTTGATTCCTGAGGAAAGACAGAGAGATAAGAAAGATTGAAGGGGGTCCCCACCCTGTGCAACCTCAGTGCAAAAGTGAAATAATTGGCTCACAGGGAAAAGCTGCAGAGTGTCATGTTCTAGAATGGCCACAGAGGCCACTTGAGGTTCCAGAATGGTGGCACCTTAGAGAAGCTTTTC
This sequence comes from Cavia porcellus, assembly GCF_034190915.1. NCBI lineage: Eukaryota > Metazoa > Chordata > Mammalia > Rodentia > Caviidae > Cavia > Cavia porcellus. The sequence goes on from NW_026947517.1 coordinate 1,375,084, forward strand.
CTCACAATCATGTAAACAGAGCCCTGCAGTCCAGGCAACTGACCCCTATAGCCAAAATACAGAAAAGCCTAGGTACTGCTCCAGTCAGCAGCAAACTTTGGTGGCATCCACAAGGTGCTGATTTTAGGTGCATGGAAAATGCACAAATTCTGAGGCAAGATGGCATCCACCTCAATTGCTATGTGCCAGGGAGGCCAAAAAGTGTGCCCCTGAGAGGGCAATTTGTGAAGACGTAAGGGTGAAGCCAAAGGTGAGGTGGAGAGTGCAGAAGTTTGGAAAAGGCAAGGATGTGGGTGATTCAAGGGAAGCTGCAAAAAGAGAGCAGAGAAGATTTAAGAGAAATGCTGCAGGAGTTAAAGTCACTGGAAGTGCCATGGGGGTGGAATTACCCAAGCCTTTTGGAGTTTGCAACCAGATTGCTTCTGATGCTGAACATGGAATTCTAGGACTTAATGTTCACCCTGCTGGACTTCTTTTGTTTCCAGTACTTTATATTCCCCTTCTTGTAATTTTTGGAATGGTAATGTTTACATTGTGTCTTTGCATTTGAGAAATGTTTAACCTTGTTTCATTTGTACAGGGGTTACAGTTAAGAGTTTGCCTTAGATCTTGGAGGAGACTTGGGAATTGGACTGTTTAGCAATGCTGAAACATAGGACGTTGGCAACTCTTGGAAGTGGACTAAATGTCTTTTGTATAATGTATGTACATGAGTCCTGGGGGCCAGGGGTGGAATGTCATGGTTTATGCCTGTGTCCCCTAGGCTTCATGAGTTTGCATTGTGCATTTGTGATGATTCATTGTGTAGTACGTGGATTGATGGTGTTAGTGCTACACCCACATAGGGGTGGAGCCAGGATGTAATATAATGGCCAGAAAAAAGTGTGTCTTGCTTTTTTGCTGGTGCCTGCTTGCTGTTTGCAGCTGCCATGAACTGCAGCCCAGCCATGTACACCTGCCTTGGAGCCAATTGAGTTTGGACTGAAAACTCCAAAAACTGAAGAAATAAACCTTTCCTTTCTCAACTTGGGCTTCATGTATTTTGTCTCAGAAACAAGTAAAAAAATAACTAAGACAGTAGTTAATGCAGGTCTCATGTTAGCGTGGCCTTGGACGTCCTGAAGAAAAGTCTGGACTCTGAAGATATAGTGCAATGTAAAAGCTTGGCTGTGGGGGAAGCTAGGATCACTAACATCCTCTTACAACTGCTGGCTATACTGGTAAATGACTACTGTTATGAACTGATGGACTATCATGAGTTTAAATGGGAGTTCTCCTCAATGCTTCCCCACCTTAAGCTGGCCACCCATCCTGGGAGTCAACAAAACAAAATAAGAGAGAGTTGTTGGAAAGGGTTGAAGGGGAATACATTTGCAGGGCTGTGGTGTGGCCTGGGCATGGTTGAATTGAGAATGAGGAGACACCACAAGGAACAAGATAGGCCACAGCTGAGGCCACCTGGAGACTTCATGAATAATTTTTCTGAATTAGAATCATCTGTTGCAGATTGATTAAAAACTCCATTGTGCTTACTGGCCTTAAAGTTCAGGACAATTAAAAAGGATAAACCAGACTTTAAAAATGGTAATAACTAAGATGGCATTAAAAACTGGCAAGAACTGGGTGATTCCCCTTCCTTTTGCCCTCTTGTTTGTGCAATGTACCCCATATGTTACAGTTGTTTCCCCTTTAAAGTTCTATGTGGGAGACCTCCTCCTCTTATTCCTAAGATTTCTAAAAAAAAAAAATTAGCTGATCTGACTAATCAAGATCTTGTTAAGTTCCTCCAGGCCCTTCAGCTAGCTCTGACTTCCATCCAACTGTTATTCCGAGAACAACAACCTCTGCCTACAACCCATCCTGAGGATAAATATCCTGCAGTGAAACCTAGGACACTACTCAAGAGACATCACCGTGAGTCAGTCAAACCATGGTGAAAAGACCCTTACACCATGGTCCTCAGCACTCTGACTGCCGTCAAAGTCACGAAAAAGCCTGCCTGAATTCATCATTGCCACTTCAAGCCAGTTTTGGCCTCTGACAGCGATCAACCTACAGATAAGTGAACTGTTGTTCCCTCCAAGGATTCTTTAAAGCTTAAGATTGTGAAATGTATCTGATAATCTTGTTCTTAGGTGTTATTTCTCATGGACATCCAAGGAGATACCTTGTAACCCCACTGTTTAAAACTTAAAATTACTGACTATTTCACTGGTAAGTTATTGGTAGCCAATGCTACTGTCTATGAGATAATTAAGATAGATTTATGTTCCCTATTAGATAACATCCCAGAAAAAATTAAACAAAAAAAATGTTGTTGGGTTTGCATGTCATGCTGCCTGATTGGTTGATAATGGAGACTTACAAGGACCTATGTATTCAAAAGAAATTACAGAGCACTGGCTGGTATCTTTGCCCCCAAAACCAACAGCCAGCCTCTGATCATAGGTGTTCACAATCTGTAGAGATAAAATATTTTTGTAGCCATTGGGGTTGTAAATTTGTATCTCCTTGACAGAAAAATAAAGGGGTTCTTTACCTTTTTCCTCACTCTTGAGACCCAATCTTCTGTTCTCCTCCACTAGACTTCCTGCTCCTGAGACCTTTTTGCCCTCTGCAATTTCTGTGACATCTCTAGCCCCTTCTTGCCTCTGGACATTGCTTATGGCAAATCAACTTTTAAATTCCCGTACAGACGACACCTCTGTTGGTGGGATACTAAGCCCCTGCTCACACTGGACAATGTACAGGGTGCTCCAGGAATCTGTGTTTACTCTGCCTCCTACTCCTTGCACACTTCCCCTAATGCTGCACTCTGTAATCCTACCTCTTCAACTTTGATTTATACTTTTTCCTATCCTGCTAATCAACACCTTGTTGCTCCCAATGGAGCCTGGTTTGCCTGTACTTCTAATATAATTCTTTGTTCCATGCATTACCTGTTTACCCAGTGCCCTGAGCTTTACATATTAGTCCATATCTTCCCCCAGTGTATTGGTACTCTAGAGATAATGGTAAGAGTCACTTGTTCCCTAGCTTTTAAAGAATCCAGTAAGAACAAAAAAAAAATCCTGTATTATTACCTGTATTACTAAAAATTGAGATAACAAGGTCAATAGGTTTAAGAGTGTGCAGCCTAATAGTCAAAAGACCAAAATTGTAGACACTTACATGCACCCATTGACCAAGATTTAGCAGCCCTTAGTGACTCTGTCTCCAAATCAGACGATTTTTTAAGTTCACTGACTGAGATGGTTTTACAACACTGGCGGGGTCTAGATCTCCTATTCCTAAAGGAAGGAGGCTTTTGTCTGGCAGTTGGAGAAAACTGTTGTTTGTATGCCAATCATTCTGGGATTATCAGACAAAGTATGGTCAGCCTTAAAAGGCAGCTACAGGATCAAGAACAAGCCAGACAAGCTGAACAGAATTGGTTTGAGCAATGGTTTTCTCTATCTCCCTGGTTGACAACGTTAATCATAACAGCCTCCAGACCTCTCTTAATCTTAATTACTTGTTTAACAATTGGACCTTGCATTATAAACAGATTAGTAAATTATGTCAAAGACCAGGTGCAAACAATAGTACTCATGGTTTTAAGGATACAAGTTTATGAACAAATAGCACTGCTTGAAAATTCCATGAGCCAATGATTTGATTCACTGACAAAAATAAGTGGGGAATGTTATACTAAGATACTAAAAATTAAAATAATTGATTAAAAGATAATTAACATAAATAGTTACTTAAAAAGATAGTTATTAGTAATATTGTCATTCTGTACTGAGCTCATTACTCTAGTAACCAAGCACCAACCACATAGCTATAAATTAACTGACCATGTCATTCTTTACTGTTTTGTTCAATTGTATTATAACTAATGATATAGGCAATTCTATTAGAGATAGTGGGAGGCATTATGGTAACCATTGTTGACCACCTTGTATTATGGTTTTACATTATCTATTATGTCCACCCTTTTGACTTGACTGATTCTTTTCTGTTATGTCACATTTGGTTTTACTCTCTTCCAAAAAAGCAATAAGAACCGTGGGAGCAATGAAACCCAAAATGTGTAATAGTCATTGTTCAAAAGAGAGGAAAAGAAAGTGCTCTAAACTATATAACTGCATGTATATTTAAGTGTATAAGATAGAAAATGATATCACAGAGTTTTATTGGATCATTGAACAGAACTGTTTGCAGTATCATTGTTGGAATGTCCACTCTACAAGCTTTAATTTTGTGACTTGAACAATTATTTCTAAAATGGCAATATGTAATCCATTAACTAGTGATTTCCTACTGTTAATTTTTTCTTCTGTAAATCTGTATAACTTGTACCCTTTCACTGTTTTTTTTCTTTTCTCCTTAAATAGAATTTAAAATAAATAAATAAATTATCTGAGCACATCATTCTGCTGTTCTGTAATGTGTCATCCCCCCCACCTTAGTGACCTGTGTGCTATGTCAACATTTGTTCCCCTTGTAAGAGACAAATGATGCTATGTCAACCATTGTTCCCTTTATGAGAGACAAATGTTCCTGGAATTGGCAGACCAAGGGCTATGAATTGGGTAACTACCCACTGTGAAATGCCTCTGTCCTCAAGCAAAGGGAAACAAAGGCCCACCTTATTTCTGTTTCTCATCACTATGTACTTAATGATCAATGAGCTAGTCATAAATGAACTATAAAAATCAGTCAAAACTCTAACTCAGTTGCACAGCTTTGAAAATTGCATCTGCACTGTGTCGCTGGGCCAGCTAAAATAAAAGTGCTTCCTTTAAAAAAGATGTCCTGCCCCATTTGTCATCTTTGCATCTTGCCCCGTTTTTTCATCATGGGGCCCTGTTTTTTTTTTTGAGTAGAGTACAACAAAGAGCTGAGTGCCAATTAGTGACAAGGGAACTATATGGCAAGGGGAACTTATAGTGTGAAGTCCTCGGGTGTCCCTGCCTCACCAGAAGGAAATGTTTAATTAGATTAGGAATTTGGTTCCATTTCAGCAATAATTGTCACCCCCCATGCTTGGCAATATGATCACTTTCAGAATTCAGCATTTTTATGAGTCTGAATGAGTAGCAAGCTTGTTTTGGAGAACTGATGCTTGCTTTTATTTCATCCTTACTCAGTTGCAGACCATTACTGTGATTTAAATGTAATGTGTTCACTTTACAGGTAACTGTGCTCCTTTTGTGTTCACATACTCGGTTTTTTGGTGAAAAATTAATAGAAATGAATGAAAATCATGAAAATGAAGTCTGCTGCCTCTAAAACAGATTTCCGACACTCTGTTCTGTTGTGTCCTACCCTGGCCTGTTCTCAGAATATTGTCTGACATCAGTGGATTTTTTTATTCCTGGAGGATTCAATATGAATCCTGAAAACATTTGCAGCCCATTATGGAAAGAGTCCACTGATCCTTGAAAGAAAGCAGGGGTAGCCATGAAATGGCAGGGATAAATAAGAAATTTAGAGAAGAGCTAACACCACCACTTCTCAAAATTTAATGAAATCGAATGGGAAATTGTACTTCCCAATTCATTCCTGGAAGCAAGCATTACCCTGATACCAAAACCAGAGAACAATCCAAATAAGAAAGAGAATTACAGACCATTCTGCCTAGTGAACATTGAAGCAAAAATCCTCAATAAAATACTGGCAAACAGACTGCAGAATATCATCACGAAGATTTTACATCATGATCAAATGGAATTATTCCCTGGGACGCAGGGGTGGTTCAACATACATAAATCCATGCATATAATACACCGTATTGACAAATCCAAAAGCAAAAATCATTTGATCATTTAAATAGATGCAGAAAAACATTTTGACAAAGTCCATCATCTATTCATAATAAAAAACCTACAAAAATTGGGAGAGATGATCTTTATCTCAATCTGATAAAAGCCTTTTATCACAAACCAATAGTCAACCTCATACTAAGTGGACAAAAACTGAAAGTTTTCACTCTAAAATCAGGAACAAAACAAGGATGTCTACTGTCTCCATTCTTATTCAATATAGTCCTGGAAACTAGCTGGAACAATTAGACAAGAGAAAGAAATAAAAGGAAAAAAGATAGGAAAGGAAAATCTTAAAATATCATTATTTGCAGAAGATATGATACTCTACTTAGAAGACCCTAAAAATTCCTCCAAAAGACTTCTAGTTTAAGAAACAAATTCAGTAATATAGCTGGTTACAAAGCCAACACTCAACAATCAATAGACTTCATAAACAAGAATAAAAAACTCATGGAAAGAGAAATCAAGTAAAGTAAACAATAACTTATACAATAGCATCCAACAAAATGAAATACTTAGGAATCAATCTGAAAAGGATGTAAATGACCTCTACAGTGTAAACTACAGTACTCTCAAAAGGAGATTGAAGAAGATATTCTAAAATGAAGAGCTATCCCATAGTCTTGGGTAGGGAAATTCAATATAGTGAAAATGACCATACTTGCAAAGCTATTGTACAGATTCAGTGCAATCCCAATCAAAACCCCACAGCATAGCTCAAAGAATTACACAAAATAAATCCGAAAAGTCATCTGGAACCAGAAGAGTCCTAGAGTAGCAAAGGTGATCCTGGGCAAAAAAGGAAAGATAGGGTTCATCAAAATCCCTGACTTGAAATTATACTATAAAGGTATTGTGATTTAAAAAAAAAAGATGTGGTACTGACAAAAAACAAAACAAACAAAACCAGATCCAAAGATCAAAGGAACAAATTAGAAGATGGAGAAAGAACCTCAGACCACTAAACCACCTTATCTTTGACAAAGGTGCCAAATAGAGTCATTGGAAGAAAGGCAGCCTCTTTAATAAATCGTGCTGGAAAAACTTGTTCAATCCGTTCTGAATATTATCTTTCAACGTGTATTAAGCTAAGATCAGAATAGATCAAAGATCTTATATTAAAACAGAAACATTAAATCTGTTGCAAGATAGAGTAAGTAAAACTCTTAAAGACATTGATGTAAGCAAAGACTTTATGAAGAAAACTTGGATTCAACAGCAAAAATCAAAGAGAATTAAGAGAGAATCTCACCCTACTGAAAAACTTTTTAACAGCAAGAGAAATCACTAACAGAGTGAAAAGACAATGCACAATGTGGGAGAAAATTTTTGCCAACTGTTCCTCAGACACAGTATTACTATTGAGAGCACAGAAAACTAAAAAAATTCAGTCTTCCCAGATTTAAAGACCCAATCCAAAAATGTGCATCTGAGGTGAGATACACAGTTCTCAGATGAAGAAATAGAAACAGCAAATAAATATGCGATAAAATGTTCTGCATCACTCTTCATTTAACAATTGCAAATTAAATAACACTGATATGTCACCTTGCCCCAGAAAAATTGCCTACTGTCAAGAAAGCAAGCAATAACGAATGCTGGAGAGGTTGTGGGGGGAAAAGGAACCCTTCTCCATTGTTGGTGGTAAAGCAACCACTGTGGAAATCAGTGTGGAGATTCCACACAAACTAGGTCTACAGGTCCCACTCAACTCAGCCATTCTCCTTCTGGGTATCTACCCAAAAGAGTAAAAATCATAATACCACAGTGATACATGTGCACCCACGTTTATAGCAGCACAGTTTGTGGTAGCCAGATCTTGGATGGAATGCACGACCTCTAGCTTGCCAGGCAGGCGATTAAGCTAAATCCCTGGATCACATTTTTTTTTTACTTTTTAACTTGCAAATGAAATGGGTTTGGGAGAAAAAACAAGGACTGAGGTAAAGACTTTCAGTGCAAATACCCATCAGACGAGCTGAGGTCAACATTACAGAAGACAGCCAGCTCCAGAAGCCTCCACCATCTTTCATTGGGGATCTACAGTTGCAGGGTGTGTTTTTTTTTTCTTTAATTATTCTTGGTGGGGAAGGCAGGCAGGAGAGCAGGAGCCAATCAGTGATGAAGAGGCTGGCTGTAAAAACTGCCCAATCAGGCGGGCCAAGGTAGGCGGTCTCTTCCGGTGTCATGGCGTCAATTGCAAAGCCAGGGCAAAAAAGGGAGCACTAGATGTTTCCTAGACCACTATTTTTTGCTTCTATTCGCTGTGGACTGCTTAGAAAGAACCTGGGAGACCTCCAAACTACGCAATGGTGATGTTATGGGATGGGAGCAGTGAAATGGGGTGGAATCCGGTTGAGACCAGTTAGAAGTGGTGAGAAGGGGCTGGGGGTTTAGCTCATTGGCATAAGCGCCTGCCTTGAAAGCAGGCAGTCATGAGTTCAATCCCCGGTACCAATAAAAAGGAAAAAGACCTAAAATAAAAAAAATAAAAATAAAAAAAAGTGGTGAGAAGCAGCTGTGCTGTCTAGAGCCTGTGTGCTTAGCCTCAGACCCTGAGGTGCTCTAGTGCTAGCAGTGAGTCATCCTGTGTCCCTTTTACCTCTCGCTGGGGCTAGGACAGTTCTGGGTACCTAGAACACTGTTGCCACTGTGATACCACCAGGCCACAATGCCATTTTTGAAATCGCCTGCTGCCCTTGCTCCTCCAACAGTCTGGGCCCAGGAAGGGGCATGAGGAGACCCTGATTCCGATGTGGTTTCTAGCTGGGTGCAGCTCTAATAAGCTAGGTCTCTGCTCTCATTCCTGTCAGCAACAGATCTGAAAACCAGAAGTTTATAAATGTCTGTGCTGCAGGACCTCATAGCCACAACTGCTCTCCTTAAACTTATGCATTTATGTATTTTGTGATCGCCTAAATTTATACTATGTTCTCATATTTCCATGCTCATGACAGGTGGAGGCAAAGGTTCTGAGAATTCAAAGATGTGTAATGATGTGCCTCAGTGGAGGAAGGCTTTCCAAACACTGGATGAACTGCTGTGTATTATACAGAACAATGCAAAGAATTTCTGAACATACTTGATGTGACACATGTCCTCATAGACAATGTTTGGGAGAACAGCCATAGAGGTTTAAATTTTGATAAAAATGAAGCAGATATAAAAGTGTCAAGGGCAGGGTAAAGTGTGCTTGCTAAGACAAGTTCCAGAAAGGGTGGCCTGTTAAATTCTCACTGAAAAATGCCTAAATGTAGTCATTTGCATGAATATATACAAGTGATATCCTTCTGAATGGAAAGGAATGTGGTTGTCATCTCTGAATTAAGAGGTGATTTAATAGCTTGGTTGATCATATACATTGTTGAAATATGGAAATGCTCTGCAGTGGACTTTACTAAGTGGTGTAAAGGAGATGCCATAAAACGAAATTGTGCAGGGATATCAATAGTTTAGTCGTGAAGTGTTTTCTGCTTAGGGTGGATCAGAGGAGCATGGAAAGGATGTAGAAGTGACTGGCAGGATGCAGAGTGCCAATAGCAGGACATACAACAGAGAGGGTCTTCCCTGGAAGTCAGGTAGTTCTTAGGGTAAGCATGAAGTTAAAGTTGGCTTACGATTTCTTCCTTGAGGTGAATAACCCAAGTTCTGATAAGAACCAGTATTCCACATCCTTGTCAACCCATGAATTCTGTGTTCTTCACTTGAGATCTAATTTTGATTGTCTCTGATTATGACCCAGTGTCATGAAGGTAAAATTTGAATTTTTTTTTGTAACAGGGATCAAAATCATGATCTCAAGGTTGCTAGGTAGGTGTTCATGCTGCTGAGCTAAATACCCAGCTATGAAAGTGTTTTCTGTATACTATGTATGATGTCACCATTGTTTCTCAGAAAATGTTGAATATTGTGGAATTTTTCTATATTGTATGTATATAATTTTAAAGCAAGCAAAAGGTGTCATATGCAGTCACTTTTCATTTTCACATTGTCTGTGGGGTGTCTCCGTCAGGGTTTCTCTATGTCAGAGAGCTCTGTAACTTAGGCTAGGCCCAAACTCAAGGAAGTTCTCCTGCACCAGCCTCCCAAGGTATATTTTTTATATCTGAATGGAGAGTGATCACTTGGTGACACTGAGCTATAATTTGAAACATGTACCTGGTTTCATTGTTTATACATTTTTTACATACAGCAGTTTTCCATGATCATTTGAGTTATTATTTATGTATCATATTTGATGTTATTTACATTTTGTTTTATGAAACAAAATTTAAATATCAAAATGCTCCCGTCCAAGTACTAACCAGGCCCGACCCTGCTTAGCTTCCGAGATCAGACGAGATCGGGCGCGTGCTGCTTAAGTATATTAAGAACAAAGGACTTAGTGGCCTAAATGAGATTTGAAGAAATATCACTATTAGTACATCAAAGTGATTCATGAGTTATTTGTGTGCCTCTGTGCTTTATGGATGCTGGTCCTGCAGGCTCTCACTATGAGCTCTGCTTTAGAGACAGTGCACAGCGACTCTTGCAGTGACTCAGCATAAGAATCAGTACTCCTATTTGGCTGTTACATTAGCTGTGAGTTGCAATATAGCATCAAATTTGCTGTCTCAAAAAATGTGTATATACAAAAATTATTCCCCAAGATGTGAAGTTAAGATTTGAAGAAATCAGTTGCCATTCAGCTGTTTTGTTTGTTTTTATTTGTGTAGTTTAGTTTTGTTTTATTGATACAAGTTTTCTCTATGTATATGACCTAGATTTGAACCCTTTATGGAGCACAAAATTGCCCTAACCTCAAAGCAGCACTCCTGTCTCAGCCTCTTGACTGCTGGGATTATAGATATGAGTGTTTTTACCCTAGAAAATATTGAGGCTTGTAACTTAGCTATGTTGTAGGTTGGCATAATAGATGCCATCTTGAGCTTTGCATTTAACTAGTGCCCTGTATTTCACTCAGAAAAATGGAAAATCACTCAGGGTAGAAGTCCCAGGAGAAAAGAAAAATGAGCTGTATCCAAAGAAAAAAATTAACCTACTCAACAAAAGAAGCAGAATACAGTTGTCATCCAAAAATTATTGTAAGATCCTAGATAAATGATTTCCAACAGGATCATTTTGTGATTCTATCTTTTAAAACATCTGTAACTTTCCAGTTCAGAGCCTTTTATTTAGATCCTGAAATGGGGGGTGGGGGTTCTGTATAAAAGTGGTGCTGAGAGCAGCTAATGAAATTGCACATTTCTCAATTGGGTTGCTTGGCTTCCTATATTTTTGTTCACAAACTCACCTCAAGCTGCAGAAACCTTACTGACATAAGCAAACCTCAGGATTAAATGACAGTGACCGTGAAATGAAAGAATAGTAGTGAAAAGGAGAGGAGAAAAAAGACAAATGCCATGTGCTATAATGCCCACCTCTTTTCCCCAGCAATGAAGAAGCTGAAACAGGAGAATGGCCATGTATTCAACGAGAGCCAAACCTACATAGTGAGTGCAAGGCTGGCCAGAACTCCAAAGTGAGACTATATCTTTAAATCAAAAATCTAAAATGAAAAAAAAAGCAACCAAGTAGACAGAAAGACTATTGAAAACAAACAATAATAGAGCTGAATGAAATGTGAGTTATGTAAAATGGGAATTATTGAATGATGTTGCCGAGGAAAGAAGGCCATGTAGTGGCATCCAGGAGGCAGTGACAAACAGACTTAGGAATGGCACCTATTGTGCTACAGGACAACAGTGACCTCCTTCCTCCAATACATTTGAAGTTCACTAGAATGAGGACTTCTAAAGGCTCATGGAAATGTTAAACTCATGGCAAACAAGCAGCTTGAAATCCAGGCTTTGGAACATGGCCTTTAGCAGACATTTCATATTTAAATTGAGATAAAAGAAATATAATCCGGCCATGTTTGATATCAAATACATCAAGTTTAATGGCTCACAACATTGAGAAATGAAGTCATAAACCAAAAGAATTTCAAAAATTTTCTTAGAAAAAAAGAGAGAAGAATAGCACTGAATTTTCAGGAGTGGTCTTCGTTTTTTTGGCCACAGACCTATTGTCAGGGGTCATTTATACAGGAAAGTCACAGTGTGGGTACAGTGTGGGTCTCAAACTACAATCAACCTATAAGCTTATAGCTGCTTAACTAATATTATTCAACAGGGGAACAAGGCAGCCAGAAAAGGTATGTGGAAAGAGTCATGGCATTTTGTGAGAACAATAGTCCAGTTGTTCTGGTCATTGAGTATGGTAAGTGATGCCCATCTGAACTTCCTGGAGGAGGTGGTGGTAACTGTAGTACATTTCAAGCTGTTGTTTTTCTCTTCAGGACCATGTAGACCTGATCACTGCATCTTCACCTTCAGGTTTGGCTTTCTTCAGTTGTGCCTGTAGCAGTGATTGTTGTATTTAGTTTTTTGCATTGACTCTTTGAGGTTGCATTTCCTCTCTGATTGTATATCAATTTCTGTCTACATTGACATCCTTTGCTAAAATCCCAATACTATTTGAATGACTTTTCAGTACATATGACTTTTGAGTGAATGTGGTGCTTGGAGGGGACACTGATGTCATGCACGGAGCTGATGGAAATTTTATTTAGGGCCCTGGGAAAGAAAGAAGAAGTTGTAATCAAGGAAAAAAGAGGAAGTGGCCATATGAGTAAACATCCCTGAGTTTGCCTTCTTCCACCTTGAACTACCACCATGAGGTTCTGAAATTGTTTCTAGGGCAAAACTCTTTCAAGTACATCCTTCAGTTTCAAGGAAGAAATCAAAACAACGAATTTTTGCCACTTGTCTTCCTCTATGGCTGGTAGTAAACCATTCATAAGAAATACTGTTAGTCATTTCCTTAATGCATTGTAGATACCATAACCAAAATTACATATCATTTCACATTCAGAAAACAAAAGTAGCAGTTAAAGTCAGGGATAAAGCCCTTCAGTGCAAGCATCCCTGGAAAGGTGAGATCAACATTGTAGAATACAAACTACTACTGATTTATCTGACTTCAGCAAAGAGAAAAATTTATAATGATATTCTATAGAGTCATGAATCTCCCAGTCTAACATGTCTGGTATGAGTTTGTGTTCTCTAAAATCAAAGAGTGAATTTTACGAACAACAGAAATTAAGAGCACAATATACTTATTGAGAGAAAGAAAGCTATCTGAGAGAGAGAGAGAAGGGGTCCTGAGCTGGGTGCCAAACACTGTCTTTCTAGAGAACTTTATAGAGTAAAATCATGTGGTGAGGTGAATTTAAGGTGGGGAAAAATTGGAACTCACAATGCAGATGGGCATAAGATGGGACAGAGCTATGGCAGCCAATAAGATTATAAGTTCATGTAAAGTTGATTAAATTGGGAACAAAGGGGGAAGAGAGTCTCATAGAAAGCAGGCATTCTTAAGCAGCTGTGACTTTTCCCTTAGGGTTTTGGGAGGGTGACTCCTGAGTTCTTCAGGATGATAGGAACTATTTAAAATGTCAGCCCTTAGGATAAGGATACTTTTCTTTCAATGGTGACTCTTGACCTCCTCACAGTGCTATGGGACTATTTATAATATCAATCTTTAGGGTATGGATGAATTTGCTTATCATTTGTCTTGAGACTTGGCCCATATCATGAGGTATCAGTCTTCCCCATACTTGCAGGGTATCTCGTCTCCTGCATGGACTCCTTGGAGGACCTAGCCCTGCCTTATGTCAATACTATTTAAATAACTCAGGTGCCTGTAACAGTACTGTTTGGATAATTGATTACAGATATCTTGTGCTCTGGATGAATGATCTGGGGATTACAGTGTGCAATGTATATACCAGTGTTGCCCCCTGATTGACATGTTTTGAAATTTAATTTTAGTTGATGTGTTCTTTTTTCCTTGAAATAAAATGGATTTGAAAATTAAAAGCCTGAGATAAAACTCTTCAGTACAAACACTCCTCCTGTCAAGCTGAGATCACCACTGTAGAAGAATGGCAGCTCCAGAAGTATCTGCACTACAGTCTATCATTTGAGATCCTCTCTTGCAGGGAAGGGTTTCTTTCCCTGTTGATTCTTGGCTCAGAACGAGGGCAGTAGAGCAGGAGTCAATCAGTGATGAAGGGGCAGGCTATATGAACTGTCCAATTTTCAGGCCATTGCTGGCTGTGACTTTTGTCTCTTCCAGTGTCTCAGCATGATTTACCTTTTCTGAGTATGATACTGGTAGCAAAACGCTTGCTGCATCTCACTTAGAACTTTTGATGTCCTGTGGCCTGATTAGCAAAGAACTTGAGAGATCCCGGAGCCATGGAATGGTGAGGTTGTGGATGGGAGCCCAGAGATAGGGTGGGTTGGGTGAAACCAATTACAAGTATTTAAGGATTGTTGTGGTGTCTGGAGCCTCAGGTATTTAGTTAGCTTCATCTCCTGAGGTCCTCCAGCATTGGCCATGGGTCATTCCTTGTCCCTTTTGCCTCTTGCTGTTGGAAAGGGTGGGTTGGGGTCCCCAGAACCGTGGCTTCACTATGACAGCAACAGACTCAAGTATCATCTTTGAAATTCACTGCTGGCCTGGTAACTGTACCATCTTAGGCATTGGAAGGAGCTTGAGAAGACCCTGACTATGATGCTTTTTGTAGCTTGTAGAGCAGTAATGAGCTAGGTCTCTGCTCTCTTTCCTCAGAGCAGCAGATCTGGAATGTCCAAAGTTTATTAATGTCTGTAATGCAGGGCCTCATAGCCACAATGGCTCAACTTAAACTTGGGCTTTTTTGTACTTATAGTGATCTCCTCAATTTATAGTATATTCTCATGTTTCCATCCTCATGACAGGTAGTGGCAAAGGTCCTGAGAATTCTGAGATGTGTAGTAGTGTGCCTCAGTGGAAAAAGGCTTCCCAAACAACTCATGAACTCCTGTGTATTATAAAGATCAGTGCAAAATAATTTCTGAACATACTTAATTATTTAGGTGGCATCCTTGCTTACAGACTAGGTTTGTGAGAACAGCCATAGAGTTTTGAAGTCTGAGAAAAATGAAGCAAATATGAAAGTGTTATCAAGGATGGGGTAAAAATTTGTGAAGGACAAATTCCAGAAAGGGCTACCTGTTAAATTCTCATCGAAAAATGCTGAAATTTAGGCATTTGCATGGATTTATACACGTGATATCCTTCTGAATGGAAAGGAATAGGTGTGTCATCCCTGAATTAAGAGCTGATTTAGTGACTTGGTTGTTCATAGACTGCTTAAATATGGAAATGCTCTGCAATGGAATTTACTAAGTGGTGTAAAGGAGAAGCTCTAAACAGAAATTTTGCAGTGATATCAATAGTTAGGCATGTAGGGTTTTCTACTGAGGTTGGAACAGAGGAGTGTGGAAAGGATGTGCAAGTGACTGACAGGATTCAGGAAGCCTATAGCAGGACATACAATAGAGAAGGTCTTCAGTGAAATTCAGGTAGTTCTTAGAGTAAGCATGAAGTTAAAGTTGGGTTCTGATTGCTTCATTGAGGTGATCAAAACTAGCTCTGGCAACAATCAGTATTTCACATCCCTGTTAACCCATGAATTTTGTGTTCCATACTTAAGATCTAATTTGGATTATCTCTAATTATGCCCCAGTGTTATGCAGGTAAAATTTGGATTCTTTTTGTACCAAGGATCAAACTCATGACCTATGCTTTCCAGGCAGGCGTTCATGCCACTGAGCTAAATACCCAACTATGAAAGTGTTTTCTTTGTTGTATGGAAGAGATCCACATTGTATCTCAGAAAGTGTTGGATATTGTTGGAATTTTTCCATATTGTATGGCTATAATTTTTAAAAAACAAACCAAAGTTGTCTTGTGCATTTTCTCTTCAAGTTTCACTTTGTCTGTGGGGTGTCTCAGTCAGGGTTTCTCTATTTTAGACAGCTCTGTAACTTAGGATAACCCCCAATTCAAGGAAGAAATCCTTCACCGGCCTCCCAAGATATATTCCTTATATCTGAATTGAAAGTGATTGCTTGGTGACAGTGAGCTATAAATTACAGCTTGGGCCTTGTTCCATTTTATATACTTACTTTTTAAAAACAGCATTTTCCACTAACATTTGAGGTATTATTTGTGTACCATATTGAATGTTATTTATGTTTTGTTCTATGAAACGAAATTCATGTTTCAAAATGCTGCTGAAGTATATTAAGAACAAAGTACTTACTAGCCTAAATGAGATTTGAAGAGACATTATCTGTAGCCTTTCAAAGTGCTTGATGAGATTTGTTTTTCTTTTTTTAAATTTTGAAAGTGATAAAATACAACAGAACAAAGCAGAATAAGGCCAACTAAGATCATATAGTGAAATTGGTACACAATTTCACAACAGATTACTGGGATAACAGTAATAGGTATTACAGTATATTTTATTATCTCTATAATAGTTGATCTTTCAAACATGTATATCAAAATGAGATGAAATACAGAGTAGTACTTATCAAAACAGAAAATTGAATAGAGCAATACAATTAATCAAAATAGAGCAAAACAGTAATAAACATATTTGCCTTCAAAGAGATAGTAGAAGGAAGTCCCCTGTATTTGTTATGGTCTGCTTCCCAGGAGACACTCAGATTTCTGGTTCCCATTTGCTAAATTGGGAAGTGGAATGTTTGATTCTAGGCCATGCATCGGTAGGTTCACTATTGCTTATTAGGGAGACAGGCTGGTTGTTTGGTTTCACAGCGTCCTAAGTTCCCACATGGCGTGGAGCTCAGGAGCTGCTGCTGGTTCTCCCCCTGGAAGTGCCGCATTCTGCCAGACCATCACCGCTTATCATGGAGAAGTGGTGCTTGCTTGCCTTCCAAGTGTCCTAAATTCCAGCATGGCATGGATCTCAGGAGCTGCTGCTGGTTTGCCCCCTGGGAAGGCCACAGTCTGCCACATCATCACCACTTACCAGGGAAGGGAGGTGCTTGTTTGGCTTCCCATTTGATTGATAGGATATTTATCTGCTTATGTGCTTTGTGGATGCTGGTCCAATAGGCTTTTCACTGTGAGCTCTGCTTTAGAGACAGTACACAGGGAACATTGCAGTGACTGAGCACAAGCAGATGACATGATACTCTACATAGAAGACCCCCTAAACTCCATTGAAAGACTCTTAGATACAATAAATAAATTCAGTAATGTGGCTGGATACAAAATCAGTGCTCAGAAATCAATAGCATTCCTATACACGAACAACAAAATCACAGAGAGGGAAATAAGAGAAACTACACTCTTCACATTAGGAAGCGAAAAAATGGAATATTTAGGAATTACTCTTACAAAAGAAGTGAAAGATTTATACAGTGAAAATTATAATACACTGAAAAAAGAAATTGAAGATGATCTCAGAAAATGGAAAGGTATCCCTTGCTCATGGATAGGAAGAACAAATTGTGAAAATGGCCATCCTCCCAAAACTGTTATACAGATTCAATGCAATCCCAATAAAAATACCATCAACATACCTTATAGATCTAGAGAAAGCACTCCTAAATTTCTTTTGGAATCAGAAGAGACCTAGAATAGCAAAGGCAATTCTAATCAGCAAAGAGCAGGAGGCATCACAATTCCTGATTTGAAGTTATACTACAAAGCAACAGTAGTAAAATCAACATGGTATTGGAATCAAAACAGAGCTGAAGATCAATGGAATAGATTAGAAGATACAACCACAACTACAAACACACTCAACCACCTTATCTTTGATAAAGGAGCAAATCAGGTTCACTGGAATAACGACAGTCTCTTTAATAAATGGTGCTAGAAAAACTGGCTCTCCATTTGCCAAAAACTAAAGCTAGACCCATGTCTATCACCATGTACTAAATTAAAATCTAAATGGGTCAAAGATCTGAATATTAAAACAGAAACACTAAATCTATTGGAAGACAAATTGGGTAGAAACCTTGAAGACATAAAAGTAGGTAGAGAATTCATGAACAAGAATCAAACCGCATGGGAAATACTTCCCAGAATCAATAGCTGGGACCACTTCTTATTAAAAAGTTTCTGCATGTCAAAAGAAATCTCCAGCATGGTAAAATGAAAACCCACAAACTGGGAATCTCTCACTCAGACGGTGAACTCTCTCTCAGACAAGGGATTCTTGTCTAAAACATATAAAGAATTTAAAAAACTCAGACCCCCAAAATTCAAAGATCCAATCCAAAAATGGGCATCTGAGATGAATATGCAATTCTCAGATGAAGAAATGCAAATGGCAAGTAAATACATGAAAAATTGTTCATCATCATTAGTCATTAGAGAAATGCAAATTAAAACCACACTGAGATACCATCTCACTCATGAAAGAATGGCCAGGATCAAGAAAACCAACAACAACAAGTGCTGGAGAGGCTGTGGGGAAAAGGAACTCTCCTACACTGTTGGTGGGAGTGTAGATTGGTGCAGCCTTTGTGGAGGTCAGTCTGGAGATTTCTCAAAAAGCTGGGATTGGAAGTCCCATTTATTCCAGCTATTCCACTTCTAGGCATATTTCTAGAAGAACTGAACGCATCATACCACAGTGATATATGTGCACCTATGTTTATAGCAGCACAATTTGTAATCTCCAGATCTTGGAAACAACCCAAGTATCCATCAACTGAAGAATGGATAAAAAAGTGGTGGTATTTCTATGCAATGGAGTATTATTCAGCTATAAAAAAGATCACATTGAGATATTTATCAATAAATGGGCGCAGCTTGAGACCATACTCATAAGTGAAATAAATCAATCTCGCATGTGTGAATACCGAATAGTTTCCCTAATGTAAATAATGATTCAAATATATAAAAATATGTGGTAATCATGATTCCCCATTATGTGGCCTTGAAGCCTTATAAAGTTTTCACTTATTAATTGGAAAGGCTTTATTCTGGGCTTCTTGATATGGAAATACTTGAAGCTATAGTATATGAAGTTTTATTCAAATATTTCAAGGAAAAAGACAGACACTGTGGTAACTACTATTAAGTCGGGTTATTTGGTGGTGAACCACTAGGTTGCTGAAACAGTCATGCTTTGACCTGTATTGTTATATTGTTATGTCCTGTTTATCTCAATCTCTGCCTTATTCATTAAAAAATTATTTAGTTAAAAAAATCAGTGCTCCTATTTCACCGTTACATTAGCAGTGAGTTGCAATCTATCATCAAATTTGCTGTCTTCAAAAATGTGTATATTCACAAAATTAATGACCAAGACCTGGATTTAAATTTGACGAAATCAGTCTTCTTTCAGCTGTTTTGTTTGGTTGTACTGTTTAGTTTTGTTTTGTTTTATTGAGACAAGCTTTCTGTATGTATATCAGCTGGATTTGAACATCCTATGGAGCCTAGAATTGCCCTGAACTCACTGAAACCATCCTGCCTCAGCATTTTGAGTGCTGGCATTATAGATATATACCACCACACTTTGCTTTTGATTCAGATTTGTAGGAGAGAATTTAAGATATCCCAAACCTGGTGTCTCAATCTTCATGTGAGAAATATATGTATGATCCTTTAGGAGGTGGTGACGTTTGAGGATGTGGTTGTGAACTTCAGCAATGAGGAGTGGACTTTGCTGAGTCCATCCCAAAAGAACCTCTACAGAGATGTGATGGGAGAAATCTTTAGGAACATGACTGCAATAGGTAAGGACAAAATACTTTTGTCACTCATGCTGTCAGAATGTTGTATGTCACTCATCAGTGCTGTTTCATTAAAAACAACGTGAAAATATTTTTTAAAATAGCTCAGACCTGGACACATTATATCATAACTCTAAACAAAATCTATTAATTTGTATGTATTATTCTAATGAGTGTTGGTATTTCTATGTCTACAATTCAGGAGGACTTGGGGATATCCAGGAAGCTAAAAAAGAATGCCAAATTTACTGGAGATACTTAAGGTAATTTGCACTCATAAGGAGAAGTAATGTTCCTGAGCAATTAGTGCGTCAGCAGAAAAATGACCACCAAACAAATGAGGCACCATTCAATTTATTGTCAGTAATACTCTCCGAAGACGTATAAGTTAGGGTATGTATAATGAGTGAATTAAATCATGAAAATGTATGACATTGCATATAGATGTGTACCAAAGGCATACACTTTGAGTTATGACATTCGCCCTTCAGTTTTTCTACCGATATATACATATGAATATGACACATTCATTATCTAAAAATTGCTAAGATTGCAATTGTATTTGAAATAAAATGGAGTTCTTGTGTTTCCAAGGCATGCTCTAAGAATCAACAATTCTGACTAAAATTCTTAGAAGGCTGGTGGAATGTTAAGGGCACTCATTCTGAATATCAGTGTGCAGTTGTCTCTAGAAATTGATCCCCTCATACTTGTCCTGGATATATTTTTAAAAATTCAAAATCCGCATAAAATACTGATACATGCTTGCTCATATACAAAGCAGATAAAATAATAATAGATCAGGCCTTGAAGAAGCTTAACTATTTATGACTGGATTTGTGGAGAAGGAAAATGTTAATAGACTCTCTGTGATTGTGCATTCTTGTTAATACAGCACACTAGGAATCAGATTTTGCAGAATGGCAAATTCAAGTTCAAACTTCACAGCTTAATGATCAGCGAAAATGTCTTAAAACAGATTTAAAAAGCTATAGATTTTATGCTAATACCTGTTGTTCATTCCCAGCATTGAAAAGAAAAAAAATGAGTTATATAATGTGAAAAAATAAATAATATAATGTCATTTGCAATAAGAAATAGGTGGATCTTTCTCCCATCAATTCAGTGAAATAGCTCAGCTATAAAACCTAAAGGGTCACAGGGTTTCTTTTACATGAGAAACCAAAATATAAATTGTGGAATGAAATGAAAGAGAGTTAATAGAGAAAAGTAAGACTGACCATATGGAAAAGGGAACTAC
Organism: Cavia porcellus; assembly: GCF_034190915.1. Lineage (NCBI taxonomy): Eukaryota > Metazoa > Chordata > Mammalia > Rodentia > Caviidae > Cavia > Cavia porcellus. The sequence goes on from NW_026947517.1 coordinate 1,395,816, forward strand.
AGGTTAAGGACAGACAGGAGATTGTGATGGGGAAACATATCAGAATGATCTGTATGTGATACACATATGTACCCAGGCCCAAAGTGAAGCTAAAGATTCTGCATTTCAAAAGGTACCAAATTTTAAGATTTCCAAATGTGTACCATTCTTTTGGGAATGGTTGTTTTCAACATGTCTTACAAGGGCATTCTGTTACTTCATGTTCAGAATTTCTTAGCAGGCATTAAAAACAGAATTTGACATTAATGCAGTCATTAAACTCAGACCCATTTCACTGTGAATTTTTCTTTTTTTATTTAATGTAAGGAAAGACTAAAAAAAAAACAAAATAAGTAGAAATAATACCACTTTCAAAGTGAAAATAAACAGTAAGAAATCTAAAGACAGGGATTACATATGCTGCTCATAGAAATACTTAATGAAATACAAAAGTGAAACTTATGAAGTGAGGATAAACAGCGAGACTGCAAAGAGTTTTGTTCAACTCTGCCATAAATACTTAGTAATATGGTTATCAATCCTATATCTGATTTTTTTTTACAGAAATGACAAGCTAGGGAAATCTTATGGACATACATCTTGTAATCAGTGTAAAGAAGTATCCCCTTGTAATGCAGAAGGTAATGTGAATGTGAAAGAAACAGAAACACACCACAATGTTCAGATCCATGAAAACTATTGCAGTGGAGAGAAATCCTATGTATGTCAGCAATGTGGAAAAGGTTTCACCAAATCTGGACATTGTAAGCAACATGAAAGATTTCACACTGGAGAGAAACCATATGTATGTAAGCAATGTGGGAAAGCTTTTAACACACTGGCCGGTTCTAAAAAACATGAATGGCTTCACACTGGAGAGAAACCATATGTATGTAAGCAATGTGGGAAAGCTTTTAACACACGGGGAGTTTTTAAGAAACATGAAAGAATTCACACTGGAGAGAAACCCTATATATGTAAGCAATGTGGGAAAGCTTTTACCCAACAAGGAAATTGTAAGCAACATGAAAGAATTCACACTGGAGAGAAACCATATGTATGTGAGCAATGTGGGAAAGCTTTTAACACACGGGCATATTGTAAGGTTCATGAAAGAATTCACACTGGAATGAAACCATATGTATGTAAGCAATGTGGGAAAGCTTTTAACACACGGGCATATTGTAAGGTTCATGAAAGAATTCACACTGGAATGAAACCATATGTATGTAAGCAATGTGGGAAAGCTTTTAACACGGGCAAATTGTAAAATACATGAAAGAATTCACACTGGAGAGAAACCCTATGTATGTAAGCAATGTGGGAAAGCTTTTAACGCATGGGGAGATTTTAAGAAACATGAAAGAATTCACACTGGACAGAAACCCTATATATGTAAGCAATGTGGGAAAGCTTTTACCCGACATGAAAATTGTAAGCAACATGAAAGAATTCACACTGGAGAGAAACCCTATATATGTAAGCAATGTGGGAAAGCTTTTACCCAACAAAGACATTGTAAGCAACATGAAAGTTCACACTCAAGATAGAACCAGTGCATATAAGCATCATGAGAATTTTTTGAGCACAAGTCCATATTGCATAATGCATGAAAAACTTCACCCTGGGCAGAAAACTTATATATGTAAGGAATGTGGGAAAGATTTCAGCAGAAATACTCATTGTGCAATACATGAAAAAATTTACAGTGTTGAGAAACCCTGTTTATGTGAAGAATGTTGGAAAGTTTTCACCACACATGGATTTTGTAAAATACATCAATGACTCCACTGTGGTGAGAAACCCTATGTATATATCAATGTGGCAAAGCTTTTGCCACATACAGTCATTGCAAAACACGTGAAAGAATTCACACTGGGAAGAACCACTGGCTACGTAAGCAACTGGAGACACTTTCAGCAGCCAGATTATAAGTGAAATATGTGAAGAAACTCACACAAGAGATAAATCCTATGTGTTATGGGAATACTCTCAGCTCACATGATCATTGTTACATATCTGAAAGAGCTCACTGGATCCTATGTGTATTAACAGTGTGAGAAATACAGCAATCCATGTTTGTTGTTAAATACATAGAAAAAGCAGCACACTTCAGACAGTTTAGATCTAAGTTTACTTTAAAAATTCCAAGTAGACCTGAAGAAATAATCAATACAGAAGTTTGATGTCAATATTTCTTCACAAATTTTCCAGAAATGACAAATCTGAGGTGGAGCTCTACTCAAGTACATATTTTGTATGGTTTTCAGTTAATCACTTTATACCTCTTTAGATTTTTTAAAGTGTCTTTGTGCTTCAACATGGAATCTTGTAATTAAACATGGTAAACTGAAATGGGCTTTTCACTTTCAAGTATGGATAGTGTCTATGTACTTAATATTTTGTCTTTAAACCTTAATTTTTATATTTTTGGTGAATTATTTTTATTTTAAGAAAAAAACCAAAAAGTGTAGAAATAATACAGAAGTTCTGAAAAATAAACACTAAGAAATCACTAGTTGATTAGTTACATATTGTCATCTTAGAAGTAATTGTTCAAGGTACAAAATTAAAGCATACAAAGTGATATTCAAATAATTACACTGCAAACAGTTCCACTCAGTGATCCAAAAAAATTATTAATATGCTTATCTGTTCTACAAACTTGTTTTTTATCTTAAAGACAGTAAGATTAAACATGACAAAACAGAACAGTTCATAAGGAAACAAGTTAAGGAAACACAGGTTTCAAAACAAGTCCACTGAGATGTTCATTTTCTATCTTACTGTCTCTAGTTTTCTTCAAAATAGTTGTTCCCATCTTCACATGCATTGAATATATACTGAACATTATAAAACTAATCAAATAATTACAGGATGATGCAGACATTTTTGATCTTCAAGACTGATTTTGGGGAAGTTGATAATGATTACCATAATGTGTCTCATTCTCTTCGTAGTAGACGTCTTTATTTTTATGTATGCTGAAATTGAACATAAGAGACTAAACTAATATCACTCTGAACAGTGAATAATAGTATCCTGAGAAGGAGAAAGGCGAGGAATTGCCTAAAAAAGAAGGCAGAGGACATTGTTAAAAGTGTATCAGGATTTAAAAGCTACAGTAGTTCTGTTGCTCTGTTTAGTTTGATTATACTTTCTTTTGGTCTGTCTACTCATATTAGATTTGAGGGTATAGAGGGCACAGAGAGATAACATCATGGCAGGTTATACCATGATGGTAACTGTCCTTAATTTCCTATTAACTAAAAATGAAACCCTGTATTACTTACATTGTCTTACTATGACTGATCTTATTTGAAGCTGGTTTGTTTGAATGATATTTGGCCTTGACTGATTTTATTCACATTTGGTATGCTTGCTGGTATCAAGTCCAAGAGAAGAGGCAACTACTCTGAAGATGATAAGATGTGAAAGATATATATTGGGGGGCTGGGGATTTAGCTCTGTGGCTTAAGCCCCTGCCTGGCAAGTGTGAGGTCATCAGTTTGATCCCCAGTTCCAAAAAATAAATAAATAAAAGATATAAATTCCAGGTTTATTTTTTTTATTTAAGGAGAAAAAAAATCACATAAAAACACAAAGCAGTAAAAGGGTACAAATAATACAGAATGTAAAGAAAAAAATACAGTAAGAAATCACTCGTTAACAGGTTACATATTGTCTTCTTAGAAATAGTTGTCCAAATTATAAAATTAAAGCATATAAAGTGAACATTCCTACAGTGAGACTGCAGACAGTTCTGTTCAATGATCCAACAAAAGCTCAGTAATATGGTTTTCCTTCCTACACACTCAAACAGGCACTTACATCCCTTAGACCACTTTCCTTTCCTCTCTTCTTCACAATAACAATTACACTTTTTGGTTTTTTTTACTCCCATAGTTCTTATTACTTTTTTGAAGGGAATAAAACCTCAAGTGAGTTTACTAAACAGAGTTGGTTAGAACATAAGGATGGGCATAGTACTTGATGCAAAAATAGAATATCAGGTGATCAACAATGGTTACCACTGTGCCTCCAGCTATTTTTAAAAAGAGTTCCCTATATCATCAGGTATAATAGAATTGATCAAAACAGTACAGAACAAGACCAATAAAATCTACACTGGAGACATTACAGAATTTCAAAAGAAGATAACAGTCAAACCATAATGGGCAACATAGTAAATCTTATTGCCTACAAAGTGGTTGCCTATACCCTCAAACTTGATACTATTAAAACAAAATAGAATATAGTAAAATCAGGCAGAACAAGATGGGGAGAGCAATAGTGGGGTTAAAATCAGGTTAATAGGAAAACAAAAAAAGTTACTATAATATATCCCACTATTTTTTAATTTAGTTTTCGTTTAATTGAAAAAAAAATAGAATAATTATTTTTAAAAAGTGTGGAGATTGAGATAAAAGAGACATTGTGATAGAACAACACAGGTCAGAACTGAACAATTAAAGCATCATTTTGTTTCACCACCAGGTAATCTAACATAATAGTAGTCACCATAGTGCCTCTTTCCTTGATTTGAGTGTAACTTCATATACTATAGAATCAATCACATCAAGACAGTGTGAAGCCATTCAAGAGAATGAAAGAATTACAGGGTATTTAGAATCAGTTAACAGAAAATGAACAATGATTTCTGTATTATCTCTTTGCCTGTAAAAATTTTATTTATACTATCACGTAAAATATATTAAGATACAACATGTTAAAACGAGTGGAAACATGTACAACTTGATGGGAGTTCCAAATAAGATGATATTAAATCAGCACTAGCATTTATGATGTGTTATTTTCTTCAGAATAGCTATTTGTACTATCACCGATACTAAAATTGAAAAACCCAGGGTAAAACCATTGCACTTAATGAGTGAAAACATTATATGTATTCAAACCAATATGATTGGGTATCACAATTACCACATACTTCTATGTATTATCATTTCTTATACTAGGGAATATATTTGGTATTTTTACATGTGAGTTTGATTTATTTCACTTATGAGTATGGTCTCAGTCTGCGTCCATTTATTTATATGTCAATGTGATCATTCTTTATAGCTGAGTAGTACTCCATTGTATAAAAACACCATAAATTTTTTATCAATTCCTCAGTTGATGGACACTTAGGTTGTTTCCAAGATCTGGCTATTACAAACTGTGCTGCTATAAATATGGGTGCAAATATATCACTGTGGAATGATGGTTTCAGTTCTGTGAATATGCCTAGAAATAGAATAGCTGGGTCAAAATGTGCTTCCAGTCCCAGCTTTCTGAGAGATCTCCAGACTGACCTCCACAATGGTTGTACCAGTCTACACTCCCACCAACAGTGCAGGAGAGTTCCTTTGTCCCAACAGCATCTCCAATATTTGTTGGTGGTGGTTTTCTTGATCTTGGTCATTCTTTCAGGAGTGAGACAAAATCTCAGTGTGGTTTTAATTTGTATTTCTCTAATGACCATTGATGGTGAACATTTTTTCATGTATTTATTTTTCATTTGTATTTCTTCATCTCAAAATTGTTTATTCATCTCAGATGCTCATTTTTGGATTGTATCTTTGAATTTTGGTAGTCTCATTTTTAAAAATTCTTTATATGTTTTAGACAGAAGTCCTCTGTCTGAGGGGCAGTTCACTAAGATTTTTTCCCAGTTTGTGGGTTTCTTTTCACTATACTGGAGATTTATTTTGATGTGCAGAAACTTTTTAATAAGAAGTGATCCCAATTATTGATTCTGGAAAGCATTTCCCATGGGGTTTCAGTCCTATTCATCAATTCTCTACCTATTCCTATGTCTTCAGGGTTTTTACCCAATTTGTCTTCCAATAGATTTAGTGTTTCTGTTTTAATATTTAGATCTTTGATCCATTTAGATTTTATTTTAGTACATGGTGATAGGCATGAGTCTAATTTTAGTTTTAGGCATATGGACAGCCAGTTTCTCACCACCATTTATTAATGAGAATGTCATTCTTCCAGTGAACATGTTTGGCCCTTTTATCAAAGATAAGGTAGTTGGGTGTGTTTGTAGTGGTGGTTGTATCTTCTCATCTATTCCACTGATCTTCAGCTCTGTTTTGGTTCCAGTACCATGTTGATTTTACTACAGTTGCTTTGTATTATAACTTCAAGTCAGGGATTGTGGTACCTCCTGCCTTGCTTTTGCTGCCTCTAACTGTCTTTGCTATTCTAGGTTTCTTCTCACTGCAGATGAATTTTAGGGGTGATTTCTCAAGTTCTATGAGGTATGTTGATGCTATTTTTATCGGAATTGCATTGCATCTGTATAAAAGTTTAGGGTTAGGGTTAGGGTTAGGTTTAGGGTTAGGGTATAGGAATGCTATTGATTTTTGAGTATTCTGTATCCAGCTACATTACTGAATTTGTTTATTATATCTAGGAGTCTTTCAATGGAGCTTTGGGGATCTTCTATATAAAGTATCATGTCATCTGCAAATAATGGTAATTTAACTTCTTCTTTTCCTGTCTTTACGCATTTTATTTCTCTCTGTTTTCTAATTGCTCTGCCCAGTATTTCCAGTAGTATATTAAATAGGAGCTGTGATAAGGGACATCTTTGTCTTGTGCCTGATTTTAAAATAAAGGCCTTCAGTTTTTGACCATTTAGGATGGTACTGGCTGTTGTTTTGTCATTGCCAGCCTTAATTATATTGAGGTAAGGACCATCTATTCCAATTTTCTGCAAGGTTCTTATCATAAATGAATGCTGGACCGTATCAAAACCTTTTTCTGTATCTATAGTAATGATCATGTGATCATAACTTTTGGCTCTATTGATATGGTGTATTACATTTATTGATTTACATATATTAAACAATCTCTGCATGCCTGGGATGAATCCCACTTGGTCATGGTATATGGTCTTCTTGTTGATTTGCTGCATCCTATTTGCCAATATTTTATTGAGGATTTTTGCATCTTTGTTCATTAGGGAGATTGGTCTGTAGTTCTCTTTTTCAGTTGGATCCTCCTCTGGTTTTTGTACTAGAGTAATATTTGCTTATAGGAACAATTTATGAAGGATTGCTTCCCTTTCCATTTCCATGAAGAGTTTGAGGAGTGTTGGCATTAGGTCGTCTTTGTATTTTTTGTAGAATTCTTCAGTGAATCCGTCTGGGCCTGGGCTCTTCTTTGTAGGTAACGATTTTTTTACGTTTTCAAATTTCATTAATAGAATTTGGGTTATTCAGTAGTTTTACATCTTCGTCACCTAGCTTTGGTACTTCATATGCTTTAGGAATCGCTGTCTATTTCTTCTGTGTTATAAAACCTTTGAGAGTAGACGTTTTTGAAATACGTGTTGATGATCTTCTGTATTTCAATAGGGTCTGTAGTAATTTCACATCTTTTATTCCTTGTTGCATGGACTTGAACATTTTCTTCCATTTTTTAAATAAGGTTGGCTAGGGGCTTTTCCATTTTATTTATTCTTTCAAAGAACCAGGTCTTTGATTCATTGATTTTTTTTTAGTCTCTATTGCATTGATTTCTGCTCTGATTTTTATAATTTCTTCTCTTCTTTTGGCTTTGGGCTTGACTTGCTCTTCTTTTTCTAGATGTTTGAGGTATAACATCAGCTTATTTATTTGTATTCCTTCTGTTTTCCTAATGTGGGAACTCGTGCAATAAATTTTCCTCAGAGGACAGCTTTCATTGCATCACACAGGTTCTGGTACATTGTATTTGTGTTTCCATTTGTTTTTAGGTATTGTGTAATTTCTTCTTTAATTTCCTCTGTGACTCACTGATTACTCAAGAGTGTTATTCAGTTTCCATGTGTTTGTGGGATTTTTTGCAGTATCTTTATCATTAATTTCTAATTTCATAGTGGTATGGTCTGATAGCATGCAAGGGATGATTTCAACCCTTTTGCATTTATTTAAATATGCTCTGTGAATTAATATATGGTCTATTTTAGAGAATGACCCATGTAATACTGAGAAGAATGTGTATGTTGTTGTTGTTGGGTGGAATACTCTGTATATGTGTATTAAGTCCATTTGTTCACAGGTGCGATTCAGTTCTTTTATTTCTTTGTCATTTTCTGCCTGGTTGATCTGTCCATTGGTGTCAATGTCCTGTTAGAATCGTGTTAATGCTAATTTGATTTTTCATTTTTGTTAGTTCTTTTTTTATATAACTGGGTGCTCTGGAGTTTGGTGCATATAAATTTAAGATAGTTTTCTCTTCCTCTTTGAGTTTTCCCCTAATCTGTAGGTAGTGACCTTCTTTATCCCTTCTGATTATTATTGGCTTGAAGTTCACATTGTCTGCAAACAGAATACCTACCCCCCTGGGTTTTTCTTTGTTTTTTTTTTTTTTTTTTGGTTCCTGTTGCATGAAGTATTGTTTTCCATCCTTTGACTTTCAATCTGTGAATATCCTTTTGGGTTTAGATGGGTTTCTTGTAGACAGCATATGGCTGGATTTTGTTTCTTAATCCATTCTGCCAGTCGGTTTCTTCTAATTGGTCCATTGAAACCATTTACATTAATGGTTAGAACTGTTATATATTGGTTTATTGTTGACATGTTATCTTTCTGCTGTTGCATCTTTATCTTTCTGCTCTTTTTAACTGTCTGTTTTGGTTAGTGGTTTTTTCCTAAATGTATCTAGGCTGTCTTTCAGTATTCTTTGCAGGGTTGGCTTGGTGATCATGAAGTTTTTCAGCTTTTCTTTGTCATATAAGTATCTTATTTCTCCATCAATTTTGAAGGACAGTTTTGCAGGGTACATCAGTCTAGGTTGGAAATCATTTTCCTTTAGGATCTGAAATACTTCGCTGCATGCTCTTCTTGACTTTATTGTTTGTGCTGAGAAGTCTGCTGTGATTCTGATAGGTTTTCCTTTATAGGTGATCTGTCTCTTCTCTCTGACAGCTTTTAATATTCTATTCATTTGCTCAATTTCTGGGATGGTCATTATTATATGTCTGGGTGTAGTTTTATTTTGGTTACGGCTATTTGGAGTTCTATATGCTTCATTGATCTTGATATCAGTTTCCAGTCTTGTGTTTGGGAAATTTTCAGCTATTCTCTAAATGTCCTCTTGACACCCTTTATGTTGTCCCCTTCTTTTTCATTTATCCCTATAAACCTTATGTTGTTCTGCTTTATGTTATCTTGCAGGTGTTGAATAGTTATTTCCAGATTTCTTGTTATTTTTAAATGATCTTTCCTTTCCTGTTCACTGGCTGCAATCTTGTCTTCTAGGTCTGAGATTCTATCTTCATATTCATTGAGGCAGTTTTTACAACTTTCAACGGGGTTTTTGATTTCCTGTATCTCACTTTGCATCTGCTTTATGTATTCTGTTTGTTTCTTATAGAGTTCATCCAGGGATTCTATCTTTTTGTTTAGTTCCTCCAATTTTTTAACTGTGTCTTCTTTAGATATGTTCAGAATATCCTTCATTTCTTTTAACATTTATTTTTTTACCTACCAGATTATTTCTAGTTTGAATTTCTTTAATGCTTCCCAAAGTTGCTTCTTTATTTCAGTTATTATTATTTCAGGTATTTCAGTTATGTGGAATGTGTTTTCTTCTATGCACATGGCTCCTAGGCTTTTTGGGGATGGGATGGATGTTTGAAATTGTATTTTGGACTTTCATTTTGTCATTTTGCTGTATTTTCAAGCTTCAAGTGTTGTTCCAAGTGAGGAAGCGAGTTCACCCAGGTTGGGATGGGATTCCATGACTTGGCTGAACTTGCTGGCAAGGTAGGGAGTTCCCCCAGACTGGAATTGGAATCTGTTCCTCGGCCCCACTTGCTGGTCCTGGCAGGAATCTGCAGGCTCGGCCCCAGGTGAGGAAGAGAGTTACCCCAGACTGGGAAAGGATTCTGTGCCTTGGCCCGACTCCCTGGTTCTGACTCGCTGGTCCTAATTCACTGGTCCCAGTGGGCAACCACCTGGTCCCCAGGTGATGAAGGGAGTTCCTCCAGACTGGGATGGGATTCCGTGCCTTGGCCTGACTCGCTGGTCCTGGCAGGAAACCACGGGTTCAACATCAGGTTTGATTATTAACTGCTTTCACACCCTACAAAGTCTTCAAAGTTGTGTTTTTATAAAAATAGCTATATAATGTTATGCTTAATTATAAAGTCCCTGATGATGTGGACAATTCTATTGAAAATAACAAGAGAAAGCATAGTAAGTACTGTATATCACCTAATATTGTGTTCTTATATGTCTCTTTCATATCATGTTTTTCTAGGAATTTGTTTTGTTGTCTTATTTTGATCTGTTTTCCCCCATAACACAGAAAGGATAGATATACACATAGAGATTCACACATCGGAAGAATTTCTAACCTATTTATTGGAACAAATAATATAATGCATAGTGTAATGAACAGATACTCTGAAGAAGTGACACTAAGAAACCCAATGCTAATTCTGTAGCATTATGATATAAAATTGAGCAATACTATTATTCACTGTTCAGAGTGATATTAGTCTAGTCTCAGCTGTGACTTAGTTTTTCCAGTAGACTACAGGTAGTATAAATATGACAGTGATGCTAATGTCACAAGGCCATCACTAGTACACTATTATGTTCATTAGATTTGATGTATTTATCTTTTTGAGGATGCATGTTGCTATGAAGTTTAGGCTGGCTTTGAGTCACATTATAACCTAGAGTGGTCTCAAACAAGTCTCCTTCCTTAGTGTCTCAAGTACTGCACTCCACACAAGAGCCACCACACCTAGTTTATATTTGGTATATTTAGTGCATATTCAGGATATTTTATTTCAACTGTTTTTGTTGTTAAAGTATTTCCATATTTTACCTCCAGCATTTGTAGAAACTTCGGGCTTATTGAGGTGGTGATGTGCATATCACCAGCCTCATGACATGGTCTGCTGGGTTCAGAGCTGTCAGTGTACTGCAGTGAAACATAGCTGTACATAACTGTTTCTTTTTCTACTTTCCTTAGAACAGATTTTTAAAATTTCCATGGATAATCACAGGGTCAATAACCCTGGCTAGAGTTTCATGCAAATTCTCAAAGTTAATTACCATGTAGCACTGACCTGAAGATACTCTCTGTCATCTGAGAGTCTTTATAGTCCTTTCTGTACATACACTTTGTGCCTGAGCCAGCACCTGCTGTGGGTCCCAGAGTCTGCTGCAAAGCCATGGAACACATAGCTTTGTGACCGCCTCTAGACTGGTGTCCTAAATGCCACTCTGCTGAGGCAGAGAACAGCTTCTGGCAGGAGGCCAGAGGCTCTGAGGCTCTGAGACAACACAGGTTTTTCTTTGTGAATACAGATAATCTTATATTTCTGTAAGACCGACAGCTCTGTCCCATATTTCTAGCCAGGAAGACAGAACAGGAATTTGGAGACTGTCGATTCAACAGGGGTGCTGCCCTTCTGCTCCGCCAGCCCATCTTGGGTGGGAACCTGAGTGTGGCCCAGGCTTGCATCCCCCCTGGACCTGCACCTGCCCATGAGAATGTGCCCTCAGGGCATGTTAGACCTAGTCACACTTGACTTAGGGCAGGAATTGTGTTAGGGGGATTCACAGTGGTGGTTAGGCCTTAATGTTACTCTGCTGGACTGAGTGACTCCGAGTGGCTTGTGGCTGAGTCTAGTAACACCTGTACTGGTCTCTCTCCTGCCTCTGGGTGCCAGAAGGCTAGGGACAGGGAGCCCTGTCCTTTAATGCCCTTGTCATTTGGCATTTGCCCGCAATCATCCTGAAGGCTCTGGGATGAGTGAACCATTTTTTCAGCCATTCCCACATTGTCTACCTATGTGGTATCCTGAGGCTGGGGTCCCGTGTCCTGGGAAAGCAGCATAACCTGCTCCCTGTTCACTGTCTTGAGCCAACTGTCTGTAAAGACCGATTGTCACCAGACCAAGGTGCCTGGTGACATAAGCCTTCAGAGGTCTGTTTGGACCTATCGCCAAGGAAGTGAGGTCATGCACTGGGCTCCACAGTTTGGCCTTCCTCTGTGATATCACCTTTTTGTTGTGGAACAAATCTATGTCCTCCTTAGAAACAACAAGTTAAAATGCTAGAAAACTGAGTATACTTTTAGACTTTGTTGCACTTCGAAGATTTTAATGCAGCAAACATGTAGATGCTTCAGATGTGTCAGGCTGGGTGCCAAACACAAATGTCCATCCAAAGGGTCCATTGTCTCGGAGGATGAAAGACGCATTGTCTTCTGTTAAAGATTTGTCAAATGTTAGGATGACTTCCTTTCTTGGCTTATGTTAGTTTCATTTCAGTTCCATTAGGAAGCAGAATACCCATAATAATTTTACCAAACAATGTGAAGGTCTCATGTTATAAACCCCATATATCCAGGGCAGGAGGATTCATAGCCAGTTTTACTCTCACATGCTTAGGAATGATTATTTATTCATCCTTAGATGTTCAACTCAGCTATACACTGTAGTGCTCCAAACTCTGACCTCCAGGGAGGGGGGACAGCAGGTGGTGAGTACAAGGTTAGGTGACATCATCACCCCATACTGATGAAGGACACATGTGCCTCACACCTGGGGAACTTGTCTCCTAGCTGCTGCTGTCACTTCCTTTCCTCCCATCCCAATCAGACAATAGGCTTTGTGTCCCTGATGGGTAGTTTCCCTTTCCTAGAGGTGATGGTGCTGAGCCTTTCCAGTTGTAATACTGTTTGGTTGGTCTCCTTGAAGCAGTGTTTCCATGCTGGGCTCTCTCTGTGTTGCCACCACCCACTGGTATGTGGCTGAACCAAGCACATGCACCTGTCACCCATCTTGTGATGGCCATTTTTTATGTTTTTGGGTCGGACTTCAAAAGGAAGCTGCCACACTCATTCTTATACAAGCATTTAAATGGATACTGATATTTATTTCAAAGAAAATGCATCATATTGCTGGTGTAAGGATAACTTAGAAATTCTTGCTGTATCTTTGGAAGCAGATGTTTAAAGCAGAGTTATGTGGTTCCTTTTTTATTTTGTTTTGTGTTATTATGCTATACTATATTATGCTCTGTTATGTTATATTATGTTATATGTTGATGAGGATTTTGAAACCCTGCAGGGTGTTTTCAGTACTTTCTGATTTGGTTTTGTATAACCAACTTAATGAACTTTGAGAAAATCAAAAACTTTGACGAGTTCTGTTTTAGAGAAAATTTAAAGAGGAAAACACAATCAAGGATGTTGTTGCACACCTGTCATTCCAGGACTCCGAAGGCTGAGGCAGAAAGTTTGTGGTGAGTTTTAGGTCATCCTGGGCCTCAAGGAAAGATCAAGGCCAGACTGAATTGCATAGCAAAATCCTGTCTGAAGAAAAAAAGAAAGAAGAAAGAGAGCAAAAAAATGATAAAAATGAAAAGTCAAAAATAGACTTTCTAGTGAGAAATATTTGTGAGGTTCTCTTTAATGTGTACTTTAGTCAGCACACCTAGAATAAGGTTTACCATCATGGAGACATTGATGTGCTTCCTGGTGTTTGTACTCTTTCAATTTTTTAAGGCTTTTTATTTAGATGACTGCAGATATGCTGCTGAATATATCCTCTTAGGATTTGGGTAGTTCAGTATGAAGAGATTTTGATCATTCTGGTTTTTGTTTCTGTCGTAACTTTATATTTAGTACCAGAATTTGAGCAAGGGATTACTATTTTTATTTTGAAATAATAATAAGAATCATATAAAGATACACTTTTTAAGTCTATAAAGAGATAAAATAAGTATAGATTAATAGTGATTAATGTACCTTGTTCAGTGACTTCTGAGATTTCTTAAAGATCAATATTTTCATACATTTGTAAAAGCTTTGGTTTGGTACAAATTTTAAGACATGGTCTCACTAATTTTCTAAATGTCCCAGGCTAGGCTTAAACCTTTCCTCATCATTCCTCACTCTCCCAGAGTGCTGCGATTACAGGTGTATAATATCCTGAGTTGGCAATTGGTAGCAATGTTGTGTATTCATGCAATAAAATGTTTGACTTTGGTCTTCAGACACTTTGTAGAACGAATCACTCTAGTTAAGCCACTTTGCTACCCTGCAGCTTCTTTCACAGTCAGTAGGAGTGAAAATCCCATTAACACTCTTAGTAGATTCTCTGCTTTTCTAATTGTGGTCAGCAGGCACTTCAGAAGATCACTCCAAATGCCTTTGGCACTAAGATTGAGGCTTTGTGTCTTTGAAGCACATTCTCTTTTTCTTTGATCCCTCATGGAATTTGATGATTGTTTGAAGTCAAATCACAAGAAAGGTGGGAAGGTTAAAGTTACATGGGGCACACTCCCCTTCAGAAGGCCAGGCCAGTGTAAAAATTTATTTACGCTCCTGGTGTCAGTTGCAATGTTTTTTGTTTTTGTTGTTGTTGTTATTGTTGTTCAATTTCTAAAATACAGAGCTTTGCATTGGCTTCTTTGTCTTCACCTTTTAACACTTTTCTTGTTTTGAGCCAGGTCCTTAATAAATAAATTGCTGAGGCTCACCTTGAATTTGTGATGCTCCTGACCCTGCCTTCCAGACTGCTAGGATTACAAGCCACACCAGCAGACCCAGTCTCATCATAGTGTTGTTAAAAACTTATTGGCTGCCCTGCTGCTGCCTTTCTCACCCGGGGCCCATACTATGACCACTGGGGACTGGAAGGTGCACATCCAGTGGAGTGGAGGTGGGCCCTGCTGCCGCCTCGCCCACACAGGACCCAACTACCTCTGCTGGAGACCAGAAACTGAGCGTCCGGCCAAGGGGAGGCCGGCCCTGCTGCCACCTCTCCCACCTGGGGCCCATACTACCACCGCTGGGGGCTGGAAGGAGCACATCCAGCTGAGGGGAGGCCAGACCTGCTGCCGCCACTCCCGCCCAGAGCCCATACTACCACCTCTGGGGACCAGAAGGTGTGCATCCAGCTGAGCAGAGGTGACTCCGGTCTGGCCCTGAAACTGTGCAAATTGAGGAAGCTTTAGGTCTACCTGAGAGGAGCGTGGCAAGCCTCTTTTAATCCAGGGGATCTGCTGCCAAGGAGGGAGCTACTCAAAGAGGAGTCCCAAGAGCCCAGGACATAAGAGTCAATTTACAACACAACCAGGGGAAACTCTGAAACAACACTTGAAACACAGTAATATAAGGAAATCACAAAACAAAAGACCAAAATGCAATCTCAAACACCAACCCATCCCCCCAAGAAAGCCTAGGAGCAATGTACATAGAAGAAAATACATGCCATATACCTGAAATACCTGAAAAAATAGTAATAGAAATAAAGAAGCAGCTCTGGGAAGCCTTGAAAGAATTCAAACTAGAAATAATATATCAGGTAAAAGATGAAATAATAAAAGAAATGAAGGAGATGCTGAACATATCTAAAGAAGTCACAGCTAAAAAATTGGATGAACTAAACAAAAGGATAGAATCTCTGGATAAACAATATAAGAAACAAACAGAATATATAAAACAGATGCAAAGAGATATACAGGAAATCAAAAGCAACATTGAAAGTTGTAAAAACCGCCTGAATGAATGTGAAGATAGAATTTCAGTCCTCGAATACAAGATTGCAGCCAGTGAACAGGAAAGGAAAGATCTTTTAAAAATAACAAGAAATCAAAAAATAACAATACAACACCTGCAAGATGACACAAAGAAAAACAACATCAGGTTGATAGGGATAAATGAAAAAGAAAGAGACAATACAAAGGATGTCAAGAGGATATTTAGAGAATTAATTGCTGAAAACTTCCCAAACATGAAATTGGAAACTGATATCAGGATCAATGAGGCATATAGAACTCCAAATAGCCATAACCAAAATAAAACTACACGCAGATATATAATAATCACCATCCCAGAAATTGAATAAAAGAATAGAATATTAAAAGCTGTCAGAGATAAAAGACAGATCACCTATAAAGGAAAACCTATCAGAATCACAGCAGACCTCTAAACACAAACAATAAAGGCAAGAAGAGCATGGAATGAAGTATTTCAGACCCTAAAGGAAAATGATTTCCAACCTAGACTGATGTACCCTGCAAAACTGTCCTTCAAAATTGATGGAGAAATAAGATACTTCCATGACAAACAACAGCTGAAGAAATTCATGATCACCAAGTCAATCCTGCAAATAATACTGAAAGACAGTCTAGACACACTTAAGAAAAAAACACTTTACAAAGCAGACAATTAAATAGAACAGAAGGATAAAGATGCAACAGCACAAATATAACATGTCACTAATAAACCAATATATAACACTTAAAATCATTAATGTTAATGGTCTCTTTTTTAAAAATTTTATTTAAAAGGAAAAAGAGAAAAACACAAAACAAAGCAGTGTAAGGGTACATGTAATACAGAACTACAAAAAAAAAAAACAAAAAAAACAAAAAAAAAACAAAAAAACAAAAAACCTAACCCTAACTCTAAGGACTTCTATCTAAAACATACAAAGAATTAAAAAAAATCAGACCCCCAAAATTCAAAGACCCCATCCAAAAATGGGCATCAGAGATGAATAAACAGTTTTCAGATGAAGAAATACAAATGGCAAATAAATATATGAAAAAATGTTCAGCATCACTAGTCATTAGAGAAATGCAAATTAAAACCACACTGAGATTCCATCTCACTCCTGAAAGAATGGCCAAGATAAGAAAACCACCAATAACAAATGCTGGAGAGGCTGTGGGGAAAAAGGAACACTCCTGCACTGTTGGTGGGAGTGTAGACTGGTGCAACCATTGTGGAGGTCAGTCTGGAGATTTCTCAGAACGCTGGGACTGGAAGCACCATTTGACCCAGCTATTCCACTCCTAGGCATATTCCCAGAAGAACTGAATGCATCATACCACAGTGATATATGTGCACCCATGTTTATAGCAGCACAATTTATAATCGCAAGATCTTGGAAACAACCTAAGTGTCCATCAACTGAGGAATGGATAAAAAAGTTGTGGTATTTTTGTACAATGGAGTACTACTCAGCTATAAAGAATGATCACATTAAGACATTTATAAATAAATGGACGCAGCTCGAGACAATACTTATAAGTGAGATAAATCAAACTCACCTGTATAAATACCGAATAGTTTCCCTAGTGTAAGAAACGATAAAAATACATGAAAGTACGTGGTAATCATGATTCCCAGTCACACTGGTTTGAAGCCATACAAAGTTTTCACTCATTACTTGGAATGGTTTTAATTTGGGTGTTTTTATTTTATTGTCTGTGATACTACAAATGACTATTTTGAAGAGAATAAGAGCATAATAGCTAGCGCTGATTTAATATCATCCTGTTTTGAAGCCCCATCAAGTTTTTGTTCATTTGTTTCCATTGGTTCTAACATGTGGTACCTTATTATATCTTAATGTATGCGATAGTATAAGCAAGTTTTTTATAGACAAAGAGATAATATAGAAATTGATGTTTTGTTTTTGCTAGCTGGTTCTAAATTCCCTGCAACAATTTCATTCTCTTGAACGGTCTCTCACTGTCTTGATAAATTTGCTGCTATAGTATACGAAGTTAGACTCAAATATTTCAAGGAAAGAGTTACTATTAATGTCAAGCTATCTGGGTTTGAAACACAATGATGGTTAAATTTTTTGATTCTGACCGGTGTTGTTATATTGATATGTTCTTTTTTTTTTAATCTCAGTCTGCCCCCTTTTTCTTTCCTTTTTTTTAAATTAATTTATTTCTTAGTATCTTTTAACTAAGGGAAAATTAAATTTAAAATAGTGTGATAGATTATACTTATTTATTGTTTGTTTCCCTATTAACCTGATTTGAACCCCTGTAGTGTTCTCCATATCTAGTTCTGACTGATTTTATTATATTCTGTTTTGCTTAATAGTATCAAGTTTGAGGGTATAGGCAACCATTTGGAAGGCAACCAGATATTCTATGATGCCCATTATTATTTAACTATTATCTTCTTTGGAATCCTGTAAGCTCTCTAATGTGGTTTTATTGGTCTTATGTACAGTTTTGTTCAATTCTTTTGTACTAGCTGATATAGGCTACTCTTTTTAGGATAACAAGAGGAATAATGATAACCATTGTTGATCACCTAGTAAACCCCCCCTTTATTTTTTTTATTTTTAATTTTTTTTTTTTTCATTTTATGCTATGTCCATCCTCCTGATCTAAATGACTCTGTTTTGCTTTGTCACATTGGGTTTTTCTTTGGTCCGTCTTGCTTTGTTTTTTGTTTTTTTGGCCTTTTTTTTCAAACTTTTTCTTTTCATCTTCAAAGAAAAAAATTTAAAAAAAACCTGTGGAAGTAATGGAAACTAAAATGCACAATTGTTAGTGTAAAAAAGAGAGGAAGGAAAGTGATCTCAAGGATATACCTGCAAGTTTATTTAAATGTGTAGGAAAGAGAACCATATTGCTGAATTTTTCTTGGATGATTGAACAGAACTGACTGCAATCTCACTGTATTAATCTCCACTTTGTATGGTTTAATTTGGTAATCTGGACAGCTGTTTGTAAGTTGACAATGTGTGATCTATTAACTGGTGAATTCTTGCTGTATGTTTTCTCTTTTGAAATTCTGTGTTGCTTCTAGCCTTTTACTGTCTTGCTTCATTTAGTTTTGTTTTTCTCTTTAAAAACAAAAAACTTATTGGCTGAGCAAGGAATCGTGAAAATGCCTGTAATGCCTGTACTCAAGTGGCTGAGGCAGCAGGGTTCCTGGGAGTTCCAGACAAGCCTGCAACATATTCTGTGTTCAGCTCAGACTACAATGACACAGGGAGACCCTGACTATAAAAAGAAAATGAAAAAATAGGGAAGAAAAGAAAGGAAAGAAGAAACAAAATAAAATTCCTAGTGATTTTGTCACTTGGTGTTCATCTGGGCAAGCTGTTTTAGTCTGTGGTCCTTTTCTTCCAGTGTAAAACCCTTTTGACTACTGTTACTTTATAGTACCTGGAAACTAGTATTTTGATGCCTCTACTTTTAATGTTCTTTCTATGGCTATAGGATGACTCTTTGTACTTCCTTGTGAATTTTCATATTTTTTTTTTTAATGTTTCTAGGAAAATGGCACTGATACTTTGACAGGAATGGCGCTGAAACACCTGGTTGCTCTGGGTAGCATGTACATTATAACATGAATTCTTCCCATCCCTCATCACAGTATGGCTTTTCTTCTGTTAGTGCTCTTCTACTTATTGCATTCCAAGAAGATGTGAGTTTGCTTCAGTTTCCCTAATCATTAGTTATTTTTGATTATTTGTGAAATGAATTGTGTTCTTTGTATTTGAGGCTACAATTTGTTTGTAGTATGTAGTAATGAATTGATTAGGGCATGTTGCTCAAGTATCCTGCAAATTAAGTGATTTGTGAATTTGTTCTATAAGGTTGTCAACGGAGTTTAAATTTCTTATATACAATGCTGCACCCTCAGGAGAGCTGCAACAACAATTAATTCTTCCTTTCTGCTTTGGAAGGCTTTGCTTTCTCTTTCTGGATTAAATTCTATGGCCAGGGCTTCGAGTACTGTATGTTGAAAAGAGTTGCAAGCCTTGTCTCCTTCCTGACCCTAGAAGCTAAGCTTGCAGCTTGTCAGCCCCTGAGCACCATGACAAGGGTGGAGTTTGTCATGCTGTGCTGAGGTCCATTCCTCCTACTTACAGTGTATGAATGATTTTTATCATGAAAAAACAGTGACCTTTTGAGGTTCTCAAAGCTGTTTTTCCAAATCTCTTCAGGGGTTAGCTGTGCCTTATGCTGTGAATGTGGTAAGTGACACTTAATAGTTTGTGTGATAGGGAACATTCTTGCACCACTGAGATTGAGCCCAGTGTTGATTTTTTTTTTGTCTTTTTCCTTTTTAGCGGTACCAGGGATCGAACTCACGACTGCCTGCTTGCAAGGCAGGTGCTTATGCCGCTGAGCTAAATCCCCAGCCCCGAGGTCAGTGTTGATTATGTTGTTTAATTTTGAACATGCTGGTGAGATTATGTGTCAAACATTTAGCTGAATACTTTTGTGTGTGTTCCTTAGGAATATTAGCCAACAGAGTGTTTTCATTTATATTATTTTTAACACATTATTGTCTGGCTTCATTCTCAGGATTATTTTGTCACTTAAAAGAAGTTGATGGTGGTTTTTCCTTCAACTTGATTGAAGAATTGAAAAACAATCAGTATTTATTCTTTATTGTATACTGCATAAAATTCACCAGTGCACTTATTGTATCCCAGCTTTGTTGTTGTTATTAAGCAGCTGTGATGTTTACCCGTTGCCTGTGCTCCTTATTGCTCTGTTAATCAGACTATTTGCTTCTGATGCATGTGGTTTGGGGACATCAATGCTCACCACATATCCTTTAAGGTTCATGTCACATTTTATTTACGGATGCTACCATTTACTTTTGTATCTTCAAACTATCTCCATAATATATAATTTTGTGAGTAACTTCTTTCAGTTACTCAGTTTTTAATGCACACTCTTGCAGGGTTTGTTTACTGCTGGAGGAAACTGGGGCTGGTGAGGGCCTGGTCTCTTATTTAAGACTTTGTACCCTGACCTGCCTGCAGTGTCCCCATCTCCTGACCTGCTCCCTGTAAACATCTGTCCTCCTCCATAGATATGGTGAGTCCATATGTTGCAGTTCAGATCTGCACCTGGGTGGAAAACATTCAGTCAATTTGAGCTCTGTAACAGACTGACCTTCTCATACAGAGCTCCTCTGAGTGAGACAGGGGGCCTCAGGGATGTAAGGAGGATCTCAGGAACCATTCCAGCTCTCTCCGGTCCAGTGTGCAGTGTGTGACACTTTCCTTAGAACTCACTGATGGATGAGGCAGCCTGGACTAGGCCTTTTGGGGCCCTGGTTCCTGCTAGGTGCCATGGTGTCCTGCTCCTCTGCTGAACTATCTCTCTGACTTCAGATCTCCACAGAGATCTGAGCAGACTCAGTCTTCCTCTACCAGGCTCTAACTGTATGCTGAGGCTTCAGGTGAAATATCTGCGACCCTCCAATTCATCTTATATACATTTAACCTGGAAACTCCACTTCTAAGGGTCATTATAAAAAATGAGATTGATAAACACCATATTCTCTTCTTAATCAGTTAAGGTGTGGACAGTTAGAAACCATGAATGTACCACAGCACAGCTGCTGAGTTAATTATAAATGACAGCCACTGAAAATGCTGAAAGAAGACCATGTCCTAGGCCAAGTCCATGATCTTTCCTGAGATGGAAGATAGCTTGTGTCCTGGCTCTCTCTCCACCCAGCAGTGAAGAGACACAGGCCTGCACAGCAGGTGAGAACAGGACAGAGGAGCTGGTCAATGGCAGACCTCTCATCCTGGGAGGGAAGCCTTTGGGGTTTCTCCATTTTATTTTCCACTGCATTATTTATAGTGCTCCACTCAATATTACTTCTCTCCTGTTCAATTCACTTAAGAATAAATAGTTGGTATTTTCTTGAATAGGTGAGTGGAAATGGATGATTTAATTTTCTTTTATCTGTAATGTAGGATAAGCATATAGAAGAACATTCAAGCTTCACTTTATAGATATATAAAATAAGGAGTATTTTTATTCAGAAAGGCAACACATCATTCATGACTAACTTTTAAACCCCCAACACATAAAGCCATGTGGATTCCGCTGGGGTGGGTGTCCTTCCCTCCCTACCTGAGAAGTCACTGTGCCCATCTGTGTCTGGTAGAGGACACCCAGAATCTTCTTCAGAGTCTCTTTTTCCAGCAAGGAGGTCTTGAGTCTTCCTGTCCTCAGGCCAAGCAGGGAGTGTGAGCATGCAGAGGAGCCCAGCACATCCTGCCTTACACCCTTTTCCACCACCGCATCCATGCTGCAGCCCTGCAGGCCCAATAAGGCAGCGCCACGAGGGTGTAGCACAGACTCTGCCACCTCAGCCCCAGGGGCCTCAACTCCTGGGTCCTGGCCTCAGCCTCCACCAGGCTCCAGGCTCTGCCATGGATTGGACATTCATAGTGGGCCACACACACCATCAGTGCCTTTGGGCAAAGTCCATTTTCCACAGCGACACTTCCATTCTGCAAATTTTGATTCTTTCCTTTGTAAATGAGGATGAGGCATTGGAGACAAAACCCCACACGTTGGCATTACTTTTTGTTTTTCTTTCTTTTCCTTCTTCTTTTTTCTTCTTCTCCTTCTCCTCCTTCTCCTTCTTCCTCTTCTTCTTCTTCTTCTTCTTCTTCTTCTTCTTCTTCTTCTTCTTCTTCTTCTTCTTCTTCTTCTTCTTCTTCTTTTTCTTCTTCTTCTTCTTCTTCCTCTTCCTCTTTGTCTTCATCTTTGTCTTCTTCTTGGTTTCTTCGATGCTTTAAGTGTGTATTTAGAGGTGTATTTTTCCAAAAACTTTCCTTGTCTTTTCACACCCCAGTTAACTGAAGTTTTTACAGATTTCTACTGCAGTTCACACCCTATGTGTTTGAACACTCAGAATCCATTCTGCAGCTTAGTAGAATGAGTGAAGCAAAGCAGAAACTGAACTTGGGGATGTTACTGTGCCTTCCAACACCCTGACTCATATCTTCTTACCTCAAAAATATGGGCTTCTGTAGCAGCTGAGTCTGCCACAGACAAATCAATTTCCTGCATTTATATCAGACAATCTCATTTCCTCTCAAGCACATTGTATCAGGTTTCTTATGGCCAAACTTGAAGAATTATTTCCAGTACATGAGAGGCTGCCACTGGCTCTGAAATCACAATGGAACATTCTTGTAAACACATAGTCTGATCTACACCCTGGGGACAGAAGCTAAGAGAGGCAGAGATGGCTGGCACAGATAGAAACACCTCAAAATTGTCAAGCAACAGCAGCAGCAAGCAGGAACCAAGTTGCTGAGCTTTCACAATTGGGTGATGGAATCCTGTGGTGGATTGTGCCCTGGGTTTACTGAGGAAGCTCAGTAAATCTAGGTTGCTGCCTCGATCCCCCTTCCTTCAGTGCAATAGATACAGAAAGTCATGCACATGCATCATTTATTTGCAATTTTTCTTTTGCAGTTATGAAATCTGTATTCATGAGAGTCCACATTACTGCCATAGCAGACCCACCCACGGGAATTACCACCATGTCTTGTAAAGGGTCAGTTTATTTCTACAAAATGCAGAATAATGTTCTCAGCCTTGCTTTTCCAGATGTGTGCATTGTGAGTCATTTCTTGAAGGGAAGCTAAACGATTTAGTTTGAGTAAACTTAAAGTGTGTTGCTGTGCTTCTGTGTGACGTCCTTGGTGCCAGAACTGATGAAGGCAATGAGTGGGATCTGCTGGAGATTTAGCTCCAAAGGGACACACTTTGCACAGCTGTGTCAGGCAGGGCTGCCCCTCACATGACTGGCCACCCAGGCATCCAAATGCCCTTTCCCAGTGCTGTCCCTGGCTTTGGGAGGTGCCGGATTGTATTGGAGATACCCAGAGCACTGGCTGGCCCTGGGGAAATATTGTTCTGCAATGAGTTTGTCATCCTTAGCCCTGCACCTCTGTGGGTCTGGGGCCAGGGCAGGGTTTGCCCCAGCTGCAATGAACAGCATCCTCCAGACAGCTCTCCTGTGCATGCTTTAAATGGAGGCTAGGGAGGGTTCCAGTTCCTTCCTGCTTCAGACAGGACTGTGAATCAAACACTTGAATATTTTTGCAGCATTCTGTGTGGCAGAAAACTCTATTCTTCATCCTAGGTGTTCTAGGGAAGGTTGTGTAGAGCTCTGATGGGAGCTGCACGACAGGACTGTGTTCTGCCCCCCATGTTCTCCCCATTGTTATTCAGCACCTGCCTTAAATGGTGCCAGTGGATGGGGAAACAGCACATCTCAGGGATGTGTGTCTGCATGAATCAAGTTTGGGAGGCTCAGTGTTTTCTGTGCCTGTTGGCCTTGTCTGGTGATTCTCTTTGAGTTATAAAAATTTGTCATTTCCCTCACAAAATGGACTCATGAGGCCTCTTTCTCACTTGTAATAAAAACAATTTATCTGACTATTGGTTGTAAAGAAAAGTTTCCTGTTGTGGTTTTTGCATTATTGCTGTTTTTCAAATGCAATGAATCAGCCTTTTGTAGCTCCCTTTGTTTCACTTAAATCATGGAAAACCTTTTCTGACATGAAAAGATGAGTACATACACAATGGTCTCTACATTTTCCATGTAGACTTTGTTTCTCTAGGATTTTCTCTTCTATAAAAGAGCAGTAGCAGCCAGTATCCTCCAGGAATGTTTGGCCAAACAGAAGCTGATGCACTGATATGAAAGACCAGGGTAGTAAATCACAGTGAGAGAAAGGTCAGCAGTGGGTGGGGACTAGCAGAAGAGAACAGGAGTATGGATGGGTCCAACACTGAGCTGAAAGCTGGAACTCAACAGATGTGAAGATTCTACCAATTGACGATGTGCTTACATGTGACTCAACTGAACATGTGGAAACTAATGAAATCTTAACTTAAATTATCTTAGAATTTAATGTTTCAAAGTGCTATAGATTTAAGAGTAGAAATGAAAACTGAGAGAAATGGAAGAGGCAAAGGGAAGGGGAAGCGAAGAGCAGGAGCTTTGCAGGACTTGAGCCCTAAGTGGAGCCCAGGACACCTGCCATGAAGCCAGCAACAGACCTGCCTTGGAATTCCACCAGACCATATATCTGCCCTTAGTTTTCAGGTTGTTCCTGGAGCTGCTGAGGTCATTGGAAGTGGAGCTGGCACAAGATATGTACGTAGACCTTGAGCTCAGTCCCGTGCCAGCCTTGCTTTAGAAAAATCACCAACTGTCCTTGCTCCTTGCAGGCCCAAAATCCTCCCAGGGCCTGTCAGGGACAGCTCTGTGCACCAATGCACCCCAGGCAATCTTCCCATTCTGACCTCACCCCACTCACTTCTGCATGCCTCTGTGTTGCAGGAGGCCCCAAGTCTGAGAGTCTCTCCCCCTCTAAAGTGCCCCGTGTCCACCTCAGAAACCAACAGACACAGGCCAATTCCTTCTCACTGTAGTTCTCATTTTCAGTGAGCTAGGCTTGGCCCAACTCAGTCAGATTAAGTTGGCCTGGTTGTCCCACCTTGTTCAGCAGCTGCTGCCAGGAGCGAAGAAAGGAAACTCTGATCCCAAAGAGGACAGGTGTAAGTAGCACTACAGGTCTGTCCTCCCTCCCAAACTGCCTAACCATAATCAGCCCTCACTTGCTGTCAGAGGTCCCTAGACAGTACTGTGACCACCTGTCCTCCTCTCTGCAGGAAGCCTGAAATGCAGCTCCCTTTTCCACCCTTGTGGCCTGTTGCCTCTGTGAGAATGAGAGTGGAGTCTGCAGTGTTACTCTAATCATGGGTGCTCCACAGGGTGCTGCTCTATAACTATCTGAGAAGTGAGTGGACAGTGGGAGTGCATCCTGCCTGCCTTTCCTCCACCTTCAGTTCATATACTGATGTATCACCCCATCCTGTGAGCCTTTGTGAGTCTCCCTTTCCCCTATTTATGCCCCTGTGTACAGAGGCCAAGAGTTAGGCACATTCACCATAATGTGGGTAGTACCTTGTCTGATCTCCAGGGTGACTGTGTGGACTTCATAACATGGAAGCACAAGAGACCAGTGTTTGCATCTGCTCTGGTCATTGCATCATGTTCAATGCCTGGTACACTGATGATTTAAGGCATGCACCATCTCCCTCCATGATGTCTGTTTGGAACTGGGTCATCTGGCATTCCCCAGAGAGTCTTGCTCTGCATACCATGGAAAAACATGGAATGACTTCCCAGCATCCTTCAGAGGGAAGACAACAGCTCCACCCAAGTGATGTATCCTTGGCAGGAGGCAAAGCTTCCCCACGGGAAAGGAAAACCCGAAATGAAGCCAGAGTCCCCGGTCTGAGAAGACCTAGTTTTAGACCCAACTCCTCCTTCCTACTTCCCTTGTCAACTTAGACAAGACACCATGCCTCTGAGGTCATTTCCAGTGTGTCCCCCTGAACTATGGAGGTCATATTGGCATCTGCTTCCTAGGGACATCATCAGTGGCGAGAGATGACCCTTTTAAAGCTTGTGGGGTGGTGTCATGTGTACACAGTGTTCAGAGTTAGAGGTGAAATCCAAGAAGGGGTGGGAGGGAGGTGAACACATTGCACACAGGCCCAGATCCTGCTGTGTGGTGGTGTAAATGACACTCACCTCCTGGACAGGTTTCCCTGGTGGCATGAGGGGATAGAAGTTAATCCGATCAGCCATCATTATGTTCCCTAAGCATCTCAATTTCTTCTGTGTATTGGTGCTGTGGCCTCAAGTCAGGACCTCACACAGGCTAAGCAAGCACTATGGATGTAGATGCACCCCTAAATCCACCAGCACTGTGCCTACATTCACACCTGTGTGAGTCACCACACCCATGGCAAGGGTGCTCAACTGCTGACAGCTCACCTTCTGATGGCCACATCCTGAGTAGCCCATGTGGGTCACACATAGTGAATTTTGTTCTGGTTTGTATTAGCCTGGCTGAAATTGAGCCCAGGTCCTCACACATGGTAGGCAAGTGCTCTATCCTGAGCTCTCTCCCCAATTCCTTACTTGTTCTTAATGACAGAACATGGCAGATGTGATGGGATGTGACTACCAAGGTTCACACATAAAATGACTGTGACCAACCTCCTGCTCTCTCCCTCCTCTGTTCTTCCTTCCTTCCTCACTGTTTTGTTTTTCCTTCCTCTCTAAATCTCTGACTATCTCTGCATCTTCCCTGAGGAGAGGCTGACTCTTTGCAGAAGGGTAACAGAGAGAGGAGATATCAGACCCCATCCTAACTGTGTTCCTTCCTGTTAGCAAGAGAGAGAGCCTGAGAACAGATTCTACCACAGCAGTGTTTCCACTGAGCCTGCAGCCTGGTCAGGAGAAACTCTGGTGGATCCCCCAGCAGCACCTCCTGAATTCCTAACCCATAGAACCTGAGAGAACTGAAGTTTACCTGTTGTGCCTAAGTTTGCAGCCATGCAATCATCAGTGGTCACTGATCCACTATAGCAGATGTGAGGTTCTGCCCCCACCCGTGTCCCTCCTCCACTCCTCACCTTCCTTATTCTCCCCAGGACTTCTGTTCTTACTTCTCAACTCTTTCTGGATTAAAAAGAATTTTGACTTTGAATCTCTAACTTGTTTGTCCTCTGTCTTCTGCCACACAGACTCAGCTCTGTGCAGCACTAGGGCTGACATGTCTCAGCTTCAGGTATCAGTTCCAGCTCAATGGGGCTGTTCAGACACCCCATGCAGTGAATTCAGCCTCTGTGTTCCCTTGCTTTATTGGGATATAGAACTGGGTCTTCTCTTCCACTACATTCTGCAGTGCTTTGTCCAAATGTCCATTGGGAGTGGAATAACACACATAGTCCTTTGCTGTGGAGATTCTATCATGCTTGGGGGTGAGGCACTAGAGGGTCACATGGGGTTGTCTTCACCTGGGCACTGTCCCCATACACACCACCCTCTAATTTTATATCAACCCTCCTAAGACTGTAATCTTCCAGTTACCTCACACCACCATTGTCACCTGCAGCCCATTGGGCAGGGCAAGGCGTGGACTTAGAACTCACCACTCACTGTCACCAATGCCTTGCCCCAAGCCTGTGCCACTTTATATGCCCACTTGGTTCAAAGACAATGGAAAATTTTTATAACATCCATCGAGTTCAGGAGCTACACCTTAGCTCACACTGAGGACCCCAAGTCCTCAGCTATTTCTTTGTGGGAAACCCAGTGGCCTCTCAATGAGTGATCAACCTAAACTCTCCTGCTGCCCAGCCACCTAGTGGCAGAACAGAACAGACAAGACTTGGGGGAATAACTTTAGCCTGGAGCATTTATAGTGTGGAGCAACCGACCAGCTGGCCTCTGTGAAGGCTGCAGGGGTTTTATCCCAAGGCAGAGCAGAACTGTGATTGAAGACCTCCCCCCCCCTGCCTCTGAGGAATCATGGAGAGCTCTTGGGTCCCTGCCATTTTCCCGGCCTGGGCATGAGCCTGGTAGATTCGAGTTCTGGGCTGGTTTTTACTACCTGGGACCTGATGCCACTGCTGTTTTCCAGTGCTCATTTCCCCCATTTATTTGCCTCCATGGCCATTATGTTTCTTTAGTTATGTACACAAGGCCTCATTATTCTTAATTGGCCTGTGTTCACATGTCTCATTCTTTTACTGAGCTACTGGGGAAGTCTGTCACTTATAGGTGGTGGCATGCTGAGGCAGACTTTATGCAAATTTACTCTGTCCAGAGAAGAGGACATAGGCAACCCTATTCATGACATTGTATGGAAATAAACAACAGGGGATTCAATGAACACCCTGCCTGCAACACTGCACTTTCTATTCTAGACCATAGACTTTACTTGGAAGACAGAGTGCCTCACATTTTAATGGTTGTATTAAAACTACAATACTTTATTTTTGTGATTGTTTTCTTGTTAAGAACTCTTAAATGAAAATTAGTAATTTATCATTACAAATATCTAAATTATAAACATGGGTGTGACACTCCCATGGTGCTGCTCTCTAACAAAGAAAGTGTGTTAGTGTCCTTCATATGAAATAGACATGAGATGAGCTATATATAATTAAATGTATAGCAGTTTTGAGGTGTATGTGTCAATAAAGCTAGGAACATAATTACGAAAATAAAGAAACCTAAGAACTGCAAAAAATTCCTTAATACCTTTGCTATGCCCTGCCAAGAGTCCATGAATACATAAATGAGAAATTGATGCAATCTGTCTGGATTTTCCTTTCTAAGACAAGGTGAGATTAAACAGTTACTTCCAACACACTATGGTAGAGAAGAAACATAATTGCAGTGATATGGAAAAAGCAGGATAGATAAATTACAAGGACATAGGATGAGTGGTGGCCAGGATCTAGTAGGAAGGAAAAGAAAAGAAAATAAATTTGCATAGCGAGTTGATGAAAATGTTCTGGAAGAGGACACTGGTGACGGTTTCACAATATGGAGAATGCACTTAATTGTACCAAACTTGTCACCTGAAACAAGACTAAAGCCTTAAATTTTATTTATAATGATTCTATTACTGGCATATCTCTGGAAAAATAAGAGTAGCAGTAAATAGAATAAGTAAATCTAGAAGAGAGAGGAATGGCAGGTGTGGGTCAAGAGCTACACTCAGGAAAATCAAGAGGTGATTCCTGCAAGTGTGGGTGATTCCCCAGGAGGTTCAGCTCTGCAGCAGGTGGAGAATGGAAAACATGTGCCTGCTCTTGCTGTGGGGCCAGAACTGGTGACTTCTGCAGGTGCAACTTCAGCATGCACTGGAATTGCCTCTGCAGTTGCAGGAGGAGAAAACATCACTGAATTTCCAGGGACTTCTCAGGGCCAAATCTTCCCACTACCTGTCAGAGTCAGCTGTGTGCATGAACAAACCTCCAATAAAGCCTCCCAGACTGCATCCCCACACTAACTGTTGAGGGGTTCATATTTCTGGGCCTCCCATCAACTGAGCACATTGCTGAGTTCTCTAGCACATTCTCTCCCCTCAAGGCCACAACCCACATCCCAGGGTTCCTTAACCTGTGTCTTCGGCTCCACAGCCTTAGGAAACTGCAAATGGTCCATGAGAAGCTTGAGCTGGTGATCCACCTTGGAATTCAGCCCCACTGAGGAGTCAAGTACAGGAGATGTGGACCTGGGGCAGACAGGGAGGCAGGAGAGTGAGAGGTCTGGCCTCTCTTCTCACACTACCTACACAGATTACGTTAGAGAGGGGCACATGGGCCTCTAGCCCAGCAAGTGCAGTGTCTGCTAACACCCTTTCCCAAGTACAGTGTGGCAGTGTGGACCTTGGGATCCCTTAGAGGCTGACAGAATGCTGTGTGGGAAGCAGTCCTTGCTTACTGGTATGGCACCACTCCCTTCTTCAGGGAGGCCTGACACAGTGTCTCCCTGCCCTTCCCCACTGCAGGTCAGCTTAACAAAGACACAGACTGATATCTGCCATGTCTTTGCACTCGAGGGCTCAGAGCTGGTGCTTCATGAATATCTGAGAGTGAGGGGTCATTGGTGTCTATCATGCCTTTCTGCATTGTCTAGGACAGGCAAAGATATGTTGCCCAGTTCTCTTTGCCTCTGTAGAACTCCTCCTGCATGGTCTGTCCCCACATCTAGGTAGGCCTGGGACACAGAAAAATTTCCTTGAGGTGAACAATATCTGTTCTGCTGCCAGGTCTGACCCTGTGGCCTCCAAAGAACATCAAAACTCAAAAGGGCAGTGGTTGCACCTGTTCTGCTTACAGGATCATGGACAATACTCAGAAAAGTGTCTTCACACACGGTGTCTTCATGTGTATTTGTGGCTTGATGACACCCAAACACATTCCAATTATACCTGTGTGCCATAGACACTTTGCCATACCCAAGAATTCCTGCCCTGGGCACACCCCAAGCCCCATAGAATAACTCTCCAATCTTCTTTCCAATGAACAGAACAGTTTTCCCCAAGTGTAGGTCAGTGAGGAGGGGTGGAAGGTCATTCCTGGGAATCAGCACAGTCTCTGTAGCAGGACTTCATGGGGCCAAGGCCATAGCTAATCCCTTTCCATGGAGCCCCCATTTCATTCTCAGTGACCGTGCATGCTGGATCCACTCAGCACCCTACAGTTCAGTGTTGTAAACCAAGGCTGAGGTGCTTGCACATGGCCAGGACTTGAATACATAGGTGGCCAGGTCCCACAGGGCTGCTCAGGTAAGAACTTTCCTTCCCAGTATCTGAACTTTTCCTGGATCAGTGTCTTGAGTGGCTGGTGGTTGAGCCTAGGAATACCTGTTCTGGGTTCCTCTTGTCACTGGGCAGCTCTGGCCTTGGACCAATGAGTCCTGGCCTGAGCTCCCCGTGATAGTTGGGTGTTTCCAGGTGAGCTTCCTGAAGCATCTGGGCAAAGTGAACCATCCATTCGTATGTTCCCACGCGGTTCCCTGACATGTGGTCCTGATGCTGGGGCCACGAGCCCTGGGAAAGCAGCACAGTGTTCCCTGTTCACTCTCTCAAGCCAGCCATCTATGGGGGCCAGCTGTCACCAGACCATGGTGCCTGGCGACCAGAGCCTTCAGAGCTCCATTTGAACTTGTCGTCAGTGGAGTGAGGTCATGTGCTGGGGTCCACAGTTGAGCCTCCCCCTCTGATGCCTCCATTTTTATTGTGAGCTAATCTGTCTCCTTAGAAACAGCAAGTTCAAAAACTAGAAAAATGTGTGTGTGTATTTAGACTTTGCTGAAATTTGAAGATTTTAATGCAACAAACATGCAGATGCTTCAGATATGGCAGGCAGGGTGCCATACACATTTTTCCATCCAAAAGATCCTTTCCCTTGAGGAAGAGGTGTACAGGGTCTTCACATAGAGATTTCTCAAATTTTGTTTTGCCTGTCTTTTCTGGGCTTATGTTAGTTTCACGTTGATTTCATTAAGGAGTATCGAGATGTTCCCAAAATGCCCATAATAATTTTCCTTGAAGGATATGAAATGTTTCATGTTATAACACCCATGTGTCCAGGGGAGGAGAATTCATTACAAGTTTTACTCTCACATGCCTATGAATGATCACTTATTCATCCTTAGATGTTTACCTCAGCCTCACACTGTAGTGCTCTGTACTCTGACCTCCTGTGAGGAAGGACAGCATGTGATGAGGGCAAGGGGAGGTTTTGCAAGGCTGTGGACATTATCACCTATGCTGATGAAAGACACATGGGCATCCATCCTGTGGAACTTGTCTCATAGCCACTGCTATCAATTCCTGTCCTCCCATCCCAAACAGACCATGTGCTTTGTGTCCCTGCTGGGTAGTTTACATTTCCCAGAGGTGATGGTGCTGAGCCTGTTCACTGTTGATGCTTTTGGTTGGTCTCCTTCAAGCAGTGTCTCTGTGCTGGGCTCTCCACATACTGCTTCTTATTGGTGGTGGAGCCACCAGACACTCTCATGGGGCTGAACCCACCAACTATAACTTGTTCATGCATCTGTCACCCATCTTCTGATCCCATTTGTTTTGTTTCTGGGTTGGCCCTGCAAAGACAGCTGCCACAGCCATTCTTTTACACAGTCTTGATTGGACATAGAGTTTTATTTAAAAAAATGTACTTAGATGTGAAATTGCCAGATTATATGTCTTGTGTATGGTTAATTTACAAACTGTTAAGGTACCCTTGGGAGCAATTTTAAAATCAGAGTTATGTTTTTGTTTTCTTTTTGGTACTGGCGATTGAACTTATGACCTCTAGTTTGCCAAGTGGGCACTTATACTGCTGAATTAAAACCCCATCCCTGTTTTCTTATTTCATTTTGCTTTGCTTTTTTTTTTGTTTTATATGCTATGTTATGTATTATGTTATGTTATGTTATGTTACACTATGTTTAGTGTTGGTGAGGATTTTGAGTCTCCTTCAGTGCATTTTCAGTGCTTTCTGATTTCATTTTGTATGACTCACCTGATAAACTATGACATATCACATAATCCTGGGTAATTTAATTTTGGAAGAAATTTAAAAAGGAAATGAGAGCCAGGTTTGGTAGTAAACATCTGTAATGTCAGAAGTTACAAGGCTGAGGCAGCAAGATTGCTGTGAGTTGAGGTCAGCCTGGGCTACAATGTGAGTTCAATGAAAGCCTAAACTTCATAGCAAAACCCTGTCTCAAAAATAAATAAATCAAAATAAAAATTACATTTAAAAAGGTTTAAAAAGTGACAAAAATCATCCATAAATAGACAAATCCAATCTTGGTGAATTTTTCTTACATATGTAGTTTAGCCAGCACACTGAGCATTAGGTTTACCATCAGGTAGACATTGATATACTGCCAAGAAGTCGGACTGTTTCAACTTTTTTGACCTTTTAACTGAGATGAATGTAGATGTGCTACTGAATATACACTCTCAGGATTTGGAGAGCTTAGTAAGAAGAGAATTTGATGGGTTTGTTTATTTTTGTACTAATTTTATATATGGAAGTAGGATTTGAGCAAAGGATTAGTGTTTTTTAAAGACTTTCTTCTCTTCTTTTAATGTAACTCAAGTACATACTAATAAAGACCACATAATAGAAGCTATTGTTAAGTCTATAAAAGGATAAAATACAGAAGAATAATGAGAGAATAACAATGTCTAATGTACTGTGCACAATGATTTCTTGGATTTCTTAATGATCTATATTTTCATATATTTGTAAAATTTGTTAATGTTTTTACAAATTTTAAGCATGATCTCACTAAGATTGTGTTTCCCAGGCCAGGCTTAAACCTTTCCTTATTCAATCTGCCTCCTCTTTCCAGAGTGCTAAGATTGCAGGTGTACATTATCTTGAGCTGGTAATCTTTAGTAATTTTGTGAATTCATAGAATGAAACATTTGGCTTTGATCTTTGCAGAAAGAGTGTATCTAGTTAATCTATCTACCAATTTCCTAACTGGCAGTTTCTTTCACAGTAAGTAGGATTGAAAATCCCATTAACACTGTTGGTAGGTTCTCTGTTTGTAAATGTGTTCATCTTGCCCTTCAGAATATCACTGCAAATGCCTTCTGCACTGGGACTGAAGCTTCGTGTCTTGAAGCACATTCTGTTTATTTTTTTGTTTGTTTGTTTGTTTTTTAATCCCTCATGAATTTTGATGATTGTGTGAAGTCAAGCCGCAAGAAAAGTATGAAACTTAATGCTTCTTGGGGCACACTGCCCTCCACAAGGCCAGGCCAGTGTCAAATGTTATTTTTTTTACCGTCAAAATTTCCAAGGTTTTTGGTTTCACATTCAGTTTCTATGGATTGAATACTGATGTATGTACTTAGCTCCATGACCTTCCACATATAAAATTCTTTTAATTTTCATCCAGGTTCTGGAAAAGTGGCTATATTGCTGAGGCTGTCCTTAAATTTATGATGTTTCTGTCTCAGCCTTCCAGCCTGCTGGCATTACAAGCCACACCACCAGACCCGCTTTCATTGTCTGAGCAAGGAATGGTGAAAGTGCCTGCAATGCCTGCACTCAGGAGGCTGAGGAAGCAGCATTCCTGGGAGTTCCAGACAAGCCTGCAACACACTCTGAGTTCAGCTTAGGCCAGAGCTACACAGGAAGAACTTGACCAAAAATGGAAAAAGAAAAAGAAAGAAAACTAAATGAAAGGCAAGTGAAGGAAAGAGGAGGAGAATGGGAAGGGGACAGGAGGGGAGGGGCAGAGAAGGGAAGGGGAGGGGAGGGAAGGGAAGGGAAGGGAAGGGAAGGAAAGGAAAGGAAAGGAAAGGAAAGGAAAGGAAAGGAAAGGAAAGGAAAGGAAATAGGAGAAAACAAAATTCTTGGTGAGTGTATGAGCTGGTCTCTACTGGGCTGGCCTTTTTAATCTGTGGTCCAGTTCTTGCAGTATAGGACCCTTTTGACTGCTGTCACTTTATTATATACCAGAAAACTATGTATTTTTGTTGTCTCTATCTTTAATGTTCTTTCTATGGCTATAGGATGACTCTTTGTCCTTTCCTGTGAATTTTTGTATTGTTTTTTCTATTCCTAGGAAAATGGCACTGATATTTTGACAGGAATGGCATTTAAACACTTGGTTGCTCTGGGCAGCATGTACATTATAACAACATGAATTCTTCCCATCCACCATCACAGTCTGTATTTCTTCTCTTAGTGCCACTTCTCTCATTGCTTCAATTTCTACAGTTTTCCAAGAACAGGTGAATTTGGTTTAAATTTTACATAAGCATTAATTCTTTTTGATGAATTATGAAATGAATTGTGTTACTTGGATTTGGAACTGCAGTTTATTTGAAGCACACAGATATGAATTCATTATGACATGTGCATTTTGTACCTTGCAACTGAAGTTATTTGTGAATTTGTTATAAAGTTTTTCGGTTGAGTTTTACGTTTCTTACATGAATGGTTGTGTCCTCAGGAAACAGAGACAACTCTTAATTCTTCCTTTCTGATTTTGTAAACCTTTGAGTTCTTATTGTTGACTACATTCTAGGACTAGGACTTCAAGTAGTGTGTTGAAAAAGTCCAAAGCCTGGTCTCATTCCTGATCCAAGAAGCAAAGCTTGCAGCTTGTCGCCCTCTGAGCATGATGTCAGGGATGGGCTTGTTATGTGTATTCTTTGCTGTGCTGAGATTCATTCCTCCTACACATGGTGTGTGAATGGTTCTTATCATGAAAGGATGGTGAACTTCTGAATTTCTCCAAGTGATTTTTCCAAATCTCTCTTGTGCCTCTTACTGTCAATATGGCAAGAGACACTGAGTGATTTGTACAAGTGGAACTGTTCTAATACGACTGAGAAAGAACCCAGTGTTCATTGTGGTGTTTAACTTTTGCAAGTGCTGGTGAATTTAGCTGATAAGTATTTAGGTGAATATTTTTGTGTATGTTCACTAAAGATATTGGCCATTAGAGTATTACCATTTTTTTAATACATTATGGTCTGGCTTTGTCATCAGGGTGAATTCATCATCTAAAAGAAATTGGTGGTGATTCCCTTCACTTGAAAGATGTTGAAAAATGATTAGTATTTATTCTTTTTCAAAATTTTATTTTGAAGGTAGTAAAATACAAAAGAGCAAACAGAACAAAGCAATTCGAGACAATGCAGTGAAATTGGTATAGAACTTCACAGCAGAGTTCCATGATAACAGTAATAGGTACCATAGTCTAACTCATTATCTTCACAATAGATTTCCTTTCAATTAGTTATAGTCAAATCCAATCAACCACAGAACATTTAAAAACCTCTCGACAGATGATATTGAATAGAGCAAAACAATTAATCAAAACAAAGCAAAAGATTAAAGACAACATTTGTTTTCAAACACAAGGTAGAAGGAAATCCCCCATATTTTCTGTATTGCACACAGTCATCTTCCCAAGAGATGCTCAGAACTTTGCCACTCATTGCTAATCAGGAGGTGGGCAAGTGGGATGTGTGGTTCTCAGTCCATGAACCAGTAGGCTCATGGGAGATGCTGACTGGTTCTCCTGGCTCGCACCAGTGGTGCTTGCCAGGAAGGCAGGAGAATTGTTTTCTTGTTCAGCTGCCTAAGTCCCACCATGGCCAGTTCCAGTATTTATTCTTTACTAACAATTCATACAAATCAGCAGGGCATTTATCATATCTTGGCATTTGTTGTTGTTATTAAGCAGTTATGATTGTTGACTCATTGCCTGTGTTTGTTAATGCTATGTCAAATGGTGTGTTTTCTCCTGAGGGTGTGGGTTAGGGACACCAAAAGAGATCCTGTACTGATTAAGGGTCATGTCACATTTTACTTAGGGATGTAGCAATTCACTTTTGTATCTTCAAACTATCCCTACAGTATATATTTTTGTGAGTAATCTGGAAAGTTATTTAGTCTTTGAAAGCACATTGTTGCAGGGTGCAGTTACTCCTGGAGGACACTGGGGCAGGCTAGGGCCAGGCCTCTTATTTCAGGCTTTGTACACTTACCTGCCTGCAGTGTTCCCACCTCATGACCTGCTGCCTGTAAACACCTGTCCTGCTCCACAGCTGTGGTGAATCCACATGTGGCTTTTGAGATCTCACCTGGATGGAAGACATTCAGTCAAGGTAGGCTCTGTAACATGCTGATCTTCTTGTACAGAGTTCCCCTGAGTGAGACAGTGGACCTGAGGCCTGCAAGGAGGAGCTTTGGCAGCAGGGCTGCAAGAACCCACTCTTATCCAGCATGCAGTGTATGCTGTTTCCCGAGAAGCTGACTGATGGATCAGGAGTCCTGGACCTGAGCCTTTCTTGCCCATAAAACACTATTAGGTGCCTTGGTGTCCTCCACATCTGCATGGTCCATCTTCCCTGACTTCAGATCTCCACAGAGATCTGAGCAGCCTCGGGCTTCCCCTTCCAGGCACCAACTTAATGCTGAGGTTTAGTGTGAATTTTATAATCAGGACATTCAATTTATATACATTTAACCTGGAAATTCCACTTCTCTGGTCTTATTATACAAAATGAGATTGAGAGACACCCATGATCTCTTCTTATTCAGTTAAGTGTGTGGATAGTTAGAAACTGTGAGTGTACCACAGCAGAGCTGCTGAGTCAATTATAAAATTACAGTCACAGAAAAATTCTGAAAGAAGGCCATGTCCCAGGCCATGTCTTGGATCCTATCTGAGATGATGGACGAGCTCATGGCCTGGACCTGCCTCCACCCAGCAATGAAGAGACACAGGCCCAAATAGCATGTGAACATAGAAGAGAGGAGCTCCTGGAGGGCAGAGCAGTGATCCTGGGAGGGAAGACTTTGTGTTTTTGTTCCATTTTTCCATTCCATTGCAATATTTATAGTGTTATATTCAATGTTCCTTTTATTCAATTCAGTTGTTATTTAAGAGTGGCTAATTTCTTGAACAGGTATGGGAAAATGGATGATTTAGTTTCATATTTAATGAAAATTATGCACAATACAGACACTTCAAATATCACTGAATATATAAAATAACGAGGCTTGGTATTCAGTAAACCAACACATTGTTCAAGACTAACTTTTAAAAACTCCAACACATAAAGCCATGAGGATCCTGCTGTGGGGGCTGTCTCTGCCCTCCCCACACTAGAAGCCACTTGTGATCTGTGCCTGCTATTGCCAGAGGACAGCAACAGTTTTTCTTCAGTGTCTATTTTTCCAGCAAGGAAGTCCTGAATCTTCCTGCTTTCAGGCAACGCAGGGAATGTGCAGCTTGCACAGGAGCCCAGCACTGCCTGCCTTACACCCTTTTCCCCTCCTCATCCGTGCTGCAGCCCTGCAGGCAAGGAAAGGCAGAGCAGCCAGGATGCAGCAAAAACTCTGATTCCTCAGCCCCAGGGGCCTCAGTTCCTGGGTCCTGGTCTCAGCCTCCACCAGGATTCAGGTGCTATCCTGAATTCATCTGGCTTAGTGGGCAGGGCACCCAATCTGCACCTCTGGGGATGAAGACCACGAAGACCACTGTCTTCAGTGACCCTTCTACTCTGCAAATTTTGCTCCTATCTTTGAGAACGAGGTAGTGGCATAGGAACAAAACATATTGTCATTACATTTCTTTTTCTTCTTTTTTTCTGATTTTGTTGTTTATTTAAGCATATATTTAGAACTGCATTTTGCCAAAAAACATTTCCTTGTCTTTTCACTCCCTGGTTGACAGAAGTGTTTACAGATTTCTATTGTAGTTCAAATCTGATGTGCTTGAATGCTGAGAATCCACTCTCCAGCTTGGTAGAATGAGGGAACCAAAGTAGAAACTGAACTTGGGGATACTGCTGTGCCTTCCAGCATTTTGTACAGCAAACCCTGATGCATGTCTGTTTACCCCCAAAATATGGACTTCAGTACCAACTGAATATGCCACTGACAAATGAATTTCCTTCATTTATTTCAAACGATCTCATTTTCCCTCAACTGGCTAAACACGTTCTCTAAGGATTCTTATGCCCAAATTTCAAAAATAATTTCCAGTAAACAAGAGGCTGCCACCCATCCTGAAATCATGATGATATTTTATGTAAACCCATAGTCTGCTCCACACACTGGCAGCCATGAGATGTGAGGGTCAGAGATGGCTTGTGCAGATAGAAACACCTCAAAATTGTCAACCAGCAGCAGCACCATCAAGCAGGGAGCAGAGCTGCTGAACCCTCACATTTGGGTGATAGAATCATCTGGTTTTGCACTGGGTTTCCTGAGGTGGCTCAGCAAATCTAGGTTGGTGCTGGGATTTTCCTTCCTGAAGTGCAGTGCCAAAGGAAAATCATGTACATGTAGCATTTAATTAGAGTTTTCCTTTTGCAATTGTGAAACCTGCAGGCAAGAGGTTTGACACATCTGCCATTGCAGACTCACACACAGGCATTACTTCCATGACTTGTAAAGGGTCAGTTTATTTACACAACATGCAGAGTGCTGTTTTCAGCCTTGTGTTTCTCAGACTTGTGCATTTTCAATCATTTCTTCAAAGGAAGCTAAATGATTTAGTCTGAGCAAAATTCAATTGTGTTGCCGTGCTTCTGTGTGATGTCCTTGCTGACAGACATGAAAAGGAAGTGAGGTGGACCTGCTGGGAGTTCAGCTCCAGAGGGATACTCTGCTCAGCTGTGTCAGTCAGGTCTGCCCCTCACCTGACTGGCCACTCTGGCATCCAAATGCCCTTGCTCAATGTTGTCCCTGTTGCCAGGAAGCACTGGTTTACAGTGTAGACTCCCAGGACACTGGCTGGCCCTTGGAAAACCTTGCTGTGCCATGAGTTTTTCACCCCTAGATCTGTACCTTTATGTCCCAGAGCAGAGTTCCCTCCAACAGTCATGCACGACATCCTCCAAACAGCTCTCCTGTGCATGCTCTACATGGAGGCTAGGGAGGGTCCCAGTTCCTTCCTGATTCAAACAGTACTGTGAATCAAACTCCTGCAAAGAATTCTTTAAAATTTTTGCAGCATTCTGTGTTGGACAAACCTCTCTTCTTAGTCCTGTCAGGTCTAAGGATGGCCCTGTACATAGCTGCGATGGTACCTGCATTATAGGACTCTGCTCTGTCCCCCAATTTCGCTCCACTGCTGTTCAGCTCCTGCCTTAAAATGTGCCACTGGATAGGGACACAGCACATCTCAGTGATTTGTGCCTACATGAATCAGCTTTGGGGGGCTGTTTTCTGCACCTGTTGACCACAAGTGGTGATTTCCTTTTGAATTACAAGACTTTCTCACCCCTGTCACCAAATGCACTGGTGAGACCTCTTTTACTCCAGTAATTCAAATCGATGTCAGGTGAAGCACTTTCATCACCAATCAGAGCACTAAACAATGAACCAATCACAGATACTAGGTTTAGCTGCCTCTATGACTTCATGAGGCTTTGGGGGGGACACCCAGATAAAAATCATAACACTTTCTAAAGTAAATGCACTAAGGATGCCCTTGTTCTGGACTAGAAGATAATAACTTGCCTTAATCCAGGTTTTTATCTTATTTATTTTATTTTATTAATTTATTTTTTGAGACAAGGTCTCACTGTGCAGTTCAGGCTGACCTTCAATTCACTGTGTAAAGTAGGCTGACCTAGAACTTGCAAACTTCCTCCTGCCTCAGCCTCATAAGTGCCAGGATTAATGCATGTAATCACACCCAGCTATTGCTTATTAAGTTGTGTTTTTTGATTTACTTGAGACTACTCAATTTAGTTATCCTTGTTATACTTCAGTATACAAAAATATATGTGATAAAATACAAAAATAAATGTGATAAAATATAAGCCCAGTGTAAACAACTTAGCAACTTAACAAGGCCCTGTATGGAAATAAATTATGTTAAAAGGAACAAGGCAAAAGTTTCAATCTCCAGCACAGCAAGAAATAAATAAATGTATAAATAAACAAAACTTCTGATAAATAAATCTATAAATAAATAAAACAGCTTAGAAATAAAACTATAAATAAACAAAATTGCTTGTAAATAAATCTATAAGTAAACAAAGCTATGGTGGTTAGCTCAGATGAGAAGTGTTTTAAAAGCAATTTTATTTCATTATAATTGACATATAATGAACCTACAGGTTTAAACTACAAAATTGGATGAATCTTGACATGGGCTAGAGATATAGCTCAGTGGCAAAGTGCTCCCTGGCAAGCACAGTGTCCTAAATTTGGTCCAAAAGCAAAACAAAATGAAAGTTAAAAAACAAACAAAAAATTGGCTAGAAATCTTGACATACATGAGGCCCTTGAAAATCATCACCCCAGTGGTGATACATACATCACCTTCACATTTTCCTTATGGCTCCTTACAATTGCTTTCTTCTATCCTAAGCAATGCATTTGCTTTTTGTCTCTGGGAAACACTTTGTATTTTCTAGAGGTGATAGGTCTGTAACCACCCAGGATGAAAGGTTTTTTGGCAGAGCTGGTAGGGTTTATTCAATCCCATAACCATGTTAGATTTCCTGTGTGCTGCTCCTTGTCAGTGGCTGAGCCATCACATCCCACTGTGTGGATGAACCGCAGATCCTCATGTGTCCTTCAGTTGAGGCCCTGTGTTGTGTTTCCAGTTTTAACCTTAAAAATAACGTTGCTGCAGTCATTCTTGTGTTTGTATAGCTGTAGCACTGATTTCCCAGGGGAAGATACTTAGTGTGAAGTTGAATATTTCAGGTCTTGCATGTTTAATTCAGAAACTTTTTAGCTGTCTTTCAAAGTAGTTGTTCAAAGCAGAGTTAAGATTTCTGGGGGCTGGGGATTTAGCTCAGCGGCATAAGCACCTGCCTTGCAAGCAGGCAGTCATGAGTTCGATCACCTGTACCGATAAAAAAGAAAAAGACAAAAAAAAATTCTGGCTTTTCCTGTGTTTTTGAACCCTGTTCTTATAATTTTCAGTTTTTTTGAGTTGATTTTATAAAATTTACCTAAGGAAAGGTTGTTTCTATTACATAAAATTCAGCATTTTTTGCCTTTAGATAGAATTTTAAAGATGGAAAAACCCCAAAATACTATATATATGCACATATGTAAATCACTTATAATTTTAGCATCACAAAACTTCTGCTATGTGATGATTAATCTTCATTGTCAACTTGACAGGCTTGAGAGCTGTCCAAGGGATTAGTAAATAAATGTATAAATAAACAAATGTACTTCTGGGCTCACCTGTACAGGTCATGGAGAAGTGACCCTAGGTACTCCATGTAGTCTGTAGCCCCTTCCTCCCTGGCACTGCCCTCTGCTCTGCTTCCTGGCCACCATGAACTGAGCAGCTTTGCTCCATCACACCCTCCTGCTGTGGTGTCTCTGGCTTGGAACCAGGCAGCACTGAATCCCCTGAAAGCATAAGCCAAATTAAACTTCTCCTCTTCCCAATTGTAGGTCTTGGATTCTGTGTCCTACTAATGGGCAAGCTTGACCAAGACAATTGTATTTATTTTTACATATGTGCTTCAACCTACACAGCTTTTATAGAATTTACCATAATGTCACCCTTACTTTCAGGTCTGATGTGGGAATTGTTTTCATTTTTCTTTTATCCTTTTAAATAAGATGTGTACAAACATACTGTTAAATGTATTCTTTTATGAGTTAGAACTTTTGTGACTAATAAAATTAAAGTATTATAAAATGTAAATATTTATTTTTATGCTTTCATTTATATTAATATCCAGAACAGGCAAATCCTTAGAAAGCACAATAGTTGTCCATGGCTGAGCATGGGCAATAGAGAATGACAGTTTAATGAACCTAGATTACCAGTGGGCATGGTGAAGGTGTTCTTTAACAGGCATGATGAGGGTCTCACATCCCTGAGTGTGTGAAATGCCACTGGGCTGTGTGCACAGGACAGATGCTGAATTTTAGGTAGAAAATTGCCTTAATAAAGAAAGAACCACAGATGAGCAGTCTCATGACC
The DNA here is from genome assembly GCF_034190915.1 of Cavia porcellus. Classification (NCBI taxonomy): domain Eukaryota; kingdom Metazoa; phylum Chordata; class Mammalia; order Rodentia; family Caviidae; genus Cavia; species Cavia porcellus. Next base: position 1,438,209 of record NW_026947517.1, read on the forward strand.
CCCCACCACAGGCCTGTAGATTGGGACCACACTGAGGACAGCACTGGTCATGGAGACCTTTCCCAAATGCTTTTCGTACTCCATCCTCTGCTCAGAATGAAGCAATCAGAGATGTGTTACTGAGTATAGGTGAAGAATCAGATGTGCATGGTCAGTAGACTGGAAGTTTCAACTTTAAATTCTGTCCTTTGAGTAATATATGGGATGTGTGTTATGATCAGGACCCAGGAGACTATTACTCATCAAAAGTGTACAGAGTGTCAAAGAATTGTCACTGAATCCACTCATCTCTTCTGTCCACTTTATCATCTCCTATCTACTGTCTAAAATACGTTAAAATATGCACAACACAAAATCCACTGCTTTAGTCAGTGAGCAGTTATGTGTCATTAATAACATTTACCTTGTACAATTATCCGCAGCATCCTGCTCCAAAACTCTGTTTCCGAACTGAAACTGTGAACTCTCCCATTAATAAGTTTTGTTTCCCTTCCTTCAACTCCTGGAAACACCATTCTACTGTCTGTCTCTATGAGTTGGACCTTTCTGGGTCATCCTGTACATGGAATGATATAATATTTTCCTTTTCTCTCTGTTTCCTTTCACTTAACATAATATTGTAGGACATAGAGCTACCACTTTTTGTTCATCCACCTTTTGGGAGTTGTTTCCATGGTTTTTTTTAAATTTTACTTAAGGAGAAAAAAAATGAAAAAGGGTACAAGTTATACAGAATTTCAGAAAAAATAAACAGTGGGAAATCACTAGTTAATTACATATTGTCATCATAGAAATAGTTGTTGACGTTAAAAATTAAAGCATATAGAGGAGACTTTCAAACAGTGAGACTGCAAACAGCCTTGTTCAATGATCCAACAAAACCCAGTAATATGGTTATCTATCTTATACACTTAAATATATATGCAGTTATATTTTTTAGAGAACTTTCTTTTCCTTTCTTTTGTACAGGGACAATTACACATTTTGGGTTTTATTCCTCCCACAGTTCTTACTACTTTTTTTGAAGAAAGTAAAACCAAATGTGACATACCAGGACAGAGTCAGTCAAGTCAAAAGGATGGACATAATGCATAATGTAAAAACAAAATACAAAGTGATCAACAATGGTTACCATAATGCTTCTTGTTATCTTAAAAAGAATTGCCTATATCATGAGTTATAATAAAATTGAACAAAACAGTAAAGTATAAGACCAATAAAAACAAAACATTGGAGACATTAGAGGACTTCAAAGAAGATAATAGTCAACCAGAATGGGCGTCACAATGATTCTTATTGTCTTCATAGTTGCTGCCTATACTTTCAAACTTGGTACTATCAAGCATAACAGAAGAGAGGAAAATCAGTCAAAACAAGATAGTGAGAACAATACAGAGTTTCAAATCAAGTTAATAGGAAATCAAAGTGGGTTACTATAATATATCCTGCTATTTTTTATTTAGTTTTCCCTTAATTAAAAGGATAAAAATGAAAAAGTAGATAATAAAAAGGAGATTGAGTTAAAAAAGAGGGCATAACAACAAAACAGTGCAGGTCAAAACATAGCCGTTTAAGCAAAATAGTGTTTCACCACAAGATAATCTCAACATAATAGTAGTTACCATAGTGACTCTTCCCTTAAAATATTTGGGTATAACTTCTTATACTGTAGCATCAAGCATATCAAGACAATGTAAAACCGTTCAATAGAATGACAGTATTACAGAGTATTTAGAATCAACTAACAAAATGAACAATGGTTTCTATATAATCTCCTTGTCTATAAAAGTTTTTGTTTATATTATCAAATATAATAAAATCCAATAAGATACAACATGTTAAAACCGAAGGAGACAGAAGAAAAAAAGCTTGATGACACTTCAAAGCAAGAGGATATTAAATCAGCACTACCTATTATGATGTCTTGGTTTCTCCAAAATGGCTGTTCCTACCATCCAACCTTCTCTGCCTCATTTCTTTTGAGCCATTTTTCTGTCATTAGTTGTCAGTTTGTCCTCTTCATTTCACTTTCTGCTCCATTCATTGTGGCCGCTCTGCCACTATTTTTGGAATCTTGGTTTGTTTCATTTTTAGAATATTCTGCAGTAATCTCTGTAGAGTTGAATTGGTGGTTGCTAATTGCCCTAGTTCCACTTTATGCTGGAAGCATCTTGTTTTTCCATCAATTGCTAGGGACAGTTGTGCAGGATATATCAATCTTGGCTGGAGGTTATCTTTCAAAGCTTCAATTATTTCCCCACACGCTCTTCATGATTTGATGGTTTGTGCTGAAATGTCTGCTGTAATTCTGTTGGTTGTTCCCTTGTAAGTGATCTGTTTCTTGTCTCTGACAGCCTTTAATATTCCGTTCTTATATTGGATTTTTGGAATTTTGATTATTATATGCCTGTGTGTAGCTCTGTTTGGGTTGTAGGTGGCTGGGGTCCTGTATGCCTCATACATCTGAGTATCTTTACTTTTTGATAAATTAGGGAAATTCTCTGGGATTATTTCTGTGAATAGCTTTTGTATTTCATTTGTTTGAGTCCCTACTTCTTCTTTTATGTTCTTAATTCTTAAGTTATAGATCCTCCTATCATCTTCTAGCCTTTGTATTATTGAAGTTTGCTTCCTTGTTATTTTTAAGAAGATTTTCATTTCATGCTCCCACCTTACAAATCTTTCCTCCAGTTCTGAAAATCTATCCTTAGTTTCTTTCAAGCTGTTATGCCAGCTTTCAATAGAGTTTTTAGTTTCCTGGTAATGTCTTTGAACCTGCTTCACATAATCTATGTTTTCTCTATTTTCTCCATCAAACAATTCTCCCCTTTTTTTCTGTTCTTCCATTCCACTATCTGTTTTTTTCTTGGGTGATGCTTAGCATTTCTCTAACTATTCTACTTATTTCTTGCTTTATTTCATTAAATACTTCATTTTTGAACTTGTCTATGAGGCTCCGGAGATACCACTTTATGTCTATAGGTGTCATGTTGGATATTGCATTTTTCTGTCTTCATTCTCTTTTGCATTTACCTTTCCTGGATCAGTGTTCTCAGGATTGGAGAATGTGGACCCTTTCTTGTTGCTCCTTTTTCCCATACTTTTTATTCCTTCCATACAAGCGTATGTAGGAGGCCCAGTTTTTTTTCTCTTTGTCTGTTACAGTTTGTTTGAATCTGCTAGCTAGGTGTTTCCACCCACTGCAATGTATAAGGGAGACACAGACCTGGGCAGCCTCTGCTGCACCCACCCCTCCAGGTCAACCTACTGAATGCTTCACTGCTAGGGTACACCACCAGGAACACGGGCCTGATTTGGGCTAGCCTACTTGATCTTAGTCCACAGTGTCACCAGGCCAAGCGCTCTCCACCACTCCCGCTTGAGAGGGGAATATGCGACTAAAGTCACTGCAGGGCCCTGTTCTGGCTATTCTGCTTGTTCCCAGAATATCCTCTGTTGGAGCCTCCTAGTCTGTTAAAGGGTCCCCATTTTTCTCACTCACCACAGGTCAATGCAGAGTTCCCTACCAGTCTCACTCTCAATGCCATTTGGCTTCCAGCTCTTAGAGCTTTCGTGCATCTCTCTTCCTGCTGTGTGGATTGGGATGCAGTAGCAGCAGCAGGAAATTCAAATCACGGCTTCCAATGGCACGGAATCCAGCTTCCACACGGAGATTTTATCTGTTCTGTTATAGCATCAGGATTGCATTTCCAGTTGGTTTCTCTCAGCTTAGTTCATTCGTGGGTTGGCAGGATACATCTCCCCTCACGTAGGACTCCTCATATGGCACCGCTCCTGGATTCTAAACTGGTAAACTCAGAGAGCCTCCGTGGTTGCTGTTATTTGTCTGCCAAGTTCTCACAGAAGTCCTGTTTCCATATTTTGATTCATGGGAATAATCCTGTTGTGAACATGGGAATGCAAGTGTCTGCTTGAGTTCCTGATTTCTTTTAAGCTCTATAAGCAGGTGTAGAATTGTTGAATCACAGGATAATTCTATATAATTTGGAGAAGACAGCTATGTTGTTCCCTACAGAAACCAGACCATTTTACAACTCCACCAATAGGACATGATGTTTGGGTTTCTCACTTTAATCCTCTAGACCAAAGTTTGGATAGAATCTAATCAAGTTGCTGGCACTGATCATAGGCCTGGGGAGCCTCAGACTACACTTCACCTGACTGATTCGTGTGGCACATGGGTCAGTAGGAACAGAGAGGTACTGGACCCAAGCTGCACCCTAGTTAGGGTGGGTTCTGCAGTGATGTGAACTCTTGAGGGACTGTCCCCTTCTACACTACAGTGACCAGTAGTTTTGTGAACCACACCTTGCAGCTCCCCACTCCCCAGTGAAGCCCAGATACCCCACCAAGCTTGCCTTTGCAGGATGAGTGTATGGATGCTCCACTTTCTGTGTTTTAGAGGAAAGAGTTATATGAATCAGCTGTTGCTCCTACTCAGTCAGCAGAGCGTTGACTGGCTGAGTCCTGAACTTAGTTCCTGACTCTCACAGTTCCCAGGGAACTGATGTTGTTGCAGCCTGGGGTCTGCCTTGCGTGAGCTGGAGGAACCAGACCCTGTTTGAATGCCCTGTCCATGCCTGAGACCAGATGTCTAGAGGCCTGTTGTGAGAGCTGGAAATGGAATTCTTGCCCCTCCAGTCTCCTCAATTAGTGATGGGAAGCTTTTTAGAGACCAAGGGCCCAAAACCAACTTAATTATGGCAGTGACAACCCTGCAGTTAAATCTAAATACTGAACTTATGTTTTAGTTTAGAAAAAAAAAAAAACGCATCCATTGACATATTTTGTCTTGAGAGAAAAACATAATCACAAAGCTTTCAATGATACAAACAACCTTATATTGAAAAGTGAAAGTGTGCATTTGGTATGCTTTCACACAATGTTATCTTTGCTGGTGTATGCATACTGATAATTTCTCAAAGGTTGGCTCATACTGCATTAGTTTCAGAGCAACACATGCAATACTCAAGTCATCTGTTAGTCTGTTTCATGTATCAGATTTAATATAATTCAAAGCTGAAAACAGCTGCCCACACCATAAGATGATCCAAAGTAACACAAGCAATCCTCAGTGCTTACACTGAATTAATTTTTTTGTCTTTTTGAGACAGGGTCTCATGGTACAGTTCAAACTGGCATTGAGCTCACTTTGCAACCCAGGCCGGTCTCAGATTTTCACCAATCATCTGGCTTCATCTTCTCAAGTGCTGGGATTACAGGTCTGTGTGACCACCATGGCTGATTTCAATTATTTTGTGGAAAATTCCACACTTAAAGGATTTCATTTTCATTTTAAAGATAATGAAATCCAACAAAGCAAAACTAACAGAATACACTCAATCAAAGCAAAGTAGTGAAGTTAGTACAGAACTTCAAAGCAGGGAACTAGGAAAAGAACAATGGCTACCATAGTACATCTCATTATATTCACAATAGTTGTGTGTTTCATAAGATATAGCAAAATAAAAAAAATAATAAAAATTTTCAAACCAGAAATTGAATAAAGCAAAACAATTAATCAGAACAAAGCAAAACTATGAGAAAAATATTGGATTTCAAAGACAAGATAGAAGAAAATCACCCATATTTGCTAGATTGCATACTCTTAACCTCACAGTAGTTGCTCAGAACTATGGTCCCAGAAATGCAAAGTCAACCAAACAATACAAGCATTCAGGTGCTTTTTGGACCTCAGTTGCTACTAACTCAGCCTGTCCTCCCAACCAGTCGCTTGCTTATGGGAGAGGGAGGTGATGATTCTCAGCCCACATGCCTGTGGGCTCACAGGAGGAGCTGAATTTTCTCTCCCTGGTCCCTGCATGGCTTGCACAACTTACCAGAAAGCCTGGCTGGCTGTCTTCTTGGTTGGTTCCGCCCAGTAACAGCATGGCCCATTCTATGGAGGCACTGAGTTTTCTCTCAGGATTTCATTTTCCAAATGTGCTGTTCTTTATCATCATTTCAGACTCTGTCTTTTCAAGTGTTTCTCATATGTCATAGAGTTTACTTTTCCAGAAACATTTTCTTGAAATTCCAATAACTCCATTTCCATATTTTGAAAATCTAACCCATGTTACCATGAACAATCAAGTTCTTCAAATTTGGATTTATCTGGAGAAGAAAAAACACAGTGTTAGCTAGGTGTAGTGGCTCATGTCTATAATCCCTGCACTGAGGAGGTGAGGCAAAAGGATCCTTGCAAATTCGATGCCAGCCTGGGCTACAAAGCGATCTCAAGGCCAGCCTGAGTGACACAGGAAGACACAGTGTCAAAAAATGAAAACAAACAAACAAACCCAGTTGCTGTCTCCATCTCACACAACTGTGAAAGTCTGTTACTAAAATTCTCCTTTGGGACTACTACAATGATAGCAAATTGTTTATAGGTTTCCTGAAGGTTTGTAGGATTGTCAGCAAGTGTCATAGAATTTTCTAAATGCATGTTTAGATTTGGAAAATAATTCAGCTGACTACTTTCAAGATCTCTTTGAAAAATCTAAAGTGTAGCATAAAATCTATAACAACACTGAGATTGTTATGCCAGGCCACATCACTGAACTGTGGATATTTCTGTCTTTTTCACTCATAAACAGGCTTTCTTCATCTAAGCAGCTGCAAATCTTCCCAGACTCATCCTCTGCTCAGCCCTGGGGCACCATTATACCTAAGTAAATCATTACACTGGACCATATTTTGCTGTGCACAGTGAAATCTAAAATCAGGCAGCTGTCAGATTATTTGTTTTAGAATGATAATTATGAGAACTAAGATACCAGGAATAGCTTCACAGTTTTCCTTCAAGAAATTCTCACCTTTCAGTTTCACCAAGTTTAGCAATACTTTTTGGGCTGGTGTCAAAGTGCCATCTGACACTTGATGTACAGCACCCAGCACTTTCACCAGACAGAGTGCACAGTGCTGTCCCACTGTGTGCAGTCACTCCAGGGACTCTTTTCAAGCCATCCTGGGGTGAACTTCCACTATCCATTATCAGTTTTTTTCCCCCTTGTACACATTTTTTGCATTATAAGGCTTGGTGTTTACAAAAACATAAAAATTTTTAAAAAATGAAGACCCAAATAAAAACTTACCCCTACACAAAAAATAGCTAACACTATTAGTTAACACTAAATAATTGGGTGTTGCCTGAATGAATAATCTATGGCAGTGATTTTCAGCTGGGCTTTCTCTGAAATTTTCTGGCCATCAGCACAAGGAAGCAATGTTTTTCTGACCACCATCTTTTGGCTTGCTCTGAGTGCATTTTCTACCTTATGGAGCTTTGGCTAACATCACAGAGAGGACAAACAAATATATTTGTACCGAAGTGTGTGTGTGTGTGTGTATATATATATATATATATATATATATATATATATACAAATGTATATCTTTGACTTTGTTTTCTTAAATTCTTCTCAAACTACTAATTATGATGCTGAATTTATTATGCCAGGGGGACAGCATAACATGAAAGGAGTCTCAGTCTCTTAATTAGAACCTCCCTTCACTAAATTTTAGATATTAAGTTTCAACTTTTCATAAGAAGACTCAAAGCTAAAATCTTCCATTAGTAAAAACAGATGTACTCAAACTCACACTCAGTGTGAGCAAAGTCACAGACCAAACTTAAAGTGCCCCTTGACAACAGGCAAAGAAAGAAGTTGGACAGGTACAAGTCAAGAGCTGCCAAGTAGACCAGCAGTCACCAAAAGAGCTGAACAGGTCTCCTTCTGTGACTTCAAAGGGAGAATGACCATCTTTACACCTTGATTCTGATTTTGAGTTCCCAGACCTTTAAAGAACACATTCCTGCTGTTTTAAACCACTTGGTTTGTGGTTCTTTAAGCCTTCTATGGAAAGCTACTGTAACAATTCATGGGGTGTTAGGCACTGTACCAAGTACTGCAGGCAACAGTAGAAAGTAGCCAAGACCCTTCATTGCGGGAGGCAGACCTGTCCCCATCCATCCTTGGTGTGAAGACAAAGCTCTTTTCCCAGGGAGTGCATGGTCAGGCATCATAGCTCAGCCCTCTGCTCATCTCCCTGTCAGGTTTTGTGCTTTGACATCCCTCTACCCCACTTATAGTTAAAAATTTGGAAAACCTGAGATCTTTTGTGTCACCACACAGGGCATGGTGCTCAGTGCCTGTGCTGAATTAGGATCACAGTGGTCAGGTACACACCCGCACACCTACCTTCCCTCTAAGTTGTGAGGACCAGATGTCATGGCTTACTAAGCCGAGCACCCTGCACATGCTAGGCAAGAGCTCTGCCACTGAGCAATGTGCCCAGCACTGTCAGGGATTTTTAACATCAATTGTATTACTTAGCAAGGTGCCTGACACAAGTGCCTAAAGACTAGTGAAAAAAGAGGTTAAACGCAAATCTAACTTGGCATGCTACTGCATGCCTGGAGACCCAGCTGCTCAGAAAGCACAGGCAGGAATATAACTCAAGCTTATGAGTAAAGCTTGCCTCTCAAAAAAAACAATAAATATCAAATAAGCACAAGAGATCATTCTGAGTTCATGAATATATTCTATGGTGTGGGAAATACACAGGCAATATCAGATAATATAAAAGAAATATGTATAACCTGAATGCCACTCAGGTATATATATATATACATGTATATATGTATGTATATATATATACATGTATATATGTATATATATATATATATATATATATATATATATATCCACTAAAAAGACATGTAGGAGTTCATCACCACAGAACTTATAGTTGACCCACACTAGCAATTACCCTAAAACCCATCAACCAGTGGGTAGAAGAGACCAGTCAAGAGAAGGAACAAATCAAGGTGAGAAACACAGAGCCATGAGAAGAAAGACATCCACAACTACATGAAACAGGTCATAATGTAATGGCTTTGTGAATGAATCAATGTGTAAAACTCACAAATACAAAGATAAGTGAAAAAGTCAGACCCTCAAAAAACACAAACTGTAAGAGCACATACACGGCTATAAATGCACATGCATATGTATAACTGATGAAAAAGAACAAATTAAACTCTGGATAAGATTTATCTGAGGGGACAAGAGACGAAGCAGCCGAAAAGAGCATAAGAGGTAGGTGTCATTTCATTTATGAAAATTCATTGAATTCAACATTTTTCTTTATTATTCCTTGTTACCAAAGCTTCACTTTCCTTGTTGCCCTTTCTACAAACTTCCCAAAATTGACTCACTTCTCCCTCTACACCTCCTGCCCATCTGTGAATTGCAGTGCTGGACTAGAGGGCTCCTGATGCAGTTGGGCTGAGTGAGAGGGCTGGATGCTGGTTAATACTTTTGGAAGAAACAAAGCCAGCCAACAAGCCGAGCCTTTTCAGTGTGCAAAAACCATTTTAGGGGCCTTTTGATCAAGCACACAGCATCTCTCAGAACCAAAAACTGCATGTGGACTCAAATAGAGTGGGACAAAGTCAACAACCTAGTCACCTCCCTCTGGTCACCATCTCTCTGAGGCACCCTAAATCCCACCTAAAACCCTAGTTTAGAGCCATCAATGTGATAAGATGTCTTCCTCACATCCTACATTTTAAAAAAACCTTACAACCTTAGGGAAAGAAATGTATTTAATATACCTGAGATTAGCAATCATTAATTTCAACACCATTTAAAAACATTGCATGTATTTACTTAGATTTGACAGTTAAGGAAAATTTTTGATTTTTTAACAGACATGTCTAGAAATCTAAGTATAGAGTACAGTTTTAATGTATATATATATATATATATATATAGAGAGAGAGAGAGAGAGAGAGAGAGAGAGACTCATTAACCAATACAATTGTATCTTATTTATGCAATAACAAAATGCTTATTTAGCAAATTCCAGTACATGTAGATCAAGGTTTAAGTACCCGGACCATCTTTAAAGAGATGTAAAAATATTTTACCGCTCTTTAACCTTTTGATGTACACTGTGTGACAGAGAGTACCTGTTATTTTTGTATGCACTAAATGTATGCAATCTAAAATGTACCTGAGATTTTCCTGATCACAACAAAAACTGTCCTGGGATGGGGACAGAACATTCAACCACCAAAGCAGTAGGCAGCTGCTCCCAGGGCTTTTCTTGCATTAGTTCAGTCAAGAAGTCCCCACAGTCCTCTTTGCCTCCATTTGTGTCCTGTTTCTGTTGTCAAGAAGTTTCTAACAATATGGGGACCATCCTGAGAGAGGCAGGTGCCACTGCAGGGGTTGAACAGTGGAGGACAGAGAACTCCACAGGCACCTAGGAAACTTACGGATGCACAGCTGCAGAGCAGGGCGAGTCAGGGAGCTGACAACACTAAGAGTCAGTAGCAGATGGAAGGCAGCTGCTTCCTAATGCAGCCTAATTGGATGGTTGCAGAGGGCAGGCCAGGCTGGACAGGGGTGAGCTGCGGGATGGTAGAGGATGAGCCAATTGGATACGAAGGGTAATCAGACCTCAGGGATGGAGGCTTCAGCCGACTGCCTTAGCAGAACACTTGATAAAACTGGGCAATGCCGATATGAACACAGAAGCCAAAAAAGAACTCTGCGTGAAGAAGACGAAATAAATATAGGTTGAAAAATTAAAACAACACTGAGATTCCACCTCACCACAGAAACAATGACTATGTCAAGAGATCAACCAATAACAAATGCTGGAGGGGCTATGGGGAAAAGGAACCTTCTCCACTGCTGGTGGGGCTGTAGACTAGTGAAGCCACTGTGAAAATCACTGTGGAGATTCCTCAAAAACTAGACTTACAGGTCCCATTTGACCCAGCTGTGGATAACAAATTAACTTAAACTAGTTTAACTTCTGGTCATCACAGGGCCCTCAAACTATGCTAAGCCTTATCACTGTTTGTACTAGAGGAAGTATTATAGATGCATTGTGTTTAAGGTACTGAATGCAGAACCTTGAGTCTCAGTGGAATCCTGCTGGGACAGGACAACAAGCTTTGCTAAGATGTGTCCAAAGGACTGGTAAATGTGAAGGCCAGGTAGAGCCAGAGATTGTCCCTGGAAAGTTAAACCATTAGTTACCACCTATCTGACTGTTATCCTTCTGACATTTGCAGCTGTTCTTCTTAAAGAAAAGACTGATAAAAAGCCAGAGAAAAGTATACTTTGAGCTCAGTCCTAGAGGCTGCTGCCCTCCCTCATCCCATAAGTTGGTCTCTTATTTTCTTTTCATCACCACACTTTGTTTTGGGGACTTGTCTCCTCACACAATCCAACACCAGCTCTTACTCTTCTGTTTCCCAGAAGAATTAAAAACATCGTACCACAGTACTATATGTGTGCCCGTGTTCATAGAACACAATTTGTAACAGCCAGACCTTGGAAACAACATGAATGCTGATGAAGTAAAGAATGAATTAAAAAGATGTGGTATTTTTATATAATAGAGTAGTAATCAGCCACAAAGGAGGATTAACTTGAGAACTTTATAAGTAAATGGAGGCACCTAGAGACCATACTCACAAAGGAAATGAACCAGACTTGCATATGTAAACATCTGAATGCTTCCCTAGTTTGAGAAGCTGAAAGAAATTATTTATATATAGATATATAAATATATATACATATTTATATTTGTATATGTATGTATATATAGGATAGGTAATAGTCATGTTACTGAGTTCTTTGAGTTCACTGAGGAGAAATGTTTGTGCTAACATTGCTCAGACAATTAAATGCAGACATATTGTACCTTGAGTAACTCATTTAAAGATGACAGTATGTAACATATTAACCGTTCTTACCATGTATTTATCATGTCCTGAAATTTCATTTTGCTTTTTCCTCTTTAAAATTAAAAAAAAAGAGGGACTAGGGATTTAGCTCAGAGGCCTAAGCACCTGTCTTGCAAGCAGGTGGTTGTGAGTTCGATCCCCAGTACCGATAAAAAAAATTAAAAAAAGAAAGAAACATAGATTAAAAGGAAATCCCTCCAAAAATCGTAATTTAACAATTTCATTTATAGGAAAGAACTCCAGCTTCAGGATACAAATGTATCCAAAGTTACAATGTCTTTTTTTTACTTTCTCAGAAACTCACTCAAAAAAAAAAATCCAGTGTCTTAAAGATAAAATAAAGCTTTAAACTTGACCTTCTCTTGCCATTTACCTAGAAAATGGGCCATCACCTGTCACCTGTAAGTTGACCCCTGCTTTCTATAGATTCATAAATTCCACAGATGTCCATCCCCAGAACACAGAAACACCCTAGACCTAGATGATAAGGTGCTTCATTCTCTGAGCACCTGCACTCTCTTCTGACTATTTGCCTCTTTGAGTCTGCTTACTAAATTTACCTGAGCCTCTCACAGGGATATATATAGCAATTCTCCTCCATGACAAGACAGGAACTTCTACAGCAGGCCCAGGATGAGTGGAGGTCGCCATCTCCCATTTGTGCAGACTGCTCAGACCCTGTCAGGGGACCAAAGGATCCTGACTAGGGTTTGGGCAAAGAGAATAGTTGTCAGACACAAATGCAAGTAACATATGTAACTACCCACTAGACCCTTAAGAGTCAGGGCTGTGAAAGAAAATAAAATGAAATCAGGAAAGCTAAGCCTTTGTGAGATAAGTCAGGAAATGCCTGCAGGAGAGTAGCTAACCTGCTGAAGGTTAAACTGCAGAATGTTCCCTAGACTTAGAGAACAACTGAAGATTTCTCCTCCTCCTCCAACACCTCTCACCCAGGAAGATCCTTGTTAACTTACAGTCACATGCATGTGTGACTCAGCTGTCTGCCTAGCCAGGGAGCTGTCTCTGAAAATAACTCTTTGGGAATCCCCTACAACAGACTTCACAGCATCTTCCTTATGGGGCTGCCTTGAGGGGGTTCACCTGAATTGCAATGTTTCCAATGTACTATTTCTTTTGACTTCTGTTTTTTGTAGGTTACACTGAATAATTAGTAAAAATTCTTTTTGCTCTCCTGTAAGAAAGGCAGTGTCCCACTGAGGGGAAGGAAGTGCAGGCGATGTGAGTTAGACACCATTGTTGGCCCCTGAGGGACACACACATGACAAATGCTTTTTATTTGTGTGTGTGATGGTATGGATTGTAATTGTCCCTCAGAGATCTTTGTGGTAGAGCCGTGGTCATCAGCCTGTGGCACCACTGGGAGGCCAGCATGCAAGAATGTAAACATAACAACATATACAGAGGCTGGATGATAAAGACACAATTGCTCTCTATGCTTGCTGCCTGCTGCTGCTGTGCTGATGTCTGCCTCTCTGCTGTCTCTGTGGACCTCACAAGCAATTTAGCCCTTAGCTTTCTCAATTCTGATAGATATAAATGCAAGGGAGTAAAGTTCCCACCAGCAAGGAGCGGGTTCTGAGTAGGATACCCATGAGAGAGTCTTTATCTAGAAGTTGTTAATGGGTTTAGAAAAGAGCTACCCTATGGAAGACTACTTACTTTTCACGGTTCAATCTATGTATTGTTGTGGGGAAACACTCAGACTGCTTCAAAGTTCAGGGACATCTAAAGACAAGTGAGGACATGACCCTGCTTGTCTTCACAGGCACACAGTGGGGTACAGTTATGTAACCATGACTTAGCACAGGTGAACTCCCATACGCTGGTGAGAGCACTACACAAGAATGTAAATATGAGATAACAACCTGTGTAAGAATTATACAATAAAAATCCTGGTTTTCTGCTCTGCTCCACGCTGCCTACCACTGTTGCTGATGTCTTGAAAATGTACATTCTCTAACCTTGGGACCTCACCCATGATAATCTTCCTTGAGTCCCCAAAACAGGCCAAAAAGTGCTCACACAGTACCCATGCACAGCCCATGTACCCTTCAGCCAATGGCCTCCTGGTCATGTTCTGGAAAGGCCCTGAACAGCTGAAGGACAGTCAGCAGATGTTTTTGTAAGGTCCATGCAGTGTCACAACTCAGCAGGCTTGATTTTGGACATCCTGACTCCATTTTGGAGCTGATGTCCTTAATGCCTGGTAGAATCCTAACTCTGTCTTCAATGACTCCTGTTAAAATAATGTAAAACTAAATTAATCACTCTGGAACCATGTCTACACTAAATTGTTAAAAGGAAACTGGAGGCTAATAATGTACCAATGATAGTTACCTGTCTACATAGAAAAAGGGCAAATATTTCTAATTTTTTCTCCTTGTTTGCTGCACTTTTTGAAATATATAAATATTATCATAATTACTTAAAGAATGATTGAGGGGCAAACAGAAAAAGAAAAACTAGAGGATGGGGAGAGGATTGAGTGATGAAACTTTCAAAGCTCCCTTGTGAGGTGACCTGATTTAGGCCTCTGCTGCCTCCCACTGCAGGACAAGACATTGTACTATTGTTTTCCTTAGGGAAACACAAGAGCCTTTTCCTTCATCCTTGAAGGCCAGAGATGCATGTTTGAAGGAGCAGCTGCAAAATGGTTTCCTCTGGCCACTTCTCACTCATGAACACCATGGAAATTCTATTTCTTACCTCCATACTCTACACAGCTGCTAACATAAGTGATCATTTTTAAGTGAGAAAACTAAGTGTGGAAAAGTGACTGAATCTGTTCAAGGTCATTTCTGCAATAGGAGAGTCAGCATGCAGACCCTGTTCCTGGTGTCTGGCAGCCACCTTCCTGCCATCTGAAGGTAGGGAGTCATTCTGCTAGAGTACATTGCTTGGGGACAAAAAAAACCCAAACTTCTGTCAATGATAACAAGATTCTCAGCCTTGGGCCTCTTGATTCATTTTCCACTTGCCAGAGTCTGAGCCTTGAATACAGCCAGTGATGTTTTCCCAGCTATCTAGGCTCTCCTTTTTCATGCAAACCCCCAAAGGGGCAAGAAATTAGTAAGGGAATAAGCAAAGTCTGCATTAGCATGTAACTGCCCACATGTTTTAAAATTTGTTCAATCTCCTTTCCATTAAAAAAATAATAATTATTGACACATACTAGTTGTATAGAGTAAGGAGATTCATTATGATATTTTCATATATGCATATACTGTGCATTGATAAGTTTGTCAACCCCGCTCCTATCTTCTCCCTCTCTCCTAACTGTCTTCTAAGGCCTGTGTAGGCCCTCTTCTACTTTTTTTTTTCTATTTTCCACATATGGGAGAAAACATGCAATATTGGTCTGTGTCTGAATTATTTTGTTTAACATGATATCCTCCACTTCCTTAAATTTTTCTGCACATGACCAGATTTCATTCTTTTTTATGGTTGAACAGGATGTGTGTGTGTGTGTGTGTGTGTGTGTGTGTGCATGTGTGCAAAAGTGCATGCCATGTTTACTTTGCCCATTCTGCTGCAGACAGATACCTAGATTGATTGCTTGCCTTGGTTATTGTGAATAGTGCCTCTCTTGCTCCTTTCTTGCTCATTAGCCATTGTTGTATAACAAAGCCTTACTGCAAAATTTTATAATTATCACTCAATTTTCTGGTTTGATTAGGCTCAGTTGGGTAGTTCTTGATTACAGTAGACTGTTGTATAACTTCATAGAGCTTGTGGCTAAAACTGCAATTCCCTGGTGAGTCATTTGGGCTGGACATCCACCATAGTACATTCCCATGGCCTAAACTCCAGGAATAAGAAAGGGAGGGCTGGAATGTATCTTGAGGTAGAGCACTTGCCTAGCATGCAGGAGGTCCTGACTGCCATGCCCAGCATAAGATTGTATAAAAGCTCACAATTGATTTCTAAGACCATATGGTGAATGAAAACTGGATAAAGGAGAATTATTTGCTATAATAAAGCAAAAGAAATGACAAGTTTAGTGTCCTCAGAGAGGAAAACTGATGAGACCACATTTCACTGCAGATCCTTGGAAGTAGTGAAATTCTGTGTGCCACAAATCTATAATTGTATAATGTTTGTTTTCTTTCTGTCAACAAGAACACACTATTTTTGTGGCAGGCACTGAGTTGGGTACTGAGAAACACTGATTATCAGTTGTCTTAGTTACTTTTCACTGGTTGTTAGGACAAAATACCTGAATCTCAGTATGAAAGATGGAAAGATTTATTTCTTACAGGTTGCAGGTTTCAATCCATAATCAGCTGGCCCCAAGGCAAAATGACATGCTAAGGAGCAGCAGTTTATTCTGGCTGCAAACAGCAAGCATGAACAGCAAAAGTGAAAGACACACCTTCTTCTCTCAGGTACACTGTAGGCTGGCTCCACATGGGCCGGTATAGCAGACATACCACCAATCTGAGCGCTAGACAATGAAGCAATCAGAAATAATGGATTTGGCCACATCCATGATTGCATAAGGCTTGGGAGGGGCACTGAGATAAACCATGACACCAGTAGAGGCAAAGAGCCTGCTCTCATACCCTCACCATGAAACTTACGGCCTACTGAGGTAGAGGGGATATTTATCAAATCACTATGCAAATATAGGCTGAGCATTCCTAATCTGAAATCTGAAGTTTGAAATGCTTCAAAGTCCAAACGGTTTGAATACTGCTGTAGTGCCAAAAGTGGAAAATGCCTCAACAAGAAATTTTTTTCAAATACAAAATGTTTTTAAATTAAGATTATTGGCACCTTTTAGGTGTAAATAATGATCATGTTAATCATGGGAAATTTGCAACATACATGATATAATTTTTTTCTCCATTCCCCTACCTTTCCTTCAACTCCCTTCCCTTCCTTATTAATGAAAGCATTGTTTCCCTCATTTCTCATTCTTTTTAATATTTTCCCATCATTCCTTTCTCCCTCCTCCTTTCCTACCTCCCAATCTCATTAGATAATATTTACAATATCTATTTTATTTTAGTCCTTTTCTACATTTCAGAGTCCCACACCAGAGAAACAACACACTACACATGTCAAACACAAAATTATGAAAAATATTGTATAAAATTATTTTCAGGCTATGAATATGAAGTATATATGAACTATAAATAATTTTCAGGTTTAGACTTGTGTCCCACCCTGTAGACAACTTATTATGTCTGCGCAATTTCTCAAATAAATGAAAAATTCAGAAATTCCAAACACTTCTGGTCCCAATCATTTTGTATAAGGGACAGTGAATATGCAGATGTTTAATTAACAACCCAAAGAAAAAGTACAAGGGCAGATCAAAATATACAGCTAATATTCAAACTTGTTAAATTTACTAAAATAAAAGATATGTGTCCATTAATCTTCCTTAAAAAAACCCCTCCTTAAAAATGAAGTTATAAAATGTACCTCCTTGCTTCAAACACACTTCTCCATTTGTTCTTGCAATTTTGAAAGCAGTTTTGGAAGTCCTCTTTTGTGAGTGTCCTTACAAATTGAGATAAAATATAGTGAGTGCTGCTGCTGAGTGCCATCCAATGGAAAGAAAAGCTCATAAATACATTATGGTGTGTAGTAGTCAGGGGTTATAAACAGAGAACATGGAATTTATATTTTTATAACTGTCACCAGAAGTTAGTACAGGAAAATGTAGGAAATCTATCCACAACACCAAAGACACAGATTATTTAGTCAAGAGCCTAAACCCCACAGCACATGTCCCACATAAGTCCAGATAAAACCCAGAGCTCAGGACAATGCCTCCCATGAATCCAAGTGGAGTTCCAGAGCACACAAGAAGGACTCACACCAGTCTTTTTTATGGATCCATGCCAGGAAGACCCAAGGGTCAGTGTTGTAAGCCAGAAAGTCTATGCCAGCAGGATGAAGGAGCTGTGCTAGTGGGATGAGGGTTCTATGCTGGAGTAGAGAAGTCACACTCACAACAAAGACCAGGGCTATCCTGAAAGGCACCGCAGCTGTCCTCAGTGACAGGGAGGCCCTGAGCTCCTCCAATGAAAAGCACAGTAAGGTACATGCCAGGAAGCAGCATGACGAGTTCATCCTGGAGATAAAGCAGCACATGTCTTCCTGTCCAGAGACAGTAAGCAAGGCTCAATATGAGGACCAAAGCACCTCCAGGAGAACCAGCAGCTCAGACAGCAACTCCTAGGAAAACCCACAATGCCTCCTTAATGCCTCAACCCTCAACATCTCCCTTCTTGTCCACCTGCGTATCCTGGCAACTTTCCTCAGGTGGAGCATCTTCACTCAATGCCATGCTGATGTAATCCAGCTGGTGTTAAGTTGACCACCAGTTCTTAATCCATAACATGGTGTGCCCTTATCTACCTGTTTCACCAGATCTGGACCCTTGTGACTTCTGATTCTTCCCCAAAATCAAAATTACCAAGAAAGTTAAATAGTTTGAACTAATTAAAGACAGTGAGGCAGCCACAACAGCAAAACTAAAGATCCGTATAAGAGGACTTCCAGAACTGATTCAGGAGAAAATGGCAAGAATGATGGAATAAGTGTATTTAAAGGAAGAAGGAAATGGATGCGGTGGTGCATACCTGTAAACACAGCACTTGGGAGGCTGAGGCATCAAAATCTCTAGGTTTGAGACTAGCTTGGGAAATATAGTGAGTTCAAGGCCAGCCTGAATTTCATAGCAAAACCCTGTCTCACAAAACAAAGAACACCTATCTGATTGGTTCAGCACAGTTTTGAATTTGTATGAAAATTACTGACTCACTGAAGATGGAAGACCTTCCCTGTGTGTGGTGGGGAACCAATAGGCCTGCATCCTGGAGGCAGTAAAAAGGGAAAGGAGAAAGTCTGGCTTCTGCCTCTTCAGAAGAGTTTGAGTTCTTGCCATCACCTTAGGTGTCATTTCCAGGATCCTAGCACAGATCCTTCTGCTTCCTGTCAGAGACTCTCCCAGGACTCTGCAGTGAACTCCAGGCCTCAGGCTTGTGAGTGGATCTTTTGCATCTCCTACGAGCACCTGGCCATTTTGAGTTCTCCACCTGACTCTGCAGCTGGCCATCTTAAGCCTCCTTTGTAAATCCTTTATGTAGCCTTTATGTATACAAATTACATAAGTATTCTTTATGTACACAAATTATGTACAGAACTCCTTATGTACACAAATTAAATCTGATTCTCTAGTGAACCCTCACACAAACTGCCTCTAGCTACCTGTGCAACCTTCCAGGAACAATTTCATGTCTCACTCATGTGAAAAATCCAAAGCGGAACTGCAGTGGAGCCGTGCTAAAGTATGGTTTAGTTAATGGAAATGTTGGTGCCAGGCCCACTGGCTTAAATTCTGTACACTGCTTTGTCATTGGAAAAGGTATTTAATGTTGGTGTGTAGGCTCACTCAGCTATGAAAATGAAGATAATCCTAACTCACACTCTTGTAAGAATTAACATATGTGAATCACCTCAGAGAGGCCCTGGCCTGACTCCAGTAAGTGCTACATATGCTTGTTAGTGTATTACATTAGCATGTAAACATACTTTTAAGATATAAAGAAATCAGAGAGTGGTACCGAAAACCCTCATTTCTCTGTAATAAAAGAAGGATAACAACGCCAATAACAATGGTAACAGAACACTTGGCATATGCTAGGAAAAATGGGAAGAGCTCTTAAGCTTTTTATTGGATCTTTACAGCAGTACCAAGAGATGAGCATTGCCATTCATCATGGTTTGTTTTTTTTAATGGAAAAAACCCACAATATTTCAAAGCGAAATAATAGGATAACAATAGTGGAAATTGAGGCTCCCAGAAGAGAAGCAGTGTGCCTAAGGTGTCAGGCCCCAGAAGATTTGAGTCCAGACATCTTATAAATTCCAAGCCTAAGACTCAGTGCTCTTCTCTGCTTCCTTTCATAGTGGGCCTGGGGCTGGGTCTCCCAAAAGCCTTATCAGAGACCTCCACCTGCAGCCAAACCCTGCCTCAGGGGGACCTTAATCCCCCACTGTCACGCCCACTGCTTCATTATTGCCTCACAGGAAGGCTCTGCACCTACTGGGTCCCAGCTTCTGGCCCCGCCCCTTTCCCCGCCCCTCACACTGCTGGGCCCACCCCTTGCCTCAAAGGAAGGTTACACTCCTCCTGGACCAACCTGGGCAGGCCGCACCCATGGACAGCCCTGAGCCACACACCTCCACATCCCAGCTCAGTCCTGCCCAGCCCTGGCCTGCTTGTCAGTGGATGCTGGTCTTGTGCATGGAGTTGCCATTTTGGCGCTAGCAACTCTGTCTGGAGATCAGAGCGCTCATCCTTTGGCGGCCTAGGCTGTGGAGGGGCCAAGGCTGGGGTCTGGGCCAGGTAGGCGAGAGAGAGAATGCAGAGAGTGGCAGCGCAGCCCGGTGGCCCCGAGGTTACAGCCGCAAGTGCCCCTGGCAGGGAATCCAGGCAGGGTGCCCAGGATCAGGGGCCTGGGAGACAGAGGGCGTGGCCCTGGCGCGACCTGGCCGCGTGTCCACAGGGCCCTTCTCCCTTCCTCCCTCCTCTCTGTTGAGGGTCTGCATGGCCAGTCCTAGGTCGTTTCCCGAATTCCTTGGCCCTGCCAGGTGCTTCTGAGAGCCCAGCCCTCATGTGGGACCTGTGGCAGGGTGGCTCTGGGTCTCACATGGCCTCTGCTGTCAGTGAGCCTGGCTGTGCTGAGCCGGGGACATTTATCTCCAAAATGACGATTTCACTCCACTCGGAGTTCCTCCCTGCAGAGACTGAGAGAGGACCCAGAAGTTACAGTAAGATAGCAGTTATTATTCTACCTGCACATGCTTTGGCTCCAGTCCCCCATTGATGAGGGGGTTCTGCTTCTTTTAATATTGGTGCCTCTTGGGTGTTTAGTTTTGTGAGCAGACTGAATGCAGCATGGGGCTTTGACAAGGCAAAGTGTGACCAGTAGGGTTTAAAAATTTAAATCCACAAATAAAAGTAATTCAGCCACATTGCTGAACCCTGCTGCAGAATACCCATCTTGCCCATATTCAGCTGTCTCTAACGATTACTACCCTGTTCTGCTCATATCATGTATTTGCATGGTGTTGAATATTTATATTACATGCATAGGTAGACTTGTACTTAGTTATCCTGTTACTGACCGTGTACACAAGTCTAGTTCCTCTTGGAAAAACTGCGTTGAGCATATATCTTCTTTTTCTTGAGGTAAATTCCAGAAATTAGAAATACTAAATCAAAGTTCTGTATTCTTTCCCTGGCACTTGATATGAATTGGTTCTTAAACAAGACATGCTTACAGTAGACATTTTCAAAATCTAGGTATTTGCCCAATTATCTGGAGAAATTTGGAGTTCAGTAAGGTGTTGAGTCATTCTCTGTGCAGGCTGAGAGACAGGCCACACATCCTACGGTTAGATTTTGTTTTTAAGTCATGTACCATGTTCATCCTTTCGTTTTGATTGACTCTACTCTGCTTTATTTCATTTGGTTTTATCCTCTTTACAATAAAAATTTTTAAAAAACACTTTCTTGCAAGGCAGGGTGGTGCATGCCTGTAATCCCAGCACTCGGGAGGGTTAGACATGAAGCTCACAGAGAGTTGGAGGCTAGCCTGACATACATGGTGAGTTCAAGGTCAGCCTGCAATGCATAGCAAGACCTTGTCTCAGAACAAAACAAACAACTCTTTTTTCCTCTTTTCTTATTTTAATGTGGCACAAGTAGATATTACTAAATAAAATATGGAAACACTTATAAAGAGATTAAAGTTTTTGTAATATGCAGTTTATACACTATGAAACTATAGTATAGTTTATATACTATAGTATACTTTATATAACTTTATATACTATGAAACTGCATAGTATATACCTGCATGAGCTATATACCCTTGCACTTTAAAATTTGTTTTTGTTTTAATTTTTGTTTTTAATTTTTGGGACTGGGTCTAAATAATTTACTCAATTCACCAGGTTGGGTTTACACTTGTGATCCTCCTTCATTGGCATCCCAGAGTGCTTACTGGGAGTACAGGTACAGGCTATCTTTACTTAGCAATTCACAATGATTATGTATGTTTATGGGACAAAATATGCTTTTGATCTATGGCTCCTTTGTAGAAAGAACCAATTTAGTTAATGTACCTACCACCTTTCTAATCTAAAAATTCTTTCATGGTGACTAGGACTACAAATGCTACTGTTTAGCAGTTTTGAAATCTATCCTTCTTATTAACTGTGATCATCCTGCAGCTTAGTAGAAAATTCAAAATTTCTTCTCCACCGTGACTGAGATTTTGTATTCTTGGGTGAACATCCTTCTTTCCCTATCCCCCATCGAATTGATCATTTTTAAAATCAAAGTGCCCAAGAAAGGTGTGAAGGTTCAAGCTACTTGGGGAATATAGCTCTTCAGAAAAACCAGGCACTGGTACTCTGCAGCCCCTCACGTTGCTCACAGTTTTGTGTTTGTTTGTTTTTCTTAACAGTATTCTAGGAATTGAGCGCAGGTCTGTCTTAGCTATTTTTTACTGGTTGCTGAGAAAAAATACCTGATGCCAAAAGTTGAGAAAGGAAACATTTATTTCCTATGATTTTTGGAGGTTTCAGCCCGTACTTAGTTGGCTCCAAGGCAGGCTGGCATGGTGGAGCCACAGTTCATGATGGCTGCAAACAGCAATGAGGAAACAGGCAAAGGAGCAAGACATTCCTTTTTCCTGCCATTACATCACATCCTGGTTCCACCCCTAGATGAGTGTAGCACTCACACCCCTAATCCAAGTGCTAAAGAATGAACCAAATGTAAACACATGAGGCCTGGGGGCCACAGACATTCCACCCCTGACCCCAGGACTCATGTACATCCTTTATACAAAAAACATTTAGTCAATCTCCAAGAGTTGGCAAAGTCCTAACTGTTTCACCATTGCTGAAAAGTCCAGGTCTCAATTCTCCTCCAAGATCTATGACAAACTCTTAACTGTAACCACCTGTACAAATGAAGCAAGGTTAAACATTTCTGAAATACAAAGGCACAAAATAAACATTGCCATTCCAAAATTTACAAACAGGGGAATATAAAGCATTAGAAACAAAGCAATCCAACATCCAGCAGAGTGAACGTTAAGTCCTAGAGTTTCATTCTCAGCATTTGAAACAATCTGGTTGCAAACTCCAAAAGGTTTGAATGATTTTACCCCCACTTCTGGGAATATCAGCTCCTACAGCTTCTCTCTCTGTCTTTTTTTTAAATTTTCTTGCAAGACTCAATTATGGATTACTGACCAAGGTTAGTGATGTCATCCATGTACTCTCACTGTAGTGAAGCAATATTAGTTATGTGGCTATATTTGTAATCTTTATTTCTTTTGTCTTTTTGAAACAAGGTCTTGCTATGCAGTTCACTTCTGGCCTTGAGCTTATTTTTTAGCCCAGGCTGGTCTCGAACTCACAGAGATCCTCCCACCTCAGCCTCCCATGTGCTGGGATTACAGGCATGAGCCACCATGTCTGGCTTACAACTTCTCTCTTATACACTCTCTGCTCAGTTCTTGCAGCTTTCCTTGGATGATCCACATTCCTGGATTTTCCAAACTTCTGGGGTCTCCATTGCACATTTGGCTTCATCCTTACATCTTTATGAACTGCCCTCTCAGTGGCATACTGCTTGGCCTCCCGGCCCTTTGCAATCAAGGTGGAAGCCATTTTACCTTTAGAATTTGTGCATTTTCCTTGCACCTAAAATCATAACCATGTGGATGCAGCCAAGGTTTGCTGCCAGCTGGAGCAATTAGCCAGAATTTTCTCTCTCTTGGCTGTAGGGGCTGATTGCCTGGATCATTGGTCTTTGTGAACCTGATTGGGAAGAAAAGCTTCTCTGTGTTGCCACCATTCTGGAACCTCATGTGGTCTCCATCGCCATTTTGGAGCATGGTGCTCTGCAGCTGTCTCCTCTAAGCAAATTCTTTCACTTTTGCAGTTTCGAATCTGCAAAAGTTTGGGACCTGATGCTTCCATGGCCATTATTCTTATCTCTGTTTCTCCTCAGCAATCAAAGTCTCAACCCTGTCTTTACAATACACAACTTCCCTGGAATTTTCCTTCTGGCCAAATTCACAGAGTTGTAAATCATCCTACTCAGCTCTTTGCTCTTGATTTGCAACATAAAGCTGGCTAAAAGCCCTCAACAATAGCCATGCCGCAGCTTTAACTTTTCATTTGACTGCTTTGAAATTATCTTTTCCAGAATAATCAGTTCATTCCTGTTTGTTTCAGTCTCAGGCAAAGTCACTGGACATGAGCAAAATGCAGACAAACTTTCTTCTAAGCCCTAATACACATCGTGGAGAGTCCAATAACCAATGGACTCCTTCTCAGCAGAAACATCCCAAGCCTGATCATTACCATGAGGCTTTCTATCAGCCTTCTTGTTTCCTGAGCTCTGACCAGAATGTCCTCTACAGAACAGATTAAGCTGCTCCAGCTTTGTGCACCCAGGCAATATGTCCAAACCTTTCCAAACTCTGCTCATGAGCCATTTCCAAAGCCTCACTTAAAAAACATAGGTATAGTCACAGCAAATGACCCCACTCTAAGGTACCAAAATCTGTGTTAAGGTTTTACTAGAGAAAACCAGTATAACACAAGATAAACAAGTGTAAAATAAATAACAAGATTGCCTTAAGATGGTCAGTCACAGTCAGATGAGGAAGCTTGTAGAGGGTACCTATACACTGGAGGCTGAAAGATTCAATCCAAAGTCTGGAGTTCACCCCAGTGTCTTGTGCAAATCCACCTGAAGGGTGATGTGTCTTTGACAGAAGGCCAAAGGCTCTAAGAAGAAAGCCTGAAGAGTCTATTCTGGAAAGCTGAAGAGTCTACAATGGAAGCCAGGAGACAACCTCCAAACCAAAGGTGAAGAATGGAGCTTCTCCCAAGAATGGAATGAATTTGTCTTTCCTCCTCCACTTTTATACCTCCAGGTGATGAGCCACCCTATAGTGGGTCTTCTCCATCCTTGGGTGTAGAGCTGTTAAACCCATTTAGTTAAGCTTCTAAATGTCTCAGGTTGACACAATCAATCAACCACTAAAGTCTTAAAAAGAAATTTTGAAAAGCTATGCAGCTTTCTGTGTGGAATAAACCTCTATTATTAGCTCTGCCAGGTCCAGGGCCCCCTAACTATCCTAAGGTCTGTTCTAAGGTATAAGCCCACCTGCTGCTTCCCCTCCCCTTTTCCCTTCAAATTTAACTAGGTTAAGTTTTAACTTCCTAAAGGCCATAAAACAAAGGCCTGAGGTAATAGCTCCTGACAACCTGAGTCTTCCCTACCCAAAAAGACCCGGTAGCCCGTCACAAATTGTGTTAATTGCATTAGATTGTATTAGATTGTACATTCTTCACAAAAATAGCTTTGTTTATATCATAGTAATACCTGTAACTTGTCCTTACTGTAAATGTGTGTTTTCCTTTCCCTCTGGGCAAAAGATTGATATGTTAATCAATGCCCTCCTCTGTAAAGAATTGTAAAATCTTACCTAATTGATATGTTAACCATTGTTGCCCTCTACAAATAGAACAGTTGTGGTGCTAAAGTAAGGTAACTAAGGTTGTTAATTGCTGTTAGACCTCTCTATTCTTTGCTAAGAAAAACAAGATTTCTTCTTATCTAAACTTGCTAATATGCAGGGAGACTTGCAATTGCCCTTTCTGCTTTGTAGTGCGTCACACCCCCATCGCCCTCCTTACATTGTGTGACCAGCAGCTGTTTGTGGATTTACAAGATAAAAAGTCCTGACTTTTAGCTGTGAGGTGCGCAGTCTCCAAATTGTCTCCTGGAGACTCGTCACCAGGCCTGGATTTTACCTAATAAAGCCTTTGCTTCTCAAATTTTAATTTCTTGCTTTCTTGGATTTTATACCGGGGTCCGAGTTATCACAGGAACACTGTGTAGAGTTCTGATGGGAGCTGTGGGACAGGGTTCTGCTCTACCCAATTGATCTCCACAGTGCTGTTTAGCACCTGCCTTAAAACCTGCCATGGGATAGGCACACAGAATACCCATGGGATGTATGCTTGCATAAATCAGAATTAGGAGGCTGGGTGTTTTCTGCATTTGTGGATCATGTGTGGTTATTCTCTTTTGAATTACATGAATTTGTCATATGTTTCACAAAATGGACACATGAGATCTATTTTATACCTGTAATACAAACCATCTATCTGAATATTGCTTGTAAGGAAAGATTTTCTGTTGTGGTTTCTACATTATTCTTGTTTTGGTTTTTAAAACAGAATCAGCCCCTCCTATCTTTCTTCTATCACTGAAATCAGGGAAAATCTTTTCCAACATAGAAGGATGAGTAGATCCACAATGCTCTCTACATTTTCCCTGTAGAACTTTTCTACCTGGGGTTTTCTCTTCTAACAAGGGGCAATAGCAGCCAGTCTCCTCCAGTAACCTTTGGCCAAACAGAATCTGATGCACTGACATGAAAAACCCAGAGTAGTAAATCAAAGCAAGAGAAAGGTCAGAAGTGGGTGGAGTCTAGCAGGAGAGTACAGGAGTATGGATGAGTCCAACACTGAACAGAAGGCTGAAACTTGACAGATGTGACGATTCTACAAATTGATGATGTGCTTAGGTGCTACTGAACTGAACATGTTCAATCTAGGAAAATCTTAAGTTTTGATTAATATTATCTTAGAATTTGGAGTTGGAGCTCAGAATAGTATCTACTGTGAAGCCAGCAGCAGCCCCAGCTCTAGAATTCATGATGACAGGGTATGTGGCCATAGTTTTCACATTGTTCCTAGAGCTGATGAGGTCACTGGAGGTGGAGCTGGCACAAGACCTGCAAGGAGGACTTGAGCTCAGTCAGGTACCAGCCCTGCATCAGCAAAAGGAGAAAAGATCACCAACTATCCTTGTTCCTTGCTGGGCCAAGAAGTTCCCAGGGCCTGTCCAAGACAACTGTGTGCAAAAATCCAGCCCAGCAAAGCTTCCCATTCTGCCTCACCTCCACTCACTTCTGCATGCTTCAGAGTTGCCAGAGGCCCCAAATATGGGAGTCTTTCTCTGTGTAAAGTGCCCTGTGCCCTCCCAGAGACAAACAGACCCAGGAAACTGTAGTTCTCAGCTTTAGTGAGCTCAGTTTGGTCTGACACAGCCATGTTAGGTTGAGTGGTGTGTCCCACCTGTCTCAGCAGCACATGCTATGAGTTAAAATGGGAGGGTCTGTTTCTGGGAGGACAGGAATAGGCAGCAGTGCAGGTCTGGCCTCCCTCCAAACTGGCCACCTGGGACATACTTTGGAATTGGACACTAGACTCCTGCTCCAACTGCAGAGAGCCCAGCCCCAACCTTTTCCTGCCTTCTTTAAGGCTGGTCCAGGCAGCCCTCACCTGCTGACAGAAGTGCCTGGATAGTGCTGTGACCACCTGTCCTCCACTATTCAGGAAATCCTGAAACTCATCTCCCTTTTGTGCCCTCATCGCATGTTGCCACTGTGAGAAAGAGAGTGGATTCTGCATTGTTACTCTACTCATGGGTGCTCTACAGGGTGCTGCTCTATAAATATCTGAGAAGTGAGCGGACAGACAGATTGCATCCTGCTTGCCTTTCCACCACCTTTAGTTCATATACCAATGCATCACTCCATTCTGTGTGCCTATCAGGGTTTACCCTTCCCCTATTATGTGTCTACATTTACAGGGGCCAGGAACTTAGGCACATTCACCATGATGTGCATAGTACCTGGTCTGCTCTCCAGGGTCTGTGTGGCCTGAGTAACATGAAGTCACAAGAGAGCAGTGGTTATTTCTGCACTGGTCAATGCATCATGGTTGTTGGCTGCTACATTGATGATAAAGGCAACAATCAGCTCCCTCCATGATGTCTGTGTGGACGTGGGTACGCTGGTATCCCCCAGAGATTCCTACACTCCGTACCATGGAAGCCCATGGAATGACTCTCCAGCTTCCTTCACAATAAACAGGACAGCTTCATCCAAGTGAGGGATCCTTGGCAGGAGGCAAAACTTCCCCCTAGGGAAGGAAAAGCAGCAGTGCAGCCAGGGTCCCAGCTCTGAGGATAAAGAGCTGGCTTTAGACCTCACTTTTCACTCTGATTTCCTCCATAAAGCTAGAAAAAATACCATTCCTCTCAGGACATTTCCAGGGTGTCCCCTGCACTATAGACATCCTGGCTTCGGCTTGCCAGGGACATCATCAGTGGTGTTAGATGATCTTTGTAAAACCTGTGGGCTGGTGTCACATGCACAAAGTGTACAGCATTAGAGGTGAAATCCAGGAAGTGGCTGAGATGGAGGTGAGTACAGTGCACACAGGCCTGGCTCCTGCTGTGTGGTGGTGGAAATGACACTCACCTCCTGGACATGTTTCCCTGGAGGCATCCTGAAGGGGTGGAAGTACATCAGTTCAGCCATCCTTATGTTCCCTAAGCATCACAATTTCTTTTATGCATTGTTGCTGTGGTCTTGAGTCAGGACCTCATACAGGCTAAGCAAGCACTATGGATGGAGCTGCACCCCCAAATCTACTGGCATTGTTTCTAGATTCACACCTGTGTGAGTCACCATGGCCATGACCTGGGCTTCTGCTCAATAGCTGACAGCTTACCTTCTGATGGTCACATCCTGAGTAACACATTCCTTGTTCTTTAAGTATGGATCACAGTTAGCTATTATTATCATTATTATTATTAATTACCATTAGCAAAGCTGAAAGTGAGCCCAGGGCCCCATGCACGGTAAGCAAGTGCTCTACCCTGAGCTCTTTCCCTAACCCGTCACTCATGCTTCACCAACAGATATGGCAGACACCATGTGATGTGACTTCTAAGTTTCATACATAAATAACTCACCAACCTCCTGCTGGTTCCCTCTTGTATTTGTTCCTTCATTCTGGCTTTTTTTTTTTCATTTTGTTTGTTTGATTTTTATCACTCTCTGGATCTCTGGCTCTGTGATGTCACTGCTATCTCTTCAGCTTCCCTGATGAGTGACTGAGGAGCCTTGAGTGACAAAAAGGGAAACAGGCAGAAGAGACCCCAGGCATTTGTCCTGAGTCCTACTTGTAAGCAAAAGACAGAGCCTGCGTGCAGATTCTGCCACAGTAGTGTCTTCACTGAGTCTGTAGCTCTGTTCAGTAAGCTGTTATGATGGCAGCCCCAGCAAAGTCCCTGGATTCCTGATACACAGCACCTTTGTAGTTTGTTTGTTGTTTCAGCTGATATTTGATATTTACATTACAGTTCTCAGTTATTGGGAACAAAGTTGACCTGACTATTTTGTAATATTCTTTGTGTTAACAGAGGATAGGATGCAAAGAATCCTAAGCTAGTCAGATGTGTTACTCTTAAATTAACTGCCAAAATGATGTCCGAAGTGAATGTACCACTAGCAAGGTAGATGGAGTCTCCTTCCTGCCCTTCCTCACCAACAACAATGTGTTTTGACCTAAAAGATAAAGTCTGCTCTTCCAAGATAATCACTGAAATCTCCTTGTCACATGAACATTCACTCACCTGGTAACTGAGAATGATAAGAAACATGTCTGAGTTTATTTTTAGTCTAGTTGTGCTCCTGGCTGAAATATTTTCTCCAATCCTCTTGCCTATGTTTTCTGTATTTTGAAATTGTCTGCTGTTGTGTTTTGTATGTATTTTATGGCATATAAAGAAGTATTTCTCGGATACATGACTTCCAAATATTTTATGTCATTCTATCACTTGGCCTTTTATTTTATTTTATTTTATTTTATTTTTGTATCAGGAATTGATCTCAGGACCTCACATTTGTCAGGCAGGTGCTTGTGCCACTGAGCTATATCTGTAGCTATCCTTTTATTCTTGTAACAAGTCTTTTATGGAGCAGTTCATAATTTCAATGAAACCTAATTTATCTTTTTTTAAATTCTGTTAAGGATCATTTTTACAATGCTGCTCATAGGAATTTTCTACCTATCCCTGGAGAAATCCAATTTTGTCCCATAGAAATGTGCATCTGTTATTTACACATTCTTGGGATGTGATACCCAATTCCACAACTAAATGGGGAAGGTTTGTACTGGTTGTCAGTGGTGTTAGTCCTGGGTTGACTCCAGGGCAGACACCATGTAGTAGAAGTGGTAGAGGCAGAAAGCTGGTGACCTAATGGCACCAAAGCAAGGTAGGATGTAAGGTGCCAGGAGGGAGAATGATACACATTTTACCTCCTCAAACCCTGACCCACTTCCCAGAAGAGCCACATTAACAACTCCATCCCAGGAACTCATCAGTGGATAAACCCATGGAAAAGCATAGAAGCCCTATGACAAAATCACCCTCTAAACACAAGAGACTTTCAGTGAAAATTTACATCTAAACCATAAGCATTACCATAGACTTCTGTTCTGTTCCTTGATCCTTTCTGATTTTTCAGTTAATTCTGATATGGTAAGAGATAAGGGTTAAGAACCTCCTTTTTATGTGGCTCTCTATGGACCATACACACATCTGACACGTGTACAGATACACTTACCATGGAAGTTGCTCTTCTTCCACTGAAACATTGTGGAATTTTCTGGAAAGTCAATTTCCACATATGTGTAGTACCATGGGATATCTATTCTTGTCCTTTCACCTACCAAACTGTTTCTTTTTAAAAATATTTAATTTTTATTTTGAAAACAATAAAACCAAGCAAGATAAAACAGAATAAAGGCAATCAGAACAAACTAGTGTAAGTGACACAAGACTTCAAAACAATAGGAAATCAATAGCTGCCTTAATGCCTCTTGTCTTCCAAATAGCTGCAGATACCTTCAGACATGGTAAAAATCAAACAGAACAGAATAGAACCAATAAAAACAAAACAAAGAATGCAATAAAGGACTTCAAAACAAAACAGGGGTAAATCCAAAAAGGCTACCATAATGTATCTTATTATATTTGAAATAGCTGCCCATGCCTTCGAATACAAGAAAATCAAACAAAATGAAATTTAATAAAACCCAACCCAACAAAATAATGGAAATGATACAAGGTTTCAAATAAAGAGAATATGGAATTTTACAATGGTACCACTTTCACAAGAAGAGCCCCCATACATGCCACACTGCATATGCTTATCCTCTGAGTAGATAATCAGAACACTGATCATAAACCTGCAAAGCCAGTGAAACACCAAACACCACAAGGATCCAAATGCATTTCACCTCAATAGCTCTCATCACAGCCTATGTTTCTGGAGATTTGCCAGTCCCTTACTGGTGGTGGTGGTGGTGGAGTGGCTAGCTCTTCTTGTTTCTCATCACACATGCCACAACGGACTGCATCTGGCTGTCTCCTAACTGGTGGCAGAAATTTGCACAAGGAAAGGTTTGTCCAGAGGACTTGCTTCTTGGTGAATTCTTATTCTCTTCCCCCACAGACCATGAGTGGCATTGACTCATGGGAAAACCATGGGGTCTGAATGTCTCCTACTTTATCCCTGTTGGTGGCAGTGACCTGTACATAGCACTGCTTTACAGGGAAGGTTTGCTTCCTTGTTGATTTCTTGATTTTCTTTCTTGTGATTTCTTGTTCTCTTCCCCCATAGTTTGCAAATGGTGCTGACACATGGTCTGGCTGTCCCCCAGGTGGTGGTGTCCCACACATAGTGCTGGTTCCCCAGGAGGGCTTGCTTCTTAGTGAAATCTTTCTTTTTTAAAATTTATTTAAGGAGAAAAAAGAAGAAAAAACAGAAAAAGGGTACAAGTCATACAGAATTTCAGAAAAAATAAACAGTAGGACATCACTAGTTAATTACATATTGTCATCTTAGAAATAGTTGTTGAAGTTAAAAAATTAAAGCATATAGAGGGGACTTTCAAACAGTGAGACTGCAAACAGCCTTGTTCAATGATCCAACAAAACTCAGTAATATGGTTATCTATGTTATATGCTTAAATATATGTGCAGTTATATCTTTTAGAGAACTTTCTTTTCTTTTCTTTTGTACAATGACAATTACACATTTTGGGTTTTATTACCCCCACAGTTCTTATTAATTTTTTTTTTGAAGAAAGGAAAACCAAATGTAACATACCAGGACACAGTCAGTCAAGTCAAAAGGATAGACATAATACATAATGTAAAAACAAAATACAAGATGATCAACAATGGTTACCATAATGCCTCTTGTTATCTTAAAAAGAATTGCCTATATCATCAGTCATAATAAAATTGAACAATTAAAGAATAAGACCAATAAAACCAAAAATTGGAGACATTAGAGGACTTCAAAAGAAGATAATATTCAACCAGAATGGGTGTAACAATGAACCTTACTGTCTTCAGAGTTGTTGCCTATACTTTCAAACTTGGTACTATGTAGTATAACAGATTGAGGAAAATCAGTCAAAACAAGATGGTGAGAGCAATACAGTTTCAAATCAAGTTAATAGGAAATCAAATTGGGTTACTATAATATATCCTGCTATTTTTTATTTATTTTTCCCTTAATTAAAAGGATAAAAATGAAAAAGTAGATAATAAAAAGGAGATTGAGATAAAAAAAGAGGTCATAACAACAAAACAGCACAGGTCAAAACGTAGCTATTAAACAAAATAGTGTTTCACCACAAGATAATCTCAACATAACAGTAGTTACCATAGTGTCTCTTCCCTTAAAATCTTTGGGTATAACTTCGTATACTGTAGCATCAAACATATCAAGACAATGTAAAACCATTCAAGAGAATGACAGTATTACCAGGTATTTAGAATCAACTAAGAAAATGAACAATGGTTTCTATATAAACTCTGTGTCTATAAAAGTTTTTGTTTATATTATCACATATAATAAAATCCAATAAGATAGAACACGTTAAAACCAATGGAGACAGAAGAACAAAAGCTTGATGGGACTTCAAAACAAGAGGATATTAAATCAGCACTACCTATTATGGTGTCTTGTTTTATCCAAAATGGCTGTACCTAACATTCAACCTTCTCTGGCTCAATTCTGTTGAGCTCTTTTTCTGTCATTAGTTGTCAGTTTGTCCTCTTCATTTCGCTTTGTGCTCCATTCATTGTGGCTGCTCTGCCACTATTTTTGGAATATTGGTATTTTTCACTTTTAGAATATCCTGCAGTAATCGCTGTAGATTTGAACTGATGGTTGCAAATTCCCCTAGTTCCCCTTTATCCTGGAAGTACCTTGCTTTTCCATCAATTTCTAGGGACAGTTGTGCAGGATACATCAATCTTGGCTGGAGGTTATTATCTTTCAAAGCTTGAATTATTTCCCCCCGTGCTCTTCGTGATTTGATGGTTTGTGCCGAGAAGTCTGATGTAGTTCTGATGGGTGTTCCCTTATAAATGATCTTTTTCTTGTCTCTGATGGCTTTTAATATTCTGTTCTTATATTGCATTTCTGGAATTTTGATTATTATGTGCCTGGGTGTAGCTCTGTTTGGGTTGTAGGTGGCTGGGGTCCTGTATGCCTCATACATTTGAGTATCTTTACCTTTTGCTAAATTAGGGAAATTCTTGTGGATTATTTCTGTGAATAGCTTTGGTAGTTCATTTGTTTGAGTCTCTACTTCTTCTTTTATGTTCTTAATTCTTAAGTTATAGATCCTCTTATTGTCTTCTAGTCTTTGTATTATTGCTGTTTGTTTTCTTTTTTTTTTTAAGAAGTTTTTCATTTCATGCTCTCACCTTACAAATCTTTCCTCCAGTTCTGATAGTCTATCCTTAGTTTCTTTCAAGCTGTTATGCCAGCTTTCAATAGAGTTTTTAGTTTCCTGGTATTGTCTTTGAACCTGCTTCACGTATCCTATGTTTTCTCTATTTTCTCCATCAAACAATTCTCCTTTTTTTTTTCTGTTCTTCCATTCCACCATCTGTTTTTTCTTGGGTGGTGCTTAGCATTTCTTTAACTATTCTACTAATTTCTTGCTTTATTTCATTAAATACTTCATTTTTGAACTCATCTATGAGGCTCTGGAGATACCACTTTATGTCTGTAGGTGCCGTGTTAGATATTGCATGTTTTCTGTCTTCATTCTCTTTTGCATTTACCTTTCCTGGATCAGTGTTCTCAGGATTGGGGACTGAGGACCATTTCTTCTTGCTCCCTTTTCCCATACATTTTGTTCCTTCCATACAAGTGTATGTAGGAGGACCAGATTTTTTTTTCTCTTTGTCTGTTACAGTTTGTTTGAATCTTCCGGCTAGGTGTTCCCACCTACTGCAGTGTATTAGGGAGACACAGACCTGGGAAGCCTCTGCTGGCCCCGCCCCTCCACGTCAGTCAACCTACTGAATGTTTCACTGCTAGGGTGTACCGCCAGGCACAGGGACCTGATTTGGATCTTAATCCACAGCGTCACCAGTCCAAGCACTCCCCATCCCTCTCGCTTTCGAGGGGAATATACGACTAATGGCACTGCAGGGCCCTCTTCAGGCTAGTCTGCTCATTCCCAGAATGTCCTCTGTTGGAGCCTCTTAGTCTATGAAAGTGTCCCCATTTCTCTCACTCACCACAGGTCGATGCAGGGCTCCCTACCAGTCCTGCTCTCAATGCCATTTGGTTCACCAATTCCCATTGTCATAGCTTTCATGCATCTCTCTTCCTACCGTGCAGATTGGGACACAGTATTGGCAGCAGGAAATTCTAATTGCGGCTTCCAATGGCGCAGGATTCAGCCTCAGCGCTGAGATTTTATATGTTCCTGTTATAGCATCAGGATTGCATTTCCAGTTGGTTTCTCTCAGCTTAGTTTGTTCCTGGGTCGGCGGGGTACATCTCCCCTTGCATAGGACTCCTTGCATGGCACCACTACTGGATTCTAAACTGGTAATCTCAGAGCGCCTCCGTGGCTGCTGTTATTTGTCCGCCATGTTCTCCCGGAAGTCATGAAATCTTTCTTTACTGTTCCTTGAATATATACATTTTTTCTCCAAATCTCTTTTCAGTTGCGCTTAGAAACTGGCTACCTGTTTTATGACCTCAGCATTATACCATACATATCTAAGTATGGCTGAAATAGATTTTATTGATCTCTACATGTTGAGTAAAACTGGGATTATTCCCACAACCACACAGAGAATTATGAGATAGAAAACCTGCATATCATGCAGCCTACTGATCTCAGATCCATGCTGCTGTATACCACAAATGGTTTGCCACAGAGGGCCTGGTGAGTGTGGTATGTATGTGAGGGAAGAAATCCTCAAACATCTTTCAGGGAATATGAGGAAAGAAAACCAAAGGAGCAGGGCCCACCTACCTCATGCTCTCCAGAAAGCAATTCAAGATGCAAACCTAGTTTACCCACACTTTGAAGGTCAGGTGCCAGGATTCAGTGGTTCACAAGTTCAAGCACATTAAATAGCTAATTGATCTAGGGTTTAGGTTAGAATGTGCTGCTGTGTCAGCTGAGATGGCATTGTGAGAAGGACCCTGTGTGGCAGACATCTGGGGTGAGCACAAGGAGGACACAGACAGGGCATCCTAGTAGAAACTAGAGTCCTGGCCATCTAAATGGCTATGTGGTTAGCCAAAGCAGGCACAGCCTGAGACCCAAGTAGAGGTATTGAGCTCTCAGATGAGCAGAGAAGGCCCTGCACAGGAATGAATGCCTGGCAATGGCCAGTAATATGGGGCAAACAATAATGATAGTTACCTGCTTTTTTGCTACTGTGGGCTTTGCATGCTTTGTGATCTCTGGGTACCTCACCTAGAAAACACCCCTTCAGCCTCACAACCCAGATGAGTGGCATAGTGGGCAGGGAATATCCCCTTGAAGACTCTGTAAACAGCATCTCACAAGGGAAAACCCTGTAGGTTGTAGACAGGCTTCACCTGGGCTCCCACTGTCAACCACAGACATCTTTTTGGTGGTGTTGGAGGCCCTTGAGACTGGAAAGTGATCCATCTGACACTCTAGGACATGTTGAAGGCCTTAGAAATGATAGACATGCGAATGCCATGGAGGACTTGGAATCACGGCTGGCTCCTACAGAAGTCACACTGCACGACCCAGGGAGCACTGCCTCCTCCTGAGGTTAAGGCCCCATGACCTGGACAATCCCTATGTGAGTTCCCTGATATTTCATGAGAGCCTTACTACTTGACAGAAGGTGCAAGACGAGGAACCCCCAGCCCAAGCAGGGTTACTCTAAGGACTACCCATCTCTACCTGTAACATATGTATGCAATCTACATGGCCATGAAACATGGAAGCTGGAGAAACAATTGAAGCAAAAGTAGAGTGACACTGTCCCAGTGTAGCTGTTACATATATGGGACAATGGGTCTAATAACAAAATGTTGAACTCACAGGAGGTGTCCCAAAGGCTATCCCAGCCAGCACTGCCACTAAGTGACAAGTTCTACAGACTGTACACAGAACAGCCTGTGAGCAGATAAGCAGACTTTGATAAACTGGTTGATGGAAGCAGCCTGGGATCAGAGATATCAGGCCATCAAGCTGCTGATTCGAAGAGCATGGCCACACCACAGGAATGGATGGGGTCTCTTATGCACAGTGGCTGGGGTTGGGAACCAAGGAGCACAACTGGATGCAGCCCTTCTTTGTATTCAACAGGTAAATACAGAATTGGGGCACCCCACTGTGGGGTAGGTACCACTTGACCTGTGCAGCCATATATCATTGATAAATGATAGAAACCCTTGGGGTGGCAACCACTCACAGGGTGGTGTTCACTGATTGCCTAACTGTAGAAGCCTAATAGGTCAATGAGCTGCCTATGTATATGGGCCATGAGCTGTCTATAAATATCACACACTGACCAGGACACTGCACCTGGGGATTTCCACATATCTAGGACACTATTAAACTCATCATCACAGACACACCACCCTATTGGGACACTGTACTATAGGTGCCACCATATTCAACAGGTGCTGCAATACTCTATAGGTGGCCTGGTTGTTTTATCTGGTGGCTGTGTTGCTACCAGGACCAAGTGTTATAGACACAGCCCTGCAGCTTGAGACTCTTGGCAATGCAGGGCCAAGGCCCTAAACCTCACTTGCCAGGCTTTGATGTTGCTACTGGATAAATTTCTGAAATGATAAACCACATGACCTTGCTTTGCTAACCTTCAGCTTTGCAGCTGAAGGAGGTACTTGGGCACTCTTGCATGTAGAATGTGAAATGGATATCCCTGATCACCAGGGGCAGGAGCAAGAAGCCTTGCAAGAAATGGGTGTTAAGTTCTCTGCCCAGGGGAACAGCAGGACCTACTCATCAAGTACTGGAATCCTTGGGATCCACCTGGCTCTGGATGGCCATAAGCTGCACAATGGTTGCATTAGTGGTATTAAGCAGTTACCTTTATTGCTACCATTGTCTTTGTGTGCATGAGTCCACCTGATGGGTCGCTTACAATATGCACAGTTTCCCAATCTTTTAGGATGTCACTGTACCAGTTCAAGTTATTATCCTCAGGCTCCCTTTAATGTCACCTCCCTTACTTCCTGATCCTAAAGGGAAACACTTGAACTGGTACAGTGGCATATGGCAAGCTGAAGCACAGGATCCATGCTGGGCAACATGGAAAAATCCAAGTCCCCGTGTGTGGTGCCATGTGGGAGCTGAGCACCATGAGTGGCAATTTGGAGACCTCTGACTACGGAGCACCCCAGATGGAACGTAAGGTGTGAGTCCCTGTGTGATGCATGAGTGACCTGGATACATGGGGAAACAAATGCAGATGCTGCTGTCTGGTTGAATCTAAGTAGACACAGTACCTTTAAAGTGACTCAGGGCATGGACAAAATGGAATCAGGCCAAAGGCTGGGTGAACTGTAAGACCGACGTCGTGAAGGAGACCCCAAGGACTCAGCTCTCATGTAAGAACAAAGGGGTTTTTATTATTCCGTGTGCACAGAGTCCTCCAAACAAGCGGGAACAGAGAACCCAGAGTTTAGGCAAGGCTGGTGTTTTTAAGGGTGAAAACCACAAAGCAAGCATTTGATTCAGAAGCCAATCATTTCAGTTAGAGTGGGATAGTTGGCGATTTGTGATTGGTCAGATCACAAAGGGTGACCAGCGGGTTAGAGTTGATTAACTGCCTTGTTTTGCACAGCTTATTTTTAGGACACCTACTTCTGTGTGGCTCAGTCTTGGCATACTTTTCAACCCTGATTAGCATAATCAGCAAGTTTTATCTCTGAGTTTCCTTACATGGTGCAGCCAGAGCACACCACAATTGCAGATGTTTCCTTTCTGGCCTCCCGCAGAGCTGAGTTAGAACTGAGTCATGGGGCTCAGTTCAGTTTTCAGCTGAGAGAAGGTAGTTGTTCTTAATTTTGTGGTCTTTCAGAACCAGATCATGAAGCAGGGCCTTCAGATCTGAACCACACATTGAAAAGCAGTTAAGTAAGGGAGCCCCAGCCCAACTGTATCTGAGGACAAATTCCTACACACTGGGGCCATGCATCTCTGTCCTGTCCCAAGACCAGCTGACTGTGTTATAAGGCCTGGCAGTATAGTCAGCATGTTAGTGGCATGTCTCTGGGATGTATAGCACCTGGACAGGAGATGGGCTCAAGGCCCACCTGTGTAAAATGCACACTTGGAATTTGCCTCTGTGCCACTGGCTCTCCCTCAGGTGTGCTGGTCTAGAACAATGGAATGAGTTCTTTTCATCTGGCCAGCTAGTTGCCAGACTGCCACTGTGTTCTCACCTTCCTGCCCTCTGACTACACAGTCACAGCACCTAGGACCTGGGCCCAGGTGTTCAGTGAGGCTTTAGGTGAGTGTGGTGGGTAAGGCAAGTATCTGTGCAACCAACAATGGGCTGGCTGTTTTGAGTGGCTGCAGAGTGGGAGAGAACCCCGTGTATTTCATTCACCACCACATTGATTCTGGGGTCATAAAGTAGAGAGCAGGGATCCTTCCTGTCAGCTGTCGCTTTTTACCTCTTCTTTCCTTCCCATGACCATTTACTGGAAGGCTGTGTAGATGTGACAGTGCCGGATAATGTATATTGAAGGCCTTGTTAAGCATCTCCACCCAGACTGCCTGGCAGTAGCTCAGACATGGAACCTCAATGGGAGAGAACTAGGGAGGGAGGTGGAGAAGGACCAAGGGCTTTCTCCTGGAGACAGCAGTTACAGAGAGGCAGGGGGCTCAGTTGACTGTCTCTGTCAGAGCCACATTTGAGGCTGTATCCTGAGGCCAGAGAGGAGACAGCAGTTTTGATCACTTTGCTAGAAATCAGGGGTCTGGCAAAGCTACCAAGGCAGGGCTTGGGGGCCAGACTGAGGGCTCCTCAAGAATATTTGCCTGTGTCTGTTTTTCAGTTTCTGTTCCATGACCTAATCATCAACAGCTATTGGCAGTGTGGGTTCACTTGTCTCCCCAAGAGTGAGCTGCTTCTGGGGATCTTGGGCAGTCAGGACAAAGTGAGATCTCTATGTGTCTCTGTTAGGTTATGCAGAGAGAAAAGTATAAAAGTGCATGTTCCAGTGATAGGAAGAATGACCCCTAAAATTCCATTAGTGAGGTCTTAGTTTGAGGATAGCTGGCGCTTTGTTCTGGGGCTTGCTTCTGCCTGAAGGACTCCTTGCCAGGCAGGTAGAGGGTCTGTTTCCTATGAAATTAATTTTTCGTTAGTTGCTCTTTTTTTCCCATATGTCAGAAATGGGTCTCTTTTCTGTGCATTTTGTTTATAATTTATAAGATATTCTTATTAGTGCCTATTTACAGTACATACTGATTACATTGATGTTGGACACATGGTCCATTTAATGTGCCAAGTGCAACATAGGCCCTGCCTGGTACATTATGGTGCAATACATCAACCAGCGACTGTTACCATATTTGCTTGCATTGAGCACCCAGTTTCAGCCCCCAGCATAAAGCCCTGCTCAACCTGTATTGTCCTTTTTTATAGTGACACAAAAGTTGGGAGCTTGCAGGATTTGGCAAATGGAGGGTGTTTGTGTGTTGTGTGGAGGGAGCCCAGGGCAAGCTGGTTGATGTTATGAACTCAGGCTGTGTGAGGACATTGATGAGATGGTTCCTACAGTGTTGGTGGGCACAGACTCAGACAGGGAGCAGTCTGAAGCCCCTACCCCTTGTGCATACTATTTGGGAATGGAGCGGGGGCAGGGATCACTGTGAGAGGTTTATTGTGTATCACCTTCCCAACTCACCTTGATGAATGGTGGCAAATCATATGGAGTGTCTGACTATAAGAGTCCAGTGTGGTAGGGAGCTCAGTGCAGAGCCTGTGTCAGACACAAAGGATGGGTGGCCCTGAAAGAAAAGTCACTCAGTTGACACAAGTACAGAAAGTTATTAACATCTCATAGAATGACCCCTGGCTACAGGTTAGAGAGAGAGAGATGAATCAACCACATTCTGATGGTGCCAGACCATAGCAGTAGATTTAGTGTTTTTTTTTTTTAATGCCTAGTGAACCTAGTTGAGGTGTGGAGTCTCTGTAATTCCTATACTCTACCAGACTAGGGCAAGAGGGTCACACACTGGAGCTAGAAGTCAGCAAATTAGGTGGACAGTGAGACCAAGTGTCAAATTTAAGAATCAAAAAGTAAAAAGGGATGGAATGTAGCTCTGTGAGAAGGCCCTCAGTGCACCCTCCTGTAAAAATAGGAAATTTATACACCTGTAAAGAAGCTGATTCAAAACAATGCTACAACTTCCATGAGGGAATATTGAACCAAACTTCCCCCAGTGTTCAGAATGTTCTGAGATTTTGTATTAGTAACAGAAATGCCATCAAAATGTAGAGAATGTTCATCCATGTGTAAGAAGCAGAGACAGAATGGTGCCATGCTGATCAGTTGTCTGTTGAGATGTCACGGGGATGCACTGTCTTCATGGAAATACAGGAGCTGGTAGAGCTGCATTTGTCAGAGGTCACCATGGAGATCTGTGCCCAGACACTGCATATCTTCAGATCCCATGGACAGGAACAAGTCCTAACCCAACTCCTATAACTGAGACCTAGAAACATCACTGCTAGGACACCAACTCAAACAATGACATTTGCAAAGTTGACTTTTCTTATGGGATAGAAGATGACAGTACGGTGTACCCAGGTCCTACATGTAATCCCTGAGGAGCTGTTCCATACACACACTCCCCACTTAATGGCTTAAACACCTGGCCTGACCCTAAAATGAGACAAGAGGAAGAGCACCTGGGAGAAAGGCCACTGTTCCTGAATGGAACAACAGTCACTATGTTGTTTCTTTTATTATTCACTCACATTTTGTTGTATATTTAACTGTAATTCTGGTCCAAGAAAATATTGGTTAATTAATTGAATATGTGAAAGACTAATCAAGGACATTTATCTAACATTATGATTTCTAACAAAAAACAATATTAAGCAGTCACATCCAGGATCCTCTGGTTGAAGAGAAACTTGAATGCACTGATGTGAAAAATGTAACAGAGGTAATTCTGAGGACATAAGATGAATAGTGGCTGGGATACAGCAGGAGGGGAAAGAAAACAAAACTGCTATGTTTACAATATTGACAAAAATGTGGTAGAAATGTACAGTGGTGAAATTTGCACAACAGTGAGCATACACAGAATGAACAAAGGTGATTATTTTAAATAACACTGAAATCTCAAACTTTATTTATATTGGTTGTATCACTGGCATATCTCTGGGAAATAAGGGTAGCAGTGAACACAACAATAGGTAAATCTGGAAGAGAGGGGAATGGCAGGTGTGGGTCAAGAGCTGCCTGCAGGTAGAGCTGAAGAGATGACTCCTGCTGGGGAGCCACCAGGAGGTCCTGCTCTGCAGCTGGTGGCCAAGGGAATCCTGGTGCCTGCTCTTGCTGTGGGGTCAGAGCAGGTGAGGGAGCTGCATGTGGAGCTGGCATGAGCTCTGAAGGTTCATCTTCTGCATGGGCTGAGACTGCCCCTGTTAGTTTCAGGAGGAGAAAAGATCACCAACTGTCCATGAACTTCTTGGGGCAAAACTGCCCCACTGCTTGGCAGAGGCAGCCATGTGCACCAACACAACCCCAGCAAAGCCTCCCAGACTGCATCCCCACACTGACTGCTGAGTGTCTCATGCTCCTGGGTCACCCAGCCTCTGTGTGGTTTGCTGAGTTCCAAGACCCATCTCCTCCCCAGAAGCCCACCGCCACATCACTGGGCTCCTTACCTTTGGACTCAGGCTTGGTGGCCTCAGGAGGCTCCAACTGTTTACAGAGAAGCTCAACCTGGTGATCGCCATGAGTGCAGAGTTGCAGTGCAGAGTCAAGCACAGAAGAGGTGGACCTGGGGCTGAGAGGTAGGGAGCAGAGTGAGAGGCCTGGCCTTTCCTCTCACACTTCACGTGCAGCTCACCCATAGTGAAGGGTACACAGGCCTTTTGCCCAGTCTATACAGTGTCCAACTCCTACCTCTTCCACCCAAAGTTGGGGGAGTGTTGGCCAAGGAGCCATGAGAGGCTGAATGGGAAGGAGACCTTGGTTAATTGCATCACACATCTGCCTTACTCAGGGAAGCCTGACACAGCCTCTCCCTGCCCCTCCCCAGTGCAGCTCAGCTTGGTGAAGGCAGAGACTGATATCTGAAGTGTCATTTTACTCAAGGGCTCAGGAATCCTATTCCATGAACATCTGAGAACTGAGGGGTCAGTCCATATCT
Source organism: Cavia porcellus (assembly GCF_034190915.1). Taxonomy (NCBI): domain Eukaryota; kingdom Metazoa; phylum Chordata; class Mammalia; order Rodentia; family Caviidae; genus Cavia; species Cavia porcellus. The sequence goes on from NW_026947517.1 coordinate 1,480,690, forward strand.
TCCTTCCACTCTGCAGTCTCTAGCTCAGGCAGCGAGGTGTTGCCCAGTTCTCTTTGCCTCTGTAGAACTCCTCATCCATTGTCTGTACCCACATCTAGGAAAGCTGGGACACAAAACAGTTTCCTTGATGTGAGTCAAACCTGTTCTGCTGCCAAGGTTGACTTTGTGACCTCCAAAGAACACTGAAGCTCAACAGGTGCTTGCACCTGCTCTGATTACTGGATCATGATCAATATTCAGAAAAGTATCTGCACACAGTGTGTCTTCATGTACCTTTGTGGGTTGATGAACCTACCTGCTCTTCCATGACATCTGACAGCCATGGATTCTTTGCCATACCCAAGATTTTTTGTTCTGAACACACCCTGAACCCCGTAGAGTGACTCTCCAATCTCTTTTCCAATGTACAGAGCAGCTTCCCCCAAGTAGGGGTCAATGAGAGGTTGGAAAGTCATCCTTGGGAATCAGCATTGCCTTTGAAGCAGTCAGTCTTCATGGGGCCAAGGACACAGCTAACCCCTTGCTGTGGAGCCCCCATTTCACCTTCACTGACTCCACAGTCTCAATCCACTCATCAACCCAGAGTTCAGCACTGATAACTGAAGCTGAGAGAGACTGTGCACATGGCCAGGACCTGAATCTGCAGGTGATCACGTCCCATAGGACTGCTAAGGTAAGAACTAACCTTCACAGTATCAGGGCCTGTGGGGTGGAGATTTTGGCCCTAGAGGAGTCCAGGGAGGAGAGTCCAGTCATGGAACAGCTGTTCAGGAAACCTGGCTCCAGAGGCTCCATGAGGCTCTGAGGATCTGTCTTTACCGTGCTTGCTGTACAGACCTCTGCCAGGTTTTCTGCATGCTGACTTCCAATCTGTGATGAGATATTGGGGAAACATGGAATTGGTGTCCTGCACATGGATTCTCAGCAGGGTTTGGGGTTGAAGCATAACCCACACTCCAAATAGTCCACAGAGGCTTGTGATTCAGGGGTTACAGGGGGCCCAGAAGAAAAGGGACCTCATATTAACAGTTACATTTCACAAGGGACACTAAGGAATTTTGGTATGCTCTGATCACCTTGATAAAAGAGAGACTGAATAGAACTCTATGCAGGAACAAAACCTATGAGTCCTAAGACAGCCTCCCATTTTAGAGGTGAGAAAAGGAGGCTCATTCTGGATATCCATGTCCATTAATGAGGCCCCACAGAATGTTCCCCAGGATTCTGATGAAAAGTCCCCAGGAAGGAATTAAGTTCCTCTTCCATAGCCATGGAAGGTGAGTAGCTGTGTTCACTGCTCTCTTCTGGAATTGATTTAACCCAGAAGCTCCTGCAATAGGAACTGAGGTGCATGGAAAAATTCTGCGAGACAAGTGCCAGAGAATGAATAGAATAGCATGGACCTGACATTTGAGGTGAGCACATCTCTGGTGAGGTCACATTGTATAAGAGTAGAAAGAAACCAGCTAATGGTCCATGGACTGAGCCCCAGAACTGACAATGAAGTGCAGTGGCAGAACTAAATCATGAAAGAAATGGAGTCACTTTGTGCCTATGTCCCCATTCTCCTGCTCCCACCGATTTGTGAACAAGGTAGTTTGCCTGTGATAAGGTAGAGGCTGAGTAGAGAGGATATGGCAGTTGAGGACCTACAGTCCAGACTCCCTGGAAGCAGGACCATGGGCCTAGTGTTTGCTGAGCCTTGGAGGACGGTGCTGAAAGGGTAATCTGACCCCAAGATCCTCTCTGTCATTTGTGGGTCCCTACAGTCCTTTCTGCCTGCACCTTGCACCAGAGCCAGCACCTGTTGTGCGTCCTAGAGACTGGAGCAGGACCATGGCACCCAGGGCCCAGCAAGGAGCTCCAGATGAATTTTATTGTCCTCTAAGACAGACAGCTGAGTCCCATATTTCTACCCAAGTGGACAGGAGATGACTGCAGACTGTGGATAAATGTGGACACTGCCCTTTTCCTCCTGCCAGCCCTGTCCTGGATGGGAATGTGACAGTGGCCCTGGCTCACAGCTTCCCAGCCCCTGCTCCTGCCTAGAAGTGTCTGCCCTCAGTGCCTGTCCTCAGAACCCTGCACACAGATGCCCTAGGGCAGGTGTTATGCAGGGGGACTCACAGTGCTGGCCAGGCCTGAATGTACCTGTGCTGGTCTCAGTGTCTCTGATTGGCTGGTGACTGAGCCTAGCGACAGCTGTCCTGGGCTCCCCCTTGTCTCTGGGAGCCTGAGGGATGGGGACAGTGAGCCATGTCCTTCGCTTCCCTTGTCAGTTGGACATTTTCCAGCAATCACCCTGAAGCCTCTGGGACAAGTGAACCATTTTTATAGTCTTTCTCACGTGGTCCTCGATGCAGGGGACATCAAGTCCTGTGAAAACAGCACAACATGTTCCCTGTTCACTCTCTAAGGCCAACTGTCTGTGAAGGTCTGTCTCCACCAGACCAAGGCGTCTGGTGACATGAGCCTTCAGTGTTCTGTTTGGACCTGTCACTAAGGAAGTGAGCTCATGCACTGAGGTCCACAGTTGGGCCTCCCTCTCTGATGCCCCCTTTCTTTTTATTATGGAACAAATCTGTGTCCTCCTTAGAAACAGCAAGTTAAAGAACTAGAACACTGTGTGTGGTTTTAGACTTTGCTGTACTTTGAAGATTTTAATGCAACAAACCTGTAGATACTTCAGATGTGGCAGGCTGGGTGCCAAGCACACATGTCCATCCAAAGGGTCCATTGTCTCTGAAGATGAGGGGCTCAGTGTCTTCACTTACAAATCTGTCACATGGTGACCTTGTTTCTGGGGATTATGTTAGTTTCATTTCAATTCCAACAGTGAGTATGGAGATGTTCACAGAATATCCATAATAATGTTCCTTGAATGTTTTATGTTATAGCCCCTGTAGGTCTAGAGGAGCAGGATTCATAACAAGTTTTACTCTCATGTGCCCATGAATGATTTCTTATTAATCCTTAGATGTTCAACTCAGCCACACACTGGAGTGCTCCATAATTGACATCCTGTGAGGGGGAGAGCAGGTGGTGATTGCAAGGGGAGGCTTTGCAGGGCCGTGGACATCATCATCATCACCCCATGCTGATGAAGGACACATGCCCATCACTACTGAGGAACTTGTTTCTTAGCCACTGCTGTCACTTCCTGTCCTCCCATCCCAAACTGACCATGGGCTTTGTGTTCCTGCTGCGCAGTTTGCCTTTCCTAGAGGTGATGGTGGTGAGCCTGTTCAGTTGCAATGCTATTTGGTTGGTCTCCTTCAAGCAGTGTCTCCTTGCTGGGCTCCCCCTTTGCTGCCACCACATGCTATTATGGGGCTGAACCAACCAAGTGTGAATTGTTCATGCAGCAGTCACTCATCTGCTGATAGCCATTTGTTCTGTTTCCGGGTCAACCCTTGAAAGCAAGCTGCCACAGCCATTCTTATACATGAGCTTAAGTGTATACCGACCTTTATTTTAAGGAAAAAGTTCTTAGATGTGATTATACTGGATCATATTGCTGGCTTATGGCTAACAGAAATTCTTAAAGTATCTTTGGAAGCAGTTGTTTAGAGCAGAGTTAGGTTCTTGCTTTTTCTTTTGTTTTGTTTTATTATGCTACACTATGCTATGCTCTGTTATGTTGCATTATGTTATGTGTGAGTGAGGATTTTGAAACTCCTTCAGTGTGTTTTCAGTGTTGTTTGATTTGATTTTGTGGAACCAACCTGAGAAAATAAAAGAGTATCACATAACTCTTAATAATTTTGTTCTGGGGAAATTTAAAAAGGAAAACACATTCAGGGATATTGGTGCACACATGTAATTCCAATATTCAGAAGGCTGAGGCAGTAGGATTGTTGTGAGTTTGAGATCATCCTGGACTACAAGGTAAGATCAAGGCCAGCCTGAATTGCATAGCAGCACCCTGTCTAGGAAAAAAAAAAGAAAGGAAGGAAAGAAGAAAGACAGAAAGAGAAAATAAATAAGTTAAAAATGAAAAGTCAAAAATCTCCTGTCAATTGAGAAATCAAATCTTTGTGAGGTTTTCTTGCACATGTACTTTAGTCAACAGAACTAGCATAAAGTTTACCATCATGTAGACAGTAATGTGCTGCCAGGTTTGCATTGTTTAAAGTTTTTGAGTGTTTTATTGAGATGATTCCAGATATGCTACTGAATACACCCTCTTAGGATTTGGGTAGCTCATTAGGAAGAGAATTTTACCACTTTTTTTGTCCTAAATTTATATTTAGAACAAGAGTTTGTTCAAGGGGTTACTATTTTTTTGAAATAATAGTAAAAACCATATAAAGGTTTTCTTTTTGACTCTATGAAAAGGTAAAAATAATTATAGACTAATAGTTGTTAATGTACCTTGCACCATGATTTCTGAGTGATCGATATTTTCACACATTTATAAAATCTTTTGTTTTTTTACAAATTTAATCAAATGGTCTCACTAATTTTCTAAGTTTCCCAGGCTAGGCTTAAATCTTTCCTCATCCTTTCTCACCCTCTCAGAGTGCCAGGATTACAGGTATACATTATCCTGAGATGGCAATTGTTTGCAGTTTCGTGTGTTCACTGAATAAAATGTTCAGCTTTGCTTCTCGTACACTTTGGAGAATGAGTTGATCTAGTTAAGCAATCTACCACCTTCGTAGCCTGCAGTTTCTTTCACAATGAGTAGGACTGAAAATCCCATTAACACTGTTAGTAGATTCTCTGCTTTTCTAACTGTGGTCAGCATGTGCTTCAGAAGATCACTCCAAATGCCTTCTGCACTGGGACTGAGGCTTGGTGTCTTTGAAGCACATTCTCTTTCTCTCTGACACCTCATGGAATTTGATAACTGTTTGAAGTCAAATCCCAAGAAAGGTGTGAAGGTTAAAGCTACTTGGGGCACACAGCTTTCCAGAAGGCCAGGCAAGTGTAAAACATTATTTTCTCTCCCATCCTACTTTCCAAGTTTTATTTTATTTATTATTTTTTTGCATTCAATTTCTAGGGATTGAAAACAGAGCTTTGCAATTAGCTCCATTGCTTTCTACTTTTAAAACTCTTCTTGTTTTGAGACAGTTTCTAACAAGTAATTAAATTACTGAGGGTACCTTTGAACTTGTGATATTCCTGCCTCAGCCTTCCAGATGCTGGCATTACAAGCCACAGCACCAGACCTGGTCTCATGATACTGTAGTTAAAAATTCATTGGATGTGCAAGGAATGGTGAAAATGCCTGCAATGCCTGCATTCAGGAGTCTGACGCAACAGGATTCCTAGGAGCTCCAGACAAGCCTGCAACACAATCTGAGTTCAGCTCAGGGCAGAGGTACACAGATAGACCCTGACCAGAAAACAAAAAAGAGAAAGCAAAAGGAAAAGAAAAATTAAACGAAGAAAAAAGAAAAGTAAAGAAAGGACAAACAAAACAAAATTCCTGGTGACTGTATGAGTTGGTGGTATCTGAGCTGGCCGTCTTAATCTGCAGCCCTGTGCTTAGAGTCTAAGATTATAACATACCTCAAAATGAGGTATTTTGATGCCCCTAGCTTTAATATTCTTCCCATGGCTACAGGATGGCTTTTTGTACTTCCCTGTGAATTTTCATGTTGTTTTTTCCATTTCTAGGAAAATAGCATTGATATTTTCACAGCTATGGCACTGAAAAACCTGGTTGCTTTGGGTAGCACATACATTATAACAACATTAATCCTTCCCACACCTCATCACAGTCTGTCTTTTCTTCTCTTACTGCAGCTTCACTTATTTCATCAATTTCTACAATTTTCCAATAACATGTGAGTGATTTTGAGCTGGGGTTCATCTTGAATTTTGTGGCCATCAGCACAAGGAAGCAATATTTTACTGACCACCATCTTTTGGTCTGCTCTGAAAAATGCATCTGAGTGCATTTCCTACCTTGTAGAACTTCTGCTAATATCACATCCAGGTCAAGCATGCATATATATATATATATATATATATATATATATATATATATATTCTTGACTTTCTTTTCCTAAACTCTTCACAAACAACTAGATATGATGCTGATTTAAATATGCCAGGGGACAGCATAACATTAGTTTCAGTCTCTTAATTAGAACATCTCTTTGATAAATCTTAGACGTTAAGTTCCAATTTTTCATAAAGACTCAAAGTTAAAACCTTTTATTAGTAAAAACAGTGAGAGTGAGTAAAATTCATCCTCAGTATGAGCAGAGTCACAGGCCAACAAGGGTAAAGTCTCTGTGACAACAGGCAGAGAAAGAAGTGGAGCAGGTACAAGTCAAGAGGTACACAGGAGACCAGCATTCACAGGAAGAGCTGAAGAATGGGTCTCCCTTTGTGAGCTGAAAGGGAGGATGACCATGCTAACACCTTGATTTCTGATTTTGAATTCCCAGCCCTTTAAACAACACATTTCTGCTGTTTTAAACCATTTGGTTTTGTTACTTTAAGCTATCCTTGGGAAGCTAATATAACAATTCACTGTGTGTTAAGCACTGTACTGAGTACTGCAGGTGATAGAAGAAAGTAGCAAAGACCCTTCAGTGGTAGAGACAGACCTGTTCCCCTCTGTCCTTGGTGTGAAGAGAAGGCTCCTTTTCCCAGGCAGTGCACGGTCAGGCATCGTAGCTCAGCCCCACACTCAAATCCCTGTCAGCTTTTGCACTTTGACTTCCCTCCACCACATTTGCACTTAAAGATCTGGAAAACCTGAAGACTCTGGGGTCACCACACAGGCCATGGTGCTCAGTGCCTGCGCTGAATCACAATCACAGTGGTCAGGTACACACCTGCACACCTCTCTTCCCTCTAGGTTGTGAGGACCAGATGTCATGGGTTACTAAGCCGAGGGCCCTGCACATGCTATGCAAGAACTCTGTCACTGAGCGACGTGCCCAACACTATGAGGGATTTTTAGCATCACTTGTATTACTTAGCAAGATGCCTGACGCAAGTGCCTAAAGACTACTGAAGAAAGAGGTTAAAGACAAATCTAACGTGGCATGCTACTACATGCCTGGTGACACAGCTGCTCAGAAAGCTGAGGCAGGAATATCATTCCAGCTTATGAGTTTAAGGCTTGCCTCTCAAAAAACAGCAAATCTCAAATAAGCACAAGAGATGGCTCTGAGATCATGAATATACTCCATGGCATGGGAAATACATTGACAATATCAGGTAATAGGGCAGAATTATGTATAACCTCAATTCCACTCAGGTATATAGCCCCAGCCACAGAACTCATAATTGCTTCAAAAGAGCAATTATCGAAAATCGATCAACCTGTGAGTAGAAGAGACCAGCCAGGAGAAGGGACAAATCAAGGTGAGAACCACAGAGCCATGAGAACAAATCCATCTACAAATACATGAAACAGGTCATAGATGTAATGGCTTGTGGATGCATCAGTGTCTAAAACTCACAAACATAAAGATAAGTGAAAAAGTCAGACCCTCAAAAAGCACAAACTGTAAGAGCACACACATGGATATAAAGGCATATACATATGTATAACTAATAAAAAAGGGCAAATTAATCTCTGGATAGGATTTATCTTGGGGGAGGAAAGGAGAAGCAGCATAAAAGAGCACAAGAAGCAGATGTTCATTTCATTTATGAAAATTCATTGAATTCAACATTTTTCTTTATTATTCCTTGTTACCAAAGCTTCACTTTCCTTGTTGCCCTTTCTACAAAACTTCTCAATATTGACTCCCTTCTCCCTCTCTACCTCCTGGCCATTCTGTGAACTACAACGCTCTGCTAGAGACAGCTTCTGATGCAACTGGGCTGAGTGAGAGGGATGCTGGTTAATACTTAGTGCAGAAGACAAAGCCAGTCAACCAGCCAAGCCCTTTCAGTGTGCAAACATCACTGTAAGGTCCTTCTGCACGCAGCAAATGGAGTGGGATAAAGTCTTCAACCTAGTCACCTCCCTATGGTCACCATCTCTTTTAGGCACCCAAAATCTCACCTATAAGTGTAGCTCGAAGCCATTAAAGGATAAGATGTCTTTCTCACATCCTACATCTTAAAAAAAAACCTATACTGTTGGGAAAACAAATTTATTTAATATACCATGAGGTTAGCAATCTCTAATTTCAATGCTGTATACAAACCTTTGCATGTATTTACTTATTATATTTTTAAGGCAAATTTCAAATTTTTAACAGATGTATACAGAATTCTTGTCAATTCTATGTTGACAAGAATTAAAGAACATCTCTAGAAATTTAATACATTTAGGAAACAATGTTAATGACTATATATAAAGACTTATTACCCAATACAATTGTATCTCATTATGTAGTAACAAAACACCTATTTAATGAACTCCAGTTAATGTAGATCAAGTTTTAATTTCAGGGCCAACTTTAAGAGATTTTGAAATATTTATCACTTTGTTTAACATTTAGATGTACATTGTGTGGCAAAGAGCACGTGTTATTTTTGTATGCACTAAATGTATGTAGCCTTAACTCTGTATCTGAGATTCTCCTGATCTCAACAAAAATTGTCCTGGGATGGGGACAGAACAACCAACCACCAAAGCAGTAGGCAGCTGCTCCCATGATGTTTCTTGCCTTGGTTCATTCATTAAGTTACCACAGTCCTCTGTGCCCCCCTTTGGGCCCTGTTTGTGTTGTCATGAATTTCTCACAATATCCTGAGAGGCAGGTGCCACTGTGAGGGGTTTAACTGTGGAGGAAAGAGAATTCACATGCACCTAGGAAAATTAGCAATGCACAGCTGCAGAGCAGGGTCAGGTCAGCAAGCTGACAACAGTAAGAGTAAGCAGCAGATGGACGGTAGGTGCTTCCTCACCCAGACTAATGGGATGCTTGCAGAGGACAGGCCAGGCTGGGCAGGCATGAGCTGAGGGATGGTGGAGGATGAGGAGCCAATCAGATGCAAAGGGTGAGCAGATATCAGGAATGGAGACTTCAGCCAACTGACTTAGCGGGACACTTGCTATATTTGGCCAATGCAGATATGAACACAGAAGCCAAAAATGAACTCAGAGTGAGGAAGATGAAATAAATATAGGTGAAAAATTAAAACAACACTGAGGTTCCACCTCAGCCTGAAAAGAATGTCTATGTCAAGAAATCAACAAATAAGAAATGCTAGAGGGGCTGTGGGGAAAAAGCAACCTTCTCCACTGATGGTGGGAGCGTAGACTGGTGCATCCAGTGTGGAAATCAGTGTGGAGATTCCTCAAAAAACTAAGATTGCTGGTACCATTCGAACCAGATGTGGGTAATAGATTAACGTAAACTAGATTAACTTCTGGTCACCTCAGGGACTTTGTGCTATACTAGGCCATATGACTGTTTGTTCTGGAGGAAGTCTTACAGGTGCATTGTGTTTAAGGTAATGAATGCAGAACCTGGAATCTCAGTGGAATGCTGCTGGGACAGCATGACCTGCTTTGAAAAGATGTGTGCCAAGGCCACGTAGAGCCAGAGATCATCCCTGGGAAAGTTAAACAATTAGTTACCACTTATTGAACCTTAGATACCTTTCTGACATCTACTTCTGTTCTTCTTAAAGAAAAGACTTTAAGAAAAAGCCAGAGAGAACTGTACTTGGGGCTCAGTCCTAGAGGCTGCTGCCCCTACCTCATCCCATAACTTGGTCTCTTGTTTTCCTTTCATTGCCACACCTTGTTTTTGGGAAGTGTCTCCTCATAGAAACCAACAATAGCTATTCCTCTTCTGTATTCCCAGAAGAATTAAAAACATCACACCACAGCACTATATGTGAGCCCATGTTCATAGTACACCATTTATAATAGCCAGACCTTGGAAACAACATGAATGCCCATCGACTGAAGAATAAACAAAAACATGTGGTATTTTTATATAATAGAGTAGTACTCAGCCATAAAAAGGATTAACTTGAGAATTGTATAAGTAAATGGACACAACTAGAGACCATACTCATAAAGGAAATAAATCAGACTTACATATATATGTAGATGATAGCTAACAAACATACTACTGATATTTTTGAGTTCTCTGAAGAGAAAGGTTTGTGCTAATATTGTTCAGACAACTAAATGCAGACATCTTGAACCCTAAGTCACTAATTTAAAGATGACAATATGTAATGTATTAACCATTGTTACATCTATCATGGTAACATCTATCATGTTTTGAAATTTTGTTTTATTTTTTCTTCTTTAAAATTAAAAAAGAAAAGTATAGGTTGAAAGGAGACCCCTCCAAAAAAAAAAAAAAGAAAGAAAAAGAAACCAACTACAGCTTCAGGATACAAATGTACCCAAAGTTACAGTGTCTTTTTTCCCTTCCAAGAAACTTACTCAAAGTAATAAAATAAAATCCAGTGTCTTAAAGATAAAATAAGGCCTAAAACTGGGCATTCTCTTGTCTTTTACCTAGAAAATGGGCCATGCCTGTCACCTGTAAGTTGAGCCCCTGCTTTCTATAGATTCACAAATCCACAGATTTCCATCATAATGGAAGCCCCCAGCCCTAGACCAAAATGTGCCTCATTTTCTGAGCATCTGCACTCTGTTCTGACTGCTTATATCTTTGATTCTGCCTACTAAATTTACCTGAGCCTCTCACAGGGATACACAGCAATTCTCCTCCATGGCAAGACAAGGAAACAGTGCACCAGGCCCAGGATGAATGGAGGTCCTCATCTCCTCTTTGTGGAGACTCCTCAGACCCTGTCAGGGGACCAAAGGATCCTGACTAGGGTTTGGACAAGGAGGGAATAGTTGTCAGACACTATTACAAATGACACATGTCACTACCCACTAAAAGCCTTAAGAGTCAGGGCTGTGAAAGAAAATAAAATGAAATCAGGAAAGCTAAGACTTTCTGAGGTAAGTCAGGAAATGGCTCCAGGAGAGTACGCAAACCCGCTGCAGGTTAAACTGCAGAATTCCCTAGACTTAGAGGACAACTGAAGCTTTTCATCTCCCCCTCCAACACCTCTCACCCAGGAAGATCCTTGTTAACTAACAGTCAGATGCATGTGTGACTCAGGTGTCTGTCTAGTCGGGGAGCTGTCTCTGAAAATAACTCTGTGGGAATCCTCTACAACAAACCTCACATTATCTGCCTTATGGGGCTGCTTTGAGGGGTGCACCTGAATTGCAACAGGGTTTCCCATGTACTATTTATTTTGACTTTTGTTTTTTGTAGTTACCACTGACTAATTAGTAAAAATTATTTTTCCTCTGCAGTAAGAAAGGCAGTATCCCACTGAGGGGAAGGAAGTGCAGGCAACATGAGTTAGACATCACTGTTGGCCCGTGAGGGGCACACACATGAGAAATGCTTTTTGTTTGTATGTGTGATGGTTTGGATTGTAATTGATCCTCAGAGTTCCTTGTTTTAAAGCCTTGGTCATCAGCCTGTAGCACCACAGTGAGGAGTGGACCTTTAGGAAATGGAGCTTAGTGAGAGGAAGTTATGCCATTATGGGTGTTCTCTGGAAGTCAATGAGGGACTATCAGGATCCCAAACATCCTCCCCCTGTTTCTCTAATTCCTAGCCACTAAACCTTGAGCAGTTTTGCTCTGCCATGATAGTCAGCCTTGCCTCAGGTCCAAAGCAAAACGGCCAAGTGACCATGAACTCAAACCCTGACACAACAGGCCACAATAAGCCTGCATTCTTTAAGTTGCTTATCTCAGGTATCTCACCATAGGAGTGGAGAGCTAAGACAGTGAGTGCTAAGATTTGGCCAACATAGAAAACTTGATTGCTTTTCACAGTACTGGCTCCCTAAATGAGTCAGCCCTTGTGCATCAGCTCTGCCAGGTTCCTGAGATCAAGAAAAGGCCTGTTTCTCTCTACTTTTGTTTTGCCTGGCTGCCTGCTGGTATTGAATAGGACCCAGATGTTCCTTCAATGAAGTGACCTTGCTAAGGTTTGTGGGCAGAGGGACTCCTTGAGGGCTTTCACCCCTGGCCTCCAGGGAGAGTCCACTTCATCTGGTGAAATCTTTTTACAGAAGATCCTGGCTTATGATTGTTTCAAAGGACTTAATTCATTTTTGATATTTTTGTGGTGCTGAAGCTGAAACTCAGGGTCTTTCCCATGCTGGTCCAATGTTCCTAAACCCTGAGCTACAGCCCCAGACCCTAAAGATCTTAGTTTTTATTTCAGACCTAAAATTTTTTATTACACCCAAAACTTTAGAAAGCTCTGAGAAATAAAAAATCATATGTATTTATTTAAATGCCCACAAAATATAACCCTTTACTCAATGTCTTTATGATTAGACTTAATGTTCATAAAATTTTCAAGACAACAAAAAACATGTAGCTTAGATTTTTTTTTTCATTTTGCAAGAAGTCTCCATAAAAGCAACATACAAGGTAATTGCTTAGAAACCACAATGGCTCTTAAATTGAATGAATCACTTGTAACCAAGTGATTTAGGAATTGATATTATAAATGCAGCAAAGAGCTATATTTTCTGCACCGGGGGGTATGTTTGATACATTTAATAAAGGATGTGAAGTACAATGTCTAAAGGCTATGTGTGAAACAAGGTCTTCACACTGTTTGTGGGCCTTTGTGAGACATGGGTTGGTGACTTTCCTGTCTCTAACAGAGTTGCCAAGTAGGCCTCAGTGTCGGTGTCCTCTTTCTCTTTAGAAACAGAGCTCTGAGATGATGACTCTTGAAGTTCGATACCCAGACTATAGCATAGCGTCAACTTGGGTCTTGTTTTAGAAACATCAGTGCTCATATTTCTCTCGAACCCTATTGAAACAGGAATCTGACAATGGCCCCAGCACTGCATTTTAACAATTTTTAAAAACATAAACACAGTGCTTTTATTTTATACAACCCTTCCTCCAGTTGTTCCCCCACTGCTGATCATCTCATAGTGCAACAATGAGCACAGGAAAAGGCTTCATTTCCCAGCATCCTTTGCTGCAAAGTGTGGTCATGGAAGTAAATTTTGACAAAGGAAAGGGAAGTGGAAGTTCCAGCAAACCCCCTGGAAAGGAAGAGATGCCTCTTTGGACTTCTTCTCAGGATGCGGGGCTGGCATGGTCACTCACCATGATGTCCTCATGAGAGCTGAACAGATGCCAATACTATACCCTGAGCCATTTGCAATAAACTCTGTTTCCTCTGAAGTATCCAGATCCAGATATTTCATTATGGTAATGCAACATAGACTAATACAGAGGGAGTGAAGGCAGGACAGGTGAGGTGACAACTGACAGGTCCACAGGGTCCAGTATGCAGGGCACATGGTGTGTTTTTCAGACAAGGCAGGTTTTTAAAATAAGCTTTATAGAGTGATTATTTATATGTCATAAATTGTGATCCCTCTACATGGACTATCCTGTTATTTGAGACTAACGAACTTTAAATCACTGTGAAAATTTTACCTGATTGTTTGCAGGTCTAGGCAACTGTACTTCTGCCTGCATAGATTAAATTTACCTTTTCTATAATCTCATACAAAGGGGTTCCAGAATGTTTATAGAGTGGTTTCTGTCATTCACACAATGGTTTTTAGAAGAGTCCATGAGTCAAATTTTATTTTATTAATATATTACACTTTGATCATCTATTTCCTAGGACATAGTGCAAGGACATTTGGACTGTGTCTGATTTGTGGTGACAAAATTTTAAAAAAATGACAAAAAACTGCTATGAATATTGACATATAAAGTTTTTTGATAGTGAATGTTTTCATTTCTTTATGGTAAGTGTCTAGGAGAGGTTTGCTGGATTGTACTGTAAGTGTAGGTTTGATTTGATACGAAATCACAGAATTGCTTTCCAAAGTTTACTGTTTCAAATTCCCAGTGACCATCTATGTGAATTCTCATCCCTTCATTTCTTTACCAACAGTATTGTTGCTTGTTTGATGTCTATTACTGTAACAAAATACCTGGGACATTCAATTTAAAAAGCAGGTGATTTGGGCTCATGGTTTTACTATATGGTCACTTGACTCTTGCTTTGGGCCTGTGGTAGCACAGCACATCATGGTAGGAATACAGTGGAAAAAACCTGTTCATGTCATGGCCACTGGGAAGCAAAGAGAGAAAAAAGAGGAAATGACAGGGTCCTATTTTCCTTCAAGGGAACGTCTCAGTGATCTAACTTGATCCTATTGGGCTTGAACTACTAAAGGTTCCACCACCTTCTAGTAGTAGCATGGGCTGAGGACCACAGTTCTAACACAGAGGGAATACAGTTCATGAACCATAGTACCTCTGTACATGCTCAGTAGTAAATCACTGAGCTTTAATTTACATTTTGCTGAAGACTAGTAATAGTAAGCAGCTTTCACTGGCTGGGAATTGTTGGTTCTTCACATCCATAATTAGAAAGTGAAGTCACCAGGAAGCAGGGCCCAGGGCCCCTGTCTTCAGTCTTCACTAGCAGAGGTATTCAATGCATGAAGAAGAAATACTCTGTAAGTTTATAGCCAGGAACTCTGCTTCTCAGATGGTTGTAGGGCAGGTAGAGGAGGAGATCGGTGGGCTCCATAGACTCCAGCTCAAGATGAGGTATTTAGAGGCTCAAGCAAGATGAACATGATTTGGGGTTGTTGGTGATGATTCCAGCTTAGGGTCTGGGAGATGATGGTCTCTGGCAAGGAAGGAGACCCAGCAGCCTTGTGCTGGGAGCAGTGCTGCCTTGATTGCACTTTCCAATTATGGATATAAAGAACCAACAATTCCTGGAACGTGGACTGCTGCTGTGACTCAACAGTACCCAGAATAGCTGCAAGGAAGAACAATCATTGTGTGTGGCTTATCGCAACCTCACTGTGGCTTTGGTTCATTGCCAGGTGCCATAAATTCATGGTTCAAGGCTGGTTCCCAACATTCTTCCACTAGGTGCGTGGCACTAACTTACTCATAGATGAGGAAACTGATGGTCAGGGAAGATCAGCAACTTCTGAAGTATTATAGCCAAAGATGCTGACACTTTTATCATTATTATAATGAATGTCATATGGTAGAAACTACTTTAAAGCAGATAAAATTTTAAAAATTATATTTCTAATATTAAGCATATTTCTAACACTGTTCAAGGATGAGACCAGGAGACACAGCCCGTTCACATGGTTAGAAAGCTACAGACTTAACAAGCCTTGATACTCTGGGTGCCAATTACAAGATAGGAGTAACTCAGCCAGGAAGAAATCTTTATCTTTGTTCCAACCCCCCGAGAGTAATCACTTCAAGGACACCTCTGCCCGGTCCCAACCAATGATTGGTTTTTCCTCTGTGTTGCACTATAGTAACCTCATTTAGTTGCTGTTTCTGAAAGAATAAATTCTGCCTACAACTTAGTGACAAAGAAATGTGTAACCAACATAGGTATTATGTCATCTCTCTTTTGTTCTTCGTTTTGGAAACACAGATAAGTGATTGGAAAATTCCAGTCAGTGCTGATGATTTGGAACTGAGATTCCTGTCAGTCCACTAGTGTAATAAAGCTGTCTTCTAAAGTCCCTGTGGTACTGTGTCTCCATTTGGTCTGGTGCTGAATTCCACATCAATATAAAATAATCATAGTATTGATAAACTTAAAAAAATAAATGTTATACAACTGCTTGTAAGTACTGGTCACATGTAGTACAGTTTACAAGGTAATAAATCAGCATTTTGTTAACTGTTTGATTTGCAGTGGCTGGCTCACTGGCTTGTCTTAGGAAGTGAGAGCTTTCTGGTTCCTGCTGCAAACCCAGCTCTAAGCCCCAGCATATATGAAGTACTCAATATCTGATGAGTGGGGGAGAAAAGATGATATTCATCTGGCAGTTTGGCCAGCATAAGAAGGGACAGCTTGATTTGGACATTAATTTTAAAAAACTGAGAAACACTGACCATCAACTCAGGTAACATAAAAACTTAGTGGTGCCAAGGTTGATGAGAAAATAGGGATATTCTGGTGAGAATATAAATTAATTCAACATGCCTAGGTAACCAGATTGGAAAAGGTCACACCCTCTTGGCCCAACAAACTTACTTCTAGAACTTTATGATGAGGAAATAATTGGTTAATTATACCAAACAGGTTGTACAAAGTATCCAGAATTATGGTGAAGAAGCACTTGCAAAAGACTTTTCTCTGGCCACCTCTGACTCATGAACTCCATCAAAATGCTATTTCTCACCTCCAGTCTCTACAGCTGCTAACTTAAGTGATCATTTTTCAGGGAGAAAACTAACTGTGGAAAAGCAACAGGATCTTTTCAAGGTCATTTTGCAGTAGGAGAGTCAGCATGCAGTCCCTGTTCCTGGTGTCTGACAGCCACCTCCTTGCCATCTGAAGGCAGGGAATAATTCTGCTATAGTACATTGCTTGGAAAAAAAACTTCTATCAAATGACAGCAAGATTCTTAGCCTTAGGCCTCTTGATTCATGTTCCACATGCAAAAGTGTGAGCCTTGAATATGGCCAGTGATGTTTTCCCAGCAATCTATGCACTCCTATCACATGAAAACTGCCAAAGACACAAGGGATTAGCAAGTGATTCAGCAGTGTCTGCATTAGCATGTAACTGCCCACATGCTTTAAATTTTATTCCATCTCCTTTGTGTTTTAAAAACTAAATTTATTGACACATACTGGCTGTAAAGTGTAAGGAGATTCATTATATTTTCATATTTGCATATATTGTGCTTCAATCAAGTTCGTCCACCCCGTCCTACCTTCTCCCTCTCACCTAACACTCCTTCCAGGTCGTGTAGTCCCTCTTCTACTTTTTTTAAGTTTCCACATATGAGAGAAAACATGCAATTTCTTTTGTATCTGAATTATTTTGTATCTTCCATTTCCATGCATTTTTCTGCATATAACCAGATTTTATTCTTCTTTATGATTGAGTAGGATGTGTGTGTGCATGTGTGCACATGCGCATGCCATGTTTTCTTTTCCTGTTGACCAGCTGACAGATATGTAGACTGATTGCTTGCCTTGGTTATTGAGAATAGTGCCTCTCTTGCTCCTTTCTTGCTCATTAGCCATTGTTGTATAACAAAGGATTCCCAAACTCATTGCCTTATTGCAAAATTTTATAATTATTACTCAATTTTTTGGTTTGTCTATGCTCAGTTGGGTAGTTCTTGATTACAGTAAACTGTCATGGAACTTCAGTCAGCTTGCAGCTAAAACTGCAGTTCCCTGGTGACTCATTTGGGCTGGACATCCACCACAGTACATCCCCATGGCCTAAACTCCAGGAAAAAAAAGAAAGGGCTGGAATGTATCTTGAGGTAGAGGACTCACCTAGCATGAAGGAGATCCTGAGTTACATGCCCAGCTTAAGATTGTATAACAGCTTAGAATTGATTTCTAAGATTGAAGGGTAAATGAAAACTGGATAGAGGAGCATTATTTGCTATTATAAAGCAAAAGAAATGACAAGCTTAGTGCCTATAGAGAGGAAAACTGATGAGACCTTATTTCACAGCACAGCCTTGAAAGTAGTGAAATTCTGTGTGATACAAATCTAAAAATGTTAGCTATTGGTTACTTTCTTTCTGTCAACAAAACCATACTATTCTTGTGTCAGGCATTGTGTTGGGTACTGATAAACAATAATTACAAGTTGTCTTAGTTACTTCTCACTGGTTGTTGAGACAAAATATCTGATGTCTAACATGAAAGAAGGAAAGGTTTATTTCTTACAGGTTGGAGGCTTCAGTCCATACTCAGTTGGCTCCAAGGTTAAAAGGCTGAGGGGCAGTAATTTGTGGTGGCTACAAACATCAGGCATGAACAGCAAAAGAGAAACACAAGTCCTCTTTCCTTAGGTACACTGTATGCTGGCTCCACCCTTGGCAGGTGTAGTTCTCATACCATCAATCTGAGTGCTAGAAAACAACCAATCAGAAAACATAGATATGGTCGCATCCAGGATGGCATGAGGCTTGAGGGGTACTAAGGTTAACCATGACAAAGAGACTGCTGTCATACTCTTACCATGAAGCCTACAGTCTATTGAGGTGGAGGGATATTTATCCAATAACTACCCAAATGTCAGCTGAGCATTCCTAATCAGAATTCTAAAGTCTGAAATGCTTCAAGGTCTAGAACTTTTGAGTAATGATACAGGGCCAAAAGTGAAAAATTTCACAACAAGAATTTTGTTTCAAACACAAAATATTTTTTTCATTAAGATTATTGGTATAGTTTAGGTGTAAATAATGATCATGGAAACCGTGGGAAATTTGTACCGTACAATAAAAACTTGAATGTGTTATTCTCCATTCCCCTAATTTTGCTTCAACTCTCTTACCTTCCTTGTTTATGAAAGCTTTGTTTTCTTCTTTTCTCATCATTTGTTTCTTTTTTCTTCCTTCTTTTCTTCCTCCTACATGCATAATTCCTCATTTAATTAGAAAATTTTCAAAATATCTAGATTACTTTAGTGCTTATCTACATTTTCAGCTTCCCACACCAGAGAAACAACACAATACACATGTCAAACACAAACTCCTTAAAAGTATTGTATAAAATTATCTTCAGGTTATGAGTATGAAGTATATGTGAACCATAAATAAATTTCATATTTAAACTGTGTCCCATCCTCAAGATAACTTATTATGTATATGCAAATATTCCAATAAAATTATAGAAATTCCAAATACTTCTGGTCACAATCATGTTGTATAGGGGACACTGAATTTATAGATGTTTAATTAAAAACCTGAAGGAAGAAGTACAATGGGTGATCAAAATATACCTCTAATACTTAAATTTTTTAGATGTACTACAATAGTGATATGTGGCAATTAATCCTTCTTAAGAAGCACCTATTTAGACAAATAAATTAAATAAAATACACATCCTCACTTTAAGAACTCTTCCCCATTTGTTCTGGCAATTTCTGAAGGAGTTTGGAAGTCCTCTTTTGTGAGTGTCTTTATATATTGGAATAAACATTATAGTTAGTGCTCCTGCTTAGTGCCATCCAATGGAAAGGAAGGCTCATAAATACATTATGGTGTGTCCTCATCCACGTGATTCACCAGATCTGGTGACTCTTCTGAAATTCAAAATGACCATGAAAGATGAATATTTTGAATTGATTCAATACATTGAGGCAGCCACAACAGCACAATTAAAGATACTCATAAGAGGAGTTCCAGAACTGTTTCAAAGAAAATGGCAAAATGATGGAATAAGTGCATTCAAATAAAGGAGGAACTTGGTGTAGAGGTGCATATCTGTAAACTCAGCACTTGGGAGCCTGAGGCAATAAAATCTTTGAGTTTGAGACTAGCTTGGGCAACACAGTGAGTTCAAGGCCAGCATGAATTCCATAGCAAAACCCTGTCTCACAAAACCAAAAACCAACAAACAAAGAACACCTAGCTGATCGTTTCAGCACAATTTTGTGTTTGTGTGTAGATTACTGACTCACTGAAGATGGAAGACCTTCCCTGTGTGTGGTGGGCAACCAACAGGCCTGCATCCTGGAAGCTGTAAAATGGGAAAGGAGAAAGTCTGGCTTCTGCCTCTTCAGAAGAGTTTGAATCCTTGCCATCACCTTAGGTATCCATTTCCAGGCACCTAGCACAGATTCTTCTGCTCCCTGAAGACTCTCCAGGGACTCTGCAGAGAGCTCCAGGCCTCAGACTTGTGATTGGAGGTTTTGCATGTCCAAGGAGCACCTGACCCTTTTGCGCTGTTCTCCACCTGACTCTGCAGATGGCCATCCTAAACCTAATTTGCAAATCCTTTATATCACACACACACACACACACACACACACACACACACACACACACACAAAGAGAGAGAAATTGAATCTGATCCTATAGTGAACCCTGACAAAAACTGCCTCTACCTAGCAGTGCAACCTCCCATGAACTGCAGCGATGCTGTGCTAAGTATGGGTTACTTAACAGAGGTGTTGGTGTAAGGCCCGCTGGGTTAAAATTCTGTCCACTGCTTTGTCATTGGAAAAGGTATTTTTTTTGGTGTCTAGGCTCACACAGCAATGTAAATGAAGATAATTCCTAACTCACACTCTTGTAAGAATTAACATATGTAAAGCGCCTCAAAGAGGCCCTGGCCTGACACTGATAAGTGTGAAAGAAGCTTGTTAGTACATTATATTAACATATTTTTAAGATATGAAAACATCAGACAATGTATTCAGGAAGCACTCATTTCTCTGTAATAAAAGAAGGGCAACAACGCAAATAACAATGGCATCTGAGCTCTTGCTATATGCTAGGAGCCATGGGAAGAGCTCTGCAGGGTTTTCACTGGATCTTCACAGCAGCGCCAAGAGAGGAGTATTGCCAGTCATCACGGTTTGTTTTTTGAATGGAAAAAAATCCACAATATTTCAAAACAAAGTAATAGGAGAATGACAGTATTGGCAAGTGAGGCTCCAAGAAGAGGAGCAGTGGGCCCAAGGTTTCAGAGCTACAAGATTTGAGTCCAGACACCTATAAATTCCAAGCCTCAGACTCAGTCCACTCCTCTGCTTCCTGTCATAGTGGGCCTGGGGCTCAGAGTCTCCCAGAAGCCTCATCAGAGATCTCCACTGGCAGCCACACCCTGCTTCAGTGGGACCCTAACCCCAA
The DNA here is from genome assembly GCF_034190915.1 of Cavia porcellus. NCBI lineage: Eukaryota > Metazoa > Chordata > Mammalia > Rodentia > Caviidae > Cavia > Cavia porcellus. Next base: position 1,501,273 of record NW_026947517.1, read on the forward strand.
TTGCCACGCCCACTGCCTCATTTTTGCCCCACTGACAGGCTTGGCGCCTGCTTTGTCCCAACTTCTAGCCCTGCCCCTTGCCCTTCCCTCACACCCTTCGCCCCACCCCCTTCCAGGACCAAAGGTTCTGCTGCCCCGCCCCACACCCGGCGGGCCACGCCCACAGACGGCCTGAGCATGAGCCTCCACATCCCCGCTCAGACCTGCCCGCGCCCCGTCTCGCCCTCGCAGTGCATGCCGGTCTTGTGCTTGGAGTCGCCATTTTGCCACTAGAGATGCTGTCTGAAGACCAGTGCTCTCTTCCTTCAGCGGCCTAGGCTGCATCGGGGCCTGAGCTGGGGTCTGGGCCAGGTAGGCCGCTGGGAGCCGGCAGCGAGCAGTGGCGCTGCCCGGTGGCCCCCACATTAGTGGGCGCAGCTGTCCGGGCAGGGAGTCCTTATGGCGGGGTCATGGGCTGGGGCGGTGGGGGTGACGCGCTGGGCGCGACCTAGCCCCCGCCCGCAGGGCCCCTCTCTCCCTTCCTCCCTGCTCTCTGTCGGGGTCAGCACAGCCAGGCTACTGGAAGCCCAGTCCTGGTGTGGGACCTGCAGGAGGCGGCTTGGGGTCTCACATGGCCTCTGCTGTCAGTGAGCCTGGCCATGCTGAGCCGTGGATATTTACCCCCAAAATGACGATTTCATTCCACTAGGAACTCCTCCCTGCAGAAACCGAGAGAGGACTGAGATGTTACAGTAAGATAGTAGTTATTATTCTACCTGCACGTGCTGTGGCTCCAGTCCGTTTCACTGATAAGGGGCTTTCTGCTTCTTTTAATATTGGCGCTACTTTTGTGTTTAGGTTTTGTGAAGGGTGTTTAGGTTTTGTGAGGAGTCTGAAGGCGACATGGGGCTTTGAGTCATGAGGAAGTGTGATTCCACAATTTAAGTCCACAAAAATACTGCGCACACATTGTTGAACCCTGCTGCAGAATACCCTTCTTGTCCCTATTCTGCTGTCTCTGACCATTACTCCCCGGTTCTGCTCACATCATTTATATATATGCATAGTGTTGAATATTTATATTATATGCATAGGTACAGTTGTACTTAGTTATCCTGTTACTGACCATGTATACAAGTCTAGTTCCTCTTAGAAAACGTTCATTGAACACATATCATTTTTTCTTCGGATAAATTCCAGAATTTGAAATACTAAGTCAAAGTTTTTTGCTCTTTCCCTGCCACTTGATATGAATTGGTGCCTAAACAAGACATGTTTACATCTTTCAAAATCTAGGTATTTGCCCAAATTTCTTGTCAAATTTGGAGTTCAGAAAGAGGTTGTGTCATTTTCTGGGCAGTCTGAGAGACAGGCCACACAACCTACTATTGGACTTTGTTTTTAAGTCATGTACCATGTTCATCTTTTTGTTTTGATTCACTCCATTATGTTTTGTTTCGTTTCATTTTATTCTCTTAAAAATAAAAATGAAATAAAAATATTTTCTTGCTGGGCATGGTGGTGCATGCCTGTAATCCCAGCACTATGGAGGGTTAGACAGGAGGATCACAGTGAATACCAGGCTAGCCTGAAATACTTGCTGAGTTAAAGATCAGGCTGCACTATATAGCAGGACCTTGTCTCAGAACGAAATAAACAACCCCTTTTTCCTCTTTTCTTATTTTAATGTACCATAAGTAGATACTAATAAAGCAAATATGAAAACACCTTTATAAAGAAAGTCTTCATACTATGCAGTTTGTATACTATGAAACTATATAGTATGCTTTATACACTATAGCATACTTTATATAAATTTATATACTGCAAAACTGTGTAGTATGAAACTATGAAATTTTTCAGCCGGGCTTGGTGGCTCACACATGTAATCCCAGCACTCAGAAGGCTGAGGTGAGAGAATCCTTGCAAGTTTGAAACCAGCTGGGCTAAAAAGTGAGCTCAAGGCCAGCCTAAAGTGCATAGCAAGACTACGTCTCAAAAAGACAAAAAATAAATAAATAAATAAATAAATAAAAGAAAGACTATACAATTTCATACTATGCAGTTTATGTACTACGTTCAGTGATGCCAGGGATTTCTGCATGAGGTATATGTCCCTGCACTTTTAAAATTTGTTCTTATTTGTTTGTTTCTTGAGACAGTATCTAAATAATTTACTCAATTCCCCAGGTTTGGTTTAACCTGGTGGTCCTTCTTCCTTACCTCCCAGAGTTCTGGGAGTACAGATACAGGCTGTCTTTACTTACAAATTTACAATAATTATGTATGTTTATGGGATAAAATGTGCTTTTCATCTATGGCTCCTTTGTGGAAAGAATCAATCTAGTTAATGTACCTACCATTTTAGAAACCTACAAATTCTTTCACAGTGACTGGGACTGCAAATTCCTTTGTTTAGGAGTTTTGAAATCTATCCTTCTTAGTTAACTGTAGTCACCATACAGTTTAGTAGAGAACTGAAAATTTCTTGTCCACCATGACTGAGACGTTGTATTTTTGGATGACCATCCTCCTTTCCCCATCCCTCATGGAAATGATCATTTTTTAAAATAAGAGTGCTCAAGAATTGTGTGGAGGCTAAAGGTACTTGGGGCACACTGCTCTTCAGAAAGACCAGGCAGCAATACTCTGTAGCCCTTCACCTTGCTCCCAATTTTTGTTTCTTTGTTTGTTTGTTTTTTCTTAACTGAATTCTAGGAATTGGATGCAGGGCTGTCTTAGTTACTTTTTACTGGTTGCTGAGACAAAAATCCTGATGCCAAAATTTGGGAAAGGAAAGGTTTATTTCTTACAGTTTGTGGAGGTTTCAATCCATACGCAGTTGGCTCCATGGTAGGGTGACATGGCAGGGCCGCAGTTCATGGTGGCTGCAAACAGCAAAGAGGAAACTGGCAAAAGCACCAGCCACAACTTCTTCCTGCCAGTACATCACATCCTGGCTCTACATCCTGCCTGTGAAGCACTCACACCCCCAATGCAAGCCCTAAACATTGAAACAATCACAAATGCAAAATGTAAAGGCATGAGGCCTAGGGGCCACAGACATAAACTATGACAAGGGACTTGCACTGAACTACACTAACTTCTGTTTTTAAAATTCTTTTTTATTTTTAGCCAGGGTCACCATAAGTAACTACACTGCTGAGACACCATTCTTACATGCAGATTCTTACAGGTCTATGTGTGGATGCACATTGATGTCAGAGACATTTCCCTTTCATAACTGAGATACTTGTTCTCACATCCTGCAGCTTTCCCTGCTTCCTATGACCCACACTGGTACCACACACCCTTTATGTGGAAGAGAGGGATGGTCCCAGTTCCTTCCTGCTTCAAATAGCTGTGAATCAAACTCTTTCAAGGAAATCTTGCAAAGTTGTGCAGCTCTCTGTAAGGGATAAAGATCTGTTGTTAACCCTGCCAGGTCCAGGGACAAATGTGTGTAGCACTCTGATGTGAGCTGCCAGGCAGGTCTCTGCTCTGGCCCCCATATTCTCCCCAGTGCTTTTCAGCACCTGTCTTAAAACCTGCCATCAGGTGGAGACTCAGCACATCTCAGGGATGTGTGCCTGCATGAATCAGCTTTGAAGGCTCAGCATTTTCTGCATTTGTTGCCCAAATGTGGTGATTCTGTTTTTTTTTTATTTATTTAAAGAGAAAAACAAAACAAAACAGTAAGAGAGTACAAGTAATACAGAATTTCAAGAAAAAATACAGTAAGAAATCACTAGTTAATAGATTACATATTGTCATCTCATTAACAGTTGTCCAGATTACAAAATTAAAGCATACAAAGTGGACATTAATACAGTGAAGTTGTAGACAGTTCTGTTCAATGATCCAACAAAAACTCAGTAATATGGTTTTCTATTCTATACACTTAAATATACATGCAGTTATATCATTTAGATCACTTTGTTTTCCTCTCTTTTTTATGATAACAATTACACATTTGGGGTTTTATTATTCCCAAAGTTCTTGTAACTTTTTCTTTGAAGAGGAAAAAAAAAATAAAAACATAACAAATGAAACAAAACAAAACAAAAAATCCCACGTGACAAAGCAAAACAGAGTCAGTTAGAACAGGAGGATGGACATGGTATATAATGCAAAAGAGAATACCAGGTGATCAACAATGGTTATCATTATGCCTCTTGCTATCTTAAAGAGTTGCCTGTATCATCTGTTATAATAGATTTGAACAAAACTATACATAACAAGGCCAATAAGACCCACATTGGAGGACTTCCAAAGAAAATAATAGTCAAACCATAATGAGCATCATAGAATATCTTGTTGCCTTCAAAGTGGTTGCCCACCCTCAAACTTGATGCTATTAAGCAAAACAGAATGTAGTAAAATCAGTGAGGACAAGATGTGGAGAACAATACAGGGGTTCAAATCAGTTAATAAGAAAATAAAAGAGTTACTATAATATATTCTGCTATTTTTAGTATAGTTTTCCCTTAAAAATAATAAGAAATTACTTTTTTTAAAAAAGGGAGATTGAGATAAAAGAGGACATATCAATAGAACAACACAGGTCAGAACTGAACAATTTAAGCATCATTGTGTTTCACCACCGTATAGCCTGACATAATAGTTGTTACCATAGTGTCTCTTTCCTTGACATATTTGAGCATAACTTTGTTTACTATAGCATCAAACTTATCAAGACAGTGTGAAATCATTCAAGAGAATGAAAGTATTTCAGGGTATTAAGAACCAGCTAACAGAAATTGAACAATGGTTTCTATACTATCTCTTTGCCTATAAAAATTTTTCTTTATACTATTGCACATATTAAAATATAATATGATACAACATGTTAAAACCAATGGAAACAGATGAACAACAACTTAGTATGACTTCAAAACAGGATGATATTAAATCAGCACTAGCTATTACGCTGCCTAATTTTCTTCAAAATAACTATTCATACTATCACAGACAATAAAATCAAACAACCTAGATTAAAACCATTCCAAATAATGAATGAAAACATTATATGGCTTCAAACCAATATGATGGAAATCATGATTACCATGCACTTTTATGTATTCTTATCATTTCTTACACTAGGGAAACTATTCGGTATTTATACATGTGAGTTTGATTTATTTCACTTATGAGTATGTTCTCAAACTGCATACATTTATTTATATCTCAATGTGATCATCCTTTATAGCTGAGTAGTACTCCATTGTATAGAAATACCACAACTTTTTTATCCATTCTTCAGTTGATGGACACTTAGGTAGTTTCCCAGATCTGGCTATTACAAATTGTGCTGCTAATAAACATGGGTGCAAATATGTCACTGTGGTATCATGCTTTCAGTTCTTCTGGGAATATGCCTAGAAGTGGTATAGCTGGGTCAAATGGGGCTTTCAATCCCAACTTTCTGAGAAACATTCCCACTGACCTCCACAATGTTTGCATAAGTTTACACTCCTACCAACAGTACAGGAGAGTTCCTTTTTCCCCACAGCCTCTCCAACATTTGTTGTTGGTGGTTTTCTTGATCTTAGTGATTCTTTTAGGAGTGAGATGAAATCTCAGTGTGGTTTTAATTTGCATTTCTCTAATGACCAATGATGATGAAGATTTTTTAATATATTTATTTGTTGTTTGTATTTCTTCATCTGAGAATTGTATATTCATTTCAGATGCCTATTTTTGGATTGGGTCTTTGAATATTGTGGGTCTGATTTTTTTAATTCATTATATGCTTTATAAAGATGTCCTTTGTCTGAGGGACAGCTCACTAAGATTTTTTCCCAGTTCATAGGTTTTCTTTTCACTATGTTAGAGATCTCATTTTACGTGCAGAAACTTTTTAATAAGAGGTGATCCCACTTATTGACTCTGGGAAGTATTTCCCATGTGGTTTGAATCTTGTTTATGAATTCTCTACCTACCCCAATGTCTTCAAATTTTTACCCAATTTGTCTTCCAATAGATTTAGTGTTTCTGTTTTAATATTTAGATCTTTCATCCTTTCAGATTTTATTTTAGTATATGGTAATAGGCATGGGTCTAGTTTTAGTTTTCGGCATATGGAGAGCCAGTTTTTCACCACAATTTATTAAAGAGACTGCCATACTTCCAATGAACATGTTTGGGCCCTTTATCAAAGATAAGTGGTTGAGTGTGTTTGTAGTTGTGTTTGTATCTTCTAATCTATCTTCAGCTCTGTTTTGATTCCAGTAGCATGTCGATTTTATTACAGTTGCTTTGTAGTATAACTTCAAGTCAGGGATTGTGATGCCTCCTGCCTTGCCTTTGCTGCTTAGAACTGTCCTTGCTATTCTAGGTCTCTTCTGGTTCCAGATGAATTTTAGGAGTGATTTCTTGAGATCTATGAGGTATGTTGATGGTATATTTATCAGGTTTGCATTGAATCTGTATAACAGTTTTGGGAGAATGGCCATTTTCACAATATTTATGTTTCCTATCTATGAAAAAGGGATGCCTTTCCATTTTCTGAAATCATCAATTTCATTTTTCAGTGTATAATTTTCCCTGTATAAGTCTTTCAATTCTTTTGTGAGAGTAATTCCTAGATATTTCATTTTTTGATTTCTAGTGTGAAGGGTGTGGCTTCTCTTATTTTTTTTTTCTGTGACTTTGTTGTTAGTGTATAGGAATGGTATTGGTTTTTGAATATTGATTTTGTCTCCAGCTATATTGCTGAATTTATTTATTATATCTAGGATTCTTTCAATGGAGTTTTGGGGGTCTTCTATGTAGAGTATCATGTCATCTGCAAATAATGATAAATTAACTTCTTCTTTTCCAGTCTTTACACCTTTTATTTCTCTCTCTTGTCTAATTGCTCTGGCTAGTATTTCCAGTACTATATTAAATAGGAGTGGTGAAAACAGACATCCTTGTCTTGTGCCTGACTTTAAAGTAAAGGCTTTCAAAGGCTTTTTAGCCATTTTGTATGACACTGGCTGTTTGTTTGTCATAAATGGCCTTTATCATGTTGCGGTAAAGACCATCTATTCCAATTTTCTGCAAGGTTCTTATCATAAATGAATGGTGGACTTTATCAAAAGCTTTTTCTGCATATATAGAAGTGATCATGTGATTCTTACTTTTGACTCTATTGATATGGTGGATTACATTTATTGATTTATTTATATTGAACCATTCCTGCATGCCTGGGATGAATCCCAATTGGTCATGGTGTATGATATTCTTGATGATTTGCTGCATCCTATTTGCCAATATTTTCTTGAGGATTTTTGCAACTGTGTTCATCAGGGAGATTGGCCTGTAGTTCTCTTTTTCAGTTGGGTATTTCTAAGGTTTTGGTACTAGAGTAATATTTGATTCCAGGAATGACTTAGGAAGGATTGCTTCCCTTTCAATTTCATTGAATAGTTTGAGGAGTGTCAGCATTAGGTCTTTTTGTATTTCTTGTAGAATTCTGCAGTGAATGTGTCTGGGCCTGGGCTCTTCTTTGTGGGTAAGGATTAATTACATTTTCAATTTCATTAATAGAATTTGGGTTATTCAGCAGTTTTACTTCTTCTTGACCTAGCTTTGGTACTTCATATGCTTCTATGAATCTGTCTACTTTTTCTGTTTTATTAAATCTTTGAGGGTAGAGGTTTTTGGGCTAGGGATTTAGCTTGGCAGCATAAGCACCTGCCTTGCAAGCAGGCAGTTGTGAGTTCGATCCCTGGTACCGAAAAAGAAAAAGAAAAAAAAAGACCAAAAAAAAAAATGTGAGTAGTGGTTTTCGAAATAGGTGTTGATGATCTTCTGTATTTCTACTTGGTCCCTAATGATTTTGCCTTTTCATTCCTTATTGCATGAATTTGAGCTTTTTCTTTCCTTTTTAAAATAAGGTGTCTAGGGGCTTATCGATTCGATTTATTCTTTCAAAGAACCAACTCTCTGATTCGTTGATTTTTTTGGATTGTTTTCTTAGTCTCTATTGCATTGATTTCTGCTCTAAATTACAAGAATTTTTCATCTCTCACAGAATGAACTCATTCTCTATCTGGGGTTTTCTCTTCTATCAAAGAGCAATAGCAGCCACTGTTGTTAAGTAAAATTTGAACAGAATCTGATAAAAGGTTATTAAAGACCCAGAGTATTAAATAACGTTGAGAAAGAGGTCAGAGTTGGGTGAGTTATAGCAGGAGAGGATAGGGGTTTGGGTGGCTCCAAAACTTAGCAAAAAGCTGGAACTCAACAAATGTGAAAATTGTACAAATTGATGATGTGCTTATATGTTACTGAATTTAACATGATGAAACTAATGGTATCTTAATTTTTAATTTAAATTGTACTAGAATTTAATGTTTGGAATTACAGACTTAGGAGTAGAAATATAAACTGAAAATAATACAAGGGGTACAAGGGGAGGGGAAGGGAAAGGCAGGTGTTTTGCAGGATTGGCCCTGAATAGAGCTCAGGATGCTTGCTGTGGAGCCAGTAAAAGTCTCAGCTCTAGAATTCCTCAAGTCAGGGTTCATAGCCTTAGTTTTCACTTTGCTACCAAAGCTGGAGAGATCACTGGATATGGATGTAGCATAAATTCTGCATGTGAGACTTGAGCTCAGTTAGGTACTACCCTGTGTTAGCAGGAGAAAAATCACCAACTGTCCTTGTTCCTTGCAAGCTCTAGAACTTGCCAGTGTCTGTCACAGACAGTTCTGTGTGCAAATCCACCCCAGGAAAGCTTCCCATTCTTTGACCCACTCACTTCTGCTTGTCTCAGTGTTGCTGGAGGTCACAAGTCTTGGAGTCTTTGTCTGTGTAAAATGTCCCTTGGACTTCCCAGAAGCCCACAGACCCAGGCAAAACCCACCTGACTGCAGTTCTCATTTTCATTGAGCTTAGGTTGGTTGAACTCAACTGGGCATCTTGTAGAGTGGGACATCAAACTCCTGTGCCTGTTGCAGAGATCCTAGCCCCAGGCTTTTCATTGCCTGGAAGGCAACATTGCTGGGCCAGGTTGTCCTCCTGTGCTGACAGAAGTCCCTAATAGTGCTATGAACACCTTTCCTCCATTCTTCAGGGAAGCCTGACATATACCTATCTTTACCACCCTTGTGGCCTGTTGGCTCTGTGAGGAGGAGTGGTATCTGCAATGTTATGCTACTCATAGTCACTCTACAGGGGTGCTGTACTATAAATATCTTCAAAGTGTTTGGACAGAGAGGAGGGGTCCTGCCTGCCTTTCCTCCATCTTCAGTGTATATAATGATATATCACCCCATTCTTAGTGGGACTCTCATTACCCTATTATGTGTTCACATGTACAGAGGACAGGAAGTTAGGTGCATTCACAATAATGAGGGTAGTACCTCATCTGCGCTGCAGGGTGACTGTGTGGCCTGAACAACATTGAAGCACAAGACAACAGTGTTTATGCTGAATCTGGTCATTACATCTATCAGAGCCTAGGAAATTGATGATTAAAGGTACCCACCCGCTCCCTCCATGATTTCTGTGTGGACCTGGTTCCATAATATCTCACAGAGATTCCTGATCAGGATAACATGGAAGCCCACAGAATGAATCTCTGTTGTCCTTCACAATAAACAACAACTTCGTCATCCAAGTGATGGATCCTTGGCAGGATGCTATGCTTTTCCAAGGCTAAGGAAATACAGCAGTGCTGGCAGGGTCTCACCTCTGAGGCAAAAGTCAGGGGTTTGGATTGAACTTGTCCTCCTGACTTCCTATGTAAATCTAGACATGGCACCATGCCTCTCAGGACGTTCCCAATGTGTTCCTATGCTCTGTGGAGGTCATGCTGGCGTCTACTACCTGGGAACATCATAAGTGGTGTGAGATAACATTTGTAAAATCCGTGGGCTGGTATCAAATTTACATAGAGCAGGGAACTAGAAGTGAAATCCAGGAAGGGTTAAGATGGAGGTAGAATACAGTGCACACAATGCTGGATCCTGCTGTATGGCAGTAGAAATGAGACTTAAATCCTGGACATGTTTCCCTGGTGGCTTCATGAGGGGGTGGAAGTGTGTCTATTCAGCCATCGTTATTTTCCCTAAGCCTCTCAATTTCTTCTATGTATTGGTGCTGTAGCCTCAAATCAGGAGCTCACACAGACTAAGCAAGCATTATGGATGGAGCTACATCCCCATATTTATGTCCATAGCTCCTATATTCACACCTGTGTGAGCCACCAGGCCTATTGCCTGTGCTCCTGATCAGTCACTGAAACATCATCTTGTGATGGCCGTATCCTGAGTAGCCTGTTCCCTATATTATGGGACTAGCTTTGTGGTTTATTATTATTATTATTATTATATTTCATTAGCTGTGCTGAAATTGAGCCCATGACCTCATGCATGGTAAGTACATGTTGTATCCTGAGCTCTCTCCCCAGTTCCTGACTCAGTCTTAAATAACTGGATATGGCAGAGGTTGTGTGTTGGTACTACTAAGGTTCACACAAAATAACTGTTACCAACCTCCTCATTTTTTCATTTGTTCTCCCCAGTATTGTGGGGGTTTTCTGGGGGTGAATCTCTGGCTCCGAATAAGTCACTCCTGTCTTTGCAGCTTCTTTGAGGACAGGCTGATAAACCTTGAATGACAAAAGAGAAAACAGAGAGAGGAGACATCAGGCTTTTGAGTCCTGCCTGGTATGCAAGGGACAGAGCCCGAGAGCAAATTCTGCCCTACTGGCAAGTTCACTGAGTATGTAGCTCTGTGCACCGAGTTACTATGGTAGCAGCCCCAGCTAAGTCTCCTGGATTCATACACAGCAACTCTTGATACAACAGCATATTATCTCTTATATCAGATAGGTACAGACTGACCTGCCTTCTATCACACATGTGTCTTGTCATATTTTGCAAATGTGTGTAATGACTGAACAAAATTCGACCTCTCTACCTTTTTTCACCAATTAGTCATTCTGAGGTTATTGCTATGTTTTTAGCAGACTTTCAGTGCATGGCTTGCTGTGGTTTGTTTATTCATTCAGGTTTTACTGGATATTCACATTGTAGTTTTCAGTTTAAGGAAAACAATGTTGATGTGAATATCTTGCAAAATTCTCTTCATGACATAAAGAGGATTGGAGGCACAGAATGTTAAGGTAGTCATATGTGTTACTCTTAAATTAACTACCAAAATGATTTCTGAAGTGAATGTACCACTAGCAAGGTAGAAGGAGTCTCCTTCCTACACTTCCCCACCAATATCAGTGTACTTTGATGTAAAAGACAAAGTCTGCTCTTCAAAACATGAGCAGTGTTTCTCCTTGTGTGATGAATATTCACTTACCTGATTACTGATAATAATAAGAGACATGTGCATACTGGGAATGGTCCATCTGACTCCCAAGGGAACGTTGAAGGCCTTCAGAAGTGATAGACACTTGGACCCAATAGAGGCCTTGGAATCACTGCTGGCTCCTGCATAAGCCACTCTGCATGACCCAGGGAACACTGCCTCCTTCTGAGGTTAAGGCCTAATGACAAGGATAGTCCCTGTGAGAGTTCTCTAGTATTTCATGATAGGCCTGCTCCTTGACAGAAGGTAGAGGTGGAAGAGCGCTTAGCCTAAGAGAGGGACTTGTGGGAATGCTTCTCTCTACCCATAATGCCCTGGAATATGAGACTTGGTGAAACAGTTGAAGCAAAATGTGAGTGAAATTGTCCCAACATGGGTTTTACAGCTATGGGAAAATGGTGCTGATAACACAAAGGTGAGCCCACAGAATGTGTCCCAAATTTATTCCAGCCATCACTCCCTATATGTGACAAGTTCTACAGAATGTGCATATGACAGCCTGTGAGCAGAAAAGCACACTTTCATAAACTTGTTGATAGCAGCAACCTGGAATCAGAGATGCCAGGACAGCAAGGTGCTGATTTGTAGAACATGACTACACCACAGGGACTGGGTCCTGTTATGTACAGTGTCTGGGGTTGGGTAACAGGGAACCAAGGAGCATAACTGGATGCAGCCCCACATTTTATGCAACAGGTAAATTCAGCATTGGGGCACCCCACTGTGCAGTGGATACAACTTGATCTGTGTAACTGTATCACCGAAAAATGATACAAACATTTGGGGTGGTAACAAGCTCATCAGGGTGGTGCCCACTGATTGGCTTACTGTGGGAGCCTCTTAGGTCTGTGTGAGCTAGGGATGACCATATCTATCCCCACAATGACTGTGACAGAACCTGGGTTTTCCCATATATCCAGGACACCATCAAACACATTATATTGGACACTCTGCAATATTGTGAAACAGTTCTATAAGTGACACAATACTCAGCAGGTGCCACCATATTGTACAGGTGGCCTGGAGGATGTCTCTGGTAGCTGTGTTGCTACCAAGGGCAGGAATCATGGACCTCACCACCCAGATTGAAATCGTTGTCAATACAGAGCCCAATCCATGAACCTCACATGCTAGGCTTGGTGTTTCTCATGGATGAAACATCACAAATGTGAAAGTTGGTTTTGCAAAACCACATGAGCCTTGATTTGTGAACCACAGCACAAGAAGGTCCTTGTGCTCTCTTGCATGTAGAATCTGGCATTTATATCCCTCACCAGCAGAGATAGGAACAAGAAGCCTTGCAAGAAATGGATGTGCACCTGAGACACCTGGACTGCCACCACAGGCCACCGCTCTGACTGACAACCTAGGACCCACTGGACAACCACTCAGGCCAACCCCTTGAAGGACCTCCCCCACCTTCTGGACCTAGTATTGCCATTGAACTTTGACTCTAACCCTTTCTCCCAAAACCTTGGAATATAGTGGATTACCATGCTGGCTCGATGAGAGACTCAGGAAAGCCTCACACAAACAGAAGCCATCATCAGGCTCTAGTCAATGTGGTTATTTTACCCCTAAAATAGAGGTCTGCAGTGGGTAAACAGGAGCAGACATGAATCTTCCTCCAACTATAAGCCCTTGGAAAACCTGACAAGAGGGTGAAGATTCACCTTCTCCACACAGAATATTGGACAGGTTGAGGAGTGCCCAAATAAGGTCTCCCCCAAATGGAGCATATTAAAAGAGCTTATAAGAAACCCAGTGACACAGTAGAGCCTAGGCTGACATGAACATTATAGACAGGGAGATCTGGTGACCTGCAACAACCTGAAGACATAGCAATAGCAGGAAGTAAGCGTTGACCTACATCAATACTTCTAAGCTAGTTAGCCTGGGAAGAATATAGGACTCACAAAACAGGCTCTGCAGGAGGAATTCAGGCGACTGGATCTCCTCTTCATTTTGGTACCCAGCAATTGCACAAACATCCCCCAAACAGTAGGACCCTAAAGGTCAAACTACGTTGGGATTTAAAGACCAACTATGTACCCCAATTTTGAAAATGACAAGCAAATTGGCAAAGTGCATTCTCAAGCATTAGTTAATCAGGAGCAATAACAGGCAACACTGAAACAGAGGATCTTAAAACTCATACACCAGGAATCTCTCAAAAGAGAGTAACTGAAGTAAAGAAACAAGTCCATGAGGTCATAGCAGAAATCAAATTAGAAAGACTGTCTCATGTAGACACAGAAATACCAACCTTATTAAATTAGTTGCTCAACATAGCTAGAGAAGAAATATTTTTTTTAAAAAAAACAGTAGCATGGGAAATTGAAACTTTGCATGAATAATGTATAAAACAAGCAGAATCCATTTAGCAAATGCAGAGAGATATCCAAGACAAAAAACTATTGAAAGCTGGCAAAACCATTTGAATGAAGCTGAGGATACATTGAGGACAGAGTTGAACATAGTGATCATGATAGGGTTGAACTTTTAAAAACAACAAAGCGACATGAAGTGAAAACTCAGTAGCTTCAAGACGATGCCAAGAGAAACACTGTAAGAGTAACCAGCATCAGTGAAGACACAGGAATGGATACTAATGACATAACTAAATTATTCACAGAAAGTAATAGCAGAAAATTTCACAAATGTAAGAAAAGGTATACAAATAAGTGAGGCATGAAGAATGTCAAACAGTCACAACCAACATAAATCTACACCCAGATATATAATAATTAAGATCCAAGACATACAGCATAAAAACAGAATACTGAAAGCTGTTAGAGAAAAGATACAACTCACCTATAAAGGAAAGCTTATTAGAATCACAGCAGAATTTTCAGCACATACTTTCACGTTAAGAAGAGCTTGGACTGAAGCATTTTAAGCCCTTTAAGAAAGCAACTTTCAGCACAGACTAATGTATCCAGTAAGAATTTCATTCAGATTTAATGGAGAAACAAGATACTTCCAAGACAAAGTACAACTGAATCAATTCATGTCCATCAAACCAACCCTAGAAAGAATACTGAAAGACATGCAAGATACGGGTAAAAATGACCACAATCTCCAGAACAACAGAAAAAAACCACCAGGCTGGACAAGAAACCAAATAATGGAGAAAAAGCAGAAACCAACAACAGGTACACAATATAGCAAAGTCAAAGCAGTATATATTAGTGATATCCATACAAGTAAATGGGCTCAATTCACCTATCAAAGAAACAGGTTGACAGAATACATCAAGAAATAGGATCCCAGAGTATGTTGTATACAAGAAATACATCTGACTCAAAAAGAAACTCAGATTAAAAGTCAAAGCATGGAATAGAGTTTCCATGCACCAGGAACCCTGGAAAGAGCAGGGGTAGCTATTCTGTTTGCAGACAAAATGAAGTTCAAACATATAATGATTAAAAGCGATAATGAAGGCCACTACAAACTTTTACATGGATAACTACAAAAGGAAGAACTAACAATTATAAATATATATGCACCAAATACAGGAGGACCCAACTATGTTACACAAATACTAATGGACATGAAAAGCTAACACCCAAGAACACAATTGTAATAGAAGACTTTAACACCCCACTGTCACAAAGAGATAGATCAACTTAGACAAAAGTCAGCAAAGAAATAACATAACTGAATCATACCTGTGCATGAATAGACTTAGTGCATGTTTACATAGTATTCCACCCAACCATATCAGAACATATATTCTTCTCAGCTGCACATGGGACATTCTACAAAATAGACCATATATTATCCCATAAAATATTTTTAAGTAAATGCAAATGGAGCGAAATTATCTCATGCATATTATGGGACCATAGTACACTAAAACTGGAAATCAATGGCAAAAATCCCTAAAAAACCTGCACAAATACATGGAAATTAAATAACAATCCTGAACAACCAGTGGGTTACAGATGAAATTAAACAAGAAATAAAACAATGTCTATAATACAATGAAAATGCAGAAACAACATACCACAACCTATGGGACACAATGAAAGCAATCCTAAGAGGGAAATATATAGTAATAAGTAGTCACATCAAGAAAATGGAATGAACACAAGTAAATAACCTAATGCTATATCTCAAGCTTCTAGAAAAGTAAGAGCAAGTCAAACCCAAAGTTCATAGAATAGTGGAAATTATAAAGATTAGAGCAGAAATTAATGAAATTGAAACCAAAGAAATTACAAATTAATGAATCAAAGAGCTGTTTTTTTGAGAAAATAAAATTGATAAACCTCTAGCCAAGCTTATCAATAAAAAAACAATCCACACAATATGGACTGAAAAGAGAGAAATTACTGTAGATCCCATGGAAATTCAAAACATCATGAACACCTACCTTGAAAATCTCTACTCACATAGGGTTCAAAATAGAGGAAATAGATTCATAGAAATATGAACTATCGATGCTCAATCAAAAAGATATAACAATTTTGAGTAACCAAATATCAGCCACATTAATCAAAAATGTGATTAAAAACTTACCAACAATAAAAGCCCATATCCCACTGGATTCAGGGCTGAATTCCATAAGAAATTCAGAGATCTGACTGTAACACTCCTTAAACTCTTCAATGAAATTGAAAGAGAATTAGTCCTCCCTAACTCACGCTTAGAAGCAAGTGTCATTCTCATTCCAAAGCCAGAGAGAAATCAAACCAAATAGCAGAATTATAGACTAATCTCACTAATGAACAATGATGCAAAGATTCTTGATACAATATAGGCAAATAGAATGCAACAAATCATGAAGAAGGTTATACAACATAATCAAGTAGGATTTATTCCAGGAATGCAGGGATGGTTCAACATGCACAAATCAATGAATGTGATACACCACATCAACAGAGCCAAAAATAAAAATCGCCTAATCATTGCAATGCATGCATAAAAAGCTTTTGATAACATACAACAACTGTTCATGATAAAAACCCTACAGTAACTCAGAATAGACGCTATGTACCTCAAAGTCTAAAGACCATTTATTGCAATCCTACAGCCAATGGTATTCTAAGTAGACAAAAACTGAAAACCTTCACACTAAAATCGGGAACAAGACACTGATGTCCCCTGTCACCTCTCCTAGTCAATATAGTTCTGGAAATATTAACCAGAGCAATCAGACAAGAGGGAGAAATAAAAGGAATAAAAATAGGGAAAGAAGTTAAATTATCATTATTTGCCGACAACATGATATGCTACATAGAAGACCCCAAAATCTCAATTGAAACACTACTAGAGGCAACAAACAAATACAGCAGCATAGCTGGATAGAAAGTCAACACTCACAAATCAATAACATCCCTGCACACACACACAAAAAAAAAAACTCCATGAGAGAAAAGTTATGAAAATATCAGCTTTCACCATAGCATCTAAAAAATGAAATACTTAGGAATCAACCTAACTAAAAATGTAAAACACCTGTATGCTGAAAATTATACTACTCTGAAAATGGAGATTCAAGAGGATATTGGAAAATGGAAGGATATGTCTTGCTCTTGGTTAGGAAGAGCCAATATTGTGAAAATGGCCATACTTCCAAAACTGTTATACAGATTCAATGCAATCCCAATCAAAATATCATTAACATACCTTCATATCTAGAGAAAGTAATTCTGAAATTCATCTGGTAACCAAATAAATCTAGAATAACAAAAGCATTTCTGGGAAACAACAGAGAGACAAGACTCATCTCAATTCCTGACTTGAAACTATACTACAAAGCCACAATAATAAAATCAGCATGGTACTGGCAAAGAAATAGACCTGAGGATCAATGGAACAGATTAGAAGATGCAAACACTACTACAAAGACACGGAGCCACCTTAAGTTTGCCAAAGGGGCTAAATATGTTCACTGGAAAAAGATAGCCTCTTTAATAAATGGTGTTAGAAAAATTGACATTACATGCTAAAGACTGAAACTAGACCCATACCTATCACCATACACTAAACTAAAGTCAAAGTGTTTCAAGGATCTTAATATTAAAAAAGAAACAAAAATCTACTGGAGGACATGGTAGATAGAAATCTTGGAGACATAGGAGTAGGCAGAGAATTCATTAATAAAACACAATCACATAGAAAATACTTCAAAGAATCAACAACTGGGATCTCATATTACTAAAAAGTTTTGGACTTAAACAGAAATCAAATAAAGTGAAAAAAAAAAACCCCACAGAGACAGAAAGAATCTGGACAGACGACAAAGGACTTATATGCAGAACATATAAAATGAAATTATATAAATTTCAATATAAAATTGAAAAATGTCAAGCCCACAAATTCAAAGACCCTTTCCAAAAATGGGCATCAGAAGTAAGTACACAGTTCTCAGATGAAGATATGAAAATGGCAAATAAATGCATAAAGAAATGTTCACCAATATTGGCCATTTGATAAATGCAAATTAAGATAGCCCTGAGATTGCATCTTACTCTGGAAAGAATGACTGACATCAAGAAATCAACTGAAACAAATTTTGGCAACATGAAGGGGAAAAGGAACACTTGTCCACTGTTGGTGTGGGAATGCAGACTGATAAAAGCACTGTGCAAATTAGTGTGGAAATTCCTCAAAAAACTAAGATTGGATTTTCCATTCAATCCAGTTATTGCCCTTCTGGGTATTTTCGCAGAAAATTTGAAAAAAATTATTTCACAGTGACATATGTGCAACACAGTTGTGATAGCTAAATCTTGGAAACAACCAAAATGCCATCAACCACAAGTGGATGAAAAAATTGTATTTTTTCACAATGGAATACCACTCAGCTATAGAAAAGATTGAGGCCTTTATAAGTAAAACACCTGTATGCTGAGAATATATTTGAATATTCAAGAATATGCTTGAGAATATCCTCTCTCATTGTCTCCCTAGTGTAAAAAAATAATAAAACTGACAAAGAATTGGGATCCAAAAAAGTATAGTATATATTGTAAAAGCAAAAGCAAAGAAACGGGCTCTAAATGATATAATGATACATATAGTGTGTAAGATAGATGACCATATTACTAAATTTCTGTTAGATCACTGAACAGAAGGGTTTGCACGTCAATGATTCAGTATTTAGCTACTTTTTATGCTTTGTTTTGTAACTTTAACAACTGTTTTTAAGATGACAATATGTAATGTATCAACTAGTAATTTTAGGAGTTAAGTTTTTTGAATTCTATATTCTACACTTTTTTGCTTTTTTGTATTTTGTTTTCTTTTAATTTTATTTTCTATGTTTAAATTAAAATTTTTTTAAAATATAAAACAAAAAGAAATGGACATGGAGTTTTGTGTCCTTGATGCCTTGTGTCAGGACCTGCTCATGCAGTGGTGGGAATACTTGGGATCCACCTGGCTCTGGGTGACCATTAGCTGCACTGTGGCATGACTTGTGGTATTATTCTTTACATTTATTGTTGTCATGGTCTGTGTGTGCATGAATCCACCCTATACATCACTTATAATAAGCACACTTTCCCTGATCTTTGAGATGGTGGAATGTGAGAAACCACTGCACACTGCTTCAACACCAAAAGGTATGATGACCTATGGAATCTGACCCAACCGATTAGCATGGACATAGTTATATAAGCATGAGTTATATAAGCATAGTTATATAAGCATAGTTATGTAAGCATGAGTTAACATAGACAGCCATGGATGTGCTCAGGCTTGTGACACTATGCAAGCATGTAATGCTTCATGATGGCTCATATATACAGGCTGGATAATAAAGATGCTTGCTTACTGCTGTTGCTAATGTTGGCTACATGTGGTTTCTTCTCTCTGGGAATCATACCCACTAAGATACCAATTCACCTTCCCTAACTCTGAGAAAATTTCATGCTTCAGACACAGGGCATTTTAATGTCCCACAAAACTAAAGTCTCTGTGCCTTGTTCCAAGCCATGTATCATATCCTAAAGCCAAAATCTCTGTTGGCATACAGCTTTAGAAAGGACAACAAGTTATATACCTGTGCCATGGTGATCACTTCCTAAGCCCTGTGATAGACCTTTTCACCACTTCCATTCCTCTTCTGTACCCCACAGGGCATGAAAGATCTCAAATGTTCTGACCTGGACCTGGAACGCAGCTCCCCAAGCAGCAGACATGTAGTTCTTGAACAGACTGCCCGGATCATGGTCTGAGGTGAGTCAGTCCCAAGCTGGAGGCTGAGGACAATAGTGTCTGTTGGCCCCACTCTCACACAGTGGAGCTACTTACTAGAATATCTTAGCCTCACTTGATTCCTGAACCCATGTGGACTCACTTTTCCTATGTGTCTTGATGTATTAAAACCAGGCACAGCACTAATGTGTGGCAGGGGGATCCCTTCCCCAGCACAAGCCCTGCTGAAGGTGACTCTTGCCAAGTACTCTTCAAGCCATCTGTTCTTAACATGTGGCATCATGTTGTACCTGAGTGCCATGAGGGAGAGCACACAACAAGGGCAGGAGCAGGTGCTATGGTTCCCATAGATTTGGGCAGCCCTTCTCTGATGTGTGTGGACCCCAGTGTCTTTCAAGATATTGGGATGTCCCTCTTGAATGAGCTATGGAGATCCATGCCTGGGGGTATTGGGTCAGGGTGGCATTTGGACACTTGCTGTGTTGGGTAGCCACATTGAACAACACAGGGTGTGTACCACTACCACATGCCCAGGACATCCTCTCACACTGTCTTTGTCATTCCCCTACAAACCTTTGTCTACATAGGGCCCCCATTGTCCACTCCAATCTTTCTTGGACCTTTGAATGGAATCACAGGAGGAGGCAGTGTATGTGAAGCTGCCCAAAGTCAAGTGTCACTGTTGTCTGCTGTCACCCAAAATGTATGGTGGGTGGAGGCTGCAGATTTAGCTCAGTGGCATAAGCACCTGCCTTGCAAGTGTGCAGTCATGAGTTCAATACCTGATACCGATAAACAAATGAAAAAGAAAAGACAAAAAAAAAGGTATGGTAGGTAACAAAATCAGGTGTCCCTCAATGAGTAACTCAGGGCCTTTTTCTACTGTTATTGCATCTTTCATTCCCTCATTCCTCAGGCACCCCTCCCTCCTCCTGCTATATTCCATTCTCCTTGTAAGAGTACAAAGCTGGGCTTGTGCTATCCCTGGCTGGTCTAGGGGATGCTTTGTGCCATCCCATTCTGTCTGAGAATCCTGTTCCCACAAGTATTTCTGATTGGTTATCACCTAGGACAAGCTGGTTCCAATCTGTGTTGCACTTGGTCCAGGGCTTAGGACTAAAGAGCCCCTAATTTTAGCTCTCAGCTCTAGAAGTTCTCCTCAGAACATGGTGCTCAGAATTGAGGTCTCAAGGTCAGTCTGGAAATCCCTATCTGTAGATCATCTAAGGAGCTAGCTTAATCTGTGGGTTACCATGTGATTTATGAATATCTGGATATGTGGGGAGACAAATGCAAATGCTTCTGTCTGGCACAATCCAAGCAGAAACAGTAACTTTGAAATGGCTCCTGTGGGATGGGCAGAATTGGATCTGGCTAGGGAACAAAGGCTATGTGCACCACACATTGAAGCAGGGCCCTGAGATCTGGACCACACATTGGAAGGAAGGGAAATAAGGATGCCCCAGCCCAACTGTGTCTGGGCATTAATTCTTCCCAACTCATCCGTCTCTGTTATCATCCATCTGTGTTCTGTCCCAAACCAAATGACTGTGTTATAACTCCTGGCAGTGTCATCACCCTGCTATTTGTATGTCTCTGGGTCATTCAAGAGTGGAGAGTACCTGGAAAGGAGATGGCCCAAGGCTCACCTGTGCATAATATGGCTCTGTATCAGTGACTGACCCTCGGGTAAGATGGTCATGGCCACTTCATTTCTTTTTTGTCTGGTCAGCTAGTTGCCAGGCACCACTGTGTCCTCACCTTCCTGCCATTGGCTCCAGAGGCAAACACCTAGGTTTCTGGTCTTTGTGTTCGTGAGTCTTTAGTCTAGTGTGGTGGGGTGGGGCAGGAATATTTGTAATCAGCAATGGGGTAGCTGAGTTTTGAGTGGCCACAGAGTGGGGCAAAAACCGAATATATTTCCTCCCCCACCACTTTGATGTGGGGCCTTTGTGTATAAAGCAGGTTTCATTCCAGTTAGCTGTCACTTTTTACTACATCTTTCTATCTCAAGACCATTTACTGGAAAGCTGTGTGTATGTGACACAGTATGTCACATATAAAACTATGCTGATAAAACTATGTTGAAGGCCCTGCTGAGCATCTCCACCCAGACAGCTGGGCAGCAGCTCAGCCTTTGAAATGTAGTGAGAGAGGCAAGGGAGGAAGGTGGAGGAAGACAAGAGTCTTTCTCCAACGCTGTGGTTACAGAGGGGCCAGGGCACCTCCAGCTGTCACTGTTACACCCACTTCTGAGCCTGTATCCTGAGGCCAGAGAGAAGACAGCAGTTTTGATCACATTGATAGAAATCAGGGGTCTAAGCAGAGTTACAAATACAGGACTTGGGAGCCAGACTGAGGGTTCCTACAGAAGGTTTGCCTGTGTTTGGTTTTCACCTTCTGTCCTTGACTCAGTCATCACCAGCTATTGACAGTGTGAGTTTCATTGTCTTCCCAAGTGTGATCTACATCTGAGGAGCTCTGGTACCCAGCACACAGTGAGTCCTCTATGTGTCTCTGTTAGGTTGTGCATAGAGAAAAATATAAAAGTGCATGTTCCTATGGTAGGAAGATGAGCCCCAGAAATTCCATTAGCAAGGACATAGATTGAGGACAACTGATGCTTTGCTCCACAGATTTGCATTTGCACAAAGGAACCATTGCTGGCCAAAGAGAGCATGTCTTTCCTGTGTGAGATTTTTCATCAATAGCTCTTTTTTTCCCCAAATGTCAGAAGTGGATTTTCCTGCTTTGTGTTTTGTTTACAGATTACTGGACATTTTTTCTTACTACCTATTTACAGTGTAGACTGATTATGTTGGTGTTAGGACCAGGGCACACGTGATGCATAGAATGCATATTAGGCCCTATCTTTTGCACAGTGGTACAACCCAACCACCAGTGATTGCTCTCAAAGTTTTGTGCATTGAGGATACAGCTCAGGGCCAAGAGATTGCCAGCATAAGGATGTGCTTTGTCTTGATTGTCCTTTCTTTATGACAAATACAGTGGGTAATGATGCAATAATTGGGAGCTTACTCCAACCCTAACCCTAAGTTTAACCTACCCCTAAACCTAACTCTAACCCAAGATAGTCACTACCAACATTCCTGGCCAAATAAAACTTTATGGCATTGATGTGGGAAATGTAATATAGGTTAAGTATGAGGACATACAATCAGTGGTGGCTGGGATGGGGCAAGAGGGGAAAGAAAACAAAACACCATTGTGTAAAAATTTGAAGAATATGTTCTGGAAGTGGACTTGGGAAAATTTGCTCAACATTGAGAATGCAGTGAATGCCAGCAAGCTGATTATTTTAAACAACACTAAAATCTTAAATTTTATCTATATTTGTTCTATCACTAATCTATCTCTGGTAAATAAGTGTAGCTGTGAAAACAATAGTAAGTAAATCTGGAAGAGAGGGGAATGGCAGGTGTGGGTCAAGAGCTGCCCGCAGTTAGAGCTCGAGATATGACTCCTAAGTGGAGCCACCAGGAAGCTCAGAACTTCAGCTGCTGGACAAAGGAACCCAGGTACTGGCTCTTGCTCTGGGATTACAGCTGGTTAGGGAGCTGCAGGTAGAGCTGGCACAAGGTCTGCAGGTGCAACTTCTGCATGGGCTGAGCCTGGCCCTGTAGTTGCAGGAAATGAAAAAATTGCCAACTTTCCATGGACTTCCTGGGCAAAACCTTCCTACTGCCTGTCAGAGGCAGCCATGTGCACCAACACAACCCCAGGAAAGCCTCCTGACTGCATCCCCACAAAGACTGCTGAGTGTGTCATACTCCTGGGTCACCCAGCATCTGGGCACTTTGCTGAGTTCCAAGGCCATCACCTCCCCACAACCCTACATTCTACACTCCAAGGATAGTTACCCTGTGGCTCAGTCTCTGGGGCTCCAGCTGGTCCAGGAGAAGCTCAGCCTGGGGATCCACATGGGCATATACTTCCAATGTGGCCTCAAGCACAGAAGAACTGGGGCAGACAGCGAACCAGCAGAGTGAGAGACCTGGGCTTTCCTCCCACAATGCCTGCACATCTCACTTGTAAAGAGGGTTTCATGGACCTCCTGCCCAGTTGATTCAGTGTCCAGCCCCATCCTCACCCACCCACAATTGGGCAGTGAGGGCCCAAGGAGCCCTTAGTGGCTGAAAGAAGTCTCATTGGGAGGGAGAACTTGCTTAGTTTTATCATACATCTACATTCTTCAGGGAATCCTGACACAGTATCTCCCTGCCCCTCCCCAGTGAAAGTCACTTGGAGAAGGTAGAGACTGCAATCTGCCCTGTCCTTGTACTCAAAAGCTCAGGGCTGCCACTCCATGAATATCTGAGAAGTGAGGGATCAATCAGTGTCTGTCCTGCATCTCTGCAGTCTCTAGCTCAGGCAGTGATGCAGTGCCCAATTCTCTTTGCCCCTGTATAACTCTTTGTGCATGGTTTGTACCCACAACTAGGGAGGCCTGGGGACTGGAACAATGGATTTGGGGTGAGCAATATCTGTTCTGCTGCCAAGGGTTATTCTGTGGCCTCCCACAAACATCAAAACTCAAAAGGGCAGTGGTTCCACTGGCTCTGCTTACAGAATCTTGGTTAATACCCAGAAACGTGCTTGCACACAGTGTGTCTTCATATACGATTGTGGGTTGGTAACACATATCTGCTCTTCCTATCTGTCTGACAGCCATGGACAAATTGCCATTCTCAAGATTTCCTGTCATGGAGTGACTCTCCTGTCTGCTTTCTGATGAACAGAACTGCATCCACCAAGTGTTGGTCACTGGGTGGGATGGAAGATCATCCATCAGAATTATCACAGCCTATACGGCAGGTGTTCATCGGGCCAAGGCCACAGCTAACTGCTTGGCATGGAGCCCCCATTTCATCCTCAGTGACCCTAAGCTCTCAATCCACTCATTCCCAACCTGTTTGGCACTGTAAACTAGGGTTGAGTGAGGCCCTTGCATAGGGCCAGGACCTGAATCCACAGGTGACCAATTCCCACTGGGCTGCTTAGGTAAGAACTTACCTGCTCAGCTTTGGTGCCTATAGGGTAGAGAGCTTAGCCCTGGAGAAGTCCAAGGAGGAGAGGCTGTGCCTGGGGTATCTATCCAGAAGGCCATCTCTTTAGGCTGCTTCAGGCTGTGAGGCCCATCTGCCTGCACTGTGCTTCCTGTACAGACCTCTCCCAGTCTCTCTGCTGCTTGACTTCTGAGACTGTGGGTAGACATGGAATTGGTGTCCTGCACATAGCTTCTCAGAGGGTTTTGGGGCTGAAGGAAAGGCCACACTCCAATTAGTCTGCAGAGGCTAGTGGTAATGGGCTCACAGGAGGGCCCCTGCAGAAAAGGGATTCTCTTATTAAAACTTACATTTCACAAGGGAAACTTAGAAATACTAGCATGCTCAGATCACCTCAATAGAGAGGTTGAATAGAAGTCTATGTATGAACAAAACCTATGAGTCCTAAGACATCCCACCCATTTTAGAGATGAGAAAAGGAGGCTCATTCTGGATGTCCAGGTGCAGTAATGAGGCACCTCAGAATGTTCACAAGATTCTGCTGAAAAGTCCCCAGGAAGGAATTAAGTTCCTCTTCTATAGCCGTGGAAGGCTGAGCCACTGTGCTCACCTTCTTGTGCTCATTTAGCCCAGAGGCTCCTGCAAAAGGACCTGCAGTGCATGGAAAAATCCCATGAGACAAGTGCCAGAGAATGGGACAGAGTGGACTGACATTTGAGGTGAGCACACATCTGGTGAGGTGATGCTGAGTAAGAGCTGGGGACAGTGGAGGAAGACACCTTGCTAATGGTCCTTGGACACCAGGCCCAGTACAGAAAATGAGGTACAATGGCAGAATTCATTCATGACAAGAAATGAAACGATTTTGTGTCTGTTCCCTTTCTCCTCTTCCATCAATATACGTACAGTGACTTTGCCTGTGACAAGGTAGAGGATTAGTAGAGAGGATATGATAGTTGAGCACTTGCAGTCCAGATTCCTTTGGAGTAAGACCATGGGCCCAGTGTTTGACAAGCCCTGGATAGAGGTGTTGGAAGGGTTAATCAGACCCAAAATTCCTCTTAGTCGTGTATGGGCCTCCATACATTCCCTTCTGCTCACATACTCTGCACTGGAGCCAATATCTCCTGTTATTGTGGGTCCCATCTCTGGAGCAGGGATGTGGCACACAGGGCCCAGGGTCCACCTCCATGCCAATGTCCTGTGTGCAGCATGGTTGGGGCAGTGCCCAGCAGCCAACAGGAAGCCTGAGACTCTGAGGCATCACAGGTTTCACTTTGTGAACCCAGATAACCTTATGTTCCTCAAAGACTAACAGCTCTTTCCCAGACTTCTACCCAGGGGGACAGGAGATGACTCTGGAGGCTCTCGATAAGCATGAGTGCTGCCCTTCTCCTCCTGCCAGCCCTGTCCTGGGTAGGAACATGACAGGAGCACAGGCTCACACTTCCCAATACCTGCCCCTGCCCCAGAGGATCTCCCTCACTGCCTGTCCTCAGAGCACTTACACTGATGATTTAGGATGGGAATTGTTTAGAAGAATTCACAGAGGTGGCCAGGCCTTAATGTGCTGTCCTCTAGTTGGTGTCTCTGAGTGGCTGGTGGCTGAGCCTAGGGACACCTGTCCTGGGCTCCCTCTTGTTTCTGGTGTCTTGGGAGTTGGGGCTCTTGGGCCCTGCCCTGTGCTGCCCTTGATTTTAGGCAGTTCCCGGTGAGCTTCCTGAAACATCTTGGCCCAGTGAACCATCCTTTCACTCATTCCCATGTGGTTTTCCCATGCAGGGTCAAGAGGTTGGGGCTTCAAAGCCTCAGAAAGCAGCACAGCATATTCACTGGTCACTCTCATGAGCCAAGTGCTGGTGAAGGTCAACTGCCACCAGACAAAGTTGCCTGGTGACCAGAAGCTTCAAAGTTCTGTTTAGACCTGTTGCCAAGGAATTTGTGTCATGTGCTGGGGTCCATAGCTGGGCTGCCCCCTCTGATGCCTCCTTTCTTTTTATTGTGGAACAAATTTGTGTTCCTTCGAAATCGCAAGTGAAAAACTAGAAAACAGAATGTGGTTTTATACTTTTCTTCACTTTGAAATATTTCATACAACAAACATATGGATTCTTCAGAAGTGGCAGGCTGGGAACCAAGTGCACATTTCCATCCAAAAAGTTTTTTTTTTTTCATTGAGAATTAGGCTTCACTTAGAGATCTGTCAAATTTTAGGATGAGTTTCTTTCCTTGGCTTATGTTAGTTTTATTTCAAATCCACTAGGGAGTATGGAGATATTCCCAGAATAACCATAATAATTTTCTTTGAAGTATGTGAATGTTTCATGTTATAACCTCCTCCTGTCCAGGGGATGAGGATTCCTAAGAAGTTTTACTCTCATGGGCCTATGAGTGATTACTTATTCATCCTTAGATATTTAACTCAGCCACACACTGTAGCTCCATACTCTGACACCCTGTGGAGGGGAGAGCAGGTGGTGATTGCAAGGGGAGGCTTTCCAAGGCCATGGACATCATCACCCCATGCTGAGGAAGGACACACATCACTCCTGGGGAACTTGTCTCATAGCCACTGATATCACTTCCAGTCCTCCCATTCCAAACAGACCATGGGCTTTGAGTACCTCCTGGGTAGTTTGCCTTTCCTAGAGGTGATGGCCCTGAGGCTGATCAGGCAAAATGCTCTCTGGTTGGTCTCCTTCAAGCAATGTCTCCATCCTGGGCTGTGCTGCCACCACATGCCATTGTGGGGCTGAACAAAACCAGCTGTCACTTGTTCATGCACCCCTCACCCATCTGCTGATGTCCATTTCTTCTGTTTCTGGCTCAACCCTTGAAAGCAAGCTGCCACAGCCAATCTTATACATGTGCTTGAGTGGATGCAGTCTTTCATTTTAAAGAAAAACAACTTAAACGTGAAATTAATGGATTATATTACTAGTTTATGGCTAACTAGAAATTAATGGATTATATTACTAGTTTATGGCTAACTAGAAATTCTTAAAGTATCTTTGGAAGCAGTTGTTTAAAGCAGAGTTAGGTGGTTGCTTTTTGTTTTGTTTTATTATGGTATATTGTGCTATGCTATATTATGTTACATTATGTTATATGTTGGTGAGGATTTTGAAACTGTATTTTCTGTGGTTTCTGATTTGATTTTGTATATTCAATCTGAGAAAATATAAGAATATCACATAACTCTGAGTAAGTTTGTTTGGAGAAAATTTTAAAAGGAAAACACAGTCTGTGATGTTGGTACACACCTGTCATTTCAGTTCTCAGAGGTTGAGGCAGGGGGATTGTTGTAATTTTGAGGTCATCTGGGGCTAAAAGGGAAGATCAAGGCCAGCTTCAACTGTATAGCAGAACCCCATCTCAAAAAAAGAATGAAAGAGTAAAAGAAAGAAAGAAAGAAAGAAAGAAAGAAAGAAAAGAAGAGAAAAATTAAGTTTAAAAATACAAAGTCAAATATCACCTGTGAATTCAGAATAAAAAACATATGTAAGTTTTTCTTGCAAATGTACTTTAGTCAGCACACCTAGCATAAGGTTTACCATCATGTAGACATTGATGTGCTGCTAGGTTTGCATTGTTTCATTTTTTTCAAATGTTTTACCGAGATGACTGCAGATATGCTACTTAATATACTTTCTTAGGATTTGGGTAGCTCAGTGTGAAGAGAATGTGATCATTGCTTTTTTTCCTCTCCTAAATTTATATTTAGAATCAGAAGTGGATCAAGGGATTGCTATTTTTTTTTGAAATAATAATAAGGACTATATAAAAGATACTCTTTTAAGTCTATGGAAAATAAAAAATAATTGTAGAATAAGAGTGTTTAATGTACCTTGCACAGTGATTTCTAGGATTACTTAATGATCAATCATTTCATACATTTGTAAAATTTTGTTTTTAAACATTTTAAGACATAGTCTCAGCAGTTTTCTGAGTTTCCCATGCTAGGCTTAAACCCTTCATCATCCTTCTTCACGCTGTCAGAGGGCTGGGATTACAGGTGTACATTATTCTGAGTTGGCAATTGGCAAACAATTTTGTATACTCATGGAATAAAATATTTGACTTTGATCTTTAGACTTTGTAGAAAGAATCCATCTAGTTAAGCTATCTACCACCTTCCTAATCTGCAGTTTCTTTCACAATGAGTAGGACTAAAAATCCAATTAACAATATTGGTAGTCACTGCTTTTTAACTGTAACTGTGGTCAGAATGCACTTCAGAAGATCACTCCAAATGCCTTCTGCTGGGGGACTGAGGCTTGATATCCCCAAAGCACTTTCTCTTTTTCTCTGATCACTCATGAAAATTGATGATTGGGTCAAATCCCAAAAAAAAGATGTGAAGGATAAAGCTAATTGGGGCACACTGCCCTCCAGACAGCCAGGCCAGAATAAAACTTTGTTACCTTCCCTTCTACTTTCCAAGGTTTTGTTTTGGGTATGGTTTAGATTTTCCATTCAGTTTCTAGAGATTGAATACAGAGCTTTTGCATTTAGCTCCATTACATTCCACTTTTAAAAGTCTTCCTTTTGGACTTTTTTTTGTTTTTATCAGTACCAGGGATCGAACTCATGACTGCCTGCTTACAAGGCAAGCGCTTATGCCACTGAGCTAAATCCCAGCCCCCAAAGTCTTCCTTTTTTGAGGAGTTTTTCAATAAGTTGCTAATTTGGTGAGTCTATCCTTGAATTTATGATGTTCCTGCCTCAGCCTTCCAGAGTGATAGCATTACAAGACACACCGCCAGACGTGGTTTCATCCTGGTGTTATTAAAAACTCACTGGCTGAGCAAGGAATGGTGAAAATACCTGCAATGTTAGGCCACTGAGGCAGCAGGAATACTGGGAGTTCCAGACAAGCCTGCTGCCTCAGTGGCCACTCTGATTTCAGCTCAGGGCAGATCGACAGAGGGAGATCCTGAAAAGAAGAAGAAAAGGAAAATACAGGAAAGGATAGGAATGGAATGAAGAAACAAATCCAAATTCCTGCTGACTCTATGAGTTGGCTTGTCTCTGGGCGAGTCATTTTCATCTGTGATCCTATTCTTTCAGTATAAGATGCTTTTGACTGCTGCCACTTTATAATATATTTGGAAACCAGGTATTTTGTGCTTCTATATTTAATGCTCTTTACATGGCTAAAGGATGACACTTTGTACTTCCTGGTGAATTTTTATATTGTGTTTTCCATTTCTAGGAAAATATCAGTGGTATTTTGACAAGAATGCTTTGAAAGAGCTGGTTGATCTGGGTAGCATGTATATTATCACAACATGAATTCTTCCCATCTGCCATCATGGTATGTGTTTTATTCTGTTAGTGCTACTGTACTGCTTGCATCAATTTCTACAAATTTTAAAGAATATGTGAGTTTGGTTAAATTTTTCCTAAGCATTAATGCTTTTTGATGAATTGTAAAATGAATTGTATTCTTTATATTTGAGGCTGCAGTTTGTTTGAAGCACATAGATATGAATTGTTTAGGACATGTGAATCTTGTACCCTGCACCTTATGTGATTTTTGAATTTGTTCTAAAAGGTTTTAAGTGGGGATGTAAGTTTCTTATATGAAAGGTTGTGTCCTCAGGAAACAGAAACAGTGCTTAATTCTTCCTTTCTGGTTTGGAAACTTTCATTTCTTATTCTTGAGTAAATTCTAGGGCTAGAACTTGGAGTACTTTGTTGAAAGTTGCTGCAAGCCTTGTCTGGTTCCTGATCTGAGAAGAAAATCTTGAAGCTTGTCAGCCTCTCAGTGCGATGTTAGGATGGGCTTCTCATGTATGATCTTTGCTGTGCTGAGGTCCATTCTTCCTATACATGGTGTGTGAGTAGTTCTTACCATGACAAAATGTTGAACTTTGGAATTTGTCAAAGCTATTTTTCGAACTCTATTGAAGGGTTAGCTCTGTCTCATTCTGTGAAAGTAGCAAGTGATGCTCAATGGTTTTTATAGTGGGATGGTTGTTGCATCACTGAGATTGAGCCAAGTGTTGATCATGGTGGTTAAATTTTGCATGTGTTTGCAAATTTAGCTGACAAGCATTTAGCTGAATAATCTTGCTTATGTTCATTAGGAGTATTGGTCAGTAGGGTGTTTTCAATTGTTTTTTATTTTATTTTTTAATACATTATTGTCTGGCTTCACTCTCAGGGTGACTTTGTCATGTAAAAGAAGTTGGTGTTGGTTCTTTCCCTTCAATTTCTAGGAAGAATCCAAAAGTGATTGCTATTTATTCTTTATTATGCACTTGAAAAAATTCACTGAGTCATTTATCTTATAATGGGTTTTGTTGTTGTTATTAATGAGTTTTGATTGTTGACCCATTGCCTATATTCATTTTTGCTCTGTTTATCAGTGTGTTTGTTCCTGATAGATGTGGTTCAGTGACACCAAAGGAGACCACATTCCCATTAAGGGTCACATCTCATTTTACTTAGGGATGCAGCCATTTACTTTTGTATCTTCCAACTAATACTACAGCATATATTTTTGGCAGTAACTCCTTTCAGTTACTTAGACTTTTAACGCAAAATGTTCTTGTTGGGTGGTTACTGCTGAAGGAAACGAGCTGATCAGATGCCCGTCTTTTATTTCAGGCTTCAGAAACTGACCTGCCTGCAGTGCCCCACCTCCTAACCTGCTGCCTGTAAACACCTGTCCTGCTCCACAGCTGTGGTGCATCCACATGTAGAAGTTGAGATTTGCACTTGGATGGAAGACATTCCATCAGTATTGGCTATGTAATGGACTTCCCATTTCATATAGTGCTTCCCTGAGTGAGTCAGGGGCCTCAGGCCTACAGGGAGGAGTTCTGGTAGCAGGGTCATTCCAGCCCTCTTCTGTCCAGTGTGTAGTGTATTCTGCTTTGCTGAGAAGCTGACTTGTGGCTCAGGAGGCCTGGACCTCAGGATTTCTTGCCCCTGGTGCCAAGGTGTCTTCTACCACTGCCTGGCCCATTTTCCCCTGACATAAGATCTCCGCAGAGATCTGAGCACCCCTAGACTTCCTCTTCGAGGCTCCAACTCAATGTGGAGACTTCAGGTTTGAAATCTGTGACTATGAAATTCAACCTGTATGCATTTCACCTGGAAAATGTACTGCTAAGTCTTCATTATAAAAAGTGAGATTGAAAGACACCCGTGTTCTTTTTTACTCAGTTAAGGTGTGAAAAATTAGAAACCATGAACATAGCACACAGCAAAATTGCTGAGTGAATTATAAACTTACAGGCACAGAAAATGCTAAAAGAAGGCCATGTTCTAGGCCATGTCCTCAGTCTTAGTAGAGATGACAGAAATCTTATGGCTTGGCCGTCTCTCTACCCTGCAGTGAAGAGACACAGGCCCTCACAGCAGGAAAGGACAGGAGAGAGGAACTGGTGGATGGCAGACCACTCATCCTAATGGCCCTGATAGGTACATTGTGATCCCCTCTCACACTGCTGAGCCCTGGCTCTCTTCCTACCCAGCCTTGTACTCTGTGCTGCCCCCCCCCACACACACACCTTGGGAAGAGGTGGCATCTCTCTTTGGTTTAAGTAAGTTGTCTCAGGTGACATTTTTTTCAACTAAGGCAAAATGCCATTTCCACCTTTATATGGACCTTGCTCTGCTTCTCTCACCCTACTTCTGTCTTCTGAGCCTGCGACTGACAAGCCCATGGAGGACTCTGCTACTGGAGAACTATTTGTATGCCATTAATATATGCTCTCTTATTACAAATGACAGATTTAGAAAAATTAAAAAAAAGAAAATCTTGGTATATTTGTCTATGTCACCAGGTTTGTGTTAGTTCCCTGTGCCACTTCCCCACCCAACAATGACATTGTATGATAAAGGATTTTGAGAGTAAAACCAAGAAGAGCATTCACATTTCCAGTATTTTGCAGCTCCATTCATTAAGTGATGGGCAAGTCTCCCAGGCTCTGCCTCACTCTGCCTCTGTCCCTCTGATTGTCTCATGCACATCTCTGTGTGTATGCACATTGATGGCAGAGATATTTCATTGTAAAAACTGAGATCTTCCACACACAAATCCATCTTGCATCAATGGGAATTTCATAATCAGATCACTTGGCCTCTTTCCCTGTGGGCCCAGAGATACTGAGCTCAGCTTCCCTGAAGCTTCCCCTGCTTTCTGTGGTCTACACTGGTGCCCTGCACACTCTACCTGCAGGGTAGGGAGGGTCCTAGTTCCTTCCTTTTCTAAAAGTGCTATGAACAACAATCTTGAAAAGAAAGTTAAAATGTTATGCAGATTTTTCTTTATTTTTTTTTGTGTTGTTGTTGTGCAGCTCTCTGTGTGGGAGAAACCTCTATGCTTAGCTCAGAGAGGTCCAGGGACCCTGTGTAGAGCTTGGATGGGAGCTGAGGGAAATGGTTCTGCTTCCCCCACCCCATTTCCTCCCCATTGCTGTTCCCCACTTACCTTAAATCCTGAAGTCAAATGGGGACACAGCATCACTCAGTGACATGGCCCTGAATGTATCTTCAGTGGGATACTGTGCATTTTGTACATTTGTTTGCCATATGAGGAGATTCCTTTTTGCATTGCAAGTATTTGTCTCTTACCTCACAAAACAAATGGAAAAGCAATTCCAACCTCAAAGATGAATGTATCTGAGTTTTATTTATAAACTGGGATCTATTTGGGACTGTCCTCTTTATCAAAGAAAAATATCAGTTAGTCTCTTCAATTAATGCTTGGCCAAACAGAGCTGTGATGCACTGATGTGAAAACCTAGAGTACTAAATCACAGAGGCAGAAAGATCAGTGGTGGCTGGGGCTGGCAGGGAAGAGAGGGAAATGTGTCCAAATGGGAATGAAGTTGTGGGAAATGTTCTGGAACTGGGCAAAACTGAAGATTGTTCATATTGAGAATGTGTGCATGCCACTGCACTGAGTATGCTAATTAAAGTGAATGACATCCTATCATCTGTTTAAAATTAATTTATGCCATAATATTTAAAAGGAGTATAGAGGTAAGGGCAAGAAAATGGAAAAAATAGTGGAGGAGATGGGAAACTCAAGTTTTTAGCAGGAGCTGGCCTCAAGGGAGTTGAGGACCTGCCACCTGCTGTGGAGACCCTGTTAGTCATACCTCTGAGCTGACAGATGGGCTTCCTGGTGCTGGGTATTCCTGTGGTCCCAGAGCTGGTGAAGGCACTGGAGATGGATCAGGTGCAGACTCTGCAGCTGGTCCATGAGCTTGGTGTGCAGCTGACCCTTCAACAGCAAAAGGGAAAAAGATCACCAATTTCCCATGTTTCTTGCAGTGCAAACAAATTTCCCAGTGCCTGTCAGAGACAGCTCTGTGCACAAATCCACTATCCGGAAGTTTCTCACACTGCATCCACCCACTGATTCCTGTGTGTCTCAGAGCTACAGGGTGGTCCCTTAGCCTTGTCCTCCTCACATACCCACAGACCTTACCAGTCCTCGTCACCCTTGTTTCTTCCTCAGTTTGTTCACAATGCTCAAGCTCAGCAAGTTGAAGCTGCATTGGAGGGTTCATGTGGGTTTGCAGCTGCTGCTTAGAGCTAAGAAATAGGACTGTGGTTCTGGAGGAGACAGGTATGGGGAGCTGAGTGTGAGCTCTAGTCCTCAGTCCCAAACTGCTTGCCCAAGGCAACCTGCTGAGTTAGACACCTGCCTGCTGCTCCATCTGTGGAGAGCCCAGTTCCACTCTATCTCCACCATCAGTGAATCAGTCTTGGTCCAGACAGCCCTGGGAGACTGATAGATGACTCCATGGGAGAGTCTGTGTACACTGGTGTGACCATCTCTCCCTTCTTCAGGGAAGCTGTACACACATCTGTGTAGTGCTCTGCAACAGCATGTTGCCTTCATGGGGGATGGAAAACTGTCTGTTATGGTACAGGGGTTGTCTTCCATAAGTATGTTAGAAGAGAGAGGACAGAGGGATGTGTCCTGTTCCACCTCTACTCAGTCATTAGATTGCTCAGTGACTTGCCACCCAGGACTCTGTGCTTCCTCTGGACTCCTCTTTCACTGTTGTGCATCCATGTCTAGGAAAACCAAGAGGGGTTCTCATGTACTATAATGTCAGTGATACATGATCTGCCAGCCAGGATAGCCCCCACTAATGTGGAAGGTCAAGAGGGGAGTACATATATCTTTCCTGGTCATTGGATCATGGTCAGTGCCTGGAAAGTGTCTGTGCGTGTTGTGGCTCTATGTATATTCATGTACACATGGTACCAACTGGTTCCTGCCCTGATGTCTGAATGGGCCTGATGCCTCTGCCAGTCCCCAGAGAATATGGCTCTGAATAATACATATGAAAGCCCATAGAGCAACTCTCCAATCTCCTCTACAATGAAGAGAGAATGTTTACTCAGTGTAGGAATCAGTGAGGGAGAAACAAACCTTTCCCATGGAGAGAGCAACTCAATGGAGAATAAACACAGCTACTCCAGCAGGCCTTCCATAGAGCCTTGGTTGGTGAAGCAATTGCCTGGAAACCCCATTTTGTACCATAGGGACCCTATAAGCTTGGCCATAGGTACAATTCACTCTTCTGAGAATTGCCCTATTACTGGGTATAATTCTCAGTTCTCAGTGAAGTGAGGCTGAGAGATGTAAGCACATTTCAAAGACTCAGCTTTAGGTGGCCCAGTCACACTGTGCAGCTGAGAGCAAACTCACTATCCCAGCATCGGTGCTTGTGGGGTGGAAATGTTGGCCCTTGAGGGACCTGGGAAGGAAGAGCTGTGGATAGGGCAGCTGTGCAGAAAGTCCTGTTCCAGGGGCTCCATCAGGCTGTGCAGCCCTTCTGCCTGTGCCACCCTCACTGTGCAAACCACCACCAAGTTCTACAATGAGTGATTTGCAGTCTGTGATGAGACAGTAGGAAGCCTAGAGTTAGTGGCCCAGCCATGCCCTACTGTGAGTGCTGGAAGCTGCAGTGATACTCAAAGGTTAAATTTCATAAGGAGCATTTAGAAGTGATAGCATTTTCAGATCAGTTTGTTAGCAAATAAGTCATAAACTCCCTACATGAAAAGTATCATCCCATGTGTCCTGTGACAACAACACATTCTAGAGATGAGAAAACAGGCTTGTCCTGGGTGTGAGAATAGGGACCTGTATGTGATGACTCACAGGGTACTTGCCTGTGGTGCTGCTGAAAAAATTTGGTCCAGTTTTCTTAGCCATGAAAGGCTGAGTGGCTGTATTCACTGTTTCCTGGTACAATGTCATTTAGCCTTGTGTGCCCCTAGCCTCTGACCTGAGGGGCTGGATATTTACCGTGAGACATGGACAAAGTAGCAAGGGCCTAGGTTTTGGATGAGTGCACTTCTTCTGATGTGATGATGTGTCAGAGCTGGGGATATGGTAGAAACACAGTCATGCCACTGCCAAAGGGATAGCTGGGCCTAGGAGTTACAGTGAACTAAAACAGCGGAAGTAAATCATGACAGGAAGTGAAGTGACTTAGTGTCCATGTCTCTATTTTGATGCTCCCACTAATGTTTGGAGAGTGACCTGGCACTTGGCCGAATTAGTGGCTGAGCAGAGAGGATGTGATAGTTGAAGACATAGACCCCAGGTTCCTTTGGAGGCAGTGCCACAGGCCTGCTATTTACTATACACTGGAGGGAGGTTCTGAAGGTGTAATCTGATCCTGAAGATCTGCTGTCCTCCTGTGGCTTCATTACAGAGTCCGCTCAGCTCGCACTCTCCCCCTGCTGGCATCTGTTGTTATTGGGAGGCCCCACAGTGGTACACCTATGTGTATTGCAGCCCTGCAGGGACCTGCTCCAGGCTGATGTCTGGGGCAGCACTGTTGGTGCAGTGCCTAGTAGTAGGCAAGAAGCTTCTGAGATCTCAGACCAGCGGAGAAGGGGGCCATCAGGACTCCCACAAAGCCTCCCAGATATGTGAATACAGCACAGAGACCTGGCAGCATCTGGAAGCACAGGCTGCACAGAGAGCTGCAGGGACAGCCCTGCACAGTGAGCTTGGAGGGGCCACACCCTGTCTTATAACCCTGTTCCCCCATGGTACAGATGGTAGGGACACCCAGACCCACTGAGCAGGTAGTCACTAAGAGCTGTTCACTAGCATTTATAATCCAGGAAGCCCTCAAACCCACGAGCCAGCCAGGCAGCAGACCAGGAGGTCTCACTTTGTCTCCTTTGGGATTGCCTAAGTGGGAAAGGATTCACTTTTCTAGTGACAGCACAGAAGCCACCAAGCATATGATGAACCAGGCCCTTTATTGCAGTTCCCCATGGCAGCCTTTCAGATAGCACCTGGGGCTTGCTGGCCTGGTGGGAAAAGCCAGGCTGTGTCCTTCTGGAAGCGGATCTCCTCCACCTTCCCCTCCCCATCTAGAATTTATTCTTACATTGTGGTTCCCAAAACCCTGGACCAGCTCAGGCTCACTTATCAGCCCCCAGGTGGCCTTCCTCAGAGCCCTAGTGAGATTCCCTCTACCTGGGATGCCTGGCCTCTGCTCTGCATCTAAGCCCTGAAACACCACAATCTCTATTCCTGTTTCTTGCTGGTGACTCATGGCCACCTGCATGTGCTCTTGGGCAGCAGACCTTCTTATGTTCTTGAGATATTAAGACCTTGTTAGGTTCTTGAGTTATTAAGCAGTGAGTACCAAGATTCTGGATTGAAGTCCCTGCTTTAGAGCCAGGTCAAAAGGCTATACCATCTCTCACTGGCAGTATATATATTGCACATGTTACATTTTGTGTCTGGATGTACCCCCAAAGCCTCATGTAGTCACAGGAGCATGGTTTTTCCAGAAGTCACTGAAACTAAGTTTGTGATGGATTCATGGTCTAATGCTGAGATTAAGGGCGTTTGTGGAACACCTGCCCTAGGGTTGGTACCTGCTTACATTGTAAGGGATGAAAGGAGACTTCCTCTCCCATCCTCACCTATTGTTTTTACCATTTTCCACTGCCATGGTCTGTTGCCCTCTGCCATGTCCCACCCTGCCTTGAAGCCAGCAGGTAATGGACTGAAACCTCTCCAAACTGTGAACTAAATAAACCCTCCCCTTTTAAAATCTGGGTGTTTGTTATTTTGTCTCACCAGCAAGAGAAAAGTAACTAAGACAGCACACAAGAGACCCAGCCTGCTATATATGTTCCCATGCTCTCATCCTCAGGAATTCTTGCTCACATTGCTGAATTCAGCTGAGTGTAACCCATTTCCCGTTTAGACCACACATCTGATGCCCAAAGGCGCAGTGCTGACCCTGTGTAATTAGAGACCAGCACTTGACCTTGTGTCTCACAGGCCACCTTTCAAGCCTTGTGCTGTCTGAGAATGGGCCTTTGACCTGTGAGATCATGGTGAACCTGGACTGATGAAATCCCACACCAAAAAATCCAGGCTCAGGGCTGCTCAGCTCCAAAGAGTAAGCTTCTGTCAAAGTCAGACTCCTGGTATGTTTGGAGTTGATTATTAGTAGGAAAAGTCCATTCAGAGAGTGAGCTTCATGCTGCATGGGAGCTATGCGTTGAAAAAGAGAACACTATGATGCGGTCTGCAGCCAGGAGCTGGGCAGTGGCTTCTTCCCCACCACAAGGCTCTGTCTACACAGGAAGGAAGCCCCCCTCCTCCTGGGTGCATAGAATAGAGTGTTGGGGTCAGTGACCCAGACACTGCGTGTGATCCTCTCAACCCATGCTCTCTATGGCTGCTCAAACCTGTGACCTAGCACTTGGTCATGGCCAAGGCCATGACTGTCTGTGTTGAAGCTGCCTCACAGTCTCAGCATAACAGAGCTGCACTTAATTAAGGTTCCAACAGGGGAGGGGTGAACCTAGGCTCCAAAAGGCAGAGGCATCTATGGAAGCTGGGAGCCATACTTTAGGGAACCATATTCTGTCACCTGGAGCATGAGCTCCATGTCAGGCAGGTTGTGGTGGGTCCCAGGCACAAGATACTGTGGATTCCAGTATGTGGTCAAGATTTGGGAGGGAGGTAGAGTGTGTGCCCAGGGAGGTTACTCGGCACCCTTTCACTTCCTGTCAGGCTCCCATGGACAGGCAGAGAGACCTGGCAGATGTCGGGGAGCTCCCTTTCTGTTCTGTGAGCCTCAGGCCACAGACAAGGGAGGCAGCTGCATCCCACCCCATGCTCTTCCAGAGGGCACTAATTTCATGGACTAGTGGCTAAATGACCTCATGACTGGTAAGTATTTGACTGAGAGCAGAATCATCATTGGTTGGCATCTGTCTGCATCTTCAGAAATTCAGGCTGCCAGTTGCCTTCCTTGCACCCGGCCATCAACCTGGTTGGTTGATTGTTCCCAGCCCAAGAGGCAGGATTGTGGAAGGCTCATCTCTCAAAAGAGTCTTGACAATTGTTATAAATGTTCAGTAATCCATATCTCTGGCCCCTTTGTTTTGCTGACAGTTTCATAACTACTAAAGGAACAGCATTGGGGGTGCACCCTGCAGGGTTCAATGCCAAAAGCATACACTGCCAAATAATAGCAGAGTGAAGACAGATTCATGACTATTGGCAATTGAAGAGAGCTGCTGGGGTAAATGTCAAAACTGCCTCCCCAACACAAGGGCAGCTGGATTGTACTGGAGAGACCTATCACTCCCATATGGGGATGACTGGTCCGCACCTCTAGAGGGAGACACTTTCCTTTTCTCCTGGAATCACATTATAGATCATGCTGCATTGTGCACTGTGCATCAAAACTGGTGGATTAGGTGCCTCATCTCTTTGAGCACCCACACTCCATGCTTGAGTGCATTTTGTGTCTTCCTCTAGCAAAATTTTCTGAAACCTGTGTTTTAAAAAAAATAGTGGAAGCTGGACATGGTGGTGCACACCTGTAATTCTAGCACTCAAGAGTCTGAGTCAGGATTCTTGAAAGTTAGAGAGCAACCTAGGCTACACAGTGAGCCTAAGTCTAGTCTGAACTGCAAAGTGAAACCTTGTTTCAAAAAGACAAACCTAAACTAAACAAATGGTGGAGTAGAACACTTCTGAGTGGAGAACTAGATATTATAATGTGTGCATAGCTTTTTTCTGTTTAACATTCTCTCTCTCTCTCTCTCTCTCTCTCTCTCTCTCTCTCTCTGTCTCTCTCTCTCTCTCTCTCTCTCTCTCTCTCTCTCTCATTTCCATATTCTTCAGCCTAGGTTTGAACTTCTGAAGTTCCTGTCTCAGATTCCTACAGTATAGGAATTGCAGTTGTGCATAACTATGCCAGTTTCAAAGGGTGATTTTAACAAGCACTGTTTACTCTAAATGAGTTACAAGTGTGTGTGTGTGTGTGTGTGTGTGTGTGTGTGTGTGTGTGTGCTGTTTTGTTTGGTTTAATGTACTTTCACATTTTTTGTTTTAGTTTTTTTGGTAGCATGGATCAAACTAGCAACCTTGCATTTTCTAGGCAGGTGCTGAAGCAGGTGAGTGAAGTCCTCAGCCTAAAGCAGTGACTTCTGTGGCTCTCATTACCTTGAGGATGTCATTTGAAATAAGTAAACAATTTAAAGGGGTGTTTGCAATTACTAGTAGTATTTTCCTTAACCCTCACCTTCCCAAACAATGAATGCTTAACCCTATCCCCTAACTGCTTTGTGAATGTCTCCTCCTGGGCCATCAGTAAACTGGGAGGGTTGGAGGTTGTTCTTGACTGAATTGTCCATTGAGGCAACTTCATTCTCTTTGATCATTGTTACCAAGTACCTGCAAGGACTGTCATACCTCAGACACAGTGAACAAACCCAAATGCCCTGTGCCCTGATCCATGGCATTGATGACTAACTAAAGCCCAAATCCTGGTGAGTACAGCTTTTGAGAGGAGACTGAGTTTAATTCTTCTTCCCTGGCATCATTTCCTAAGCCCTGTGAATGACATTTGCCTCACTTCCATCCTGCCCCTGTGCTGCACAGGTTACTGAGGGTCTCAGCTGTCCTGAACTGGACTGGAACATGGTTCTCCAAGCAGCAGATGTGCCGTTCCCCTGCTTGCTGCTCTGACCACCTTCTGATGGGCATCATTCCTGGGCTGAAATTTCAAGGCGATAGCATCTCTTGGCCCCACTTTCACACATGGCAGCAATATAACTGGGAGTGTGGCCTCCCTTACTCCCTGAGCCTGAGGGGAGTCACTTGAACTGGTACTGTGGCACAGCAAGCTGAAGCACAGGATCAGTGCCAGGTAGAATGGAAAAGTCAAGGCCTTTCTGTGTGGCACCATGTGGGAGCTGAACACCATGAGGGAGGGCACAAAACAAGGGCAGGAGCAGGTTCTGTGGAAACCACAGAGGTGGGCAGCCCTTCTGTTATGTGTGGACCCCAGGGCCTGTGAGGGAATCAGGATAGACCTTTGCATTGAACAAGGGAGTTCCTGGCCTGCTGTTGCTGTGTCACAGTGGCAGTGGACACTGGCTCTGTCTGCCAGTGAATTTGCACAACACAGATTGTGTGACTGCCCGACTTTGTCTACCCAGGTCCTTCCTGGTCCACCACAGTCTTCTCTGAAACTTTCGGTGGAGCCACAAAAGGAGACACTGCATGTGTAGCTGCCCAAAATATAGCTGGTGCAATTTGATGCTATCAGCCAAAAAGTATGGTGGGTGACAAAATGAAGTGCCAACCACTGTGCAGCTCAGGGACTTCTTAGCCTTCTTCTTCCAGCTTCCCTTCTCTCTTTCCCCAGGCATCCCTCCATCCTCCACTTATATTCCCTTCTCCTCTCAAGAGCACACATCTGGGCTTGTGCTAGCCCTGGCTAGACTGGGAGCTGCTCTGCACTCCCCCAGACATTTTGACAAAGAGAGAATCCAGTACCCACAGGTATGGATGATTTGTTGTCACCCACAAAAAACTAGAACCAAAATGTGTTGTCCTTGATTCACAATGTGGGACTGAGGCTACGAGGAATTCTATTCTTGGCTCTAAGCTCTAGAGTTCTCCTCAGGACATGGTGGTCAGAACTGGGGGATCAAGATCAAATTGATTGTAGAGCAACCCAGGACCTGACCTAAGCTTTGGGTCCCTGTGTGATGCACATGTTCTTGGTTATGTTGGGAGACAAATGCAGATGCTCCTGCCTGGCAGAATCCAGGTAGACATAGTAACTTTGAAATGACACATGTGATATGGGCAGAATTGTATCTGCTCAGGGAACAAAGGCCGGGTGCACCAGACGGTGAAGCGGGACCCTAAGATATGTACTACACTTTGGAATAAAGACAAATAAGTGTACCCCAGCCCAAATGTGTCTGCATTCAAATTCCTGCCACCTGAGATCATGCATTTCGGTCCTGTCCTAAGAGCAGTGGATGGTATTATAAGGTGTAGCAGTGTGGTCAGCCTTCTAATGGCATGGCTCTGGATCCCTCAGGACCTGGACAGCACCTGAACAAGAGACAGGCCCAAGGCTCACTTGTGTACAACGTGATGCCGTCCCAGTGACCAGCCTCAGGTTATGGCCACCATCAGCTCTTCTTTTGTTTTGGCCACCTCGTTGCAGGACTTCTATTGTGTTCTCTCTGTTCTTGCTCACTGTCTCCTGAATCACAGCAGAATTGACTCTCCAAGTCCAGCTGCACAGTGAGGTTGTAGGCTAGTGTGCAGGTGTGAGGCAAGCACCTGTGCCATCAGCAATAGGGCTGCTGTGTTGTGAAAAGCTGTGGATTGTGGCAAGAACCCTATGTGTTTTGATCCGCACCACATGGATGCTGGTGTCATGATGTACAGAGCAAGATTCCCGCCACTCAGGTATCACTTTTTACTATAACTTTCCTTCCCATGATCAGTTACTCAGAAGCTGTGTGCCAGATAAATGTATGTTGAAGGCCCTGCTAAGCATCTCCACCCAGATTGCCTGGCAGCAGCTCAGCCTTCAAAGCTAGGTGGGAGAGGCAGGGAAGGAGACGGAGCAGGACAAGGGGCTTTGTCCTCCAAGACAGCAGCTACAGAGGAGCAGGGGGAACCTTTAGCTCTCACAGTTACACCCACTTCTGAGCCTGTATCCTGTGGTCAGAGAGGAGACAGCAGTTTTGATAACTTTGCTAGAAATCAGGGATCTGAACAGAGCTGCAAAGGCAGGACATTGGAGCCAGACTGAGGGCTCCTCCAGAAGATTTGCCTCCCTTTCGTTTTTGCTTTCTCTTCCATGACTCAGTCATCACCAGCTATTGGCAGTGTGGATTCACTTGTCTCCCCAAGAGTGAGCTCCTTCTGGGGATCTGGGGCAGTCATCACACAGTGAGATCTCCATGTGTCTTTGTTAAGTTGTGCATAGAACAAAGTATAAAAGTGCATGTCCCTATGATAGGAAGATTGGTCCCAGAAACTCCATTAGTAAGGTCTTAACTTGAGGACAGTTGATGCTTTGTAC
Source organism: Cavia porcellus (assembly GCF_034190915.1). NCBI lineage: Eukaryota > Metazoa > Chordata > Mammalia > Rodentia > Caviidae > Cavia > Cavia porcellus. Next base: position 1,544,138 of record NW_026947517.1, read on the forward strand.
TTGAGCCTGCATCTGCCTGAAGGACCCCTTCCTTGATGCCTGGAGGATGTCCTTCCTGTGTGAGATTTATCATTAGTTGCTCTTTTTTTCACCACAAGTAAGAAGTGGATTTTTTTCTGTTTATTTTGTTGGTTATATATGATATATTTTTTACTATTTTTTACAACTTCTTTGCAGTGTATATTGATTACACTGATGATAGACACATGGTTTATTTATTATGCACAATGCATATTAGATCCTATGTGATGCATGATAGTGAAACCCATCAACTAGAGACGTTTGTCTAAATTTTTTACATTGAGCACCCAGAATTGAAAAAAAGTGGAAAAGTTTACAGAGAAAATCTTTCAGATACAAAAACATACTTTAAGTCAAATATATTAGAGAACACACAAAAGAATAGATGAACATAGGAAAACAATGAGAAACAAAGGTTTACCAACATAGCAAAGAAATGGAATACATGAAAGAGATCTAAATAAGAGTTCAACAAATTCAATGCTATATAAAAGATATATAAAACCTATAAGAGATTAAAATTATATGCACAGACTGAAAAAAGAGAGGTTTGGAATTTCATATCTTGAAGACAAAATTGTAGCTAGTTGTCATGAAAACAGTGGTATCTTAAAAGTAGCAAGTGAATATGAGAAATCAATCCAGCAGGTAGAAAATGCATCAAAGAAGAATTGCATGACATTGACTGTGGTCAAAGAGAAATCCGGAGACAGCACAAATACCATAAAAAAACTTCACAAATTAATGGAATAAAACTTCCAAAGCATGAATAAAGAATTTTCCATACAAATAAGTGAAGTATAGAACTCCAAACAGACATAACCAAAATAAAACTACACCAAGATATATAATATCCAAGATTCCAGAAATACACAACAAGGACACATTATAAAATGTGGTTAGGGAGAAATCACAGATCACTTATAATTGAAAGCACATCAAATTCTTAGCACTCTTTTTTGTAGCTTGACATAACTGGCATCGTCTTGACCCTGCTTTTAACTGGTGCCCTATATTTAAACCAAGAGAATGGAAAATTACTCAGAGTACAAGTCCTGTGAGAAAAGCAGAATGAGCTTCACCACCTGGAGAAAAATTACCCTGCTCAATGAAAGAAACATGATGCAGGTGTCAATTAAAAATTAATGTAAGATTCTAGCTCAATTGTTTCCAATAGGATGTCACTTTGTGGTTCTCTGTTTAAAAGCTTTGTAAGTTGCCAGTTCAGCCACACATTTGGACTCTGAAATTGGCAGGGAATTTATATGAGTGGTCCTGAGTTCTATTAATCACATTCCAAATTTATCAATTTGTATGCTTCGATTCCTTTATTTTTGTTCATGAAACTACCTCAATCTTCTCAACACAAATATCCAAGTAAAGAAGAAAGCTGTAGTTGAAACAAAAGAAGTCCTGAAATTTGGACAGAAGTACAAGTCCTGAAAGGAAAGAACATCCAATCCAGATTGATGTATCCTACAAAACTTTCAAAATTAATGGAAACATAAGATATTTCCATGACAAAGAATAACTGAAGAAATGTATGGCTGCAAAACTGACCCTAGAAAAAGTAATGAAAGTTATAATAGAGAGAGGTAAAAATGGCCACAACTCCAAGAAAAACACAGAAACAACCAGGCAGGACAAGTAGTTAAACAGAGGAGAAAAACAGAGAATCAACAGCAGAGCAATATTACAACAAAGACAAACTAATACGTATCATTGTTAATGGTTACATCAACCAAAAGAAATCGATGGGTGAAATGGATCAAGAAACAATATACAAAAATATGCTGTATACAGAAAACATGTTTAATTCAAAATGAAATTCAGAGACTGAAAGTCAAAGGACAGAAAACAATCTTCCATGCAACAGAGGCCCAGAAAAAAGCGTGAGTAGCTATGATCTTTGCATACAACATGAACTTCAAACCAAGAAGGACCAAAAAGATAAAGAGCCTCACTACATACATGTTAATGGAAAGTTTTTAAAAGTATCAGATAACAATCATAAATATGTGTGCATCTAATACACGAGCACCTAACATTATAAGGCAGTTTTTAAAAGACATGAAAATAATGCAACAAAGAATAACACAATTGACCAGACTTCAATATCCCACTATCACAAATAGATGAACTAGACTAATAATCAGCAAAGAAATATGAAAGTCGAACTGAATCTGTGAACAAATGAACTGAATCTATGTTTACCAAGTATGTGTGCCATTCTTTACCAAGAACATTTATTCAGAATAAACATTCTTCTCAGCTCTGCATGGGAGGTACTCTAAAACAGGCCACATAAACTAGTCCACAGACATGCTGAAGTAAATGTCAAGAAACTGAAGTTACCCCATACATTTTACCTGACCATAGTGCAATACAATTGGGAAATAATTGTAAAGGAATTTGCAAAAACTTCATAAATATATGGAAATTAAATAACACTCTGCCAAACAATCAATGGGTCACAGATGAAATAAAGGAAGAAACTTGAAAATATCTACAACACAACAAAAATACAGATGCAAACCTTGGTTCTCAGGGGATTCTTATGAAAGCAGTTCAAAGAGGGAAATTTATGGTACTCAAATCTCACATCAGGCAATAGAAAGAGCATAAATAAAGATCTACTGCTTTACCTCATACTTCCAAAAAAATGGTATGACAAACCCAAAGCCGATAAAAGGGAGGAAATTATAATGATCAGAGAAGAAAGTAATGCAGTGCAGAACATAAAACAATAAAAAGATTTAATGAATCAAAGAGTTCGTTCATTGAAAGAATAAATACAATTGATAAGCCCTTAGCCAACCATATCAAAAGAAGAAAAGTACCACTCAAAACCATTCACTGAGGATTGAAAACAGTAAGATACTTACAGATCACGTGAAAATTAAGAAAAACATCAGTATCTATTTCAAAATCTTATGCTTCCCTAGGTTGGATAATATAGCAATGAATTGATTCCTAGATACATATGAATTGCCAAAGCTGACTCAAGAAGTTATAAAAATTCTACATAATGCAGTATCTGTTAATGAGACTGAAGATCTAATTAAATTTTAGCGGGTACTGGCCGGGTGGTGCATGCCTTAAACCCCAGAATTTGGGAGGCTGAGGTAGAAGCATTGTTGTGAGTTTGAAACTAACCAGGGCTACAATGTGAGCTCAAGGCCACTCCAGTGCATAATAAGACCCTCTGCAAAACACATTAAAATGAAGCAAAACAATGACAACAAAAAGGCAATTGACCAACATATAGAAGTCTAGGTCTTCATGGATTTACTGCTGAATTTTACAAGAAATGTATAGAAAATTGAAGGCCCCTACTCTTTTTTTTTTAAATTTTATTTAAAAGGAAAAAGAGAAAAAACAAAACAAAACAAAGTGGTGTAAGGGTACAAGTAATACAGAACTACAAAAAAAAAAAAACAGTAAGAAATCACCAGTTAATAGATTACATATTATCATCTTAGAGAGAGTTGCTCAAGTCACAGTATCAAAGGATACAAAGTGGACATTCAAACATTGAGACTGCAAACCGTTGTGTTCAATGATCCAACCAAAAACATTAATATAGATAGCTATTTAACACCCCTAAACACACTTGCTGTTGTATCTTTTAGAGCACTTTTTCCTTCTCTTTTTTATAACAAAATTTATACTTTTGGGGTTTTATTATTTCTTAGTTCTTATTACTTTTTGGGGGGGAGAGAGAATAAAGTCAAATATGGCAAAACAAAGCTGTCAGTCAAAACCAAGGATAGACATAGCACATTATGTGAAAACAGAATACAAGGTTATCAACAATGGTTACCATAATGTCTCTTGTTTCCTTAAAAAGAATTGTATATCTCATTAGGTATTATATCATTGAACAAAACAGTAGAGAACAAGACCAATAAAACGTAAGCATTGTAAACATTACAGGACTTCCAAAGGAGACAATAGTCAAACCAGAATGTGCATCTTAGTGACTCTTATTCCCTTCAAAGTAGTTGCCTATACCCTCAAACTTGATACTATCATACAGAATGGAACAGAGTCTAATAGTCAAAACAAGATAGTGGGAGTATTACAGGACTTCAAAACAAGTTAATAGGAAATCAAAAAATGTTACTATTATATATCCTGCTAATTTTTTAATTTTTCCCATTAATTAAAAAAACCATAAAAATAACTAAGTATTTTTTTAATGAATAAGGGAGAGATTGAGATAAAAGAGGACATAACAATATAACAATACAGGTCAAAGCATGACTGTTTCAGCAAGCTAGTGCTTCACTACCAAATAAACTGACTTAATAGTAGTTAACATAGTGTCTGTCTTTTTCCTTGAAATACTTGAATAAAGCTTCATATACTATAGCTTCAAATATTTTCATATCAAGAACCCCAGAATAAAGCCTTTTCAATTAAAAAGTGAAAACTTTATAAGGCTTCAAGGCCACATAATGGGGAATCATGATTACCCCATATTTTTATATATTTGAATCATTATTTACATTAGGGAAATAATTCGATATTCACACATGCAAGATTGATTTATTTCACTTATGAGTATGGTCTCAAGCTGCGCCCATTTATTGATAAATATCTCAATGTGATCCTTCTTTATAGCTGAGTAATATTCCATTGTAAAGAAATACCACAACTTTTTTATCCATTCCTCAGTTAATGGACACTTGGGTTGTTTCCAAGATCTGGCAATAACAAATTGTGCTGTTGGGGCTGGGGATTTAGCTCAGTGGCATAAGTGCCTGCCTTGCAAGCAGGCAGTCATGAGTTCAATCCCTGGTACTGATAAAAATGAAAAAGACAAAAAAAAAGAATAAAAAACAAATTTTGCTGCTATAAACATAGGTGCATATATATCACTGTGGCATGATGCTTTCAGTTCTTCTGGGAATATGCCTAGAAGTGGAATAGCTGGAATAAATAAGACTTCCAATCCCAGCTTTTTGAGAAATCTCCAGCCTGACCTCTACAAAGGTTGTACCAGTCTACACTCTCACCAACAGTGTAGGAGAATTGAAGTCCCCTACTCTTCAATGAAATTGAAAGAGAAGCAGTTCTCCCTGTCTCTTTCCTGGAAGCCAGCATTACACTGATACTAATAACAGAGAAAGACACAACCAGCAAAAGAAAACTATAGGCAAGTTTTCCTAATGAACGTAGATACAAAAATATTTAATAGATACAAGCAAAGTGAATGTAGCAAATCATCAAGAAGATTTTAAAACCTGACCAACTTGGATTAATCCCAGGAAGGCAGGGATGTTTCAGTAAATGCAAATCAATAAATTTAAATGTCGTATCAGCACAGGCAAAAAGAAAAGTCACACGATGATCATCTCAACAAATGCACAATAATCTTTTGATAAAATCAAGCACTGATTTGTAATAAAATCCTGCAGTATGTAATAATAGAGAGCCTTTACCTCAATCTGATAAAACAAGCAAAGACAAAAATATACTCAGCATCATACTAAATAGTGAAAAACTAAAAACTTTCACACTACAATTAAGAACAACAAAAGCATGATTACTATCACCACTCCTATTCAATACAATCTGGAAACAGGCAGATCAATAAGACATGAGACAAATAAGAATAATCACATAACAGAAAGCAGGTAAACTATCATTATTCACAGATCACATGATATTCTATATAGAAGATATCAATTACTCCACCAAAAGACTTCTAGACTTAACCAAATTCAATAATGTAGCTGAAGATGAAGTTGACAATCAAAAATCAAGAGCATTCCTGTACACAATCAACTCACTAAGAGAGAAGTTACAGAAACCACATCCTTTACAATATCCTCCAAGAAAATGAAATACTTCTAATGAACCTAACAAAGAATGTCAAGGACTTACATATTGAAAATACAGTACTTAGTAAAAGGATACTGAAGAGATTATCAGAAAATGGAAAGACATCCCTTGCCCAAATTGTGCATTGTTTTTTCACTGTTTATGATTTCTTTTGATGTACAAATATTTAATAAGATGGGGTCCCCATGGTTGATTCTTTGAAGTTGATTCTTCAAAATTTGTGTTTTGTTCATGAAGCCTCATTAGTGTTTCTGTTGTAATATTTATATTTCCAAGCTAGTTTGACTTTTGTCTGTTTCATGATGATAGGCATGGACCCAGTTTAAGTCTTCAGTATGGGGAAAGTCATTTCCTTCAGCATTATTGAAGAGGCTATCTCCCTTCCAGTGAAAATATTTGGCTCCTTTATCAAAGACAAGGTAGCAGAGTGTGTTTGTAGTTGTGTCTACATTTTCTAGTCTCTTTGATAGATTATCAGTTCTGTTTTTCTGCCAGTACTCTGGTGATTTTGTGACAGAAGCTTTCTAGTATTATAGCAAGTGAAGAATTGTGATGCCTCCTGACTTGCCTTTGTTGCCCAGAAATGTCTTTAGTATTCAAAATCTTCTTTATTTCCAAAGGAATTTTAGAAAATTTTTCTCTATATTTGTGAGCTAAACTAATAGTATTTGAATGGGCATTGCATTAAATATGTATAAAAGTTTGCAACATGGTTTTTTTGTTTTCCATATCCTTAAAGGTAGTCTAACTTGTTTTTATACTCAAGTAATGTATCCTAAAAGGTATGATCCTAAGAGTTTCAAACTATTGAGTTCTTCTTCTCAAGGATATCAGCAATAATAGATATTTTTTTTCCTATTTGTTTGAGACAGGGTTTTCCTATGCAGTTCAGGTTGCCTGTGGACTCACACTTTAGTCCAGTAAATTCACAGTGATTATCTTACCTCAGCATTCCAAGTCCTGAGATTACAGGGGTGCACCCAACACCTGAAAGAATTCCTGTTGTTATTTGATAGATGAGGAAACAGTCATGAGATACACATGTACTCATTAACTGTCATTTCCCTAAAGGAAAAGTGCCCAAATTAACACATAATACCACTGGAGTGTAGGGAATCAGAAGATGTCTTTCTATCTTTTATGGGCTGGGGATAACAGACTACACTACTGCAAAAAGGGGAGACATCACAGCTAGGAATATGTGTCAAATTTGAGTACCAATATTATGAACTCAGAGAGTATTTATGGAAGATGAGGAAAAAGACCAGTGGAAAATAATGACAGACCTGGTGACATTGCCCTTTCATGACTCTAGATCAGGCTTTATTATAATGCTGAGCATTACAAATATTGGAATAGTCAAATATTATGTGTGTTTTTACCTAGAAAATATTAAGACTTGGCACTGTATCCTAGCATCTTCAGGCCTACATTTAACTAGTGCCTTGTATTTGACCCAGGAAAATGGAAAATCACTCATTGTATAAGTCCAGTGAGTAAAGCAAAATGAGCTGTAGCCAAAGAAAAAAATTTAACCTGCTCAAAAAAAAAAAAAAAAAACAGGATACAGGTGTCAGACAAAAATTAACATGAGATTCTAGCTACACTGTTTCCAATAGAATGTTCTTTGTGATTCTCTCTTTTAAAAACTCTTAACTTTCCAGTCCAGGACCACTTGTTTAGATTTTGAAATGGGGGAAGTGAGTCTGTATAGAAGTGTTTCTGAGTGCAGCTATTTAAATTCCAAATTTATTCTTTGGCTGCTTTGATTCCTATATTGTTGTTTGCAAATGGGATCTCAAGCTCCAGAAAGGTTTACTGACACAAACAAGCACCTGGATTAAATACAGTGTCACCTTAATGAAAGAATAATAGTGAAAAGGAAGGAAGAAAAAAGACAAACACCATGTGTTATGATACCCACCTCTTTACCCAGCATTTAAGAGGCTGAAACAGGAGAAAGGCCATGTATTCAAGGACAGACTAACTTACATAGTGAGTGCAAGGTTAGCCAGAACTAAAAGTGGGAGTATGGGGGCTGGGTATTTAGCTCAGTGACATAAGCACCTGCCTTGCAAGCAGGCGGTCGTGAGTTCGATCCCTGGTACCGGTAAAAATGAAAAAGACAAAAAAAAAAAGTGGGAGTATGTTTTGAAAAAGAAAAATGAAAAATATAAAAAACTGAGGAACATAGAAAGACTATTAAAAGAAAACAAAAGTAGTAGAGCTGAATGAAAGCTGACTTACCTAAAATGGGAATTATAGAATGATGTGGCAGAGGAAAGCTGGTCATGAAGTGTTACCCAGGAGGCAGTGAAAAATATAGTTATGAATGGGACCTATTGTGCTACATCACAATAGTGACCTCCTTCCTCCAATACCTCTGCAGTCTACTAAACAGGAGGTCCAAAAGCTCATGGAAATGTCAAACTCAGAGCAAACAAGCAGCTTGAAATCAAGGCTTTGGATCATGGCCTTTAGCAGCTGTTTCATATTCAAATTAAAATAGGAGAAATATAATCCTACCCTGTTTGATGGCATATCCAGCAAGTTGGTTGGCTCACAACATTTAAGAATGAAGTCACAAATCAAAAGAAGTTCAAAAAGTTTTCTTAGGAAAAAAAAAGACAGAATAGCCCTGCCATTGCAGGAGGGGTCTTCAGTGTTTAGGCCACAGATCTATTGTCAGGGGTCATTTATACAGCAAAGTTAGAATGCAAGTACAGTGTGGGTCTCAAACTACAATAAACCTATAAGCTTATAGGTGCTTAACTAATATTATTTAGAAGGGTAGCAAGGCACCCAGAAAAGGTATGCAGAAAGAGCCAAGGCATTTTGTGCAAATAAAAGTCCAGTTGTTCTGGTCATTGAGGATGGTAATAGATGCCTATCTGGACTTCCTGGGGAAGGTGGTGGTAACTGTAGTACATTTCAAGCTATTATTTGTTATAGCATAGCTCTAATCATTGCACCCTATTTCTGTTCTATTTGTGCCGCACTGCCTCCGCTTTCCTCTTTCCCCCTTCCTATCTATCTAGGTTAAGTTTCAATTTCCTGCAAGGCCTTAAAAGCCTTAGGTTTCAGTTTCTTGTAACCCCCTTCCCTACACGTGGTCTATAATAAAATGTGTTGTTCTTCAGACAATGCTTAACTTCAAGGAAATTTCAGGAAGTTCTGTAAAGCCCAGATGCTATCTGTGTCAGTGATTACAACATTCCTGCAGTTTTCAGCTTTAAAAGCCTCTTCCCCCAACTGTGAGGAGCGCGGTCTTTGGGTGGATCCTAAGGAGACTGTGCCCTGAGTTCTGGAAATAAAGCCTTTGCTCCCCATATTTTAATTTTTTGCTTCATTGGATTTTATTCTGGGGTCTGAGCTATCACATTTGGGGTCTTGTCTGGGAGGGGAGCAAGACCCCAGACTCAATTCTGAACATTTGAAAGTAAGTACTCTGGAGGGCTTTTTGGGCCATAGTCACTTTGTATTTTTGTACTTTTGGAGGGGATGCCCTCAATTTGGGGTGCGGGGATCTCCTGAGTCCGGAGTCAGTTGGCTTTTGCAATGCACTCTGTCCATTTGTGACTCTGCCTTAGGTAGCGAACTGCACCATTGGCTAGTTTGGTAAATTCCTACAAAAATCCAGAATTGATTGAATTTTTGAGCAAAGGCCATTTTTTGCTGCAGCGTGTCATGTCTTTTATGTTTGGCTTTGTGTCTATGTGGTCTAATTGTCCTTTTGGTCACCTGACTCTTACAGATCATTTTCTCGTAGGAACCACTTCTGCAAGCCCAAAGCCAGCCAGAGAAATTTTAACCATTCTCTTCTTCTCATTAATAATTGGTCTTTTCCTTCTGACCTTGTCTTTGTCTCTTAAATTTCCTGACAGGAAAAGTAAACCAGCGCCATTGCCAGCCATGGGTCAGACCAAGTCTTTTTCTAGTGCTCCCCTTGGCCTTGTGCTTGATCACTTCAAATAATTTAAGTGATGAGCTGAGGGATATGTGAAAAAGGTTCATAAGGCCAGATTAACAACTTTTGTCACACAGGAGTGGCCGCTGGGGACCCAAGGGGTCTGGCCCCCTTCTGGATCTTTTGACCTAGGAACTACGCAGGCTGTTCACCAGTATGTGTTTGGGCCCCCTGTTCATCCTGACCAAGTTGTCTGTATTCAGATTTGGATAGATATAATCTATGATGCCCCCTCATGGATTAAGCCCTCTCAGGATGGAGTTCTAGCAGCCTTCAAACTGAAAACAAAGTCTGAAGACGCGGCACCTGGACCCAATGCACCTCCAGTCTTGCCTCCAAGTGAAGACTCTTCTGACCCACTAGACATTCTACCCTTGCCCCCTCCCCTGTACCCTGCCCCTAGTCCCCACCCTGACTCACCACTCCTCCCCGCATCATCTTATCCAAACCTCCCACCACCCAAGGCTAGAGTGACCTCCAGAACAAGGTCCCGAAGCAGCACTGCTGTACCTTTTGCAGGAAGTCCCCACCCTCAAGAGGGGGCTCCATGTTTGTGTATACTACCTTCTCTTTCTCTGATCTCTAACTGGAAACTCAAATCCCCCCTTTCTCAAAGGACCCAGAAACTCTGATTAACCTTATAAAATCTGTTTTCTCTACCCATAACCTCACTTGGGATGACTGTTAGCAGATCCTGCGCATTCTTTTTATGGCCAAGGAAAGAATGCATATCTACACTCTAGGACAAAAGGGAGTTTGGGATCTGGGTGGAACTCTATGGGCTCATCAGCAGAGACGTGAACATCTGTTCCCTTCCTCTCAACCTGAATAGGGCCCCAACACGGATGGAGGTAAGAAGGCTCTTGATGATTATTGCCTGAGGCTCCTAGATGCACTTCGTGCCACTGCTAACAAGTCTACCAATCTGTCTCGAGTGAGTGAGGTAAGACAGTTAGCTGATGAGTCTCCTGCTATGTTCTTGGAGCACCTCCTAGAGGCTTACAGATTACATGCTCCAATTTATCTGATGGCATCTGAAATCACTCAAGTGATTAACATTGCTTTCGTGTCTCACTCGGCCCCCCATGTTAGGAAAAAGTTACAGAAACTTGAGGGATTTTAAGGGATGTCCCTCAGCCAGTTGATGGAGATAGCACAGAAGGTTTTCAACAACAGGGAGACCCTACTAGAAGCCACAAATAAAAAGATGACTAAAGTTTTGGAATTGCTTGGTGAGAAAGAATCTAAAAGATTGACTAGCATTGGGAAAAAGGAGGTTAAAGGCCAGTGGCCTCCTTTAGATAAAGAACAATGTGCATATTGCAAAGAGATGGGACATTGGCATAAATATTGCCCAACGTTAAATGTCAAGCTATAAAAAGAGATAAAGTCCCTGTTGTCTCAACAATGAGGAGGTCAGGGATCGACACCACCCCCCAAGCCCTGGATAACTCTTCAAGTGGGAAAGCAACTGGTGGACTTCCTGGTCAATACAGGAGTCACCTATTCTGTGCTGACCCAACCTTTAGGAAAGCTAACCAAGAGTTCAGTCAATGTGATCAGAGCCACAGGGAGATGAAAATTGTACCCAAAAGTGACAGCTAGTTTTGCTTGACCTGGACATAACCTGGTCCAACATGATTTTCTATGGGTTCCTGAGTGTCCAGACCCTCTCTTGGGACGAGACCTCCTCCATATATTGCAAGTGCATATTGACTTATTTACACATGAGCCAAGACTAAAACTGGGGGTGGATACAACTCTGGACTCAGAAGGCATCAGAGTACTAGCTCTTGTCCCAGTAGGAGAAAATTACCGCCTACTGGGAAATTTGTCAAGTGTACCTGAGCCATTATAAACTGACCTAGAATTAAAATTGTTAAGCAAATGGAAGCAGGAAATCCTAGAAGTTTGGGCAGAACCCAACACCCCCCCAGGGCTAGCAATTAACCTGCTGCCCCTTGTGGTGGAGCTCCTACCCTAGGGACACCCCATTTGCAATACCTGTTATGCCTACAAAGGGATCAAAGCCTAAAAAGGGATCAAAGTCCACATTCAGAGATTAAGAGACAATGGTATCTTAATTCCTTGTGTCTCTCCAAGGAATATACCTCTACTTCCAGTCCAGAAGCCAGGAAAAATGACTATTGTCTTGTACAGGATCTCCGAGAGATTAATAGATGAGTACTGACTCTACACCCAACGGTGCCTAACCTTTATACTCTTCTTAGCCTCCACAATCCAGAGAACAACTGGTACTCTGTTTTGGACCTCAAGGGTGTATTCTTCACTCTGCCCCTCACACGGGTGAGTCAGCTCCTTTTTGCCTTTGAGTGGACTGACCCAGATTCAGAAGTGAAAGAACAGCTGACCTGGACTCACTTACCTCAGGGCTTTAAGAACTCGCCCACCCTTTTCGATGAGGCACTAGCCAGAGATCTTTTGAGATTTAGGGAAGAACACCCCAAGATAGTGCTCTGTATGTGGATGAGTTGTTGGTAGCCTCCTCTTCATTAGAGACTTGTCGAGAGACAAGCAAGGAACTGTTAAAGACTTTGGGGCAATTAGGCTATAAAGTCTCAGCTAAGAAGGCTCAGTTGTGCCACCAGTCTGTGATTTACCAGGGCCACAAGTTACAAGAAGGCAAAAGAACTTTGTCTAGAGAAAGAGTCCAAGCCATATTACAGATAACAACGCCAGAAACTACGAAACAAGTATGCAAGTTTCTGGGAGCTGTCAGGTACTGTAGGCTATGGATTCTAAATTTCATCAAAATGGATTACCTGATGTATGTCTCTCTTAAGGGAGAGACCCAAAAGCCATTAGACTGGACCAATGACCGCGAGCAGGACTTCTAATAGCTCAAACAGGCCCTGACCGAGGCTCCAGCCCTGGGACTCCCTAATGTTACCAAGCCATTTACCTTGTTTATAGATGAACTCATAGGCATTGTAAAAAGAGTCTTGACTCAAGACATTGGCCCTTGGAAGAGGCTTATAGCCTACCTCTCTAAGAGACTCAATACAGTAGCAGGAGGGTGGTCCCCATGCCTAAGAATCCTAGCCCCTGTGGTGATGTTACTCAAGGAGGCTAAAAAACTCACTCTTATACAAAAGATTTCTGTGGTGACCTCCCACAGTTTAGAGACTCTTCTCAAAACCCCTCCTAAGAAATGGCTCTCGAACACTAGAATTTTACACTATCAGGCTCTGCTGCTAGACCAAGAGTCAGTAGATTTCAAGGCTTCTGCAGCTTTAAACCCAGCCACCCTTATGCGCAATGATGACCCAGAGAGTCAACACACACCTCTCCATGAGTGTGCTGACATCCTAGATCTACAACAGAGTCTATGGGATGATCTCACCAATGAGCATTTGGGAGATGCCAACAACTATTTCATCGATGGAAGCAGCTTCATCCAGAACGGCAAATGAGTGGCCAGGGCAGCAGTGTCCACCGAAAAGTAGGTACTCTGTGTTAAGATCTTTTGCACTGGGTATGACCCTAGAGTTAATATTAATATTCTATATAAACCACCTAGAAAAGCTCCTGTAGTTCAATACAAAAGGGAATGCTGCCCAGTGGTGGTCCCTACTCCAATAAAGGTGCCAATGTCCATTCCAAGCCAATTCTGGAGGCATACTCCAATGCTTCCAGTGCCTGAAGCCCTTTGTATTGGAACTCTATATGATACAAACCAACCCCAAGTAAAAATGTGCATGTGGAAAAAGAAAGAGGACCTCAAATATTGGATCAAAGTTGAGGTGCCTGGTCCAGATCAAACCCATTCCAACTTGCAACCACTAAGAGGCCACAAGAAACTGGCCCAGTGAAGTCTAGACAGAAACTTACACCCTCATTAGTAACTGGTGCTGAGCCTGAAACCCCCATGCCACCCTCAATGATGGAGATATTCCAAACCCTTAGAAATAGTAGCTGAGCTAATTAATGGATCCATTGACAGTGGTCTGACAATCCCGTGTTGTCTATGTCTGTCCTCTGAGAGTCCGTTCTACAAGGGTTACATCACAGTCACCAGTAAACTAGCCTCCAGTGCCACCAGATGGGATATATTTCTCCCTCAATCTCTGTGGAAAAGTACCAGTCTAGAGGGTTTAAATAGGTCCTATATATATCACTGCAGCCACACGGCTCCTGAATATTGTGATCTCTCCCATTCCTATCGCATTACAGGGTCTGGTAATAATACTCCCATAGTGGCCCCAGCCAGCCATTAGTGGGCTTGTACTTTGGGATGGTACCCCTTTATTGCTTCAGGAAAGTTTGTTATTGACCAGAATGAAGTTTGTGTGCTGACCCAGATCCTGCCTAGAATTTACTGGCATTCCGAAGAAGAAGAAAATAGGGCCCTCATCTCTACCAGCCACCAAATAGATAAGAGAAGTCCAGTTCTTCCTATTATGGCTGGAATCAGTATATTCTCAGCCCTCGGGCTGGGTTCTGCCTCCCTGGGAGTTAGTACACACCATTACCACATTTTATCCAAACAGGTAGATGAAGGAATGAAACAAATTCACAATGCCATTGAGGCCTTAGAAAGCTCAATCAGTGCATTAGCTGAAGTAGCTCTCCAAAATTGTAGAAGGCTAGACCTCCTATTAGCTGAAAAAGGAGGATTGTGTTTGGCATTAGGGGAAAAATGTTGCCTGTATGCTAATAAGTCTGGGATAGTAAAACAAAATTTGGCTGAACTCCAGAAATGTCTACAGGAAAGAGAAAAACTAAGACAAGGAACTCCGCAGTGGATGGAACGAATGCTCTCCCTCCCACCATGGATGACTAGTATAATAGCGATGTTAGCTGGTTCTCTTGTTATGATTCTAGTATTAGTTACTCTAGGCCCCTGCATAATCAATAAGCTGACTATGTATATCAGATATTAGATGCAAAACAGAAAATTAATGATGGTTAGACAACAAACATATGGGTGTGTTCCCAGAGGCACTTAAGTAATAATAAAATAATAAGGCCAAGGATTTGGCCTATGTTACAACATCAGAGGGGAATGTTATAGCCTAACTCTAACCATTGTGCCTTATTTCTGTTCTCTTTGCACTACACTGCCTTCCCCTTCCCCCTCCCACCTTCCCCCTTCCTATCTATCTAGGTTAAGTTTCAATTTCCTGGAAGGCCGTAAAAGCCTTAGGTTTCAGTTTCTTATAACTCCCTCCCCTACCCGGTGGTCTATAATAAAATGTGTTGTTCTTTAGAAAATGATTAACTTCAAGGAAATTTCAGGAAGTTTTGTAAAGCCCAGATGCTATCTAACTGTGTCAGTGATTACAACATTTCTGTGATTTTCAGCTTTAAAAGCCTCTTCCCCCAACTGTGAGGTGCATGGTCTTTGGGTCGAACCTAAGGAGACTGTGCTCCCAGGTATGGAAATAAAGCCTTTGCTCCCCAAATTTTAATTTCTTACTTCCTTGGATTTTATTCTGTTGTCTGAGCTATCACATTGTTTTTCTCTTTAAGAGGCATGTAGACATGGTTACTGCATCTTCACGTTTAGGTCTGGCTTGCTTCAGCTGTGCCTCTAGCAGTGATTGTTGTATTTAGGTTTTTTTTGTTTTTTTTTTTTTTTTTTTTTTTTTTTTGTGTGTGTTTTTCATTTTTATTGGTACTGGGGATTGAACTCACGACTGCCTGCTTGCAAAGCAGGCACTTATACCACTGAGCTAAATCTCTAGCCCCCATATTTAGTTTTTTTACATTGATTCTTTGAGGGTCCATTTCCTTTCTGACTGTTTATCAATTTCTGTGTACCTTGGCCTCCTGTAGTAAAATCACAATGCTATTTGAATGGATAAAGTGATATTTATATATTTAATACAATATCATTTAATAGGGGCCTGGGTTTTAGCTCAGCAGGCAGAAGTACCTGCCTGGCCAGTGCCAGGTTGTTAGTTTGATCCCCAGTACCTAAAAAATGTGATTTAAACTGCAAGGAAGGAAAATAATTTCATTTGTAAAGATGTAGATTAACAAAATTTTCAATTAAATCTGTCAATGGCAAATTAAACAGTAGTAATAGTCATATTTAGAATCTAAGGCTGTTCAGGCTGGGCATTGAACTCAGTGGTACAAGTACCACCCAGGCAAGCACAAGATCATTCTGATAACTCAGACCTTGGAATAATATTTAAGGAAGCAAGATATTAAAATTTAGGGAGCAAAGGCTTTATTTTAGGCCAGGCCTGGTGACACAGTCTCCAGGAGCCAATTTGCAGACTGCCCACCTCCCAACTAAAAGGCAGGCTTTTATCTTGTAAAACTGCAAACAGCTGCTGGTTTCACAATGTAAGGAGGGGGGCTGGGGAGCACTACAGAACAAGATCACAGCGATTACACTGGGAAGAGCAAAGTTCAGGTAACAAGCAGATTTTCCTGCAAACAAGCAAGATTTCCTGTAAACAGGAATCAATTCTGTTTCCTTCAGCAGAGAATAGGAAGTCTAGTAGCAATTAACAATCTTTGTTAGCTTATTTTAGCACTACATCTGTTATTTGTAGAGGGCAGCAATGGTTAACATATCAATTAGGTAAGATTTTAAAATTCTTTACAGTGGAGAGCATTGATTAACATATCAATTAGGTCACCCAGATAGAGAAGGAAAACATATATATGGTATGGACATGTTACAGGGAATTTGCTATAATTCAAATATAATGAAGCTATTTTTTCTAGAGTATAACAGTCATGAGTTCAATCCCTGGTACCAAAATTTTTTTTCTACAATTCTCAACCCTGTAGTTCTATGAGCACAATTATTGAAATTCATAGTTGTTCATTCAACGGCTCAATTTTTCTTTTTCAGTCTACAAAATGTCCATAGATAACATGGTAAATACGGTGAATGATATACTGTCCTTTATACTATGGGTATTTGCTGAGAGTTGTTTTTAGTTTTTATTTTTCCACATACTTGAAAGCTGAAAATGTTTGGTGATGCTAGGTAGAGAATCTGTGATAATTATTTTTTTTTCATTTTAAACATATATTTCACTATATCCACTAAGTACATTTTATTTGCTACGATTATGCTAAGTGAAGTTGACAATGATTCTTAATTTTATGGGCAGCTGAGTTAGTTAGAAATATAAGCAATCAGACAGTGATATAGGGGAATGAAACTCCTGACCTACTATGTTGGGTATGAGTTTAGGTTCTCTAAAATTGAAGAATGAATAATTAAGAACAATGGAAGTAAGAGCAGAATATATTTTTTGTGAGAAAGAAATTGAGAGGATTTTCCTCTAGATGGGATATTTCAGCACTGGGAGGTGGGACCAGTGGTCTCTTTCCCCTCTCCTATGCAACTTACCTGTGGCATGAAAAGACTCCCAATCAGTTACTTACACATCAGCAATGCCACCTTTAAGCACCACCCCAATGGAAAGCTATATGTATGCCCATACATGACATTTTTATTTTGTATTCTCTGTTTTAGCACGCCAAAAATCCTATCATTTGGTTCCCTGACCACTAAGGCAGATTGAGTGTCTCCTGGGAATCCCTCCCATTTTGAGTCTCTCTTCCTTAAAACCACCTCTTTCTTCCTCCGGGACAGTTTACTTGCCACTGCTAATATGCATACAACAGTAACTTTACTCACTGAACATGGGTGAGACACCATCTGGGTCTTTTTTTTTTTTTCTGTTCCTTAGCAAGCTTGTGACAGAAAACCCATCCTGCCATCCATAAACAGGGTTACTAGTTTCCACACTCCTTAGGCCACATGGCTGGAGGTAACACTGAGACTTTTGTGTGCTGAGATACTGCCCTGCTCTCATGGTTACCTGCCAAGAAGAATGGGTGTTGGAATTTTGCCTGTCACACTTTCAAAATAGATTATGATCTCTTATGTTGTGTGTGACTGAGCACAGCTTCCAGGTTCCTTGGCGGAACTACAGCTCTTAGTTCCTGAGGTGAAATTGTTCTCTCAGCTCGAATCACCTGCCTATTAAACTCTCATTGAAAAATGCTAAAATGCATGCATTTGCATGGACACATGCTCATGATATCCTTCTGAATGGAAAGGAATAGGGGTGTCATCTCTGAATTAACAGCTGACTTAACAGCTTGGCTGATAATACACATTGTTTACATATAGAAATTTTCTGCAATGGACTTTACTAAGTGGTGTAAAATAGAAGCCCTAAATAGAAGTTGTGCTGCAGGGATATCCATTGTTAGGCATGAAGGGTTTTCTGTGTAGTGTGGATCAGAGCAGGATGGAAAGGATGTGCAAGTGATTGGCATGATACAGGGTGTCAATAGCAGGATTTACAACTGAGAGGATCTTTACTGAAAGTCAAGTAGTTCTTAGGGTAAGCATAAAGTTAAAGTTGGCTTCTTATTTCTTACTTGAGATGAGTAACAACAGCTCTGTCAATAATCAGTATTCCACATACATGTTAAAGCATGAATTCTGTGTTCTATAATTCAGATCCAATTTTGATTTTCTCCAATTATGTGCCAGTGTCATGAAGTAGGAATTTGAATCTTTTTTTTTTTTTTTTTTTTTGTACCAGGGATTGAACTCATTAGCTCATGCTTGCCAGGCAGGTGTTTATGCCACTGAGATAAATACCCAAACATGAATGTGTTTTCTATGTATTAAGGAAAGTATCAACATTCTATGTCAGAACATGTTGAAAGTTCTTGGAGTGTTACTATATTGTATGAATATAATTTTTAAAACAAACCAGTGTTGTTTTATGCAGTCAATTTTCAAGTTTCATTTTTTGTGGGGTTTTGCAGGCAGGGTCTTTCTCTCTATTTCAGACAGCTCTGTAACTGAGGCTGGCCTCAAACTCAAGGCAGTTCTCTTGCATCAGCCTCACAAGATATGTTTCTTATTTCTGAGTGAAAGATGATCACTTGGTGACTTTGAGCTATAATTTGCAATGTGTGCCTTGTTTCAATGTTTATACATTGTTTACATACACAGTTTTCCATTATCATTCAAGTTATTATTTATGTACCATATTTGATGTTACTTATGTTTTCTTGTATGAAACTAAATTCAAATTTCAAAATACTGGTTAAGTAAATTAAGAACAAAGGGCTCAGTGACCTAAATGAGATTTGAAGAGATATCATCTGTAGTCTATCAAAGTGATTCATGAGACATTTGTCTACCCCTTTGCTTTGTGGATGCTAGTCCTGCAGGCTCCCACTGTGAGCTCTGCTTTAGAGACAGTGGGGACACAGGGACCATTGCAGTGACTCAGCACAAAAATCAGTGCTCCCATTTGGCTGTGAGTTGCAATCTAGCATCCAAATTGCTTTTTCAAAAAATGTGTCTATACATAAATTTAATCACCAAGACATGGAATTAAGCTTTGAAGAATTCGGTCTCCATCCAGCTGGGATGTTTGGTTTTACTTTGTTTAGGTTAGTTGTGTTTTATTGAGACAGGCTTTCACTACATGCATCAGCTGGATTTGAAACCCATATTGTGCCTACAATTTCTTTGACTTTACAACAACCCTTCTCTCTCAGCTTCTTGAGTGCTGGGGTAATAGATATGCACCATCTCTGCTTTTGATTCAGATTTTTGTGAGCAAATTTAAGATATTCAAGGCCTTGAGTCTCAACCTTCCTTTGAGAAATATATGCATGAATCTTTAGTATCATACTGTTATCACTTGGCCACTCAGCAGTTATCCTCTAACATCCCTTGGAAAACACATTTGTTTATGCACTGACTATGCTGAGCGTCATTGGGGCAGTTGTCATTTTAAGCAATCGATTCTTGTTTTGAATACATTACAATAGTCACTTTTATATTTCTTGCTATTTGATAAAAACTAACAAAAGTATGCAGTTTTTGATTATCTTTTATTTAAACAATTGCAGTGGTAAGGACTTATGTATAAAGCGCTAGGCTAAGTGTGATTCCTTTAGTCCCAGCATCAGTAGAGGATGAGATCAGATGATCATGGCTTTGAAGCTGACTTTGGGAGGCAATTTTGCTATATGATCTAGCAGAATGTGTGGCAGTTGTTTTTATACTTTCATTTGAAGGTTAAGGAAACAGGTAAGTTTAGGTCAAGAATATAAATGTAGGATGGGATAACTGAAGCAAAGTACAAATCATGATTTTTTGGCTGAGGAAATGTGCTTTTCATAGTAATTTGTGCAGCAGTTTTAAATATGCCTGTATTAGAGTAAAACATAGTGAAACATGAATGAGCCAAGCATTCTATGTTCTGAATGTAGAGGCATTAATAAACATTTTTATTCAATGCTATTGTTGGTGCTTTTTATAGAAAGTAAGATAGGGTAACAAAGCAAGCAAAAAGGATTATATAAGATTTTCATACTCATGCACAAATGAAGAAGCCAAAAAACAAAACAAAAAAAATTTAAATGAAAAAGAATGAAGAAATTATCTACAGGATAGGAGAAGATTGCATGTTACTCCTTGACAGCTAACATGTAAATCCAATAGAAATGTGAAATGAATACACACATTTCAGAACAGGTACAAATTGACAAGAAATACCTGATGAACTATTGATCATTTATGCACAGTAGAAAAATGTGAATCAGTACACCATCTCATTGCAGAGACAAATCACCACAAAATTAAAAGAACACTCATGAGACAGCAGGAGAAAAGAAACTATTTAAATTTCTTGGTGGAAATGTAAGCAAGTATTTCAGCCACTACTGAAGTCAGTGTTCAAAGTATCCAAATGATTAAACATAGTAAGTCCACTAAGTGAAGTGCTTGCATTAGTGGTTCTCATACTCAAAGATCTAAGGACCCATTGCAGTGATTCATACATATTCCTGTTTACTGCAGCCATAGTCACTTTTCTGTGGAGAGCAGCAGCAAGCACTGCTCCATCACCACCAAATGCCAATGATTAACAACAAATACTCATCAGTGTACTCTGTTTAATAAATGATATGACATTTTATTATGAAATGGGCTCTAAGTTAGGTTTTCATGGTGTGATAACCACGATATAAGCATGATAATCTTGCTAATGTAACAAGGCTATCACTATTACACTATGCTTATTAGATTTGAACTGTTTTTCTTTTGGAGTAAACATCTTGCTATGAAGTTCAGGTTGGCCTGAGATCTCTTTATAACCCAGAGTGGTCTCAAACAATTCTCCTGCCTCAGCCTCTCAGGTACTTGGCTTACACACACATGCCATCAGGCCCAATTTAGATTTGGTATGTTAAATGCATATTCAGTATTTGTTTTTATTTCAACTGTTTTGAGTGTTAAAGTATTTCCATTTTTTAACTCCAGCATCTATAACACTGTGACCTTATTTAGGTGGTGATGTGCATACCACCAGCCTCATGACATTCTCTCCTGGGTTCAGTGCTGTCAGTGTACTGCAGTGAGACTTATGTGTACAAATGTACATAACAATTTGTTTTTCTACTTTCCTTCAAAAAGATTTTAAAATTCCCTGATATAATCAATAACCTTGTCTACAGTTTGATGCAAATGCCCACAGTTAAGTACAGTGTAGCACACACAGACAGGAAAGAGACCACATAGTTCCCATGAGAAGTTTGTCAAGGCCCATGAGAAGACAACTCTGTGGAGATATGTGTTCCTGATTATTACATTTGAATGAGCCTCAGGTTTTCTCACTGTTGTTTATGTGAGGTAGACTAGATGACTACTTTAAGTTATGGAGTTATATAACGTCCTTTTTTGTTTCTAGAGGATCAAACTCATGACCTTGAGTTTGCTAAGCAGATGCTTGTGCCACTGAGATCAATCCTCAGCACCCATAAAGTCTATTTTGGAATTTAAGTATCTAAAGAACTACTTTGGTGGTGTGGCCCACTTAGTAATGTCAACTTGGATCACCCAGTAAACTGAGGCACCGTGGTTTTGGTCATAGAGCATCCATTGAAGGATTGCTGCAAACACCATCAAAGGAGAAGTGGAGGGAAAAGGTTGGGCTGTTGATTCTCATGGAGAAGCTGGTATCACAGTTTTCCAGATATGAACACAGACATCATCATCATCAGAGGAGGAGGAGCACAGGACCTCATTAGTACTGTGCATGACTACTGTTTTCTTTTGCAGATATCTGGCCCTCATCCTGAGCTTTTTGTCTTGGTTCCAGGACTGATTACTCAGCCTGATGGCACACATGCTGTGCCCAAGTGCACAGACTTTGTAGCTTCCTACACTGAACTTTGACTATTTCTAGTACACAACCTTGATAGAGACTTGCATGAGATATTGGCAGTGCCTCTATCTCCAGGTAAACTTGTGGTGGCCCTTGTCATGGGCTGTAGGTGTTCAGCAGGACTTAAGAAGTATGTTGTCATAGGATTCAGATTGTCAGCTAGATTCTTTAGGTACCTGGTAAGTGGACAGGTCTACACCTCTCTAAATCTGACTTTTTGGGAGTGAATAATTTAATATAATTTTTTCAATTATAAGTTCCATATTAAATCTCTTTCCTTGCAAACCCTGACTACAACAGATGGGAAAGGGGAAGAGGTGACATTTTTCAGACATGACAAAGTTATTTAGTTACCTAATGTTCCATGCCACTTTTCTCATGTGGAGAAGCCCAGCTATATCAATAGCTTGGTTTTGAAGACTTTTGATAGATTCTCTATGGATATTAAGCCATTGTATTCTGTGTTGCATGCTCAAGAAGCATATGGGTTAGGAACCTGCATGGTGCTTCCTGTCAGCTGAACCTAGCCTTGTAGGCTATGCTACAAGGCCTCTGTGTACCTGAATTGCCAATAAAGTGTGCACTCTCAGATGCAGTCATTTTATAATGACAAATAATTTGCAAGTCTATGGGCATGTTATTTCCTGCTGTTGCATCTTTAACTGTCATGACAAAGAACATCTAAAGAAATTTATGACCATCAAGCCAACCCTGCAAATAATACTGAAAGACAGTTTAGGTACTCATAGAATGAAACTACTAAGCAAGGCAGACATTTAACGAGTATGGAAAGATAACATGTCAACAGTAAACTAATATATAACAGTTATAAACATTAATGTGAATGAGCTCAATTCACCAATTAAAAGAAACAGACTGGTAGAATGGATCAAGAAACAATGGCCAATCAAATGCTGTCTACAAGAAACCCTTCTAACCAAAAATGAAACTCACAGACTGAAAGTTGAAGGATGGAAAAAATATATCATGCAACATTAAGTAAAAAAAAAAAAAAAAAAAAAAACAACAACAAAAAGTGTGGCTATTTTGTTTGCACACAATGTGAACTTCAAACCAGGAATGAGTCTAAGACATAATGATGGTCACTACATACTGGTTAGAAGAAATCTTCAAAAGGAAGACATAACTATCTTAAATATATATGCACCAAATTCCAGAACATAAAGTTATCCAAAGAAAGTATATATAGAAAAGAAAAATCAAATAAGCAACAACACAATTCAAACAGGAGAACTTAACACACCATGAACACCAAGAGATAGATCAACCAGACATAAATCAGCAAAGAAATAACAGAACTAAATCACACATTTAAACTAATGGACCTGATGGATATATATAGTGTGTTCTTCACAACAACATCAGAATACATATTTTTCTCAGCATTACATGGGATATTCTCTAAAATAGACCCTAAACTAGCCCACAGAATATTTTTAAATAAATGCAAAAGAGTTGAATTTATCTCATGCATGTTATAATATCATAGTGCCATAAATCTAGTAACTAATGATAAAAGAAACATCAAAAATCACACAAACACAGGGAAATTGAATAACACACTCGTGAGCAATCCGTGGGTCACAGGGGAAATTAAAGAACAAATTAAACAATACCTAAAAGCAAACAAAAATACAAATACAACTTACTGGTATGTGTGGGATGCAATAAAGCAGTCCTCAGAGGAAAATTTATTGCACTGACTTCCCACATCAGGAAGACAGAAAGAATACAAATAAACAACCTGATGGTATACCTCAAATGTCTAGAAAGACAAGAGCAAGTGAAGCCCGAAGTCAAAAGAAGGGAGGAAATATAAATATCAGAGCAGAAATTAATGCAATAGAGACTAAGAACACAATCCAAAGAATCAATAAATGAAACAGTTGGTTCTGTGAAAGAATAAATAAAATTGATAAGCACTTTACCTATCCTGTTTAAAAAAGGGAAGAAAAGGCTCAAATTCATGAAATAAGGAATGCAAATGACAAAATCACAACAGACTCTTGGGAAATACAGAAGATCATCAACACCTATTTTAAAATTGTCTATTTTCATTGGTTTAATAACACAGAAGAAATGGACAGATTCCTAGAAACATATGAAGTACCAAAGCTCGATCAAGAAGATGTAAAACTACTGAATAATTCAATCTCTATTAATGAAATTGAAAATATAATAATTCTCCTTACATACAAAGAAGAGCCCATGCCCAGATGGATTCACTGTGGAATTCTACAAGAAATAATAAGGAATTTAATGTCAGTACTCCTCAAACACTTCAATGAAATCAAAAGGAAAGCAATTCTTCCTTAATCATTCTTGGAAGCAAATATTATTCTAGTTGCAAAATCTGAGGAAGACCCAGCTAAAAAAGAGAACTACAGGCCAATCTCCTTAATGAACACAGATGCAAAAATCCCCAATAAAATATTGGCAAACAGGATGCAGCAAATCATCAAGATGATACACCACAACCAAGGGTGATTCATCCCAGGCATGCAGGGATGTTTCACCATATGTATAACAATCAATGAAATCCACCATATCAGTAAAAACAAAGGTAAGAATCACATGAGAATTTCTATAGATGCAGAAAAAGCTTTTCATAAGGCGCAACTTCCATTCCTGAAAGAACCTTAAAGAAAATTGGAATAGATAATCTTTACCTCAATATGATAAAGGTCGTCTATGACAAACCAACAGCCAGCATCATATTAAGTGGCCAAAAGCAGAAGGCCTTTATGTTAAAATAAGGTACAAGACAAGGATGCCCCTCATTACTGATCCTATTCAAAATACTACTGGAAAAAATAGCCAGAGCAATGTGATAATAGACAAAAATTAAAGGGGTAAAGATAAGGAAAGAGGAAGTTAAAATATTATTATTTGAAGATGACATGATACTCTACATAAAAGACCCTCAAAATTTCATTGGAAGTATCTAGGAGACTAGATACAAGAAATTCAGGGAAGTAGCTGGATACAAAGTCAATACTCAAAAATAAATAGCATTCCTATGTACTAACAGCAAAATCATTGAGAAGGAAGTAAGAGAAGCCACACCCTTCACACTACCGCCCCCAAAAATGAAGTACTTTGGAATTAATCTCATGAAAGATGTAAAAAATAATCTATATAAGGAAAATTAAAATATCCCGAAAAAGAAATCAAAGAGAATCTCAGAAAATGGAAAGACATCACTTGTTCATGCATAGGAAAACTAAATATTGTGAAAATAGCCTTTCTATCAAAACTGTTATACAGATTCACTGTGATCCCAATGAACATAGTATCAACATACCTCATAGATCTAGAGAAATCACTCCTAAGATTAATCTGGAACCAGAAGAGAACTAGAATAGCAATGACAATTCTAAGCAGCAAAGGAAAGGCAGGAGGCATTAAAATCCCTGAGTTGAACTTATACTACTAAGCAATCATGGTAAAATCAACATGTTATTGGAATAAAAACAGATCTGAAGATCAATGGAATAAATTAGAAGATATGACCACAACTACAAACAAACTCAACCATCTTATCTTTGATAAAGGGGCCAAACATGTTCACTGGAAGAACCACAGACTCTTTAATGAACGGTGCTTGAAAAACTGGCTCACCATAGGCCAAAACCTAAAACTAGACCCATGCTTATCAAAATGTACTAAACTAAATGTAAGTGGATCACAGATATGAATAATATAACAGAAACACTAAAACTGTTGGAAGATAAATAGGTTATAATTCTTGAAGACATAGGAGTAGGTAGAGAATTCATGAAAAAGAATCAAACCACCTGGTAAATACTTCCCAGAATCAACAACTGGGATCACATCTCATTAAAAAGTGTGTGCATGTCAAAAGAAATCTCCAACATAGTGGAAAAAAAAAACACAAACTGGGAAAAAAATATCTTAGAGAACCATCCCTCAGACAAAGGATTTCTTTCTAAAACATATAAAGAATTAAAAAAAATCAGACTCCCAATAATTCAAAGATCTAATCCAAAAATAGCATTTGAGATGGATACACAATTCTCAGATGAACAAATACAAATGGCAAATAAATATATGAAAAAATATTCATCATCATTATTCATTAGAGAAATGCAATTAAAACCACACTGAGATTCCGTCTCACTCCAGAAAGAATGGCCAGGATCAAGAAAACTACCAACAACAAAAGTTGGAGAGGCTGAGGGGAAAATGGAACTCTCCTGCACTGTTCATAGGAATTTAGACTTGTGAAACCATTATGGAGTTCTGCATGGAGATTTCTCTAAAAGCTGGAATAGGAAGTCCCACTTGACCCAGCTATTCCACTTCTAGGCATATTCCCAGAAGAACTGAAAGCATCATAATTCAGTGATATATGTACACCCATTTTTATAGCAGCACAATTTGTAATAGCCGGATTTTGGAAACAGCCTAAGTGTCTGCAAACTAAGGAATGGATAGAAATCTGTGGTATTTTAATTCAATGGAGTACTACTCAGCTATAAATAATGATCACATTGAGATATTTTTAAATAAATGGTTGCAACTTGAGACCTTACTCATACATGAAATCAATCAAACTCACATATATAAATACCATATACTCTCACTAGTGTAAGAACCTAGTGTAAGAACCGGTAAGAGTAAATTAGAGTTTATGGTAATCATGATTCCCCATTACATTGCTTTGGAGACCTATAGTGTTCCCATTCATTAGTTGGAATGGTTTTATCCTGGGTTGTTTGATTTTATTATCTGTGATGGTATGAACAGCTACTTTTAAGAAAACAAGACATTATAATAGCCACTGCTAATTTAATATCATCTTGCTTTGAAGTGCTACCATGATTTTGTTCTTCTGTTTTCATTGGTTACATCATGTTTTATCTTATTGGATTTTATTATGTGTGACAGTATAAGCAAATCTTTTATGTATAATGAGATAGTATGGTAACAATTTTCCATTTTCTGTTATTTGGTTTTGAATGCCTTGTAATAATTTTATTCTCTTTAATGGTTTTATTCTATTTTGTTATGTTTGATACTATTATATATGAAAGCATACTCAACTATTTCAAGGAAAGAAATTATGGTAGCTACTGATATATGGGGTTGTCTTGTGGTGAAATACTGTGTTGCTTAAATTGTTCTGTTCTGAAAAAATATAATTTGCAAGTGTCCCAAATCTTTTACTGATTTTGCTGATGTGAAAAAAATGTAGGATGCACAATCTGAGTTCCCAATAATCAATTATTACAAATCTATTGACCTATCTGAACTCATGGAAATTCAACTATAGGCTCTCCCTATTCCATCTACAATTGGCCTTGAACCTAAGTGGTTCTGCAACATGTTACTAGACTTCTACAAGCACAAGAGTGATAACTTTCTCAGAGCCTCCCTTCTCATTTTTGGTTTACATTTACACAGTGTGTAACAATGCCATGTCTCTATGGTCAGCAGACCCTCATGTCTTTGCTTCAAACTACTGTTTCTGCCAACAATACTATATTAACATTGTCTCATTAACCTATTTGTGTTATTCAAACAACTCTAGGTAAAATGGAATTTTACTCTTCAATTGACCTAATGAGTTTCACACTGCCTTTTCTCATTTTCTTAAAGCATCTTGCACTTTAATATTTTCTTATTATCACCACTATGAGTTTCATACTCACTTGGTCTAAAAATATTATGCCTGTTGAGAAACAGTATTGATGAAAAAAATGTGTTACTCTGTCCTCAGCATCTCATGGCTCAGACTGACAAATTCTCTTCTGTTGAGCATGGTGACTAGACATAAAAGTGATGAGATAGGGCAAATGTCTATCAGTATTCAGTAACATTGAAAGGCCATGTCTGGGAGTGAGAGATAGTGGCAGAGTTTGAATGAGACCACAGTGATGTGCACTTGTGACTGATGTAATTATATGGAAAAACGTTGGCACCATTGAAGCTGAATACATGTGCAAGCCTGTGGCATGGCCTCGGCATGATTGAACTGAGAATGAGGAGACATCACAGGGGAAAGTTAGGACAAAATAATTTTCCTAAATTAGCATCATTTGTTGTTCTGAGGGATCCTTGAACCCCTCCCAAGATCCTGCTCAGATTTCTTCCATTGTCCACTAAACTTTCTGGTTCTGATTAAATACTTGCTACCCAGCATCATTCAGCCAAGTGGCTAGCAGACTTATGAGCTCTGCCAAGAATTTTAATTCTCCTGCAGCCTTAAAGATTGTGTCACTTGTTACATTGTTTTGATCTTTTGCCATGCACCTGTTTGAGGGGCTGGGGATCCAGGAATGGAACCCAAAATTTTGGTGTCTGAATAGGGACTCTAGAGTGGAGATGTCTGATGTAGAGTGTAACTTACTTTTGCTGAGTTCCTGGGGTGGAATACAGCCTTCAGAGCACATTTATTTCACTTTCTTTGGAAAATCTTTTCATTTTCTTTGAAAAAAGTCCCTACACCCATTAAATCAAGGAGAATTTTGTGTCTGAAGTGCAACAGAAACATAATGCAGGACTGCATTTCCTTAGGAAGGTGAGCCATGTTACTTCCGAGGATAGTTTGGTGCACCTCTTGTGGGAAATTCATGATCATTCTCCTTATTATTCTGAGGTCAGTGTGGTCATTGTTTCAGATTGAGTAAAACATACATAAACTGCTACATTGAGGAGCCTTGAGCTCTGATCTCTGTCTTGCACATTTGGTATCTTTGTTGGGATGCTGTGACATTCGACAGGCAGGCACAGGGAACAACGCACGGTTGCTTCCCAGTCTTCCTGGATGTCTCACTTGTGCTGCTTCCTCACTTCCTCTTGCTGCTGCCTCCAAAATATGCAAACCCTGTAAAACCTCTGGGCAACTCTTCACCTGTTCGACCTCCCATGTAAAAGATGGTCCAAGAAGGTAAACAACATGATGAATTAATTGCTTGACCTGTTTTGTATCAACAGGAAAAGAGTCCCACTTTGAATGTTTGCAGTACTCTATTTAAAGAGTTAAAAGGGGCAGGGGATAATCTCAGTGGCCTAAGTGGCTGCCTGACACCCACAAAGTTGTGAGTTCAGTCCCATGTTCCAAACAACAAAAACAAGAAAGATAAAAAGTTTAAAATCGCTGTCAAGGAATATGGATTTAAAAGTACTTTTGTAATTGGCATTATTGAGGGTATCATTCATGGTTGTGAAATGACCACTTTGGACTGGAAACTCTCAGTGCATACTATTATCACTCCAGCCCAACATCAGGTTTGTCTTAAGAACATACTGGTGCTGAGGACATGCAAGCTACAAATAATTTTGATTGCTATATTCCTATAGGAGCTGCTGAATTATGAGGGGAGAGAGATTTTTCAGATATTAGCCAACAATTTAATTGCCACCCTCAGGCTATTATTCTCAAATTGCTTTTAAGGCTTGAAAAAGAATCCCTGAAGCAGTGGACACACAGGATTTTTAGTACTATTAAACAAGAGGAGACTGAACCTTGCCTTGCCTTTATAGAAGATAAAATAAAGCTATTGAATGCCAGGTGGATAACAAGACAGTAGCCTCTGTCTTGTTAAAGCAGTTAACATACAAAAATGCAAACCAAAGCTACAAAAATGCTTTAAAAGATGTTTCTATGATAACCTGACACTAGCTTGGAATTCTCCAGTATGTTTTAGAAGGTTCTTACTTCTTTTCATGATCCTTTACCTCCTAGGACAGCTCTCCAGTTCTTTCCTGTTCACCTGCATCAAAAAAGAGGCACTTTTGTTATCCTTGGCCTCATTGATGCTGGTTATACTGGCATATTGTTGCTTTATCTGTGATCTCTCTTACCCACTCAACTAATTTTTTTGAATCTGTAGCCCAACTAATTGTCTTGCCTTGTCTCCTCTAAAACTTGTGATGTTACTCATGGAAATCAAACATTTGGCTCTACTGTGGTGGCTACTGCTATTCCCTGGGAGATGAATGCTGAAGCCTCTGTTTAACTATTGACAACCTTTTCTTTTCAGGATTGCTACACACTGGAGTGGATGGTTTTGTTTTACTCCACTCACCTGGCAATACTTTATTTCCCATTTTGAATGCTATTCCCTCTCATCACTTGAGGATGTACTGGAACACCTATAGTCCTAGGAATTGATTTAATCAATACTGTCTTACCACTTACCAAGGCTGATTTTTCCTTTTTGCTGTCCTCTGCTGTTCCCTCTGCAAGACGCAGGTCTGGGAATTTAGCTCAGTGGCATGAGTGCCTGCCTTACAAGTGCACAGTCATGAGTTTGATACCTGGGACCAAAAAAAAAAAAAATCTGCAAGTGGCTTTGGCTGTCTATGTTGGTTCCATTTCTTTTGATATGTCCCATGATCATTGTTTGTCTCTATTTACCCTACTTCCCTTTTCTCTTCAAACTTATTTCATTAGCACCCCTTTAAATAGTGCCCTCACTGTCTCCACTGATGGAATACCCCATCATGAAGCTGTAACATGTTTTTATAATAATTGGAAACACCTATATTCACTGCCACAAACCTCTTGTGAATGCAGTGAGCTCTCTGTGTTATCCTTGCTTTGCAAGTTTTTTCAACCCATGTCCTTAACTTAGTTACTGCCTCTTTATATGTACATAATACTAACTCACACTTATCTTCTTCTCTTGTTGTCTTTCCTGTAGCAATAGACTCACACTTATTATCTCTTTTTTACATCTCACAGGCTCTTCTTTGCCTTCACCATGCAACTCTATTTTTTTTACATATATGTAGTCATTAAGCCCTACCTGTTGTTTGATATGATAAGGCTATTACTGATCAAGCACTGAATATTCTGTTCTCTCTTTTTTAGGGCAAGGTCTTTTCGACACAGTGTCTCTATAAGCATTTCAGCCTGATCTTGAGATAAATTTGTAGTCTATCCTCATTTGATAACGCTAAAGAAAGCCCCACCTTTTTCACCAAACAGCTTGTTCTTTGAACAAATTGTTTCACAATCCTGCAGCTAGAGCCTTAATTTCCAGTGCTTTCCATTGTGCTGCCATGGCTCCCCCTTTTCCCTGTGATGCTGTCAACTCTCATGGCCTCTGCTCCAATGACTCATGGTAACATGCTACACAGTGCTCCTCCTTAAAACTTTTTCATTTCTTCAAGTTTTTGTTGATACATTTTCTATTTTTATTTGTGCTTCAGCACTGCTTGGTGAATCTGCCTGGCATGTAATTCAACATCTCCTGGCTGCATTAGCAGTCAAGGGTGTATCTTCCTTTTTTAAACTGACAATGATCCAGCCTATACCTCACAGGCTTTTGCTTCCTTTTGTTCCATATGGCAAATTGGTTATGTAACTTGTATCCCCTATAATCCCAGTGGCCATACTATCATTGAACAAGCTCCTTGTTCACTGAAATCTCTTCTCTTAAAACAATTAAAGGAGAAAAATGCTCTTTCTGCACAAATTTTTATTATTCTGTCCATCGTGCTATTTACTGTAAGTGACTTCTCTTTCCTAACAAGGCTTTCTTTTTCCCTAATTCAAATATGTTTTTACCAGACTATATCTCTGACAAAGCCTTTTGTATCATACAAAACACTTCCAGACTCAAGTGGGCTGGGTCTGGTGCCCTCATTTAACTGGGTAAAATGGGATACTTCTATGTTATTGCCAAGGCCTTGTGTGGATTTTTGCTTATTGTGTTTGCCCTACATGGAATGAGTTGGCACAACAAGCTACACAACATAATTCCACCATTTCACCTCTCCCTGAATCAAGCCTTGGATCCTTTTATGCCAGATCTCTGCTAGTTGGTGTATAACAAATCCAAATGTTTGGTTTGTAGCTGTAAAATCTAAATTTGTAAGAAGGTATTATAATTTGGCTTGATTAAAGATATACTCAAGTGTGCTGTGATTTTATAAGATGTTTTATAAGATTTTATAAGATGTTTGTCAGTCTGTCCACATGTCAGTTGCCTGTTTTTCCAGTTGACTTGTAAGCAGGTGCTGAAAGTTGCTAAGCATCTGATTGCTCATACCAGTAGAGTAGAAAGCAAAAGTGCCCATACAGGAGTGCTCAAGGTGCCCAGAACATCTTGGAAATGTCCTGAGGGCATGGAGTGCTGGAGGTGAACAGGTGTTCCAGCGCTGGGAGCACGGAGTGTAAGAAGTGAGCTCGTTTTCTTCTGTTTTATTTCTTTTGTTTTTATCTAAGTTATCTTCTGTTTTTATCTCTCCTGTGGCAATGGACTCACACTTAGTATCTTTTTTTTTACATGTACAAATTCTTTGCCCTCACAATGCTGTGCTTTTTCCTTTACATAAATGTGGTCAGTAAGCCCTACCTGGCTTTTTACAAGATAATGCGATTTCTGATCAAGGATTGCATATACTCTACAGACCCCCTCCCACTCCTTTGGCCTTTTTGAGGCAGGTTCTCTCTATGCAGTTCAGTCTGGCCTTGGGTTTACTCTGTAGTCTACACTCCTTTTGATAACACTAAGCAAAGCCATGTCTTTTTTCACCAATGCACTTGTTCCTTGCATAAATGGTTTGACATTCCATCTTCTGAAGCTAAAGCTTTTATTTCCACTGGTTTCCATTGTGCTGCCATACCTCACTCTTTTCCCTGTGATGCTGTCAACTCTCATTGCCTCTGCTGCAATGAACCTTGGTAAACATGCCACACACTGTTTCTTGATTTCCTTTTGATTTTTTCACGTTTCTGTTGACACATTTTCTGCTTTTTTTGTGCTTCACCACTGCATGGTGAATCTGCCCGACATGTAATTCAATATCTCCTTGCTACATTTGCAGTCATGGGTGTATCTTCCTTCCTTAAACCTGAAAATGGTCCAGCCTGTACCTCATAGGCTTTTGCTTCCTTTTGTTCCACATGGAACATTTTTCATGTAATTTTATCACCTATAATGCCACCGGCCAAGCAATCATTGAACAAGCTCATTATACCCTCAAATCTCTTCACTTGAAACAATTAAAGGAGAATAGTACACTTCCTGTGCAGGTTCTTACTATTCTGTCCATGGTACTATTTACTGTAAGTCACTTACCTTTCCCAACAAGGCTGTCTTATTACCTAATTCAAATATGTTTTTACCAGGCTATATCTCTGACAAAGCCTTTTGTATTATACAAAACATCTCCAGACTCAAGTGGGCAGGGTCTGGTGCCCCTGCTGATCTGGGGAAGAGGGGACATTTCCATGTTATTGCCAAGGCCTTGTATGGATTCCTGCTCATTGTGTTGGCCCTGAATGGAATGAGTTGTCACCACAGGCTACACAGCCTAGTTCCACCATTTCACCTCTCCCTGAATCAAGCCTTGGATCCTTTTATACAGGATCTCAGATAGTTGGTCTATAAAAAATAGAACTAGTTGATTTATAGTTGTAGACTCTAACTTTGTAGACTCTAACTTCTTATTGGGCTTAAGGATATGCTCAAGTGCACTCTGATTTTATAAGATGTTTGTCTGTCTGTCCATGTATCTGTTGTGTATTTGTTTAGTCTGTTTGTAAGGAGTTGTTGGAAGTTCCTGAGCTAGTGATTGTTCAAACTTGTAAAGCAGAAAGCAAAAATGCCCATACAGGAGTGATCAAGTGGCCCAGAACATCTGGGAAAGACCCCGAGTGCTTGAGGTGTACAGGTGTTCCAGCACTGGGAGCACAGGGCATAAGAGATGAGCTAGTTTAACAAAGGAGTATTGAACAAGTAAACAAATGACCTCTGAGGAGCTTAAATTGTTCTCAAAAACCTCCACAAGCTCTGTGCTTATTTCTGTGTTTGAATCAGCACAGGTTGTCTGTGTACATTTATCCACCTGTCCACTCTGTGAACAACTGTTCCTTTCATTTGGAGCTCAGTAATCTTTCTCTTTTTCCATATCTGGATCACATAATCAAAGATTTGTTTCTTTACTGATTTATAAAGTATGCTTGTACCTTCTGGCCAGCTGTTCCAAATGTCACAAAGACTGGGTATATGAATGGAATATGTTGTTATTTATCATTGACTTGATAGTCTCATTATTTAGAAATGATATTATTAAGATGAATAAACAAAGTCCCTTTTGACTGAGATTTCTGAACAGGGTTCTAATTGATAAATCAGAAAGTGGCTGCCTGGTAATGTTTTTAAGCAGTTCTTGTTTATTAATCAGAGACCTCAATGATCTCCATAGCCTTATAGGAGACACTTTAACTAAAGTCATGAAATGTACTCCTCAGTGTTCACATTGGTCAATATCAAAAGAATTAATGCATTTTTTTCATTGAAGATGCCTGTGAAAAGGTTTCACATAGTTGTGACAGTTGATTGTCATCAAATTCATAATATACTAGATATATCCATATTTCTGGAGGCATAGACCTCTAAGGTTTTTAAATGGGGATTACTTATGGTAGCAGACTTTTGATTCATGTTCATACTTCTGCTAATAACAAAGACTTGTGATATTCATATTCCACTAAAGTTCAATAAATTGGTCAATAATACATAAGAAATTTCTTGAGTATTAGATGAGGGTGATTGACTAAAATGGATATTTTATATCAAAAGAGAAATTCAGATTATTGCAAGGAGGTCATAATACAATTATATGTATGGTTCTGATTTCTGATTTCCTATGTAAAATATGTCACTATTAACACTGTAGGTATCGAAATGTTAAAATATCCATGGATAGTAGAAAATACATTTCATTTAAAGTTCTAAGGTGTTTCATGTTTAGATAAAACAGTAATGTTAACCTTACTTCCTCTACTATACTGTATTGTTATCAATCTTTTCTTCTGGATGTCCAACAGCTAAGGTATAGATACCAAAATGACAGACACAGATGGGATAATGGATATACAATATTTTGGCCCCAGCACTTCAAGCTTGGAGGAGGTCCAGGATGTAAAAGAAATTCTGCTTGCATCATCAAAAGATATTCAGTGTGTACCTGGTATTCTGATCAGGAAGATGATGAGACCAAAGAAGAAAGTGAACTTTGATGCAAGGTGTGCCTAAGGAGAATCAAGATTCACCAGAGAAATCTCCGAAGCATTCACAGAAATCAACGTGGTCAAGCAACGGCCATGACTCTTCCAGGTGGCTGACACTGACAGAAGAGATATGAGGAGCTATGCATGGTTATAAGATTGTTCTTGAGCAGACCTAACTGGCCTTAATAGGAAGTACCGAATCAATTGTCCTTAGTGCAGTCCTTATGTTAGCTTGGTCTTGAACATTCTGCAGAAAAGTCTGGCCTCTGTAGGTACAGTGCAATGTAAAATATTGTCTGTGGATGAATCTTGGATCACTAACATCCTCTGAAAATTGCTATCTATGCTGGCAACTGACTATCATTATGAATGGATGGACTGTGCAGTGGTGGGAACTCTAACACAGCTTCTCCATCTTCAGATGGTCACCCATCTGTGTATCAACCCAACAAAAAGGAAGCATATGTTGGAGCCATTGGAGCTGAATACTCATGCAGGGCTGTGATGTGGCCCAGGAATGACTGAAGTGAGAATGAAGAGATGCCTCAAGGGGCAAGATAGGCCACAGCTGAGGCCACCTAAACACTTACTGTGGGATAGTTCTCTTCAGTTGGCATCATCTGTTGCTCTGAGTGGGTCTTGAACCTCTCCCAAAATCCTTATCAGGTTTCCTCCATTGTCCACTAAACTCCTGCCAGCATGAGTTGGCCAGCTGGGTAGCAGAGTGATGAGCTCTGCCAAGGAATTCTCTCCTCCTGCAGCCCTGAAGACCATGCTGTGTTTCTCATTGCTTAGAGCCTTTTTGTTAGCCCTTTTTGGTGTCTTGGTGTCTAAGAAAACACCCCAACATGAAATATTAATTGTATCTATTTTAACGACTCAGCACTGAAATCTGGTATTGTTGAAGACAGGACCAAGTATCAAACCTGTTTAAGACAATTCAAGTATACAGAAGCTGTTCTTTTCCACTGTATTTTTTTTTTTGGTTCCCCAATGCCAAATCCTCTTACATGACACAATTTTCCTCAAGACATTTCCACTCCAATCAATGACCTACATATGAATTATTTTCTGTAGGACACACACATAGATATGCAGGTTTTATGACATGTCTCCACCCAGTCTTCCTGATGAGAAAATTAACAATCCAGAGCCATCCCAGGCCTGAGAGGAGAAATAGAAAGCTAATTTGCCCTTCCTATGAGCTGATGGAATTCATAAGGGGAATGGTAGGGAAAATTAGCCAATATGCTCATGTTGTGGTTCTGTGGAAGCTATTCCGTTTCTCAGAAGAAAAGCAAGAATGTAACTTACACTTCCTGTGAGCTCACCACTGTATTGGTTGGGAGAGGACCACCACAATCACCTCTTCCCACCACCAACTGTCTGACTGGTTTAGTGGACATGCTGAGTTGATAGCAATGGAGGTATAAAAACAACTTAATCCTTGTATTACTTGATTGGCTTTGCAGCCTAAGGCTAGTATTCTTAAGCATGTATTTAAATTGTGAAATAATGGTAAAAGAAGTTGCAATAACTTCATAAGTATATGGAACTTAACACTCTCCTAAACAATCAATGGGTAACAGATGAAATAAAGGAAGAAACTTTAAAATACCTACAACCTAAAAAGAATATAAATGCAAAATCTTGTACCTTCTGGGATTCAATGAAAGCAGTCCAAATAGGGAAATTTATAGTAGTCAAATCTAATATCAGGAAATAGAAAGAACCCAAACAAATAATGAAATGTTACATCTCAATCTTCCAGAAGAAGAATGGCAAGACAAACACAAATCCCATACAAGGGAGGAAATTATAAGACCTGACAAGAAATTCATGCAATGGAGAACAAGAAAAAATTCAAAGAATTAATGAATCAAAGAGTTGGTTCACTGGATAAATAAACAAAATTGATAAACCCTTGGACAACCATATCAAAAAAGAAAAAATAAATAAATACTGAAAACCATGCATTGAGGAATCAGAAGAATAAAATAACTACAGAGCCTGTAAAATTCAGAATATCATCAATATCTACTTTAATAGCTTATACTTTCATAGGTTAGAAAATATAGAAATGCACCGATTCCTAGATACATATGAAATGCCAAATCTTATCCAAGAAGATATAAAAATTCTGGAAAATACAGTATCAGTTAAAATAAAGATCTAATAAAAATTTATCAGCGGCTGGGCATGATGGTGCATTCCTCTAATCCCAGAACTTGGGAGGCTGAGGTACAAGGATTGTTTTGAGTTTGAGACTAAACAAGGCTACAAAGTGAGCTCAAGGCCAACTTGAACTGAATAATGAGAGCCTGTGTCATGAGCACACTAAAAAAATAACAAAAATAATGACAACAGAAAAGCAAATGACCAACATAAAAAAGTCTAGGTCCTGGTGGATTTACTGCTGGATTCTACAATAAATGTAGAAAAAAATTTAAGGACACTGCTGTTTAATGATATTGAAAGAGAAGCTCTTCTCCCTAAATCATTCCATGAGGCAAGTATTACCCTGATACTAACACCAGAGGAAGACCCAACCAAAAAAAGAAAACTATAGGACAGTTTTCCTAATGAACATAGATGCAAAAATCCTTAAAAAGATACTAGCAAAGTGAATGTAGCAAATCATCAAGAAGACTTTAAAACATGACCAACTTGGATTCAGCCCAGGAAGGCAGGGATGTTTCAGTACATGAAATCAACAACTTTAAATGTCATACCAACACAGACAAAAACAAAGTCACATGGTGATCATCTCAATAAAAGCACAACAAGCTTTTGATAAAGTCAAGCACTGATTTGTGATAAAAACCCTAGAGTAAATAAAAAAAGATGACCTTTACCTGAAGCTGACAAAATAAAATAATGACGGGGCTGAAGATTTAGCTCAATGGCATAAGCACCTGGCTTCCAATTGTGTGGTGGTGAGTACGATTACCAGTACCTTAAAAAAAAAAAGACAAAAAAAAAAAATCAGACAATGATAAAGAAAATCCAGCATCATACTAAATGGAGAATAACTAAAAACTTTCATTCTACAGTTATTAAAAGGACACGAATGACTACTATGACCACTCTTCTTCAATATAGCTCTGGAAACACTAGACAGAACAATTAGACAAAAGAGAGAAATAAGAATAAGTATATAATAGAAAATAGTTAAACTATCATTATTCACAAATGATATGATATTCTAAATAGAAGATGTTGAAAACTCCACCAAAACAGTCCTAGAATTAATAACCAAATTCAATAATGTAGCTGGAGCCAAAGTTGACAATCAAAAATCAATAGCATTCCTGTACACAATCAACAAACTCACAAAGAGAGAAGTTACAGAAACCACACCATTTTAAATAGCCTCCAAGTAAATGAAATACTTGGAAAGATCCTAACAAAGAAAGTCCAGGATTTACATATTGAAAATTATAGTACTTTGGAAATGATATTGAAGAGACTATCAGAAAATAGAAAAATATCCCCTGCCCATTCTGAGCATTGTCTTTTCACTCTGTTAATGATTTCTTTTCATGTACAAATATTTTTTAATAAAATTGTGTCCCAGTGGTTGATTCTTTAAAATGTGTATTTTGTTCACAAAGCCTCATTAGTGTTTCTGTGTTAATATTTAGATCTTTGATCTAGTTTGACATATTTATTTCATAGTGATAGACATTTCTCCAGTTTAAGTCTTCAGTATGAGGAAAGTCATTTTCTTCAGCACCATTTATTGAAGAGGCTGTCTCTCTTCCACTGAACATATTTGGTTCCTTTGTCAAAGACAAGGTAGCATATTCTCTTTGTAGTTCTATTTGAATTTTCTAGACTTTTTGGATGATTCTCAGGTCTGTTTTTCAGCCAGAACAATGCTGATTTTCTGATAGTAGCTTTCTAGTATTATAGCAAGTCAGGAATTGTGATGCTTCATGAATTGGCTTTGTTGCCGAGCAATGTTTTTGGTGATCTAGAGCATTTCTGTTTCCAAATGAATTTTAGAAATGTTTTCTCTACATTTGTGAGCTATTCTAATGGTATTTTGTTGGGCAATGCATTACATCTATATGACAGTTTGCAATAAGATTTTTTGACTTTTCTCCATATCCTTGAATGTAGTTTTACTGGTCTCTTATACTCACCAGATGAAACCTAAAGTGTATGATCCTCAGAGTTTCAAACTGTTGAGTTCTTCTTCCCAAGGATATCCACAATAACATGATATTTTTTTTCTGTTTGTTTGAGACAGGATTTCCCTAAGCAGTTCAGGCTGACTGTGGACTCACTTCTTAGTCCTGTAAATTCAAATTGATTGTCCTATTTCAGCCTCTTAAGTACTGGGATTACAGGTTTGCACATAACACTTGAAAGAATTAATGCTGTTATTTGAAACATGAAGAAACAATCATAAGATACACATGTATTCATTAACTGTCATTCTCTTAAAGGAAAAATGTCTAATTTAACACATAACCTCATTGGAGTGTGGGAAATCACAAGATGAGTTTCTATCTCTTATGGGCTGGTGATGCCACTCTAGACTAATGCAGAAACAGGAGATGTCACAGGTAGGAATATGAATCAAATGTGAGCATTAGTAATAAGAACTGAGAGAGTCTTGTATTTAAGTATGATGAGGAAAAGACCAGTGGAAAGCAATGAGAGACCTGGTGAGCTTAGCTTGTCCTGACTATAGATCACATTTTATTATAAGGATGAACATCACAAAGTATGAAATATTCAAACGTTATGTGCTTTTTACTCTAGAAAATATTAAGGGTTGGCACTGTAGCTCAGCTGTATTGTTGCTTGGCATAACAGATGCCATCTTGCACCCTGCATTTATCTAGTGCCTTGTATTTGACCCAGGAAAATTAAAAAGCACTCAGGGTATAAGTTTCATGAGAAAAGCAAAAGGAGCTGTACCCAAAGAAAAAAAGTAACCTGCTAAATAAAGAAGCAGGATACATATTGTGTCAAATAAAAATTCATTTAAGATCCTAGCTAAATTGTTTCCAAACAGGATGTCTTTTGTGATTCTCTCTTTTAAAAATGCTTAACATTCCAGTTCAGGGCCACTTGTTTTGATTCTGAAATAGGAAAGGGGTCTTTATACAAGTGGTTCTGATCTCAGCTATTTAAATTCCAAATTTATTCTTTAGATGCTTGAATTCCTATACTGTTGTTCACAAACTCACCTCAAGATGCAGAAAGATTTACTGACACAATCAAACATCTGGATTAAATGTCAGTGCCCCTGAAATGAAAGAATAATAGTGAAAAGGAGGGAAGAAAATGAGAAACACCATGTGTTATGATGCCCACCTCTTTTCCACAGCGTTAAAGAGGCTGAAGCAGGCAAATGGCCATGTATTCAAGGACAATCTAATCTACACAGTGAGAGTGAAAGGCCAGCCAGAACCACAAAGTAGGACTACATCTTTAAAAACAAAAAATAATAATGAAAATT
The DNA here is from genome assembly GCF_034190915.1 of Cavia porcellus. Lineage (NCBI taxonomy): Eukaryota > Metazoa > Chordata > Mammalia > Rodentia > Caviidae > Cavia > Cavia porcellus. The sequence goes on from NW_026947517.1 coordinate 1,584,667, forward strand.
ATAGAAAACCAAGGGAGAGAGACTATTAGAGGAAAACAAAAACAATAAAGTTGAATGAAAGCTGACCTAAATTGGCAATTATGGAATGATGTTGCTGAGGAAAGCTGGCCATGTAGTGGTATCTGTGCAACAGTGACAAATACAGAGATAGAAATGGTGCCTATAGTGCTACAACACAACAGTGACCTCCTTCCACCAATAAATCTGCAATTTGCTAGAATGAAGAGGTCCAAAAGCTCATGGAAATCTTAAACTCAGAGGGAAGAAGTAGGTTCACACAAAGGCTTTGGAACATGGCCTTTAGCTGATATTTCATATTCAAATTGAAATAGGACAAATATAATCCTGCCCTGTTTGGGGTGAAATGCATCAAGTTGGTTGGCTCACAACATTGAGGAATGAAGGCACAAAACAAAAGATGTTCAAAATTTTTCTGGGAAAAAAGAGAGAAGAATAGTCCTGGATTTTCAGGAATGTTTTCAGTGTTTAAATCACAGACCTATTGTCAGGGGTCATTTATACAGGAAAGTCACAATGTGGGTACAGTGTGGGTCTCAAACTACAATCAACCTATAAGCTTTTAGTGGCTTAACTAATATTATTCAAACTTGGAAGAAGTCACCCAGAAAAAGCATGTTAAAAGAGCCAAGGGATTTTGTGGGAATAATAGTCCAGTTGTTCTGGTCATTGAGTATGGTAACGATGCCTCTCTGGACTTCCTGGAGGAGGTGGTGGTAACTGTAGTACATTTCAAGCTATTGTTTTTCTCTTCAGGAGGCATGTAGACATGGTCACTACATCTTCACTTTCTGGCTTTCTTGAGTTTTGCCTCTAGCAGGGATTGTTGTGTTTAGGTTTTTATACTGACTCCTTTAAGGTTCCATTTCCTCTCTGTATATCAATTCCTCTCTACTTTGGCCTCCTCTATTAAAATAACAATACTATTTCAATGGATAAAGTAATGTTTATACATTTAATGAAATATTATTTAATGGGGGCCTGGGATTTAGCTCAGCAGGCAGAATCACCTGCCTGGGAAGTGCTAGGTTGTAAGTTTGACCCCCGGTACCTAAAAAAAAAAAATGTGCTTTAAACTGCAATGAAAGAAAATAATTTTATTTGTGAACATGTAGATTAACAAGATTTTAAATTAAATATGTCAATGGCAAATTAAACAATGTTAATAGTCATATTTAGAATCTAAAGATGTTGTTCTGGGTATTGAGCTAAGTGGTCAAAGCACCTGCCTGGCAAGCACAAGGTCAGGAGTTCAATCCCTCATACCAAAGAAAAATCTACAGTTGTCAACCATGTAATACTATAAGCACAACTATGAAAACTGATAATTGTTCATTAAAAAGCTCAATGTTTCTTTTGTCAGCTATGAAGTACCTACAAATAACATGGTAACTACAGTGAGTAATAAACTGTGCACTATATCATTGCTATCGGCTGAGAGCTGCTTTTATTTTTCCCCCACATTGTTGAAAGATGAAAATGATTGGTGATGATAGAGAAATTGTGATAATGATTTTTTTCAATTTTATGGGATATTTCACTACATCCATTAAGTACATTTTATTTGCTACAATTATGCTAAGTGAAATAAATAAATAATTCTTAATGTTACAGGCAGCTGTGTTAGTTAGAAATATAGGCAGTCAGATAGTGATATAATGGAATGAAACTCCTGACCTATTGTGTCTGGTCGGAGTTTGTGTTCTATAAAATAGAAGAATGAATTTTAGGAACAAGGGAGGTGAAGAGCAGAATATAACTATTGAGAGAAAAAACTGTAATATTTTTGCTTTAGATAGCATATTACAGCAGTGGGAAGCAGGCCAGGGGACATTTTCCCTGAGCTCACTTACCCCTCCCTTAGGCAACTTATCTGTGGCATGAAAAGAGCCCCAATCAGCTACTGGCACATCAGCAATGCCGCCTTTATGCGCCACCCCAGTCAAACAGTAAATATAATCCCCCTCACCACGTATCCAGCATAAAAAGCCAGATGTCTCGTGGTCATTTGGTACTCTCCACCTTCTTAGAATAAAGGCCAATTTTAATTTATATTCGCTCCTTTACCACAGTGAAAACACTATCAGAAAGCTTCTGTTTGAGAGAACAGGAGGGGTCATAAGTGGGTTGTCAAGGACTCCATATCTTCTAGGGACTTTATAGAATAAAATCATGAGGTGACATGGGTTTAAGGTGGGGGAAATTGGGAACTCACAAGGCAGGTGCACAAAACTTTGGACAGAGCTATGTTTTGCCAATGTGATTAATAGTTCAGGTAAAATCATTTACACTGCAGACAAATGGAGAAGTGAGGTCATAGAAAGCAGGCATTTTACAGAGCAGTAACTCTCCTCTATGGGACTGAAAGGGTGACACCTGACTTCAGCAGGGTGACAGGGAACTATTTAGAAAATCAGTTCTTAGGATGTGGATGCATTTGCTTGGTATCTTCTCTTGAGGCCTGTCCCATAACAGGAGGTATCTGTCTCCCCATAGCTGCAAGGTATGTAGGCTTCTGAGCTGGCCACATCTAGGAACTGATCCTGTCTCCCTGGCTCTATATTTCTAACTAACTCAGCTGCCTATAACATCAGGGCTTGTCCCTCAAAGAAGCCAGAAAATAAGTTCAGATTGCTTGCAGGATTGGAAGAGACAATCACCTCCTGCTGTGGGCCAAATCTCAAAACAAAAGGTAAATTAAATACAACCAAGTGCTAAGGATCAACAGTCCAAATAGTTCTCTGATCACCCTGAGGAACACAAGAGTCACCATCCCAACCCTCTACAAGAAGATTCTCTGCTCTTAAATCTGCCTACTTACTATGACTTGCTCTCCCATTTGCTCCCAAGTTAATCAATTTTACCAGAGCAATTAACCTTATTGGTTGACCACGTTTCTACTCTGCCTTATGCTTAACTTTCAGATTCCCATTTCCCCTCCTCTGGACCCATCTAACCTCATGATTTCACTCTATACAAGTTCCTCAAAAAGACAAAGTCTTTGGCAACACACTGAGACCCTTCCTGTCACTCAGACAGAAGCTTTCCTTCTCCCAATAAATATATTCCACTCTTAAACTCCATCATTCCTAAAATTCATTCTTCAATTTTAGAGAACACAAACTCATACCGGTTATATAGTAGGTAAGGAGTTTCATTCCCCTATACCATTAACATGAGCCAAATTAACATGACTATACTTTTATAATGTCTGAAATTTGTTCCTTTTCCTGCAGTTTTAAGTGATTAATATAACTCACAATGATTATAATCCTGGCAATATCTTAAATTGTATACAACAATCGTTATGAATGTAAAATAATTGCTTTGATTGTATTATTTAGCAAGACCTAGACTTTGCCATGGTACTAGGTTATATCTTATAAAAGAGAAGGTTCATCTATAATTGTTCAGAAATATTTCTACATTATTGGCTGCTTGAACAATTTTTAATTAGATAAACTGTATTTTCAGTTTCTAGAAGGCTTCTATTATATTATTGAAAGCTGTCTGTAGGCCTCTAAGAGCTTGGCTATAATTTGATGCATAATTCTGTTTTGAAACTTGTATGAAGATTTATTTTTATCTTAGGATTAAAATTACTGCATTGACACTGATAGAGTGAAGCAACAGCCCATTGCATTAATTTCCATTGGATACTCGCAGTATAGAACATGTGAATTACTGAGGAGGTAAATTAGCTTCATATATAGACAAGAATCAGTACTGTTAGGATTTCATGGCCCAATAGAGAAGCAGAATGATAGGATTATTTCCAAAAAATGAAAAACATTTCCAAAAGATGAGAAGTATAAAACAAAAAGAGGCCTTTATTCTGAGAACGTGGATAGAGATGACTGGCACCCCCCCCCACTGCTGGACTCCAGTCATCTCTCTGGCAGACACATGGGGTGGGGGTATGTAAGTAGACTCGATTTGGGGTGGAACCTAAGAAGGATTTTAGGGATGGAAAGGTAGCCCATTGGTCGTAGGTTTGGTGCCATATGTAAATTTCCAGGGGCTGAAAGATAACATCACAGGTAAATTCCTAGGGGCGGGGGAGATGGGGGCTTTTTGCTTTCCATTGAGGCTTTCCTGGCTACAGAGACCTGACTGGGCCAAAACCCTTTCACAGAATATAAGAAAAAGTAGCACTGTCCTTTCTATTTAAAGAATGTGGAGAGGAGCCTACAGCCACCAAGGGTTTGCCTTTTTTTTTTTTCTGAAGGATTATGAGATTATAGGGTATATATGAAATTTGGTGGTGCTGGCACTGACATTGACATCATGTAAGGAGCTGATTGGAATTTTATTTTGGCCCCTGGGAAAGGAATGAGGAAGTTGTATTCAAGGAAAAAAGAGGAAGTCGCCATATGGGTAAGCATCCCTGATTTGACCTTTCACCCTGATGAACTACCACCATGATGCCTTGTACTTTATTCTAGGGCAAAAGGCTTTAAAGTACATCCTTCAGGTTAAATTAAGAAATGAAAATAAAGAATTTTTGCTATGTGCCTTCTTCCATGGTTACTGGTAAACTATTCACAAGAAAAGTTTTTAGTCATTTCCTTAATGCATTGTACAAATAAACAAAACTACAGATCAGTTCACTTTCAGAAAATAGAAGCAGCACTAAAAGGCAGGGATAAAGCCCTTCAATGCAAATGTCCCTTAAGAGGTGAGATCAACATTTAAGAATACAATCATCTACTGATTTCTCTGACTTAAAGAAAGAAAAATTTACATTGTTATTGCTAGAGGGTAATGAAACTCCAGGTCTGCTATGTCTGGTATGAGTTTGAGTTCTCTGAAGTAAAAAAAATGAATTTTAGAAAAAACAGGAGTCAAGATAATATAATTATTGAGAGAAAGAAAGCTGTGTGAGAGAAAGCAAATGCATCCTAACTGGGTTGGCAAAGACTGTCTTTTCCAAGGACTTTTAGAGTAAAATCATGTGGTGTGATTGGTTGAAGGTGGGGAAAACTAGGAACTCACAATGCAGATGGGCATAAGATGGGACAGATCTATGGTAGCCAATAAGATAAATAGTTCAAGTAAAGTTGATTAAATTGGGGAACAAAGGGGGAAGGGAGTCACATAGAAAGTAGGCGTTCTTAGTCAGCAGTGAATCTGCCCTTAGGGGTTTGGGAGGGTGACTCCTTAGTTCATCAGGATGATAGGAACTATTTAGAATGTCAGTCTTTAGGATAAGGATAAATTTCTTTGAATGGTGACTCCTAACTTCCTCAGAGGGCTAGGGAACTATTTAGAATATCAGTCCTTAGGATATGGATGAATTTGTTGATCTTCTGTCTTGAGGCTTAGCCCATAGCAGGATTTGTCCATCTTCTCCATAGTTGTAAGGTATCTGGGTTTCTGGATGGGCTCCTCGGAGGGCCTAGCCCTGTCTCACTGCTAATTATAATTAACTAACTCAGCTCCACATAACAGTATTTTTAGGAAAATTGAATACAAATGTCTTGTGCTCCGGGTGAGTGATCTGGGGATGACAGTGTGCAATGTATATACCAGTGTTGCCCCCTGATTCACATGTCTTGAAATTTAGTTTTAGTTTATTTTTTCTTTTTATCCTTGAAATGAAATGGATTTGGAAATGAAAAGCCTGAGGTAAGGAACTTTGGTACACATATTCCTCTGTGTAGCTGAGATCAACACTGTTGAAGACAACCAGCTTCAGAAGTCTCTGACTAGTGTCTATAATTTGGGATCCTCTCTTGCAGGAAGGAGTTCCTTTCCCTGTTTATTTTTGACTTAGAAGGAGGACAGTAGAGCAGCAGTCAATCAGTGATGAAGAGGCGGGCTATATGAAATGTCCAATCAGGCGAGCCGTGGCAGGAGGTCTCTTGGGTCTCTTCCAGTGTGTAGAAATTGTGTACCTGTTTGGAACACAAAACTGGGAGCAGAATGCTTGCTGGATCTCATTTACTGGTTTCGATGTCCTCTGGCCTGATTAGCAAAGAACCTGGGAGACCCTCTAAGCCACTTAATGGTGAGGCTTTGGATGGGAGCCCAAAATTAGGGTGGAATTGGGAGAAGCCAGCTACAAATGGTGAGAAGCAGTTCTGGTGTGTTTAGACTCAGATATTTAGTTAGCTTCAGCTCCTGAGTTCTTCTTAGCATTGGCCTTGGATCGTCCACTTTTACGCTTTTTTCTTCTGCTGGGAGCAAGGATGATTCTGTGTCCCCAGAACCCTGAATTAACTATGATAGCAACAGACTGGAGTATCATTTTTGAAATTCTCTACTGCCCTGGCACCTCCACCATAGGGAGCAGAGGAAGGAGCTTGGGAAGCCCCTGACTCTGATGCATTTTGTAGCTGGACCAACAGTACTGAGCTTGGTCCCTGTTCTCATTCCAGGGATGAGCAATCTTGATGTTCTAAAGTTTATAAATGTATGTAATGCAGGGCCTCATATCCACAACGGCACTCCTTAAACTTGTACTTTTTGTATTTATAGGGATTGCCTAAATTTATGGTATGTTCTCGCATTTCCAACCCCATGACAGGTGTTGCCAAAGATTATGAAAATTCAGAGATGTGTAGTGATGTGCTTCAGTGGAGGAAGGCTTTCCAAACACCTGGTGAACTCCTGTGTATGATAAATAACAGTGCAAAGTATTTCTGAACATACTTTATGTGACACATGTGCTGATAGACTATATTGTGAGAACAGCCATAGAAGTTTCAATTTTGAGAAAAATGAAGCAGATATAAAAGTGTCCTCAAGTGCTGGGTAAAGTGCGCTTGCTAAGGACAAATTCCAGAAAGGGCTGCCTGTTAAATTCTCAATGAAAAATGCCAAAATGTAGGAATATGCCTAAATTGCATGAACATAAACATGTGATATCCTTCTGAATTGAAAGAAATATGGGTGTCATCTCTGAATTAAGAGCTGCTTTAATAGTGTGGTTGATCATATACATTGTTTAAATATTGAAATGCTCTGTAATGGACTTTACTAATTCGTGTAAAGCAATGCCCTGAATTGAAATTGTGTAGGGATATCAATAGTTAAGGCATGAAGGGTTTTTTGCTTAGGGTGGATCAAAGGAACATGGAAAGGATGTGGAAGTGACCAGCAGGACACAGTGTGCAAATAGCAGGACATAAAACAGAGAGGGTCTTCACTGAAAGTCAGGTAGTTCTTAGGGTAAGCATGAAGTTAAAGTTGAATTATGATATCTTCCTTGAGGTGAATAACACCAGATCTGGTAACAATCAGTATTCCACATCTCTGTCAACCCATGAATTCTGTGTTATTCACTTGAAATCTAGTTTTTATTATCTTGAATTATGACTAAGTATCATGAAGGTGAAATTTGAATTTTTTTTGTACCAAGTATCGAACTCATGTTCTCAAGCTTGCAAGTTAGGTTTTCAAGCTGCTAGCTAAATACCCAGCTCTGAAAGTGTTTTCTGTATATTATGGATAATATCAACATTGTTCCTCAGAAAATGTTGAATATTGTGGAATTTTTCTATATTGTATGGCTATAACTTTTTAAAGCAAACCAAAAGTGTCTTATGCAGTCACTTTTCAAGTTTCACATTGTCTGTGGGGTGTCTCCATCAGGGTTTCTCTATTTCAGGCAGCTCTGTAACTTAGGCTAGCATCTCCTGCATCAGTCTCCCAAGATATATTTCTTATATCTGAATGGAAAGTGATCACTTGTTGACATTGAGGTATAATTTGAAGCTTGCACCTGGTTTCATTGTTTATACGTTTTTTACATACAGCAATTTTCCATGAACATTTGAGTTATTATTTATGTACCATATTTGATGTTATTTATGTTTTGTTCTATGAAACCAAATTCAAATATCAAAATGCTGCTTAAGTATATCAAGAACAAAGGACTCAGTGGCCTATTTGAGATTTGAAGGGATATCATTGGTAGTACATCAAAGTGATTGATGTGATATTTGTCTGGCTCTGTGCTTTATGGATGCTGGTCCTGCAGGCTCTCACTATGAGCTCTGCTTTAGAGACAATACACAGCGACTCTTGCAGTGACTCAGCATAAGAATCAGTGCTCATATTTGGCTGTTACATTAGTGGTGAATTGCAACATAGCATGAAATCGCTGTCTCAAAAAATGTATATACAAAAATTAATCCCCAAGATATGGAATTAAGATTTGAAGAAACCAGTCTCCATTCAGCTGTTTTGTTTGGTTTTATTTGTTTAGTTTAGCTTTGTTTTATTGAGGCAGGTTTTCTCTATGTATATCAGCTAGATTTGAACCCCTCATGGAGTGCAGAATTGCCCTAACCTCAAAGCAGCACTCCTGCCTCAGTGTCTTGAGTGCTGGGATTATAGATATGTGTGTTTTTACCCTAGAAAAAATTGAGGCTTGTAACTTAGCTGTGTTGTAGCTTGGCATAGTAGATGCCATCTTGAACTTTGCATTTAATTAGTACCCTGTATTTCACCCAGAAAAATGGAAAATCACTCAGGGTACAAGTCCCAGGAGAAAAGCAAAACGAGCTGTACCCAAAGAAAAACATTGACCTGCTCAACAGAAGAAGCAGAACACAGTTGTCATCCAAAAAAACTATAAGATTCTAGCTAAATGATTTCCAACATGATCTTTTTGTGATTCTATCTTTTAAAATATCTGTAAATTTCCAGTTCAAAGCCCCTTGTTTAGATCTTGAAATGGTGGTGGGGTTTTTTTATACAAGTGGTCCTGAGACCAGCTAATGAAATTTCACATTTCTCAATTGGTTTGCTTGTCTTCCTATATTGTTGTTCACAAACTCAACTCAAGCTGCGGAAACCTTTACTGACACAAGCAAACACCAGGATTAAATGACAGTGGCACTGAAATGAAAGAATAATAGTGAAAAGGAGAGGAGAAAAAAGACAAATGCCATGTGTTATAATGCACACCTCTTTTCCCTAGCAACAAAGAGGGTGACACAGGAGAATGACCATGTATTCAAAGACGGGCTAACCTACATAGTGAGTGCAAGGCTGGCCAGAACTCCAAAGTGAGTCTATGTCTTTAAATCAAAAAACTAAAATGAAAAAAAAATAAGCAACCAAGTTGACAGAAAGACTATTAAAAAAATAATTATAGAGCTGAGTGAAAGTTGACTTATGCAAAATGGGAATTATTGAATGATGCTGCAGAGGAAAGAAGGCCATGTAGTGGCATCCAGGAGGCAGTGACAAACACAGATTTAGTAATGGCACCTATTGTGCTACAGAACAACAGTGACCTCCTTCCCCCAATACATTTGCAGTTCACTAAATGGAGAACTTATAAAAGCTCATGGAAATGTTAAACTCATGGCAAACAAGCAGCTTGAAATCCAGGCTTTGGAGCATGGCCTTTAGCAGAATTTCATATTTAAATTGAAATAAGAAAAATATAATCCTGCCCTGTTTGATGTCAAATGCACCAAGTTTAATGGCTCACAACATTGAGAAACGAAGCCACAAACCAAAACAAGTTCAAAAATTTTCTTAGAAAAAAAGAAAGAAGAATAGCCCTGAATTTTCTGGAGTGGTCTTCAGTGTTTTGGCCACAGACCTACTGTCAGGGGACAGTTATACAGGAAAGTCCCAATGTGGGTACAGTGTGGGTCTCAGACTACAATCAACCTATAAGCTTATAGCTGCTTAATTAATATTATTCATCAGGGGAACAAGTCAGCCAGAAAAGGTATATGGAAAGAGCCAAGGCATTTTGTGGGAACAATATTTCAGTTGTTCTAGTCATTGACTATGGTAATTGATGCCTATCAGGACTTCCTGGAGGAGGTGTTGGTAACTGCAGTACATTTCAAACTATTGTGTTTCTCTTCAGGAGCATGTAGACATGGTCACTGCATCTTCACCTTCAGTTCTGGCTTTCTTCAGCTGTGCCTGTAGCAGTGATTATTGTGTTTAGTTTTTTGCATTGACTCTTTGAGGTTCCAGTTCCTCTCTGTTTGTATATCAATTTCTCTACATTGACATCCTTTGCTAAAATCACAATACTATTTGAATGAATAAAGTGATGTTTATACATTTAAAAATATTCATTATACAGGCCAGGGATTTAAGCTCAGCAGGCAGAAACATTTGCCTGGAAAGTGCTAGGTTGTAACTTTGATCGCTGGTACCTATAAACAAAAGTAATTTAAACTGTAAGGAAAGAAAATCATTTCATTTGTGAAAATGTAGGTTTACAAAATTTATAACTAAATATGTCAATGGCAAATTAAACATTGTTAATAGTCATATTTAGTATCTAAAGTTGTTGGTTCTGGGGATTGAGTTCAGTGATACAAGGAGCTTCCCAGAGAGCACAAGGTCATGAGTTCAATCTCTCATACAAAAAAAAAAAATTCACAGTTGTCATTGCTGCAGTGCTATGAGCACATTTATTGAAACTGATACTTGTTAATTAATAGGCTTAATGTTTCCTTTGTGGTCTATGAAATACCTGCACATAACATGGCAATTACAGTAAATGATGTAGTGCCCCCTATAGGATTGCTGTTTTCTGAGTTGTTTTTATTTATTGTTTTCCCACATACTTTTAAGTTGAAAATGTTGGCTGATGCTAGCTAGAACAAATGCGATAATCATTTTTTTTCAATTTAGTGATATATTTCCCTATATACATTAAGAACATTTTATTTGCTAAAATTACCCCAAGTCAAATTGATAAACAATTCTTAAAGTTACAGGCAGCTGAGTTAGTTAGAAATACAGGCAACCATACTCTGATAAAGTGGAATGAAATTCCTGAACTTCTATGTCTGGTATGAGTTTGTGTTCTCTAAAGTGCAAGAATGAATTTTAGGAACAACAGAGTTGAAGAGCAGAATATATTTATTGAGAGATAGAAAGTGAAAGTATTTTGCTCTAAATAGGATATTTTGGAACTGGGAGGTGGAACCAGGGCACTTTTACCTTGAAGTCACTTTCCTTTTCCCTATTCAACCTACCTGTGGCCAGAAAAGAATCTCAATGAGTTACTTGCATATCAGCAATGCCACCTTTAATTAAGCACCATCCAAGTCAAAAACTATATGTATGGTGCCCACATATTTCCAGAAGAAAAAGCAAGACCCCCAGTGGTCATGGGGTTCTCCCCATATTCTTAGAACAAAGGCCACTTTGAATTTGTATTCTCTTCTTTACTACACCAAAAATCTTATCAGAAAGCTTCTATCTGAGAAAAACAGGAGGGATTCTGAGCCTGTAGCAAAAGACTCTGTCTTTTCTAGAGACCTTATAGAATAAAATCATGTGATGAGATAGCTTTAAAGTGGGTTAGATTACTGAGATTACTGAGGAGGTAAATTAGCACAGTAGAGAAGCAGAATATAAGAAATGTAAAACTGGCCTTTTATTTAAAGAATGTGGAGAGAAGCCCACAGCCACCAAAGGTTTGACTCCCACCCCCCCCCCCACTGACTAATGGGTTATGGGGTATATGTGACTTTTGACTGGATGTGGTGCTTGGAGGGGACATTGATGTCATGCAAGGAGCTGATGGGAATTTTCTTTCGGCCCCTGGAAAGAAAGAGGAAGTTGTATTCAAGGAGAAAAGAGGAACTTCCCATATGAGTAAGCATCCCTGATTTCACCTTCTTCCACCTTGAACTACAACCATGAGGTCCTGTAATTGTTTGAAGGGCAAAGCTCTTTCAAGTACATCCTTTGGTTTGAATGAAGAAATCAAAACAAAGAATTTTTGCTATCTGTTTTCCTCCATGGCTGTTGGTAACCCATTCATAAGAAATATTTTGAGTCAATTCCTTAATGCATTGTCAATACCATAACGAAAATTACAGATCAGTTCAGTTTCAGAAAAAGAAGCAGCACTTAAAGGCAGGGATAAAAGCCTTCAATGTGTGATACAAACTACTGGATTTCTCTGACTTCAAGAAAGAGAAAAGTATATACTGATATTGATATACTGGAATGAATATCCCGGTCTACTATGTCTGATATTAGGTTTTTGTCCTGTAAAGTCCAAGAATGAATTTTAGGAACAACAGAGATTAAGAGAAGAGTATACTTATTGAGAGAAAAAAAGCTGCCTGAGAGAGAGAAGGTATCCTGAGCAGGTTGCCAAACACTGCCCATTCTAGGGACCTTTATAGAGTAAAATCATGTGGTGAAGTCAGTTTAAGGTGGGGAAAACTAGGAACTCACAATTCAGATGGGCATAAGATGGGACAGAGTTATGGTAGCCAATAAGATTATAAGTTCAGGTAAAGTTGATTAAATTGGTAACAAAGGGGGAAGGGAGTCACATAGAAAGCAGGCATTCTTAGACAGCTGTGTCTCTTCCCTTAGGGGTTTGGGAGGGTGACTCCTGAGTTCCTCAGGATGATAGGTACTATTTAGAATGTCAGTCTTTAGGATAAGGATACATTTCTTTGAATGGTGACTCCTGACTTCCTCAGAGTGCTAGGGAACTATTTAGAATATCAATCTTTAGGATATGGATGAATTTGCTTATCATTTGTCTTGAGCCTTGGCCCATAGCATGAGGTGTCAGTCTTCCCCATAGTTGCAAGGTATCCGGTCTCCTGCATGGGCTCCTTGGGGGATCTAGTCCTGTCTCATGCCAATAGTATTTAAATAACTCAGGTCCCTGTAACAGTACTGTTTGGAAAATTGATTACAGATGTCTTGTGCTCTGGGTGAATGATCTGGGGATGACAGTGTGCAATGTATATACCATTGTTGCCCCCTGATTGACATGTTTTGATTTTAATTTTAGTTGATGTGTTCTTTTTTCCTTGAAATAAAATGGATTTACAAATTAAAAGCCTGAGGTAAAGCTCTTCAGTACAAACACTCCTCTGTCGAGCTGAGTTCACCACTGTAGAAGAATGACAGCTGGAGAAGTCTTTCCACTACAGTCTATCTTTTAGGATCCACTCTTGCAGTGAGGGGTTCATTTCTCTGTTTATTCTTGACTCAGAAGGAGGGCAGTAGAGCAGGAGTCAGTCAGTGATGAAGGGGCAGGCTATATGAACTGTCCAATTTTCAGGCCATTGATGGCTGTGACTTTTGTTTCTTCTAGTGTCTCAGCATGATTTACCTTTTCTGAGTACAATACTGGTAGCAAAACACTTGCTGGATCCCATTTAGTACTTTTGATGTCCTGTGGCCTGATTAGCAAAGAACCTGAGAGATCCTGGATCCATGGAATAGTGAGGTTGTGGATAGGAGCCCAGAAATAGGATGGATTGGGTAAAACCAGTTACAAGTGTTTAGGAGTAGTTCCGGTGTCTGGAGCCTCAGGTATTTAGTTAGCTTAAGCTCCTGAGGTCCTCCAGTTTTGGCCATGGGTTATTCACTATCCCTTTTGCTATTGCTGTTGGCAAGGGTAATTTGGGGTCCCCAGAACCCTGGCTTCACTATGAAAGCAGCAGACTCAAGTATCATCTTTGAAATTCACTGCTAGCCTGGTAAGTCCACCATCTTAGGCATTAGGAGGAGCTTTGGAAGACCCTGACTATGATGCTTTTGTAGCTTGTAGGGCAGTAATGAGCTAGGTCTATGCTCTATTTCCTCAGATTAGCAGATCTGGAGTGTCCAGAGTTTATTAATGTATGTAATGCAGGGCCTCATAGCCACAATGGCTCAACTTAAACTTGGGCTTATTTGTATTTATAGTGATCTCCTAAATTTATAATATGTTCTCCTATTTCCATCCTCATGAAAGGTAGTGACAAAGGTCCTGAGAATTCAGAGGTGTAGTAGTGTGCCTCAGTGGAGAAAGGCTTCCCAAACAACTGGTGAACTCCTGTGTATTATACAGAACATTGCATAATAATTTCTGAACATACTTAGTTATTTAGGTGTCACCCCTGCTCACAGACTAGGTTTGTGAGAACAGCCATAGAGTTTTGAAGTCTGAGAAAAATGAAGCAAATATGAACGTGTTATCAAGCACAGGGTAAAAATTTGTGAAGGACAAATTCCAGAAAGGGCTACCTGTTAAATTCTCATGGAAAAATGCCAAAATTTAGGCATTTGCATGGACATATACACGTGATATCCTTCTGAATGGAAAGGAATAGGGGTGTCATCTCTGAATTAAGAGCTGATTTAGAAGCTTGGTTGTTAATAGTTTAAATATGGAAATTCTCTACAATGGACATATCTAAGTGGTGTAAATGAGAAGCCCTAAATAGAAATTTTGCAGCGATATCAATAGTTAGGCATGAAGTGTTTTCTGTTTGGATGAATCAGAGGAGTGTGGAAAAGATGTGGAAGTGACTGACAGGATGCAGGCAGCAAATAGCAGAACATACAACAGAGAGGGTCTTCACTGAAAGTTAGGTAGTTCTTAGAGTAAGTATGAAGTAAAGTTGGGTTCTGATTGCTTCCTTGAGGTGATCAACACCAGCTCTGGCAAAAATCGGTATTCCGCATCCCTGTCAATCCATGATTTTTTTTGTTCCATTGCAATTTAGATCTAATTTTGATTATCTCTAATTATGCCCCAGTGTCATGAAGGTGAAATTTTCAATTTTTTTGTACAAAGGATCGAATGCATGACCTATGCTTTCCAGACAGGCATTCATGCCACTGAGCTAAATACACCGCTATGAAAATATTTTCTGTGTAGTATGCAAGATATCCACATTGTTTCTCAGAAAGTGTTGAATATTGTTGGAATTTTTCTCTATTTTATGGCTATAATTTTTAAAAAACAAACCCAAGGTGTCTTATGCATTCTCTTTTTAAGTTTCACTTTGTCTGTTTGGTTTCTCAATCAGGGTTTGTCTATTTTAGATGGCTGTGTAACTTAGGATAGCCCCAAATTCAAGGAAGAAATCCTTCACCAGCATCCCAAGATACATTTCTTATATTTGAATTGAAAGTGATCACTTGGTGACAGTGAGGTATAATTTACAGCTTGGGCCTGGTTTCATTGTATATACATATTTTTAAAATACAGCTGTTTTCCACTAACACTTGAGTTATTATTTATATACTATATTTTATGTTATTTATGTTTTGTTCTATGAATCCAAATTAATGTTTCAAAATGCTGCTTAAGTATATTAAGAACAAAGTACTCATTGGCCTAAATGAGTTTTGAAGTGACATCATTTGTACTCTATCAAAGTGATTGATGAGATTTTTTATTTAATTTTGAAATTGGTAAAATACAACAGAACAAGGCAGCATAAGGCCAACTAAGTTCATACAGTGAAATTGGTACACAACTTCACAACAGGTTACTGGGATAACAGTAATAGGTATCACAGTATATTTTGTTATCTTTGTAATAGTTGTTCTTTAATCACATATATCAAAATGAGATGAAATACAGAACAATATAGAACTCATCAAAACAGAATATTGAATTGAGCAGTACCATTAATCAGAATAGAGTGAAACAATAATAAAAACATTTCCCTTCAAAGAGATAGTAGAAGGAAGTCCCCCTTACTTGCTATGATCTACTTCCCAGGAAACGCTCAGATTTCTGGTTCCCATTTGCTAATGGGGGGGGGGTGACAGGAGAAGAGGGGTAGGGAAGTGGGATGTTTGATTCTAGGCTGTGAATCAGTAGGTTCACTATTGCTTAGTAGGGAGACAGGCTGCTTGTTTGGATTCACAGCTTCCTAAGTTCCAACATAGCACGGATCTCAGGAGCTGCTGCCGGTTCTCCCCCTGGAAGGGCCGCAGTCTGCCAGACTGCCACTGCTTACCAGGGAGAAGTGGTGCTTAATTGGCCTCATAGTGTTCTAAATTCCAGCATGGCATGGATCACAGGAGCTGCTGCTGGTTTGCCCCTGGAAGGGCTGCAGTCTGCCAAACCACCACTGCTGACCAGGGAGGGGAGGTGCTTACCTAGCTTCCCAGTCAATTGATGAGATATTTATATGCCTCTGTGCTTTGCGGTTGCTGGTGCTGTAGGCTTCTCACTGTGAGCTCTGTTTTAGAGGCAGTGCACAGGGAGTCTTGCCATGATGTGTCACAAGAATCAGTGCTCTTATTTGGCTGTTACATTAGCAGTGAGTTGCAATCTAGCATCAAATTTGCTGTCTTCAAAAATGTGTATAGATACAAAATTAATGACCAAGACATGGATTTAAATTTGAACAAATCAGTCTTCATTGAGCTATTTTGTTTGGCTTTATTTGTTTAGTTTTTTTTTTTTTTTTTTTTTTTTGTCTTTTTCATTTTTATCGGTACCAGGGATCGAACTCACGACTGCCTGCTTGCAAGGCAGGCGCTTATGCCGCTGAGCTAAATCCCCAGCCCCCTATTTGTTTAGTTTTGTTTTGTTTTATTGAGACAAGCTTTTCGTATGTATATCAGCTGGATTTGAACACCCTATGGAGCCTAGAATTGCCCTGACCTCACTGATACCTTCCTGTCTCCACCTTTTGAGTGCTGCGATTATAAATATGTGCCACCACACTTTGCTTTTGATTCAGATTTCTAGGAGAGAATTTAAGATACCCCAAACCTGGGGTCTCAACCTTTCTTTGAGAAGTATGTGTATGATCCTTTAGGAGGCGGTGACCTTTGAGGATGTGGTTGTGAACTTCAGCAATGATGAGTGGACTTTGCTGAGTCCATCCCAAAAGAACCTCTACAGAAATGTGATGGGTGAAATCTTTAGGAACATGGCTGCAATAGGTAAGGATGAATACTTTTTGGCACTCATGCTGTCAGAATATTGTTTGTTGCTCATTAGTGCTGTTTCGTTAAAAACAATATGAAAATATTTTTAAAAATAGCTCAGACCTGGACACATTATATCGTAAATCTAAACAAAATCTATTAATTTGTATGTATTACTCAACTGAGTCCTGGTATTTCTATGTCTACAATTCAGGAGGACTTGGGGATATCCAGGAAGCTGAAAAAGAAGGCAAAATTTACTGGAGATACTTAAGGTAATTGACACTCACAAGGAGAGGAATGTTCCTGTGTAATTAGTGACTCAGCAGAAAAATGACCACCAGAGAAATGAGGCACCATTCAATTTAATGTCAGTAATATTCTCCAAAGATGTATAAGCTAGTGTATATACGAGGGAATTAAATCATGAAAATGTATGACATTGCATATAGATGTGTACGAAAGGCATACACTTTGAGTTATGACATTCTGCCTTCAGTTTTTCTATCCATATATACATGTGAATACAACACACTCATTATGTAACAATTGCTAAGATTGCAATAGAATTTGAAATAAAACTGAGTACTCATGTTTCCAAGCCATGCTCTAGACAATCAGCAATTCTGATTAATACTCTTAGTAGGCTGGTGGAATGTTAGTACACTCATTTTGAATATCTGTATGCAGGTTTCTCTAGAAATTGATCCCCTCATACTTGTCCTGGATATTTTTAAAATCTCAAAATCCACATAAAATACTGATACATGCTTACTCATATACAAAGCAGATCAAGTTATAACAGATCAGGCCTTGAAGCATATCTATCTATCACTGGATTTGTGGAGAAGGAAAATGTTAATAGACTCTCTGTGATTGTGCATTCTTGTAAACCCAGCACACTAGGAATCAGATTTTGCAGAATGGCAAATTCAAGTTCAAACTTCCCAGCTTAATGATCAGTGAAAATCTCTTAAAATAGATTTTTAAAAAGCTATAGATTTATGCTAATACCTGTTGTTCATTGCCAGCCCAGAAAAGAAAAATATGTGTTATATAATGTCAAAAAATATATAATATAATGTCATTTGCCATATGAATTAGATGGGTCTTTCACCCATCAATTCAGTGAAATAGCTCAGCTATAAAACTTAAAAGGTCACTGGGTTTCTTTTAGATGAGAAACCAAAATACAAAATGTGGAATGAAATGAAACAGAGTTGACAGAGAAAAGTAAGACTGACCATATCGAAAAGGGAACAACAGGTTAAGGACAGAAGGGAGATTGTGATGGCAAAACATATGAAAATAATCTGCGTGTGATACATGTATGTACCCATGCCCAAAATGAAGCTAAAGATTCTGCATTTCAAAGTACCAATTTTTAAGATTTCCAAATGTGTACCAGTCTTTTGGGAATGGTTGTTTTCAACATATCTTACAAGGCCATTCTGTTGCTTCATGGTCAGAATTTCTTAGCAGGCATTAAAAACAGAACTTGATATTAATGCAGTCATTAAATGGAGACCCATTTCACTGTGAATTTTTCTTATTTTAAATTTAATATAAGGAAAGATTAAATAAGACAAAATAAGTAGAAATAATACTGCTTTCAAAGTGAAAATAAGCAGTAAGAAATCGCAAGATGATGATTACATATCCTGCTCGTAGAAATAGTTATGAAATACAAAAGTGAAACATATGAAGTGGGGATTCAAACAGTGAGACTGCAAATAGTTTTGTTCAACTCTCCAAGAAAAGCTTAGTAATATGGTTATAAATCCTATATGTGATTTTTTCTTTACAGAAATTACAAGCTAGGGAAATCCTATGGACATACATCTTGGAATCAGTGTAAAGAAGTATTCCTTTGTATTGCAGAAGGTAATGTGAATGTGAAAGTAACAGAAACACACCACAATGTTCAGATCCATGAAAAATATTGCAGTGGAGGGAAACCCTATGTATGCAAGCAATGTGGGAAAGGTTTTACCACAAATGGAATTTGTAAGAAACATGAAAGAATTCACAGAGGAGAGAGACCCTACATATGTAAGGAGTGTGGGAAAGCTTTTACAACACGTACATATTGTCAAGTACATGAAAGTCTTCACTCCAGAGAAAAACGTTATAAATATAAGCACTGTGAGAAAGCTTTCAGCACATGTACTTATTGTGTAATCCATGAAAAACTTCACACTGGGCAGAAATCGCATATATGTAAGAAATGTGTGAAAGCTTTTAGCAGTAAAATTCATTTTCAAATACATGAAAATGTTCACACTGCAGAGAAACCCTATGTGTGTAAGCAATGTGGAAAAGGTTTCACCCAACTTGGACATTGTAAGGAACATGAAAGAATTCACACTGGAGAGAAACCATATATATGTCAGCAATGTGGAAAAAGATTCACCAGATCTGAACATTGTAAGCAACATGAAAGAATTCACACTGGAGAGAAACCATATGTATGTAAGCAATGTGGGAAAGCTTTTAACACACATGCAAGTTATAAGGTTCATGAAAGAATTCACACTGGAGAGAAACCCTATGTATGTAAGCAATGTGGGAAAGCTTTTAGAACACAGGGAGAATGTAAGAATCATGAAAGAATTCACACTGGAGAGAAACCATATGTATGTAAGCAATGTGGGAAAGCTTTTACCAGACCTGGACATTGTAAGGAACATGAAAGTATTCACACTGGAGAGAAACCATATGTATGTAAGCAATGTGGGAAAGCTTTTACCAGACCTGGACATTGTAAGGAACATGAAAGAATTCACACTGGAGAGAAACCATATGTATGTAAGCAATGTGGGAAAGCTTTTAACACAAGTGCAAATTGTAAGGTTCATGAAAGCATTCACACTGGAGAGAAACCATATGTATGTAAGCAATATGGGAAAGCTTTTAAAACACAGGGAGATTGTAAGAAACATGAAAGTTCACATTCAATATAAAACCAGTGTATATAGGCATCATGAGAATGGTTTCAGCACATGTACATATTGCATAATGCATGAAAATTTTCACACTGGGCAGAAAACTTACATATGTAAGGAATGTGGGAAAGGTTTCAGGAGAAATGCTCATTGTCCAATACATTATAAAATTTACATGATTGAAAAACCCTGTGTATGTGAAGAATGTGAGAAAGCTTTCACCACACATTGATTTTGTAAAATACATCAATGACTTCACACTGGTGAGAAAGCCTATGTACATAACAATGTGACAAAGCTTTTACTGCATATAGTCATTGCAAAACACATGAAAGAATTCACACTGGGAAGAACCACTGGCTATGTAAGCAAGTGGAGACATTTTCAGCAGCCAGATTGTAAGTGAAATACATGAAAAAACTCACACAAGAGATAATTCCTATGTGTTATGGGAATACTCTCAGCATACTTGATCATTGTTACATATCTGAAAGAGCTCACTGGGCAGAGATGCTATGGGATTAACAATGTGAGAAATATGGTAATCCATGTTTCTTGTTAAATACTTAGAAAAAGCATCACTGTTCAGACAGTTTACTTTAAAAATCCCAAGGAGACCTGAAGAAATAATCAATACAGAAGTTTGATGTCAATATTTCTTCACAAATATTCCAGAAATGACAAATCTGAGGTGGATCTCTACTCAATTGCATATGTTTTTTGATTTTCAGTTAATCACTGTACCTCTCTAGATTTTTTAAAGTGTTTTTGTGCTTCAACATGGCATCTTGTAATTAAACATGCTAAACTGAAATGGGCTTTTTCACTTTCAAGTATGGATAGTGCCTATGTACTTAATATTTTGTCTTTAAAACTTAAATTTTATATTTTTTGGTGAATTGTAATGTTGTTTATTTAAAGAGAAAAAATGTAGAAATAATACAGAATTTCAGAAAAATAAACAATAAGAAATCACTAGTTGACTAGTATCATATTGTCATCTTAGAAGTAGTTGTTCAAGTTACAAATTTAAAGCATACAAAGTGATATTCAAATAATGACACTATCAACAGTTCACCTCAATGATCCACCAAAAAGTTTTTAATATGCCTATCTGTCCTACACAATTTTTTTTCTTAAAGAGGGTAAGATTAAACATGGCGAAACAGAGCAGAACAGTTCATAAGGAAACAAGTTAAGGAAACACAGATTTCAAAGCAAGTCCACTGGAATTGTTCACTGTCTATCTTACTGTCTCTATTTTTCTTCCAAATAGTTGTTCCCATCCTCACACACAATGAATATATACTGAATATTATAGAACTAATCAAATAATTACAGGATGATGCAGGCTTTTTCAATATTCAAGACTGATTTTGGGGAAGTCGATATTGACTACCATAATGTCTCTCATTCTCTTCATAGTAGCTGTCTTTATCTTTATGTATGCTGAAATGGAACACAAGAGACTAGACTAATATCACTCTGAACAGTGAATAATAGTATCCTGAGAAGGAGAAAGCTGAGGAATTGCCTAATAAAAGAAGGCAGAGGACATTGTTAAAAGTGTATCAGGACTTAAAAGCTAAAGAAGTCTTGTTGTTCTGTTTAGTTTAATTATATTTTGTTCTGGTCTGTCTACTCATATTAGATTTGAGGGCACAGAGAGATAACCCAAAAATATCAGGTTATACCATGGTAATTATCCTTAATTTCCTATTAACTAAAACTGAATACCTATATTACTTACATTGTCTTCTATGACTGATCTTCTTTGAAGCTGGATTGTTTCAATGTTATTTGGCCTTGAGTGATTTTATTCACATTTGGTATGCTTGTTGGTATCAAGTTCAAGAGCAGAGGCAACTACTCTGAAGATGGAAAGATGTAAAAGATATCCATTGGTGTGCTGGGGATTTAGCTCAGTGGCTTAAGCACCTGCCTGGCAAGGGTGAGGTCATGAGTTTGATTTCCAGAGCCAAAAAAATAAATGAATAAAAGATATCCATTCCAGGTTTGATTATTTTTTAATTAAAGAGAAAAAAGAAAGTAAATAAAAAACAAAGCAATAAAAGGGTACAAGTAATACAGAATTTCAAGAAAAAATACAGTAAGAAATCACTAGTCAATAGGTTACATATTGTCATCTTAGAAACAGTTGTCCAAATTATAAAATTAAAGCATATAAAGTGGACATTCATACAGTGAGGTTGCAGAAAGTTCTGTTCAGTGATCCAACAAAAGCTCAGTAATATGGTTTTCCATCCTACACACTCAAGCATGCAGTTATATCCCTTAGACCACCTTCTTTTCCTCTCTTTTTTTACAATAACAATTACACATTTTGAGTTTTTTTACTCCCACAGTTCTTATTACATTTTTTGAAGAGAATAAATCCTAACATGATTAAATAAAACAGTCAGTTAGAACAGAAGGATGGGCATAGTACATGATGCAAAAATAGAATATCAGATGATCAAAAATGGTTACCATTGTGCCTCTTGCTATTTTTAAAAAGAGTTCCTATATCATCAGGTATAATAGAATTGATCAAAACAGTACAGAACAAGACCAATAAAACCTACACTGGAGACCTTGCAATATTTCAAAAAAGATCATAGTCAAACTATAATGGGCATCATAATAAATCTTATTGCCTTCAAAGTGGTTGCCTATACCCTCAAACTTGATACTATCAAACAAAATAGAATATAGTAAAATCAGAACAAGATGTGGAGAGCAATACTGGGGTTCAAATCAGGTTAATAGGAAAACAAATAATTACTATAATATATCCCGCTATTTTTAAATTTAGTTTTCCCTTAATTGAAAAAAATAAAATAGTTTAATTTAAAAAAAAGGTTGGAGATTGAGATAAAAGAGGACATTGTAATAGAACAACAGTGGTCAGAATGGAACAATTTAAGCATAATTGTGTTTCACTCCCAGAAAATCTAACATAATAGTAACCATCAAAGTGCCTCATTCCTTGAATTATTTGAGTATAACTTTGTATACGATAGCATCAAGCATATCAAGACAGTGTGAAGCCATTCAACAGAATGAAAGAATTACAGGGTATTTAGACTCAGTTAACAGAAAACGAACAATGGTTTCTATAATATCTCCTTGCCTATAAAAATTTTTCTTTATACTATCACATATAGTAAAATATAGTAAGATACAACATGTTAAAACCAGTGGAAACAGATAGTTTGTGAGAGAGGGACCATTCTTACACCACTGAGATTGAGCCCAGTATTGATCATGTTGGTTAATTTTGAATATGCTGGTGAGTTAATGTTGCAAACATTTAGCTGAACAATTTTGTGTATGTTTGGTAGGAATATTAGCCAGCAGAGTGTTTTCATTTATGTTATTTTTAACACATTATTGTCTGGCTTCATTCTCAGGATAACATTAACTTTGTCACTTAAAAGAAGTTGGTGGTGGGTTTTCCTTCAACTTGATTGAAGAATTGAAAAACAATCAGTATTCTTTATTATATACTGGATAAAATTCACCAGTGCACTTTTTGTATGCCAGCTTTGTTGTTGTTATTAAGCAGCTGTGATTTTTACCCATTGCCTGTACTCCTTATTGCTCTGTTAATCAGACTATTTCCTTCTGATGCATGTGGTTCGGGGACAGCAATGGACACCACATATCCATTAAAGGTCACATCTTATTTTATTTACGGATGCTACCATTTACTTTTCTATCATCAAACTATCTCTATAATATATAATTTTGTAAGTAACTCCTTTCAGTTACTCAGATTTAATGCACATTCTTGCAGGGTGTGGTTACTGCTGGTAGAACCTGGGCCTGGTGAGGGCCTGGTCTCTTATTTAAGGCTCATACCGTGACCTGCCTTCAGTGTCCCCATCTCCTGACCTGCTCCCTGTAAACACCTGTCCTTCTCCATAGCTACGGTGAATCCACATAAGGCAGTTCAGATCTGCACCTGGGTGGAAAACATTCAGTCAGGTTGGGCTCTGTAACAGACTGACCTCATACAGAGCTCCCCTGAGTTAGACAGGGAGCTTCAGGCATGTAGGGAGGAGCTCTGAAACCATTCCCGCTCTCTCCTGTCCAGTATGGAGTGTGTGATGCCTCCCTTAGAACTCACTGATGAATGAGGCAGCCTGGACTGGGCCTTTTTTAGCTATGGTTCCTGCTAGGTGCTATGGTGTCCTGCTCCTCTGCCTCGACCATCTCTCTGACTTCAGATCTCCACAGAGATTTGAGCAGACTCAGTCTTCCTCTACCAGGCTCTAACTCTATGCTGAGGATTCAGGTGAAATATCTGCTACCCTCAAATTCATCTTATATACATTTAACCTGGAAATTCCACTTCTAAGGGTCATTATAAAAATGAAATTGATAGACACCATATTCTCTTCTTAATCAGTTAAGGTGTGGACAGTTAGAAACCATGAATGTTCGACAGCACAGCTGCTGAGTTAATTATAAATTACAGACACTGAAAAATGCTGAAAGAAGGCCATATCCCTGATCTTTCCTGAGATGGAAGAGAGCTTGTGTCCTGACACTCTCTCCACCCAGCAGTGAAGAGACAAAGACCAGCACAGCAGTTGAGGACAGGAGAGAGGAGCTGGTCAATGGCAGACCTCTCATCCTGGGAGGGATGCCTTTGTGGTTTTTCCATTTTATTTTCCACTGCATTATTTATAGTGCTCCATTCAATATTACTTCTCATCTGTTCAATTCACTTAAGAATAAATAGTTGGTATCTTCTTTAATAGGTGAGTAGAAATGGATGACTTAATACTCTTTTATATGTAATGTAGGATATGCATATAGAAGAACATTCAAGCTTCACTTTATAGACATATAAAACAAGGAGTCTTTTTATTCAGAAAGGCAACACATCATTCATGACTAACTTCTAAACCCCCAACACATGAAGCCATGCGGATCCTGCTCTGGTGGGTGTCCTGCCCTCCCTACCTGAGAAGTCATTGTGTTCATCTCTGTCTGGTAGAGGACAACCAGAATCTTCTTCAGAGTCTCTTTTTCCAGCAAGGAGGTCTTGAGTCTTCCTGTCCTCAGGCCAAGCAGGGAGTGTGCAACATGCAGAGGAGCCCAGCACCTCCTGCCTTACACCCATTTCCACCACTGCATCCATGCTGCAGCCCTGCAGGCCCAATAAGGCAGAGCCACCAGGGTGCAGGAAAGACTCTGCCACCTCAGCCCCAGGGGCCTCAACTCCTGGGTCCTGGCCTCAGCCCCCACCAGGCTCCAAGCTCTGCCTTGGATTGGACATTCATAGCGGGCCAGACACACCATCAGTGCCTTGGGGCAAAGTCCATTTTCCACAGTGACAATTCCATTCTTCAAATTTTGATCCTTTCCTTTCTAAATGAGGCTGAGGCTTTGGAGACAAAACCCCACACATTGTCATTACTTTTTGTTTTTCTTTCTTTTCCTTCTTCTTTTTCCTCCTCCTCCTTCTTCTTCCTCTTCCTGTTTGTCTTCATCTTTGTGTTCTTCATGGTTTCTTTGATGCTTTAAATACATATTTAGAGGTGTATTTTGCCAAAAAACTTTCCTTGTCTTCTCACACCCCAGTTAAAGGAAATTTTTAAAGCTTTCTGCTGCAGTTCACACCCTATGTGTTTGAACACTCAGAATCCATTTTCAGGGATGTGTGCCTGCATGTATCAGGTTTAGGAGACTCAGCATTTTGTGTGCTTATTGGCCATGTCTGGTGATTCCCTTTGAGTTAGAAGAATTTGTCATTTCCCTCACAAAATGGAATCATGAGACCTCTTTCATACTTGTAATAAAAACCATCTATCTGACTATTTGTTGTAAAGAAAGGTTTCCTGTTGTGATTTTTGCATTATTGTTATTTTTCAAATGCAATGAATCAGTCATTTGTAGCTCCCTTTGTATCACTGAAATCATGGAAAACATTTTCCGACATGAAAAGATGAGTACATACACAATGATTTCTACATTTTCCCTATAGACTTTGTCTATCTGTGGTTTTCTCTTCTGTCAAACAGCAATAGCATCCAGTCTCCTCCAGGAATGTTTGGCCAAACAGAATCTGATGCACTGATATGAAAAACACAGGGTAGTAAATCACAGTGAGCGAAAAGTCAGTGGTGGGTGGGGACTAGCAGGAGAGAACAGGGGTATGGATGGGTCCAACATTGAGCAGAAAGCTGGAACTAGACAGATGTGAAGATTATACCAACTGACAATGGGCTTACATATGACTCAACTGAACATGTGGAAACTAATGAAACCTTAACTTAAAATTAAATTATCTTACAATTTAATGTTTTAAAGAACTTAGATTTAAGAGTAGAAATGAAAACTGAGAGAAATAGAAGAGGTAAAGTGAAGGGAAAACGAAGGGCCTATACTTTGCAAGACCTGAGCCCTAAGTGGAGCTGAGGACACCTGCCATGGAACCAGTGGCAGACCTGCCTTGGAATCCCACCAGACTGGGTATCTGACCTTGATTTTCAGGTTGATGAGCTGGTGAGGTCATTGGAGGTGAGGCTGGCACAAGATCTGTAAGTAGACCTTGAGCTCAGTCCGGTACCAGCCTTGCCTTAGAAGAATCCCCAACTGTCCTTGCTCCTTGCAAGCCCCAAGGCCTCCCAGGGCATGTCAGGGACAGCTCTGTGCACAAATGCACCCCAGGAAAGCTTCCCATTCTGCCTCATCCCACTCACTTCTGCATGCCTCTGGGTTGCAAGAGGCCCCAAGTCTGAGAGTCTTCCTCCCTCTATAGTGTCCCATGTCCTCCTCAGAAACCAACAGACCCAGGCCAATTCCTTCTCGCTGTAGTTCTCATTTTCAGTGAGCTAGGCTTGGCCCAACTCAATCAGATTAGGTTGGGCTGGCTGTCCCACCTTTCTCAGCAGCACCTGCCAGGAGCCAAGAAGAGAAATTCTGATCCTGAGGAGGACAGGTGTAAGCAGCACTACAGGTCTGGCTTCCCTCCCAAACTGTCCTCCCAGGGTATCCTGTGAGCTAACCATAATCAGCCCTCACTATCTGACAGAGTTTCCTGGACAGTGCTGTGACCACCTGTCCTCTACTCTTCAGGAAGCCTGAAATGCAACTCCCTTTACCACCCTTGTGGCATATTGCCTCTGTGAGAAAGAGAGTGGAGTCTGCACTGTTACTTTAATCATGGGGGCTCAACAGGGTGCTGCTCTATAACTATCTGAAACCTGAGTGGACAGTGGGAGTGCTTCCTGTATGCCTTTCCTCCACCTTCAGTTCATATACGGATGCATCACCCCATTCTGTGTGCCTTCATGGGTGTCCCCTACCCCTATTTTATGTCCATGTGTACAGAGGTCAAGAATTAGGGACACTCACAGTAATGTGGTTAGTACCCGGTCAGCTCTCCAGGTGACTGTGTGGCCTTCATAAGCACAAGGGGCCAGTGTTTGAATCTGCTCTGGTCATTGCATCATGGTCAGAGCCTAGTACCTTGATGATTTAAGGCACCCACCAGCTCCAGCCAAGATGTCTGTGTGGAACTGGGTCATCTGGCATCACCCAGAGATTCTTGCTCTGGATACCATGAGCACATGGAATGACTGCCCACTGTCCTTCAGAGTGAAGACAACAGCTCCAACCAAGTGATGGATCCTTGGCAAGAGGCAAAGCTTTCCCATGGGAAAGGAAAAACCACAATGAAGCCAAGGTCCCCGGTCTGAGCAGACCTAGTTTTAGACCCAACTCCTCCTTCCTACTTCCCTTGTCGACTTAGAAAAGACACCATGCCTCTCAGTTCCTTTCCAGTGTGTTCCCCGGAACTATGGCATCTGCTTCCTAGGGACATCATCAGAGGTGAGAGATGACACTTTTAAACATTGTGGGCTGGTGTCATGTGTACAGAGTATACAGAATTAGAGGTCACTTCCATGAAAGGGTGGAAGGGAGGTGAACACAGTGCACACAGGCCTGGTTCCTACTGTATGGTGGTGGAAATTACAATCACCTCCTGGACATGTTTCCCTGGTGGCATCATGAGGGGGCAGAAGTTCATCAGATCATCCATCATTATGTTCCCTAAGCATCTCAATTTCTTCTATGTATTGGTGTTGTGCCCTCAAGTCAGGATTTCAGACAGGCTAAGCAAGCACTATGGATGCAGATGCACCCCCAAATCTACCAGCACTGTGCCTACATTCACACCTGTATGAGTCACCACTCCCATGGCAAGGGTGCTCAACTGCTGACAGCTCACCTTCTGATGGCCACATCCTGAGTAGCCCATTTCTTGAGCATGGGTCGCATGTAGTGAATTTTGTTCTGGTTTGTATTAGCCAGGCTGAAATTGAGCCCAGGTCCTCACGCATGGTAGGCAAGTGCTCTATCTTGAGCTCTCTCCCCAATTCCTTACTTGTTCTTAATAACAGAACATGGCAGATGTAATGGGATGTGACTATCAAGGTTCACCCATAAAATGACTGTGACCAACCTCCTGCTCTCTCCCTCCTCTGTTCTTCCTTCCTTCCTCTCTGTTTCATTCTGTCTTCCTCTCTAAATCTCTGACTATCTCTACATTTTCTCTGAGGAGAGGCTGACTCTTTGCAGAGAAAAAGGTTAACAGACAGAGGAGACATCAGACCTCCATCATAACTGTGTTCCTGCCTGTTAGCAAGAGAGAGAGCGTGAGAACAGATTCTGCCACAGCGGTGTGTCCACTGAGCCTGCAGCCTGGTCAGGAGAAACTATGGTGGATCCCCCAGCAGCACCTCCTGAATTCCTAACCCATAGAACCTGAAAGAACTGAAGTTTACCTGTTGTACCTAAGTTTGCAGCCACACATACCTCAGTGTTCACTGATGCACTATAGCAGATGTGAGGTTCTACCCCCACCCCTGTCCCTTGCCCACTCCTCCCCTCCCTTATTCTCACCAGGCCTTCTGCTCTCGCTTCTCATCTCTTTCTTGACTAAAAAAAATTTTGACTTTGAATCTCTAAATGGTTGGTTCTCTATCTTTTGCCACACAGACTCTGCTCTGTACAGCATTAGGGGCTGCATGTCTCAGGTTCAGGCATCAGCTCCATCTCATTGAGGCTATTCAGATGCCCCCATGTAGTGACCTTGACCTCTGTGTGCCCTTGCTTTATTGGGATATAGCACTGGGTCTTCTCTTCCACTACACTCTGCAGTGATTTGTCCCTCTCCTCCAGCCTTCCAGCTTCTGGGTGGCCAGTGACATATTGTCCTGTTCTGTGTTGGTGCCAGCCTAGTTCAGCCCAGGAATAAGGGGAGATTTGAGGCATGTAGATTGAATGAATCAGATCATTTTTGCTCTGTGCTATCCAGTGGGTGCCCATGGCATCACTGTGTGTTCATTTGTGTGTGTGTGTGTCTGTGTGTGTGTGTGTGTGTGTGTGTGTGTGTGTGTGTGTTTGTGTGTGCATGTGTGTATCCCCTGGGATGCTGCTTGAAATCAGTCCCATATGTTTAGGCTCAGGGCCCAGGAGCTTGAGGGCTGCTTTTCTAATCCTTTGGGAGTGGAATCGGTCCTGTGTTAGGAAGTTTTTCTCTTTTGGACTTCTCCCCCATCCTCTTCGCTCTGCCCATATCCTGTGCCTTGGGCCTGGCATTGTCCCTCTCTTGGCACTGGTTCTGAAATGTCCATTGGAAATGAAATAACACACATAGTCCTTTATTGTGGAGATTCTAGCATGCTTGAGGGTGAGGCACTAGAGGGTCACATGGGGTTCTCTTCACCTGGGCACTGTCCCCATCCACACCTGCCTGTAATTTGATACCATCCCTACTAAGGCCATCACCTATGGGTTACCTCACATTGCCATTGTCACATGCAGTCCATTGGGCAGGGCAAGGCTTGGACATAGAACTCACCACTCACTGTCACCGATGCCTTTCCCCAAGCCTGTGACACATTATAGGCCTACTTGGTTCAAAGACCATGGGAAAACTTTCTATCATCCATCGAATTCAGGACCTACACTTTAGCTCATACTGGGGTACCCACGTGCTCAGCTATTTCTTTGTGGGAAACCTAGTGGCTGCTGAATCAGTGATCTAACCTCTCCTGCTGCCCAGCCCCCAGTGGCAGCAAAGTGCAGGCCAGGACTTGGGGGAATAACTTCAGCCGGACATATTTACAGCTTGGAGCAACCAATCAGCTGGCCTCTGTGAAGGCTGCAGGGGTTTACACCATGACACAGAAGATCTGTGATTGAAGACCCACCCCAGCCCCTGAGGAGTCATGGAGAGCTCTTGGGTTCCCACCATCTACCCCAGCCTGGCCAGGAGCCTGGTGGATTCGAGTTCTGGGCTGGTTTTTACTACCTGGGACTTGATGCCTCTGCTGTTTCCCAGTGCTCATTTCTCCAGCTTGTTTGCCTCGTTGACCATTATGTTTCTTTTCTTATGAACACAGCCCATTCTTAATTGGGCTGTGTTCATGTGTCTTGTCCTTTGACTGAACTACTGGGTAAGAACTACAACTTATAGGTGATGACATGCTGAGCCAGACTTTATGCAAATTTACTCTGTCCAGAGAGGAGGACATAGGCAGCCATATTCATGACATTGCATGGAGATAAACCACAGGGGAATTCAATGGACATGCTTCCTGTGACACTGCACTTTCTATACTGGGTTGTAGACTTGCTTTGGAACACACAGTGCCTCACATTTTAATGGTTGTATTACAACTACAATACTTTTGTGATTTTTTGCAAGTTAAGCACTCAGAAATTAAAATTAAAACTTTATCATTGGAAATATCTAAAGAATAAATATGGATGTGACACTCCCATGGTGCTGCTCTGTAACAAAAGAAAGTGTGTTAGTCTCTTTCATATGAAATTGATATGAAATGACCTACATGTAATTAAACACTGAGCAGTTTTGATGTGTATGTGTCTATAAAGCCAGGAACATAATTAACAAAACAAAAAATCCTAAGAATTACAAAAAAAATCCTGAATTCTTTTTCTATGCCCTTCCAAGAGTCCATGAATACATGCATGAGAAATTAATGCAATCTGTCTGGATTTTCTCTTCTCAGATAAGACGAGATTAAACAGTTACTTGCAACAGGGTAAGGCAGAGGAGAAACGTAACTGCAGTGATGTAGAAAAGGTAGGACAGGTAAATTACAAGGACACAGGATGAGTGGTGGCCAGGATCTAGTAGGAAGGAAAATAAAAGAAAATATATTTGTGTAGTGAGTTGATGAAAATATTCTGGAAGAGGACACTGGTGAAGGTTTCACAATATGGAGAATGCACTAAATCATACCAAACTCATCAACTGAAACAAGAATAAACCCTTAAATTTCATTTACAATGATTCTATCACTGACAGCTCAGAATAGAATAGTAATAAATAGAATAATAAGTAAATCTGGAAGAGAGGGGAATGGCAGGTGTGGGTCAAGAGCTGCCTGCAGGTAGAGATCAAGAGATGACTCCTGCTGGGGAGCCCCCAGGAGATCCAGCTCTGCAGCTGGTGGAGGAAGGAAAACATGTGCCTGCTCTTGCTGTGGGGTCAGAGCTGGTGAGGGAGCTGCAGGTGGAGCTGGAATGAGCTTTGCTGGTGCAAATTCAGCATGCAATGGAATTGCCTCTGCAGTTGTAGGAGAAGAAAACATCACTGATTTTCCAGGGACTTCTCAGGTCCAAACCTTCCCACTGCCTGTCAGAGGCAGCTGTGTGCATGAATGCAGCCCCATTAAAGCCTCCCAGACTGCATCCCCACACTGACTGCTGAGGTGATCATGTTCCCGTGTCTCCCATCATCTGGACACATTGCTGAGTTCCCTAGCACATTCCTCCTCTCAAAGTCACAACCCACATCCCAGGGCTCCTTACCCTGTGACTCAGACACCAGGGACTTAGGAGGCTCAAGCTGGTCCCTGAGTAGCTTGGCTTGGCTATCCACCTTGGAGTTCAGCTCCAGTGAGGAGTC
Source organism: Cavia porcellus (assembly GCF_034190915.1). Classification (NCBI taxonomy): domain Eukaryota; kingdom Metazoa; phylum Chordata; class Mammalia; order Rodentia; family Caviidae; genus Cavia; species Cavia porcellus. Next base: position 1,616,224 of record NW_026947517.1, read on the forward strand.
AAGGACAGGAGATGCGGACCTGGAGCAAACAGAGAGGTAGCAAAGCGAGAGGTCTGGCCTGTCTTCTAACACTACCTACACAGGTTACCTTAGGGAGAGGCACATGAGTCTCTAGCCCAGCAAGTTCAGTGTCCACTCCCACCCTCTCCCAACACAGTGTGGCAGTGCGGGCCTTGGGATCCCTGAGAGGCTCACAGAATGCTCCGTTGGAGGCAGTCTTTGCTTAGTGGTATGACACCACTCCATTTTTAAGGGAAGTATGACACAGTTTCTCCCTGCCCTTCCCCACTGCATGTCAGCTCAACAAAGGCAAAGACTGATATCTGCCATGTCTTTGCACTCAAGGGCTCAGGGCTGGTGCTCCATGAGTATCTGAGAAGTGAGGAGTCATTGATGTCTATCCCGCCTTTCTGCAGTGTCTAGGTCAGGCAAAGATCTGCAGCCCAGTTCTCTTGGTCTCTGTAGAATTCCTCCGATGTGCTCTGTAACCACTTCTAAGGGAGGCCTTGGACACAGAAAGACTTCCTTGAGGTAAACAAAATCTGTTCTGCTGCCAATTCTGACTCTGTGGCCTTCAAAGAACATCAAAACTCAAAAGGGCAGTGGTTGCACCTGTTCTGCTTACAAGATCATGGACAATACTCAGAAAAGTGTCTTCACACAGGGTGTCTTCATTTGTATTTTGGCTTGATGACACCCACCCACTTTCCAGTGACACCTGTGGGCCGTGGACACTTTGCCATTCCTAAGAATTCCTGCCATGAGCATACCTTGAATCCCCTAGAGTGACTCTCCAATCTCCTTTCCAAAGAACAGAACAGTTTTCACTATGTGTGTGACAGTGAGGGGGGTGGAAGGTCATCCCTGGGAATCAGGACAGCCTCCTTAGCAGGTCTTCATGGGGCCAAGGCCACAGCTAATCCCTTGCATTGGAGTCCTCATTTCATCCTCGGTGACCCTGCACTCTGGATTCACTCAGCACCCCACAGTTCAGTGTTGTAAACCAAGACTGAGGTGCTTGCACATGGCCAGGACTTGAATACACAGGTGGCCAAGTCTCACGGGGCTGCTCAGGTGAGAACTTAACTTGCCTGTATCTGAACTAGTCCTGGACTCAGTGTCTCTGAGTGGCTGTTGGTTGAGCCTAGGGATATGTGTTCTGGGCTTCCTCTTGTCTCTGGGAGCCTCTGGGTGCCTCTGTGTGCCAATGAGTCCTGGCCTGAGCTGCTGACAGCTGGGTGTTTCCAGTTGAGCTTCCTGAAGCATCTGGACCAAGTGAAACATCCTCTCCATATGTTCCCACATGGTTCCCTGACACGGGGTCCTGATGCTGGGGCCACTAGCCCCGGGAAAGCAGCATAGCATGTTCCTTGTTCACTCTCTTGAGCCAGCCATCCATGAAGGCCAACTATCACCAGACCACAGTGCCTGGTGACCAGAGTCTTCAGATTCCTGTTTGGACTTGTCACCAAGCAAGTGAGGTCATGTGCTGGGGTCGACAGTTGAGGCTCCCCCTCTGATGCCTCCTTTGTTTTTATTGTGAGCTAATCTGTGTCCTCCTTAGAAACAGCAAGTTAAAAAACTAGCAAAATGTGTGTATTTTTAGACTTTTCCATCCAAAAGATCCTTTCCCTTGAGGATGAGGTGCACAGTTTTTTTATTTAAAGAATTCTCAAATTTTATTTTGACTGTCTTTTCTGGACTTATGTTAGTTTCACTTCATTATCATTAAGGAGCATGGAGATGTTCCCATAATGCCCATAATAATTTTCATTAAAGGATATGAAATGTTTCATGTTATAACACCCATAGTCCAGGAAAGGAGGATTCATACCAAGTTTTACTCATGTTTACCTCAGCCACACACTGTAGTGCTCCATACTCTGACCTCCTTTGAGGAGGGACAGTAAGTGGTGAGGGCAAGGGGAGGCTTTGCAAGGCCATGGACATCATCACCCCGTGCTGATGAGGACACATGGGCATCCCTCCTGGGGAATTTGTCTCCTAGTCACTGGTTCACTTCCTGTTCTCCCATCCCAAACAGACCATGGGCTTTGTGTCCCTGCTGGGTAGTTTGCCTTTCCTAGAGGTGATGGTGCTGAGCCTGTTCAGTCTCAATGCTCTTGGTTGGTCTCCTTCAAGCAGCATCTCTGTGCTGGGCTCTTTACATAGTGCTGCTTATTGGTAGTGGAGCCACCACACACTCTCATGGGGCTGAACCCACCAATTGCAACTTGTTCATGCATCTGTCACCCATCTGCTGATCCCATTTGTTCTGTTTCCGGGTTGGCCCTGGAAAGCCAGCTGCTACAGCCATTCTTATACACGGTCTTGCGTGGCGATAGACTTTTATTTCAAAGGAAAAGTACTTAGATGTGAAATTGCAAGATTATATGTCTTGTGTCTGATTAGCTTACAAACTGTTAAGGTACACTTGCAAGCATTTTTTAAAACCAGAGTTAGGCGGTTGTTTTCTTTTTGGTACTGAGGATTGAATTTATGACCTCAGGTTTGCCAAGTGGGCACTTATACTACTGAACTAAATCTCCAACCCTGTTTTCTCATTTTGTTTTGCTTTGTTTTGTTGTGTTTTTACGCTATAATATGTTATGTTATGTTACACTATGTTTAGTGTTGGTGAGGATTTTGAGTCTCTTTCAGTGCATTTTCAGTGCTTTCTGACTTCATTTTGTATAACTCACCTGATAAACTATGACATATCACATAATCCTGGGTAATTTAACTTAGGAAAAAATTTAAAAAGTAAACAAGAACCAGGTTTGGTAGTAAACATCTCTAATGCCAGAAGTTACAAGGCTGAGGCAGTAAGATTGCTGTGAGTTGACGTCAGCCTGTGCTACAATGTGAGTTCAATGAAAGCCAAAACTTCATAGAAAAATCCTGTCTCAAAAATAAATAAATAAATAGAAATAAATAATACATTAAAAAAAGGTTTAAAAAGCCACAAAAGTCACCTACAAATCAACAAATCAAATCTTGATGAATTTTTCTTACATATGTACTTTATTCAGCACACTGCGCATTAGGTTTACCATGAGGTAGACATTGATCAACTGCCAAGAAGTTAAACTGTTTCAATTTTTTTGACCTTTTAATTGAGATGAATGTATATATGCTACTGAATATACAGTTTTAGGATTTGGAGAGCAAAGTGTAAAGAGAATTTGATGGTTCTTTTTATTTTAGTACTAACTTTATATATAGAAGTAGGATTTGAGCAAAGGATTACTGTTTTTTGGAAAGACTTTCTTGTATTATTTTAATGTAACTCATGTACATATTAATAAGGTCCACATAAAAGATGGTATTGTTAAGTCTGTAAAAGAATAAAATACATAAGAATTGTGAGAGAATAACATTGGCTACTGTATTGTGCACAATGATTTCTTAATGATCTATATTTTCATACATCTGTAAAATTTGTTAATCTTTTTACAAATTTTAAGCCATGATCTCACTAAGATTGTGAGTTTCCCAGGTGAGGCTTAAACCTTTCCTTATTTAATCTCCCTCCCTCTCCCAGAGTGCTAGGATTGCAAATGTATATTATCTTGTGTTGGTAATCAGCAGTAATTTTGTGCATATAGAATGAAATATTTAGCTTTGATCTTTAGACACTTTGAAGAAAGAGTGGATCTAGTTAAGCTATATATCACCCTCCTAAATGGCAGTTTTTTCAAAGTAAGTAAGATTGAAAATCCCATTAACACTGTCTGTAGATTCTCAGTTTTGTAACTGTGGTCATCATGTGCTTCAAAATATCACTGCAAATGCCTTCAGCACTGGGACTGAGACTTGATGTCCTTGAAGCAATTTCTGTTTATTTTTTTAATCCCTCATGGATTTTGATGATTTTTTCTTTTCTTTTTTTTAAATTTTTTTAAAATTTTATTTAAGGATAAAAGAAAAAAAAACAGTGAAAGGGTACAAGTTATACAGATTTACAGAAGAAAAAACTGAATAGTAGGAAATCACTAGTTAATGGATTACATATTGCCATCTTAGGAATAATTGTTCAAGTCACAAAATTAAAGCTTGTAGAGTGAACATTCCAACAATGATACTGCAAACAGTTCTGTTCAATGATCCAATAAAACTCTGTGATATCATTTTCTATCTTATACACTTAAATATACATGCAGTTATATAGTTTAGAGCACTTTCTTTTCCTCTCTTTTGTATAATGACTATTACACATTTTGGGTTTCATTGCTCCCACAGTTCTTATTGGTTTTTTGGAAGAGAGTAAAACCAAGTGTGACATAACAGACCAGAATCGGTCAAGTCAAAAGGGTGGACATAATAGACAATGTAAAAACATAATACAAGGTGATCAACAATGATTACCACAATGCCTGCCGCTATCTCTAATAGAATTGCCTATATTATTAGTTATAATACAATTGAACAAAACAGTAAAGAACAAAACCGACAAAACCAAACCATTGGAGACATTGTAGGTGTTCAAAAGTAGATAAAAGTCAACGAGAATGGGCGTTATAATGAATCTCATTATCTTCACAGGTGATGCCTAAACTTTCGAACCTGATACTATCCATCAAAACAGAATAGGGGAACATCAGTCAAAAACAAGATGGTGAGAGTAATACAGGGCTTCAAATCGAGATAATAGAAAGTCAAAGTGGGTTACTATAATATATCCTGCAATTTTTTCCCTTTAATTAAATGGATAAAAATAAAAAAGTAAATAATGGAGTGTAGATTGAGATAAAAGAGGGCATAGCAGTGAAACAGCGCAGATCAAAACATAACCATTTAAGCAGAATAGTGTTTCACCACCAGATAATCCCGACCCAAAAGTAGTTACCATATTGACTCTTTCCTTGAAGTCCTTGAGTACAATTTCGTATACTGTAGCATTAAGAATATCAAAGCAATGTAAAACCTTTTAAGAGAATGACAGCATTACAGAGTATTTACAATCGACTAACAGAAAATGAACAATGGTTTCTGTATAATCTCCTTGTCTTTAAAAGGTTTTTGCTTATACTATCGTACATAATAAAATCCAATAAGATACAATCTATTTAGACCATTGGAGACAGAATAACAAAAGCTAGATGAGACTTCAAAACAAGATGATACTAAATCAGTATTACGTATTAAGATGTCATTTTCTCCAAAACAGCTGTTCCTATCATCCAGTCTTTTGTGTCTCATTTCTGTTGAGCTCTTTTTGTGTCAGTAGCTATCAGTATGTCTTCTTCATTTTGTTCTCTGCTCCATTCGTTGTGGCCTCCCGGCCACTATTTCTGGGTTCTTTGTATTTTTCTTTTTTTAGAATATCCTGCAATACTTTCTGTAGAGTTGAATTGGTGGTTGCAAATTCCCCCAGTTCCTCTTTATCCTGGAAGCACCTTGTTTTTCCATCAATTTCCAGGGACAGTTGTGTAGGATATCTCAATCTTGGCTGGAGATTATTATCTTTCAAAGCTTGAATTATTTCCCCCCACGCTCTTTGTGATTTGATGGTTTGTGGAGAGAAATCTGCTGTAATTCTGATGGGTGTTCCATTGTAGGTGGTCTGTTTCTTGTCTCTGACAGCTTTTAATATTCTGTTCTTGTATTGAATTTCTGGAATTTTTATTATTATATGCCTGGGTGTCGCTCTGTTTGGGTTGTAGGCAGCTGGGGTCCTGTATGCCTCATACATCTGAGTATCTTTACCTTTTGCTAAATTAGGAAAATTCTCCTAGATTATTTCTGTGAGTAGCTTTTGTAGTTCACTTGTTTGTGTCCCTACTTCTTCTTTTATGTTCTTAATCCTTAAGTTATGGCTCCTCTTATCATCTTCTTGTCTTTGTATTATTGCTGTTTGTTTCTTTGTTATTTTGAAGAAGTTTTTCATTTCATTCTCCCATATTACAAGTCTACCCTCCAGTTCAGATAGTCTGTCCTTAGTTTCTTTCAAGCTGTTATGCCACTCATGGATAGACTTCTTAGTATCTTGGTAGTCCTTTTGAACCTGCTTCATGTACTCTATGCTTTCTCTGTTTTCTCCATCAAACAATTCTCCCCTCTTTTTCTGTTCTTCCATTCCACCATCTGTTTTTTCCTGGGTGGTGCTTAGCATTTCTCTAACTATTCTGCATACTTCTAGCTTCAGGCCGTTGATAACTTCATTCCTGAATTGGTCTATGAGGCTCTCTATATGGTGCTTTATGTCTATTGGTGCGGTGTCCACTATTGCCTGTTTCTCAGAATTGGGGGCCGAGGAGCCTTTCTTGTTGCTGCCTTTTGCCATATTCTCTGTTCCTTATATATGCAAGCTTACAAAGGAGGCCCAGCTTCCCTCCCTGTCAGTCAGAGCCTGATCGAATTGCGCTGGCTAGGTGTTTCCGCCCACTGGCAGCACACCAGGGAGTTGCGGACTAGGCAGCCTACGCGGGAGTCACCCCTCTGGGCCACTGTCAGTCTCTGGGATCTGGGTTGGGCCAGCCTACTGAGTCCACCAGCAGTGTCATGCAGGCCAGGCACTTTTCACCAATCCCGTCCGAGAGGGCAATGTGTGGCTGGAGTCGCCACCGCGCCCTGCTCCCGCAGGACTGCCTGAGCCCAGAAAGTCCTCCACTGGAGTCAAACTGTGGTAGAGTGTCAGTTTCTCTCACTCACCTTACCACAAGTCAGTGTACGCCTCCCTGTTCGTCCTGTTTTTGACTCCGTTCGCAGACTCCCATTCTCAGAGCTTCTGAGCATCTCTCTCCTTGCTGAGCCCGATGTAGAGGCAGCCAGCTGCTGCACGGTGGGAAACCCAAATCTCAGCTTCCAATGGTGAGGATCCAGCCTCCACACTGAGACTTTTCTATTCCTGTTTTAGCACCAGGACTGCATTCCAAGTTGGTTTCTCTCAGCCCAGTTCGTTCCTGAGTCAGCAGAGCATATCTCTACCGGCTTATGTCTACTTAGTCTGCACCATCCTGACTTCTGAACCAAGCCTTTCAGAGAGCCTGCGTAGTATCTTTTATCTGTACGCCATGTTCTCCCGCCTCGATTTTGATGATTTTTTCAAGTCAAACCACATGAAAAGTGTGAAAGCTAATGTCACTTGGGGCACACTGCCCTCCAGAAAGCCAGGAAAGTGTAAAATACTGTTTTTTCTACTGTTGGACTTCCCAAGGTTTTTTTTTTTTTTTTTTTTTTTTTTTTTGCTTTGCATTCAGTTTCTATGGATTGAATACTGAGATTTGCACTTAGCTCCATGGCCTTCCACATTTAAAATTCTTTTTATTTTCATCCAGGTTCTGGATAAGTGGCTGCATTGCCAAGGATGTCCTTAAATTTGTGATGTTGCTGCCTCAGCCTTCAAGACTGCTGGCATTACAATCCACACCACCAGACCTGGTTTCATCATAGTGTTGTTAAAAACTCATTGGCTGAGCATGGAATGGTGAAAATGCCTGCAATGCCTGCACTCAGGAGGCTGAGACAGCAGGATTCCTGGGAGTTCCAGACAAGCCTGCAACACACTCTGAGTTCAGCTTAGGCCAGAGCTACACAGGAAGAACTTGACCAAAACTCAAAAAAGAAAAAGAAAGAAAACTAAAGGAAAGGGAAATGAAGGAAAGCAGAGGGGGTGGGGGAGGCGAAGGAAGGAAAGGAAAAGGGAGAAACAAAACAAAATTCCTGTTGACTGTATGAGTTTTTCTCTACTGGGCTGGCCTTTCTAATCTGTGGTGCAGTTCTTGCAGTAAAGGACCCTTTGACTGTTGTCACTTTATTATATACCAGAAAACTATGTATTTTGTTGCCTCTAACTTTAATGTTTTTTCCATGGCTATAGGATGACTCTTTGTCCTTCCCTGTGCATTTTCATTTTGTTTTTTCTAGCAGTGCCAAAATGGAACTGATATTGTGACAGGAATGGAATTTAAGCACCTGGTTGCTCTGGGTAGCATGTACATTATAACAACATGAATTCCTCCCCTCCACCATCACAGTCTGTCTTTTCTTCTCTTAGTGCCACTTCACTCATTGTTTCAATTTCTATAATTTCCAAGGACAGGTGAGTTTGGTTTATATTTTACATGAGTATTAATTCTTTTGGATGAATTATGAAATGAATTGTGTTCCTTGTATTTGGGGCTGCAGTTTGTTTGAAGCACATAGATATGAATTGATTATGACATATGGATATTGCACCTTGAAACTGAAGTTATTTGTCCATTTGTTCTAAAAGATTTTCAGTGGAGTTTTAAGTTTCTTATATGAAATGTTGTGTCCTCAGGAAACAGAGACACCTCTTAACTCTTCTTTCTGATTTGGTAAACTTTTGGGTTCTTATTGTTGACTAAATTCTAGGACTAGGACTTGAAGAAGTGTGTTGAAAAGAGTCCAAAGCCTGGTCTCATTCCTGACCTGAGAAGCAAATCTTGCAGCTTGTCAGGCTCTGTGCATGATGTCAGTGATGGGCTTGTCATGTCTGTTCTTTGCTGTGCTGAAATTCATTCCTCCTACACATGGTGTGTGAATGGTTCTTATCATGAAAGGATGATGAACTTTTGAATTTCTCAAAGTGATTTTTCCAAATCTCTTGAGGGGTTAGCTGTGCCTCATGCTGTGAATGTGGCAAGTGACACTGAATGATTTGTGCAAGTGGAACCATTCTAGCACCACTGAGGGTGAACCCAGTGTTCATTGTGTTATTTAAAATTTTCATGTGCTGGTGAATTTAGCTGATGAGCATTTAGTTGTATATTTTTGTGTATGTTCATTAAGAATATTGGGCATTAGAGCATTCCCATTTTTTTAATGCATTATGTTCTGGCTTCATTATCAGGATGACTTTCTCATCTAAAAGGAATTGGTGGTGGTTCCCTTCCCTTGAAAGACATGAAAATAATTAGTATTTATTCTTTTTCAAAATTTTATTTTGAAGATAGTAAAATACAACAGAGCAAACAGAACAAAGCAAATCAAGACAATGCAGTGAAATTGGTACAGACCTTCACAGCAGGGTCCATGATAACAGTAGTAGGCACCATACTATATCTCATTATCTTCACAATTGGTTTCCATTCAATTAGTTATAGTGAAATCCAAACAAACACAGAACATTTTAAAACCAGTCAAAAGATAATATTGAATAGAGCAAAATAATTAAACACAGCAAAATATTAAAGACAACATTTGTTTTCAAACACAAAATAGAAAAAAATACCCCATATTTTCTATATTGCACACAGTCATCTTCCCAAGAGATGCTCAGAATTCTGCCTCTCCTTGCTGACCAAGGGTGGGCAAAAGAGATGTATGGCTCTCAGTCCATGTACCAGTATGCTCACCAGAGATGCTGACTGGTTCTCCTCCTGGCTTGCATTAGGGGTGCTTGCCAGGAAGGCAGGATAATTGTTTTCTTGTTCAGCTGCCTAAGTCCCAACATGGCCAGATCCAGTATTTATTCTTTACTATACATTTCATACAAGTCAGCAGGGCCTTTATCATATCCTGGCATTTGTTGTTGTTATTAAGCAGTTATGATTGTTGACTCATTGCCCGTGTTTGTTAATGCTATGTCAAATGGTGTGTTTTCTTCTGAGGGTGTGGGTCAGGGACGACATGGGAGATCATGTACTGATTAAGGATCCTGTCACATTTTACTTAGGGATGTAGCAATTTACTTTTGTATCTTCAAACTACCCCTAAAGTATATATTTTTGTGAGTAATCTGTTAAGTTATTTAGTCTTTTAAAGTACATTGTTACAGGGTGCAGTTACTCCTGGAGGACACTGGGGCAGGCTAGGGCCAGGCCTCTTATTTCAGGCTTTGTAGACTTACCTGCCTGAAGTGTCCCCCGCTCCTGACCTGCTGCCTGTAAACACCTGTCTTGCTCCAAAGCTGTGGTGAATTCACAAGTGGCAGTTGAGATCAGGATCTCACTTGGATGGAAGTCATTGCATCAAGGTAGGCTCTGAAACATGCTGATCTTCTCATACAGTGTTCCCCTGAGTGAGACATGGGGCCTCAGGACTGCAGGGAGGAGCTTGGACAGCAGGGCCACAACAGCCCTCTCTTATCCAGCATGCAGCGTATGCTGTTTGCTGAGAAGCTGACTGATGGATAAGGAGTCCTGGACCTGAGCCTTTCTTGCACATGGTACACTACTACATGCTGTGGTATCCTCCACATATGCATGGTCCATCTTCCCCCTACTTCAGATTTCCACAGAGATCTGAGCAGCCCTGGGCTTCCCCTTCCAGGCTCCAACTCTATGGTGAGTTTTAGTGTGAATTTTATGATCAGGAAATTCAATTTATATACATTTAACCTGGAAATTCCACTTCTATGGCCTCATAAAAAATGCGATTGAGAGACACCCGTGATCTCTTCTTATTCAGTTATGAGTGTGGATAGTTAGAAACCATGTATGTACCACAGCAGAGCTGCTGAGTCAATTATTCAATTATAGTCACAGAAAATGCTGAGAGAAGGCCATGTCCTAGGCCATGTCCTGGATTCTACCTGAGATGATAGGAGAGCTCAACACCTGGCGCTCTCTCCACCCAGCAATGAAGAGACTCAGGCCTGAATAGCAGGTGAGGACAGAAGAGAGGGGCTCCTGGAGAGCAGAGCACTGAACCTGGGGAGAAGCCTTTTTGGTGTTTTTTTCCATTTTTCCATTCCATTTCATTATTTAGAGCGTTCTATTCAATATTCCTTTTATTCAAATCATATTTGAATAAAATATATATTTAATTGTGGCTAATTTCTTGAATAAGTATGTAAAAATGGATGATTTAATTTCATTAAATATACTGAAAGTTATGCACAATACAGACACTTCAAATATCACTGTAAATATAAAATAAGGAGGCTTGGTATTCAGCAAGCCAACACATCTCTCATAACTAACTTCTAAAATTCCCAACACATAAAGCCATGAGGATCCTGCTGCGGTGGGTGTCCCTGCCCTTCCTACCATAAAAGCCACCATGCTGACCTGTGCCTACTACTGCCATAGGACAACAAGAGATTTTCTTCAGTGAGTATTTTTCCAGCAAGAATGTCCTGAATCTTACTGCTTTCAGGCATTGCAGGGAATGTGCAGCTTGCACAGGAGCCTAGCACTGCCTGCCTTACAGCCTTTTCCCCCACCTCATCCATGCTGCAGTCCTGCAGGCAAGGGAAGGGAGAGAAACCAGGATGCAGCAAAAACTCTGATTCCTCAGCCCCAGGGGCCTCAGTTCCTGGGTCCTGATCTCAGCCTCCACCTGGATTCAGGTGCTGTCCTGAATTCATCTGGCTTAGTGGGCAGGGCACCCACTCTGCACCTCTGGGGAGGAAGACCACAAAGACCACTGTCTTCAGTGACCCTTCTACTCTGCAAATTTTGCTCCTATCTTTGCGACTGAGGCAGTGGCATTGGAACAAAACACAATATTGTCATTATATTTCTCTTTGTTGTTATTTTTTCTGGCTTCTTTGTTTCTTTAAGCATATATTTAGAACTGCATTTTGCAAAAAAGCATTTCTTTGTCTTTTCACTCCCCAGTTAACATAAGTTTTTACAGATTTCTACTGTAGTTCAAACCCTATGTGATTGAATGCTGAGAATCCACTCTCAAGCTTGGTAGAATGAGGGAAGCAAAGCAGAAACTAAACTTGGGGACACTGCTGTGCCTTCCAGCATTTTGTACAGCAAATCCTGACTCATGCCTGTTTACCCATAACATATGGGTTTCAATACTAACAATCTGCCACTGACAAATGAGTTTCCTACATTTACTTCAAATAATCTCATTTCCCCTCAAATTGCTAAGCACATGGTCTAAGGATCCTTACACCCAAACTTCAAAAATAATTTCCAGTAAACAAGAGACTGCTACCCATCCTGAAATCATGGTGGCTTTTTATGTAAAGACATAGTCTGATCCACACCCAGGGAATCATGAGCTAAGGGGGCAGAGATGGCTTGTGGAGATAGAAACACCTTGAGATTGTCAACCAGCAGCAGCATCAAGCAGGGAGCAGAGCTGCTGAACCCTCACATTTGGGTGAAGGAATCATCTGGTGGGTTTTGCCTTGGGTTTACTGAGGTGGCTCAGTAAATCTAGATTGCTGTAGTGCAGTGCCAAAGGGAAATCATGTCCACGTAGCATTTATTTGGAGTTATTCTTTTGCAATTGTGAAACCTGCATGCGTGAGGTTCCACACCTCTGCCATTGCAGACTCACCCACAGACATTATTTCCATGACTTGTAAAGGATCAGTTTATTTACACAATATGCAGAATTCTGTACTCAGCCTTGTTTTTCTCAGACTTGTGCATTTTCAATCATTTCTTCAAAAAGAAGCTAAATGATTTAGTTTGAGGAAACTTCAATTGTGTTGCCGTGCTTCTGTGTGATATCCTTGCTGACAGACCTGAAAAAGAAGTGAGATGTACTTGCTCAGGGTTCAGCTCCAGAGGGATACTCTGCTCAGCTGTGTCAGTCAGGGCTGCCCCTCACCTGACTGGCCACTCTGGAATCCAAATACCCTTGCTCGGTGTTGTCCCTGGTGTTGGGAAGCACTGGTTTGCAGTGTAGACTCCCAGCGCACTGGTTAGCCCATGAAAAACCTTGCTGTGCTATGAGTTTTTCACCCCTAGACCTGCACCTCAGTGGCCCTGGCCAGAGTTCCCTCCAACAATCATGCACGGCATTCTCCAAACAGTTCTGCTGTGCATCCTCTACGTGAAGGCTAAGGAGGGTCCCAGTTCCTTCCTGCTTCAAACAGTACTGTGAATCAAACCCTTGAAAAGAAATCTTGAAAATTTGTGTAGCATTCTCTGTTGGAGAAACCTATCTTCTTAGTCCTGTGAGGTCTAAGGATGGCTCTGTATACAGCTGTGATGGGAGCTACGGGATGGGACTCTGCTCTGTCCCCTATTTTCTCTCCAGTGCTGTTCAGCTCCTGCCTTAAAATGTGCCATTGGATGGGGACAGAGCACATCTCAGTGATTTGTGCCTGTGCTTATCAACTTTGGGAGGCTGTTGGCCACAGGTGTTGATTTCCTTTTGAATTACAAGACTTTCTCACTTCTCTCACAAAATGAACTGGTGAGACCTCTTTTACTCCGATAATTCAAACCCCAGAAAGGTGAAGCACTTTCATCACCAATCACAGCACTAAACAATGAACCAATCACAGATGCTAGGTTTAGCTGCCTCTGTGATTTCATGAGGCTTTGGTGGGGACACCCAGATACAAATCATAACACCTTCGAAAGTGAATCCTCTGAAGATGCCCATGCTTTGGACTAGAAGATAATTCCTTGCCTTAGTCCAGGGTTTATCTTATTTTATTTTATTAATTTATTTTTTAAGACTCTCACTGTGTAATTCAGGCTGGCCTTCAATTCACTATGTAAATTAGGCTGACCTAGAACTTGCAACAATCCTCCTGCCTCAGCTTCCTAATTGCAGGGATTACACGCATGTACCATCACACCCAGCTATTGATTGTTAAGCTGTATTTATTGATTTACTTGACACTAATCAATTTAGTTACCTTTGTTATTCTTAAGTATACAAAAATGCCAATAAATATAATAAAATTCCAGCCCAATGTAAACAACTTAGCAATTTAGCAGGGTCCTGTCTGGGAATAAATTATGATAAAAGGACCAAGGCACTGGATTCAATCTTCAACACAGCAAAATTAAATAAATCTATAAATAAACAGACCATATAAAATAATCTATAAATAAACAATACTGCTTAGAAATAAATCTATAAAAAATTGCTTGTCAGTAAATCTATACTAAATAATGCTTTTGTGGATAGCTCAGATGAGAAGTGTTTTAAAAGCAATTTTATTTCATTATAATTGACATGCAATGAACTAACAGGTTTAAATACAAAATTCTATAAAACTTGACATGGGCCAGGGATATAGCTCAGTGGCAAAGTGCTCCCTGGCAAGCACAGGGTCCTGAATTTGGTTCCTGGTACCAAAAATAAACAAAACTGAAACTAAAACCAAACAAAAAATCCTCTAGGAATCTTGTCATACATGAGCCCCTTGAAAATCAACACCAAAGTGGTGATGTTTACGTGACCTTCACATTTTCCTTATGGCTCCTTATACTTGCTTCCTTCCATCCTAAGCAATGTGTTTGCTTTTTGTCTCTGGGAAACACTTTGTATTTTCAGGAGGTGACAGGTCTGTAACCACACAGGATGCAGAAGGTTTCTGTTTTTGTTCTGGGGGGAGCTGGTAGGGTTTATTCAATCCTCATAACCATGTTAGGTTTCCCAAGTGCTGTTCCTTGTCAGTGGCTGTGCCATCACAACCCATTGTGTGGATGAACCACAGATCCTCTTGAGTCCATCAGCTGAGGCCTTTTTTGGTGTTTCCTGTATTGAGCTCAAAAATAAACTTGCTGTAGTCATTCTTGTGTTTGTATAGCTGTAGCACTGATTTTCAAGGGGAAGATACTCAGTGTGCAGTTGAATATTTCAGGTCTTGCTTGTCTAACTCAGAAATTGTTTAATTGTCTTTCAAGGAGTTGTTCAAAGCAGAGTAAAGATTTCTGGCTCTTCCTGTGAGTATTTTAAAACCCTGTTCTTTTTAAAACTCTTGTTCATTTAGTTTTCAGTCTTTTTCAGTTCATTTTATAAAATTTACCTAAGGAAAGTTTATTTCTATTAAATAAAATTCAGCATTTTTTGACTTTGGATAGAATTTTAAAGGTGGAAAAAACCCAAAATACAATATATATATATATATATATATATATATATATATATATATATATGCATATATGTAAATCACCTATAATTTTAACATCACAAAACTTCTGCTATGTGATGATTGACTTCATTGTCAACTTGAAGGGCCTGAGAGCTTTCCAAGGGATTAGTAAAGTATACTTCTGGGCTCATCTGTAGGGGTCATGGAGGAATGACACTAGGTTCTCCCTCTGGTCTCTGGCTCCATCCTCCCTGGCGCTCTCCCTCTACTCTGCTCCCTGGCCACCATGGACTGCTTAGAGAACTATATAAGAATGTAAATATGAGATAGCAAACGATAAGAATTTTACAACAAAAACAGTGGTTCTCTGCTCTGCTCCACACTGACTACCACTGTTGCTGATGTCTTGAACATGTACATTCTCTGACCTTGGGACCCCACCCCAGAAAATCTTTCTTGAGTTCCCAAAGCAGGCCAACAAATGTTCACACAGTGCCCACGAATAGTCCATGTTACCTTCAGCCAATTCTTCTGCATCTTCAAGGAGAACATGGCCCTTTTGTGTTCTACGCGTGACTCTGCAGAAGGCCATTCTAGTCCTACTTTGTAAATCAATTATGTGTCTCAAACACACACACACACAAATTAAATCTGATCCTCTAGTGAACCCTGACACAAACTGGCTCTAGCTACCTTTGCAACCTCCCATGAACAATTTCATGCCTCACTCATGTGAAAAACCTAAAGAAGAACTGTAGCAGTGCTGTGCCAAGTATGGGTTAATTAACGGAGGTGTTGTATTAGGCCCACTGGGTTAAAATTCTGTCCACACGTTTGTCTTTGGAAAAGGTATTAAATGTTGGTGTGTCAGCTCACACAGCTATGAAAGTGAAAATAATTCCTAACCCCTAGTCTTGTAAGAATTAACATATGGAAAGCACTTCAGAGAGGCCCTGACCTTACACCTGTAAGTGTTACATATGCTTGTTAGTGTGCTATATTAACATGTAAACACATTTTTAAGTTATGAAGACATCAGACGACGGATACTGAAAGCACTCATTTCTGTGTAATAAAAGAAGGGCAACAATGCAAATAACAATGGCATCTGAGCACTTGCTGTATGGTAGGAACCATGGGAAGAGCTCTGCAGGGTTTTCATTGGATCTTCACAACAGTGCCAAGACAGGAGTATTGCCATTCATCACAGTTTGTTTTTTTAATAGAAAAAAGCCACACAATATTTCAAATCAAAATAATACGAGAATAAGAACAGTTTAAATTGAGGCTCCCAGAAGAGAAGCAGTGCACATAACGTGTCAGGCCCGGGAAGATTTGAGTCCAGACATCTATAAATTCCAAGCCTCAGACTCAGTCCACTCCTCTGCTTCCTCTCACAGCAGGCCTGGGGCTCAGTCTCCCAGAAGCTCAACCTGCAGCCACACCCAACCTCAGAGAAACCCTAACCCCCACTGCCATGCCCACCGCCTGATTCTTGCCTCCTGGAGGGCTCTGCACCTCCTGGGTCCCAGCTTCTGGCCCCGCCCCTCACATCGCTTGGCCCCACCCCCTGGCCACCAGCGAAGATTACACTCCACCCTGCCCAACCTGGGCGGCCCACACCCAGGGACGGTCCCTAGCCACTGGCCTCCTCATCCTAATCAGTCCCGTCCCATCCCCGGCCTCGCTTCACAGGGGATGCACGGAGTGGCCATTTTGCCGCTAGGGACCCCTTCTGGAGACCTGAGCACTCTTCCTTCCTTCCTCCGCCTAAGCTGTGGCTGGGCTGGGACTGGGGTCTGGGCCAGGTAAGTGGGCGGCAGCAGGTGTTGAGTTGTGGCGCGGCCTGGTGGCCCAAACTGTAGAGGCGCAGGTGCCCTTGGTTGGGGGTCTGGGGAGACGGCGGGCGCGGCACTGGGACGACCTAGCCTCAGGTCTTCAGGGCCCTCTTTTCCTCTCTCCTCTCTGTTGGGGTCCGCATGTCCAGCCTGGAATGTGGCCCAGGATCCTTGCCCGCCCCCAGGTGCTTTTGAGAGCCCAGCCCTGGTGTGGGACCTGTGGGCAGGGCGACTGTGGGTCTCACATGGCCTCTGCTCTCAGTGACCCTGGCCCTGCTGAGCTGCTGACATTTACCCCAATCTGATGATTTTATTCCACTTGGATCTCCTCCCTGCAGACTGAGAGAGGAACTAGAGGTTATACTAAGATAGCGATAGAGTTATTTCCAAAAGATGAAAAATATTAACAAAAGATGAGAAATACAAAATAAAAAGCAGCCTTTATTCTGAGAACATGGAGAGAGATGACCGGCACCCCACCGCTGGCGTCCGGCGATCTCTCCGGGGGACACGTGGCGTGAGGGCCTGTAAATAGCCTCGGTTTGGGGTGGAACCTAAGGCGGGCATTAGGGATACACAGGTAGCCCATTGGTCCTAGGTTTGGCGCCATATTTAAATTCCCAGGGGCGGGAAGATGGCATCACAGGTAACTTCCTAGGGGCAGGGCAAGATTGGGCTTCCTGCTTCCAGTTGTGGCTTTCCTGGCTACAGTGTCCTGTCTGGGCCAAAACCTTTCAGATAGCAGTTTTTATTCTACCTGCACATGCTTTGTCTCCAGTTCATTCCACTGATAAGGGCTTTCTGCTTGTTTCAATATTGGCTCCTCTTGGGTGTTTAAGCTTTGTGAGGAGTCTGAATCTGGCATGGGGCTTTGAGGGATGAGAAAGTGTGATCAGCAGTTTAAAAATTTAAATCCACAAAAAAATAATTCACCTACATTGTTGAACCTGCTGTGGAATACCCATCTTGTCCGTATTTGGCTGTCTCTAACCATACTCCCCAGTTGTGCTCACATCATTTATGTATTTGAGTAGTGTTGAATATTTATATTATATGCATAAGTAGAGGTTTACTTAGTTATCCTGTTACTGACCATGTACACAAGGCTTGTTCCTCTAAGAAAAACTGCATTGAGCATATATCTTTTTTTCTTGGGATAAATTCCAGACATTGGAAATAGTAAATCAAAGTTCTGTGTTCTTTCCCTGGTACTTGATATGAATTGCTTCTTAGACAAGACATGTTAACAATAGACACCTTGCAAAATTTAGGTATTTTCCCAATTATCTGGAGAAATTTGGAGTTCAGCAAGCTGTTGAGTCATTTTCTGTACCAGCTGAGAGGCCACACAACTTACTGTTGGATTTTATTTATAACTGATGTACCATGTTCATCCTTTTGTTTTGATTCACTCTATTCTGTTTTATTTCATTTGGTTTTATCCTCTTGACAATTAAAAAAAAAACACTTTCTTGCAAGGCATAGTGGTGCATGTCTGTAATCCCAGCACATAGGATGGTTAGACACGAGGATCACAGGGAGTTCAAGGCTAGCCTGAAATACTTGTTGAGTCAAGGTCAGCCTGCAGTACATAGGAATACCTTGTCTCAGAGGAAAATAAAACAAACAAACAACCAATTTTTTTTCTTTTTTATTTTAATGTAGCACAGATAGATATTAATAAAGTATGAAAACACTTTTATAAATAGATTAATTTTTTTTCATAACAGAATAGTGGTTAGTACACTGTGTTCAATGATCCCAGGGATTTCTGTATGAGCTATATGCCCATGCACTTTAAAAATTTGTCATTTTTAAAAAATTTTTGAGACAATCTCTAAATAATTTACCCAGCTCTCCAAGTTGGGTTTAAACTTGTGGTCCTCCTTCCTTACTCTCCCTGAGTGCTGGGAGTACAGGTATAGGATATCTTCCTTTGGTAATTCACAGTAATTATGAATGTTTGTGGGGTAACATGTGCTTTTGCTCTATGTCTCCTTTGTAGAAAGAATCAATCCAGTTAATGTGTCTACCACGTGTCTATCACCTTACTAACCTACAAATACTTTCACAGTGACTACACCTGCAAATCCCATTGTTTAGCAGTTTTGAAAGGTATCCTTCTTATTAACTGTGGTCACCAGGCAGTTTGGTAATCATTGAAAATTTCTTCTCCATTGTTAATGAGACTTGGTATTCTTGGGTGAAAATCCTCCTTTCCCCATCCCTCATGGAAATGATCATTCTTTAAAATCAAAGTGCCCAAGAAAGATGTGGAGGCTCAAGCTGCTTGGGGCACACTGCTCTCCAGAAAGACCAGGTGATGGTGTTCTGCAGCCCTTCATCTTGCTCCCAATTTTTTTCCTTAACTCAATTCTGGGAATTGAATGCAGGCCCGTGCACTGAACTAGAGTATATTCTGTTTTCAAATTTCTTTTTTTATTTTGAGTCAGTGTTTGCATACGTAAGTACACTGCTGAGACACCAATCTTGGCCATAGATTCTTACATGTCTGTGTGTGAACACACATTGACGTCAGAGACATTTCATTTTCAAAACCAAGATCTTCCATGCACACATCCCACTCTCATCGGTGATTACTTCGTGAGCAGATTCCTTTTCCTCTTTCCCTGTGGGCCCAGCGAGACTGAGCTCAGCATCCCTGCAGCTTTCCCTGGTTCTCATGACCCACTCTGATGCCTTGAACTCTCTATGTGGAGTGTAGCAAGGCTCCCAGTTTCCTCCTGCTTCAAACAGTGCTTTGAACCACAGTCTTAAACAGAAAGCTTGAAAAGTTATGCGGATCTCTGTGTGGGATAATCTCTATTGTGAGCATTTCAAGGTCTGGGGACACCTGTGTAGAGCTGTGATGGAAGCTACTGGACAGGGCTCTTCTCTGCACACCATTTTCTCCCCAGTGATGTTCAGCACTTGCCTTAAAACCTGCCATCAGATGGGGACACAGCACATGTCAGGGATGTGTGCCTCCATGAATCAGCATTGAGAAGCTCAGCATTTTCTACATTTGTTTACATGTGGTGATTCTCTTTTGAATTACAAGAATTTTTCATCTCTCACAGAATGGACTCATTATACCTCATTGTCACTTCTAATACAAACTATTTATCTGCCTGCTGCTTGTAAGCAAAGATTTCTTATTGTGGATTCTACATTATTCTTCATTCTGTTTTTTTAAATGTAAAGAATCAGATCGTTCTCTCTCCCTTGTACCACTGAGATCATGGGAAAACTTTTCCAACATGAAAGGATGAGTAGATAAACAATAGTCTTCACATTTTATCTGTACACTTTGGTCTATCTGGAATTTTCTCTTCTATTGAAGAGCAATATCAGCCAGTCTCCTCTAGGAATATTTGACCAAACATAATCTGATGCATGAATATTAAAGACCCACAGTACTAAGTTAGAGGGCAAAAATGTCAGAGTGGGTGGGGAGTAGCAAGAGAGAACAAGGATATGGAAGTTCCCAAACTGAGCATGGTGCTGCAACTCAATGGATGTGGAAATTGTAAAAATTAGTGATGTGATGATGTGCTACTGAATTGAATATGTTGAAATGCATGAAATCTTAACTTTTAATTAAATTTACCTTAGAATTTGATGTTGAGAATAATTATAGACATAGGAGCAAACATCAAAACTGAAAGAAATACAAGGGGATGGGTTACAAGGGGATGGGAAGGGAAAAGCAGGTGCTTTGCAGGACTTGCTCCTAAGTAGAGTTCAAGACACCTGTCATGGTGTGGTAAAAGTGCCAGTTATGGAATTCTTTAAGACAGGGTGCCTGACTTTAGTTTTCACTTTGATCCCAGAGCTAGTGAAGTCACTGGAGGTGCAGATGACCAAGGCTCTGCAATTTGGACTTAAGGTTAGTCAGGAACCAGCCCTGCATCAGCAGAAGGACAACAATCACCAACTGTCCTTGTTCCTTGCAGGCCCAAAACTTCCCAATGCCTGTCACAGACAACTCTGTGAACAAATCCACCCCAGCAAAGTTTCTCATTCAGCTTAGACCAACTCATTTCTGCATGTCTCAGGGTTGCAAGTCCAAATACTGGCAGTCTTTTTTCTTGTCAAGTGTTCCATGCACTCCCCCAAAGGCTCACAGGCCAAAGCCAAAATCTTCTGAAGAAAGTGCTTATTTTCAGTGAGCTCAGGTTGGTCCAATTCAGCTGGAACATCTTGTAGAATTCGACACCAGCCTCGTGCTCCAATTGCAGAGAGGCCAGCCAAGCCTTCTCTCTGCCTTGAATGGGACAGTGCTGGTCCAAGAAGCCTTCCCCTGCTGATCGTGGTCCCTAAAAGTGCAGTGACCACCTGTCCTCCATTCTTTAGGAAAGCATGAAATCCATCTTCCTTTCTCACCCTCGTGGTGTTGTCTCTGTGAGAAAGAGAATGGTGTCTGCAGTGTTACTCTACTCGTGCTTACTCTACAGGGTTGGTGCACTGTAAATATCTGTGAAGTGAGTGATCAGAGGGAGTGTGTTCTGCCTGCTATTCCTTCCTCTTCACTTCATATTGGGATGCATCCTGCCATTCTGTGTGCCTTCTGGGGACACCCCTCCCCCTATTATGTGTTCACATATACAGAGGCCAGGAAGTTAGGCAAATTCACAGTAATGTGGGTAGAGCCTGACCTGTTCTTTAGAGGGACTTGTGTCCTGGATTACATGGAATCACAAGAGAACAGTGGCTACATTTGGTCTGGTCATTGCATCATGGTCACAGTCTAGTAAATTGCTGGTTAAAAGCACTAATCAGCTCCTTTTATGATGTCTGTGTGAACCTGTGTCCTATGGTATCACCCAGAGATTCCTGCTCTTGATATCTTGGAAGCCCATGGAACGACTCTCCTGTGTCCTTCACAATGAAGAGAACAGCTTCACCCAAGTGACAGATCCATGGTAGGAGGCAAGGCTTCTCCAAGGCTAAGAAAAACCAGCAGTGCTGACAGGGAAACAGCTCTGAGGAGAAAGATCTGAGTTTAGAACCAAATCCTCCTCCTGTCTTCCTATGTAAACCTAGACAAGAAACCCTCCCTCAGGTCTTTCACAGAGTGTCCCCATGCACTATAGAGGTCATCCTGGCATCTATTTCCTAGGGACATTATCACCAGCCTGAGATGACAATTGTAATGCCTGTTAGCTGGTGTCTTGTGTACATAGTATACAGAATTAGAGGTTAAATCCAGCAATGGGTGCGATGAACGTGGAATACAGTGCTGCCTGGTGGTAGAAATGACACTGACCTCCTGGACATATTCCCTGGTGGCATTGTGAGGGGGCAGATGTTCTTCAATTCAATCATCTTTATGTTCCCTAAGCATCACAATCTCTGCTATGTACTATGCTATGGCCTTGAGTCAGGAACTCACACAGGCTATGCAAGCACTATGGATGGAGTTGCACCCCCAAATCTTCTGGCATTGCTTCTACACTCACACCTTTGTAAATTAGCACTCCCATGACCTGACTCCTACTCAATAGCTGACAGCTGATCTTCTGATGCAAAAAGCTGAGTAGCCCATTCCGTACATTATGGGCCTCACTTAGTGAATTATCATTATTATTATTATTATTATTATTATTATTGTTGTTGTTGTTATTTTGCATTAGCAGTGCTGAAATTGAGCCCAGGGCCTCATGCATGGTAAGCAAGTACTCTATGCTGAGCTCTCTCCCCAGCTCCTGACTCACTGTTAAATAACTGACAATGGCAGACATCATGTGATGTGAATATTAAGGTTCACGCATTAAAATAACTGTTATACATCTTCTGTTCTTTTCCTCTTATGTTCTCTCTTACATTTTAGTATTCATTTTTCTCCCTCTCTGGATGTCTGGCTGCGGGGAATTCACTGCTGTCTCTGAAGCTTGCAAGAGGAGAGGCTGAGGAGCTTTGAGTGAGAAAAGGGAAAACAGTCCAAAAGGAATCAGGCTTTTTCCTTGGGTCCTGCCTGTAAGCAAGGGACAGAGCCTGAGAGCAAATTTTTCCCTAGTGCCATCTCTCCTGAGCCTTTCTTCACAGAGATATGATGGTGGCAGACCCAGCAAAACCTCCTGGATTCCTGATACACAGCAACTTTAAGAGAACAGAGAATATCTCTTATATGATTTGACCTGTCTTCTATCACACGTGTCTTGTCATATTTTGAAAATGTATGTAATGAGTGGACAGAATTTGACCTCTCAGCCTTCTTTCACCAATCATAATTGTTAATGATTATGTACAGTGAGATTACTGTACAGTGTTTTCCTATGGATTTTCTTTAGTAGGTTCTCACTTCATGGTTTGCTGTGGTTTGTTTATTCATTCAAATGTTATTGGATATTCACATTGCAATTTTCAGTTGTTGGAAACAAAGTTGAAGTGAATATCTTATAAAATTCTCTTCATGACGTAGAGGATTGTATGCAAAGAATCCTAAGATAGTCAGATGAGTTAACCTGAAATTAATTGCCAAAATGGTATCTGAAGTGAATGTACCACAAGCAAGACAGAAGAAATTTCCTTCGTGAACTTCCTCACCAATACCAGCATGTTTTGAACAAAAATGAAAGTCTCCTTTGTGCTCTTCAAAACATCTACAGGGTTTCTCTTGTGGGATGAATATTCACTTATCTGATAATTGACAATGATAGGAGGCATGTAGAAACTGGAAAGTGTTCATGTGATGGCCAAGGGCATGTTGAAGGCCTTAGAAGTGCTAGAATTCTGAGTCCGCTGGAGGACTTGGAATCACAGCTGGCTCCTGTGGAAGTTACACTGCATGACCCAGGGAGTACTGACTTCTCCTGAAGTTAAGGCCCCATGACTAGGACAGTTCTTGTGAGAGTTCCCTGGTATTGCGTGACAGGCCTATGAATTGACAGAAGATGGAGGTAGAGGAGCCCCTAGCCCAAGCAGAGGGACTCGGGGGACTGTTCCTCTCTACCCATAATACATGTGCACAATCTAGACAGCTTTGGAATATGGGAGCGGCCAAAAGAGCTAAAGCAAAATGTCAGTGAAACAGTCCCACCATGGATGTTATACCCATGGGAAAATGACAAAAAGAAAGGGCAAAATGCAATCTCAAACATCTAGTCCATCAGGAGCAAGACCAACTGACATTGAAATAGAGGACTTTAAAAGACATAAATCAGAAACTTCAAAAGATAGCAAATGAAGTAAAGAAACAGATCCATGAAGCTATAGAGGAAATCAAATTAGAAATAATGTCTCATGTAAAGAAATAACAGATGTAGTAAACAAGTTTCTCAACATAGTTAGAGAAGAAACAGATAAAACAAAAAAAATACAGGAGCATGGTAAATTGAAACTATGAATGAACAATTTAGAAAACAATCAGAATCTATGAAACATTTTCAAAGAGATATTCAAGCAACAAAAAAAATATTGAAAGCTGGCAAAACCATTTAAATGAAGCAGAGGATAGAATTTCATAATTTGAGGACAGTATTGCAGGGAGTGATCATGAAAGTGTAGAACATATAAAAATAGCAAAGCATCATGAAATGACAATCCAGCAGCTTCAACATGATGCCAAGAGAAGCAATGTAAGACTAATAGACATCAGTGAAGATGCAGGAGTCAATGCAAATGACATAACTAAGCTATTCACATAAAAAAATAACAGAAAAATTTCCAAACATGAAGAAAAGCCTGATATACAAAAAAGTGAGACACACAAAGTGCAAAACAGTCATAACAAACATAAGTCTATGGTCAAACATATAATAATGAAGATCCCAGACATACAGCTTAAAAAGAGAATACTAAAACTGTGAGAGAAAAGACACAACTCACCTGTCCAGGAAAGACTATGATTACTATTAAGGCAAATTTTTCAGCACAAACCTTCAGGTTAAGATGAGGTTGGAGTGAACAATTTCAAGCCTTACAGAAAACCACTTTACCCTAACCCTAACCCTAACCCTAACCCTAACCCTAACCCTAACCCTAAGGCATATCCCCTGCCCACAAGCCCATAAACTCTGGAGCTCAGGCTTGGGACATTCAGGATGCGCTAGGTGTTCCTGAAGAAACTTAGCCTGGGGATCTACATGGAAGTACAGTTCCAATGAAGAGTCAAGCACAGAAGATGTGGACCTGGGGCAGAAGGGAGCCAGTTGAGTGAGAGTCGTGATATACCTAGGCAACTCATCTGTAGGGAGGGGTGTGTAGGCCTTCTGCCCAATATGTAAAGCATCCAGCCACAGCCTCTCCCACCCAGAGTGGGGCACTTTGGTCCCAAGGAGCCCTTAGTGGCTGAAAGAAGTCTCTGTGAGAGGGAGACCTTGCATAGTTGTAGCACACTTGGACTTTCTGACACGTTGTCTCCTTGCCCCTCCCCAGTGCAGTCAGCTTGTTGAAGGCAGTGACTGCTATATGCCATTTCATTGCACTCAATGGATCAGGGCTTCTGCTCCACGAATATCTGAGAAGTGAGAGGTCAGTCGGTATCTGTCTTGCCTCTCGGCAGTCTCTAGCTTAGGCTATGATCCATGGCTTGCCCACTTATGCATGGTCTATACCCACACTGAGGGAGGCCTGGGGTCCAGAAAAATGGCTTTTAGGTGAGCAATATCTGTTCTGCTGCAAATGGTGACTCTGTGGCCTCCAAAGAACATTGTAAATCAAATGGGCAGGAGTTGCATCTGCTCTGCTTACAAGGTCACGGCCAATATCCAGAAATGTGTCTGCACACAGCGTGTCTTCATGTGTATTTGTAGCATAATTAAACCTATTTGCTCTTCCATGATATGTGACAGTCATGGATTTTTTGCTGTACTCAGGGTTTCCTGTGTTGAACAAACCCTGAGGCCCATATAGTGACACTCCAATCTCCTTTCCAAAGAATAGAAAGCTTCCCCCAAGTGTTGGTCACTAAGGGGATGGAAGATCATTCATGGGAATCAGCACAGCCTCTACTGTATGTCTTCATGGGGCCAATGCCACAGCTAACCACTTTGCATGGAGCGCCCATTTCATCCCCAGTGACCCTGAGTTCTCAATACACTCAGCACCTCATCGTTCAGCATTGTAAACTGGGGTTGAGTGATCAACTTGCACATGGCCAGGAACTGAATCTCCAGGTGGCCTAGTCTCACTGGGCTGCTAATGTAAGAACTCACATTCTCAGCTTTGGTGCCTGCAGGGCTGAGATGTCAGCCATGGAGGAAGCCAGCGAGGAATGGCCTGACCTGGGGCAGCTGTCCAGGAAGGCTAAGTCTGGAGTCTCCTTCAGGCTGTGAGGTCCATCTGCCTGCATCTGGCTTCCTGTACAGACATCTGCCAGGCTCTCTGCTGGCTGACTTCCAATCTGTGATGAGACAGTGGGGAGACATGGAATTGGTGTCGTGCACATGACTTCTCAGAAGGGTTGGAGCTGAAGCAAAGCCCACACTCTAAATTGTCCACAGAGGCTTGTGCTACAGGGCTCACTAAGGAATATTACCATGCTCACATCACCTCGATAGAGGAGAGGCAGAAAAGAAGTCTATGCATTAACAAAACCTATGAGTTTTAAGATGGCCTCCAATTTTAGAGATGAGAAAATGGAGGATCATTCTAGATGTCCAGATCCATTAATGAGGCCCCACACAATGTTCCCCAGTTTCCCAATAGAATGTCCACAGGAAGGAATTAAGCTACTCTTCCATAGCCATGGAAGGTGAGCAGCTGTGTTAACTTTTCTTTTCTTGTGCTCATTTAGCCCTGAGGCTCCTATGAAAGGAAATGTGGTTCCTGAAAAATTCCTGTAAGACAAGCACCAGAGAAATGGACAGAGTGGACTGACATTTGAGGTAAGCACATCTCTGGTGAGTTGATGATGTGTAAGAGCTGGGGATAGGGTGGAGAGGCAGCCAGCTAATGGTCCATGAACACCAGGCTTAGGGCTGAAAATGAGATACAAGGGCAGAATTCAAATCACGCCAAGAAATGAAGTGTCTTTGTGTTTGTATCCCATTTTCCCTTCTCCACCAATGTGTGTACAATGATCTTGCCTGTGACAAGGTAGAAGCTGAGTAGAGAGCATATGGTATTTGAGCACTTGGAGTCTAGATTCCTTGAGAGAAGAACCACAGGTGCACAGTGTTTGACAAGTCCTGGATGGATGTACTTAAACGGTTAATCTGACCCTAAATTCACCTCAGTACTCTATGGGCCGCTATACAGTCCCTTCTGTTGACACAACCTGCACCAGGGCAGATATCTATTGTTATTCTGGGTACCATGTTTGGAGCAGGGACATGTCACACAGGGCCCAGGGGCCAGCTGCATGCCCATGTCCTGTGTACAGCTCTGTTGGGCCAGAGCCCCGAAGCCTGGAGAAAGCCTGAGGCTCTGAGAAACCACAGGATTTACTTTGTTAAACAACATAAACTTATGTTCCTCAAAGACAAAAAGCACTATCCCAGACTTCTACCCAGGAGGACAGGAGATGACTCTGGAGGCTGTGGATAAACATGGCTGCTGCCCTTCTCCTCCTGCCAGCCCTGTCCTAGATGGAAATGTGAACATGACAGTGGCCCAGGCTCAGTTTCCCTGTCCCTGCGCAGGAGCATCTGCCCTCAGTGCCTGTCCTCAGACCCCCTCACAATGATGACCTAGGGAGGGAATTGTTTATGCAGATTTACAGTGGTGGCCAAGCCTAAATAGCCTTGTCCTGGAGTCTGTGTCTCTGAGTGGCTGGTGGCAGAGCCTAGGGACATCTGGCCTAGGCTCCCTCTTCTATCTGGGTGCCTGGAGACTGGGCCTGGTGAATCCTGTCCTGTGCTGCCTTTGACGGTTGGGCAGTTCCCGGTGAGCATCCTGAAGTATCTTGGCTGAGTGAACCATCCTCTCACTTGTTCCCAGGTAGTTTTCCCATGGCAAGTCCTGAGGCTGGGGTTTTGAGACCTAGGAAAGCAGCATGACATATTGACTGATCACTCTCTCTAGCCAAGTGCCTGTGAAGGCCACTGTCACCAGATCAAGGTGCTTGGTGACCAGATCCTTCAGAGTTCTGTTTAGATCTGTTGCCAAGCAAATGAGGTTACACGCTAGGGTCTATAGCTGGGCTGCCCCCTCTAAAGCCCAATTTATTTTTATTGTGGAATAAATCTGTTTTCCTTAGAAACAGCAGGTGAAAAACTGGAAAACTGAGTGTGGTTTTACATTTTGCTACACTTTGAAAATTTAAATGCAGCAAACATGTAGATGCTTCAGATGTGGCAGGCATGGTGCCAAGCACACAATTCCATCCAAAGGGTCCCTTGTCTCTGAAGATGAGGTGTTCAGTGTCTTCACTTAGAGATATGTCACATTTTCAGGTGACTTGCTTTCCTGGGCATATGTTAGTTTCATTTCAGTTCCATTAGGGAGCATGGAGATGTTCCCAGATTGCCCATAATACTTTTCCTTGAAGGATGTGAATGTTTCATGTTAAAACCCCCACATGTCCACGGGAGGAGGATTCCTAGCAAGTCTTGCTCTCACATGCCTATGAATGATTACTTATGAGTCCTTGGATGTTTACCTCAGCCACACACTGTAGTGCTCCATATTTTGACAGCCTGTGAGGGGGGACAGCAGGTCGTGAGAGCAAGTTAAGGCTTTGCAAGGCCATGAATGCCATTGCCCCATGTGGATGAAGGACACATGTGTGTCACTTCTGGGGAACTTGTCTGCTAGCAGCTGCTTTCATTTCCTGTCCTCCCATCCCAAACAGACCATGAGCTTTGTGTCCCTCCTGGGTAGTTTGCCTTTCCTGTAGGTGATGGTGCTGAGCCTCTTTAGTGGCAATGCTCTTTGCTTGGTATACTTCAAGCAGTGTCTCCGTGCTGGGCTCCTCCTGTGCTGTCACCACCTGCTATTATGGGGCTGAACCAAACAACTGCGACTTGTTCATGCATGTGTCATCTATGTGCTGATGGGGATTTGTTCTGTTTATGGCTTGATTCTTGAAAGCAGGGTACCACAGCCAGTTTTATTCATGTTCTTGTGTGTATATACACTTTTATTTCAAAGAAAAGTGCTTGAATGTGAAATTAGTGGATCATATTTCTGTTGTCTGGCTACCTTAGAAATTCTTAAAGTATCTTTGGAAGCAGTTGATTCAAGCAGAGTTAAGTGGTTGGTTTTTGTTTTGTTTTGTTTTATTATGCTATACTATGCCATGCTATGTTATGTTCCACTATGTTATGTGTTGGTTAGGATTTTGAAACTCCTTCAGCATGTTTTCAGTGCTTTCTGATTTGAATTTGAATAATCAACCTGAGAAAATATAAGAATATAACATAATCTGACTAATTTTGCTTTGGAGAAAATTTAAAAAGGAAAACTCAGTCAGGGATGTTGGTGCACGCCTATCATTCCAGTACTCAGAAGGTTGAGGCAGGGGGATTGTAGTGAGTTTGAGGTCATCCTGGGCTACAAGATAAGACGACGACCAGCCTGAACTGCATAGCAAAACCCTTTCTAAAAACAAAATCAAAGAAAGAAAGAAAGAAAGAAAGACAAAATAATATAAAAATGAAAAGTCAAAAGTCACCTGTCAACTGAGAAATCAAATCTTTGTGAGGTTTTCTTGAATATGTGTTTTAGTCACCACAACTAGCATCAGATTTACCATCATGTAGGCATTGATGTTCTGCCTGGTGTTTGCATTGTTTTAATTTTTTAAAGTTTTTACTGAAATGAGTGCAGATATGCTACTTAATATACCCTCTTAGGATATGAGTAGCTCAGTATGAAGAGAATTTGATCATTCTTATTTTTTCTGTCCTAAATTTATATTTTGAACAAGAATTTGATAGAGGGATTACTACCTTTTTTGAAATAATAATAAGCATCTCATAAAGATACTCTTTTTGAGTGTATAAAATCATAAAAATTATTATAGAGTACTAGTGGTTAACGTACCTTGCACTGGGATTTCTGGAATTTCTAAATGATGGATATTTTCATACATATGTAAAATTATTTACAAATTTTAATACATGGTCTCACTAATTTTCTAAGTTTCCCAGGCTAGGCTTAAATCTTTCCTCATTCTTTCTCACCCTCCCAGAGTGCTGGGATTACAGGTGTATATAATCCTGCATTGGCAATTGATAGCAATGTTGTGTATTCATGGAATAAAATGTTCAGCTTCAGTTTTTAGACACTTTGCAGAAAGAGTCAATCTACTTAAGCTATCTGCTCCCTTCCTAGCCTGCATTTTCTTTCACAGAATAAGACTGAAAATCCCATTACCAGTGTTGTAGATTCTGTGCTTTTTAACTGTGGTCAGCATGTGCTTCAGAGCATCAGCATAATTGCCTTCTGCACTGGGACTGAGGTTTGGTGTCCTTGGAGCACATTCTCTTTTTATTTGATCCTTCCCAGAATTTGATTATTATTTGAATTCAGACCCCCAGAAAGGTGTGAAAGTTAAAGCTACTTGGGGCACGCTGCCCTACAGAAGGCCAGGCCAGTGTAAAACATTATTTTCCCTGCTGTCCTACTTTCCAAGGGTTTGTTTTGGCTTTTGGATATTGATTTTTCTTTCTAATTTTTGCTCTGTTCATCAGTGTGTCTGTCCTTAATGTCTGTGGGTCAGTGACATCAAAGGAAACCACACATTCATTAAGGGTCATATTTCATTTTACTTAGGGATGCAGCCATTTTCTTTGGTATCCTCAAACTAACCCTACAGTGAATATTCTTGTGACTATTTTCAGTTATTTAGTCTTTTAAGCAAAATATTCTCATCATGCTGCTTCTACTGAAGGAAACTGTAGCAGTCATGAGCCTGTCTCTTATTTCAGGCTCCATACCTTGACCAGCCTGCAGTGTCCCCATTTTCTGAACTGCTCCACAGCTGTGGTGAGTCCACATGAGGCAGTTGAGATCTGCACCTGAGTGGAAGACTTTCAGTCAAATTGGGCTCTGTAACAGGATGACCTTCTTGAACAAAGGTCCCCTGAGGGAGATAAGGGGCCTTAGGCCTGCAGGGAGGAGCTCTGGCAGCAGCGCCATTCCAGCCATCTCCTGTCCAGCCTGCAAGCTGTGCTGCTTTGCTGAGAAGCTCACTCATGAATTAGCAGCCCTGAATCTGGGCCTTTCTTGCCATGGTTCCGGCTAGGTGTCATGGTGTCCAGCACCTCTGCCTGGTCCATCTTCCCCACCTTCAAATCTCAACCGAGATCTGCACAGCTTTGGGCTTCCTCTTCCAGTCTGCCACTCTATGTAGAAACTACAGGTGTGAAATCTGTGACTATGAAACTCAACTTGTATACATTTAACCTGGAAATTCAGCATCTAAGGCTTCATTATAAAGAATGAGGCTGACAACACCCATATTCTCTTCTTACTCAGCTTAGCTGTGAATAGTTAGAAACCACTGAATGTACCACAGCAGAGCTGCTGCATCAATTATGAAATTACAGCCACTGAAAATGCGGCAAGAAGGCCATGTCTCAGGCCATGCCCCCGGTGTTACCTGAGATGAAAGAGAGTTTATGGCCTGGCCCTCTCTCTACCCAGCAGTGAAGACACAGAGGCCCACGCAGAAGGTGAGGCAGGAGAGAGGGGCTCATCGATGGCAGACCATGATCCTGGGGGTATGCCTATTTCTTTTTTGTCCATTTTCTTATACCATTGAGTTAACTATAGTGCTCTATTCAATGTTACTTCTATTCAGTTTAGTTAAGAACAAATAGTGGCTAATTTCTTGAATAGGTAAGTGAAAATGGATGATTTAATTACATTACATACAATGAAATTCACAGTACATACTTCGAATATCTATCTATATGTGTGTGTGTGTGTGTGTGTGTGTGTGTGTGTGTGTGTGTAAAGGAGTCTTGATATTCAGAAAGGCAACACTCTGTTTATCACTATCTCTAACACACGAGGTCATGCAGAGCCATTCCACAGTGTAGTGGTGCTAGAAGCCACCCTAGAAGTCACCAAGCGCATCTGTGCCTGCTACTGCCAGAGCACAGCAAGAGATTTGGTTCAGTGTTTGTTTTTCCAGCAAGGAAGTCCTGAATCATCCTGCTTCCAGGCAGCTCAGGGAGTGAGCAGCATGCAGAGGAGCCCAGCACTGCCTGCCTTACACCCCTTTCCCCCACTGTATCCATGCTGCAGCCCTGCCAGGGTGCAGCCAAGTCTCTGCCTCCTCAGTGCCAGGATCCTCAGTTCCTGAGTCTTGGGCTCAACCTCCACTAGGCTTCAGGTGCTGCCATGTGTTCAGCTGGCATAGTGGGTGGGGCACACTCTCAGCCCCACATACACAAAGATCACTGACCACACTGACCCTTCCAGTCTGCAAATTTTGACTGAGGCTTTGGCATTGGAACAATACACAAAATTGTCACTACCTTTTCTTTTTGTTCTTGTTTTAGTGGTTTCTTTTTTTATTTAAACATATATTTAAAATTGCATTTTGCAAAAACCCTTTATTTGTCTTTTCATGCCCCAGTTAACAGAAGCTCTTACAAATTTCTACTGCACTTCAAACCCATATGCTTGAATGCTCAGAATCCAATCTGCAGCTTCATAGCATGGTGGAAACAAAGCAGAAACTGAATTTGGGGATATTTCTTTGCCTTCTAGCACCTTGAAGAGAAAACCTTGACTCGTGTCTTTTTACCTCCAAAATATAGGCTTCAGTACCAACTGCATCTGCCACTGACAAAATGAGTTTTCTGCATTTATTTCAAACAATTTCACTTCCCCTCAACTGGATAAGCACATTGTCTAAGGTTTCTTATGCCCAAACTTGAAAAATAAGTTCCAGTAGACAAGAGGCTGCTACCCATCCTGAAATCATGATGGGATTTTATGTAAACATATAGTCCAGCCCACACCCTGGCAGTCATGAGCTGAGAGAGGGGCAGATGGCTTGTGCAGATAGAAACACCTAGAAATAGTCAACCAGCAGCTGCAACAAGCAGGGAGCAGAGCTGCTGAGCCTTCACTGCTGGGTGATGGAATGGTGTGGTAGGTTTTGCCCTGGGTTTACTGATGTGGCTTGGTAAATCCAGGTTGTTGCAGGGATTATCCTTCCAAAGGAAAATCATGTACATGTATCATTTATTTGCCATTTTCTTTTGCATTTATGGAATCTTCTTGCATGAGATTTTATGCCTCTGCCATTGTAGACCAATTCATAGGCATTATTCCCATGTCTTGTCAAGGGCTAGTTTATTTACACAACATGCAGAGCACTTTTGTCAGCCTTGTTTCTCCAGACCTGTGCATTTTCAATCATTTCTTCAAAGGAAGCTAAACAATTTAGTTAGAGAAAACTTCAACTGTGTTGGTGTGCTTCTGTGTGACTTCCTTGCTGCCAGACCTGAAAAAGGCAGTGAGTTGGACCTGCTGGTTCGTTATCCCCAGAGGGAGATGCTTTGCACAGCTGTACCAGGAAGGGCTGCTCATTAATTGACTGGCCACCCTGACATCCAAATGTCCTTTCCCCAAGCTGGTCTTGGTTTTGGGAAGCATTGGATTGCAGTAGAGACTCCCTGTTCACTGGCTGGTTCTTGGAAAGCCTTGTGCTACCATGAGGTTGTCAGTTCCTAGACTTCACCTCTGTGGCCCTGGGGCCAGTTAGTTCCAGCAACCATGCACAATATCCTCCAGGTAGCTCTTCTGTACACCCTCTATGTGGAGGCTAGGGAGGGTCCCAGTTCCTTTCTGCTTCAAACAGTACTGTGAATCAAACTCTTGAAGAGAAATCTTGAAAAGTTGTGCAAGTTTCTCTCTGGGAGAAATCACTGTTCTTAGCCCTGCATGCTCCAGCGACACCAGTGTGTAGCTCTGATGGGAGCTGTGTGTCAAGGTTCTGCTCTGCACCCCATAATTTCATGTGTGCTGTTCAGCATCTGCCTTAGAACCTGCCATCAAATTGGGACACAGCACATCTCAGGGATCTGTCCCCTGCATGCTTCAGCTTTGGGAGGCTCAATATTTTCTGTACTTGTTGGCCATGTATGATGATTGCCTTTGAGTTAAAAGAATGCGTCATTTCTCTCATAAAGTGTACTTTTGAGACATCTTTCACACCTGTAATAACAATCATCTATCTGAATATTGATTGTACAGAAAAGTTTCCTGCTGTGGTCTTTACATTAGTCTTGTTTCTGTTTTTCAAATGCCATGTATCAGAACTTTCAATCTCTGTTTTGTCACTGAAATCATGGGAAAGCTTTTCCAACATGAAAAGATAAGTATATACACAATTGTCTCTACATTTTCCCTGTAGACTTTGTCTGTCTGGAGTTTTCTCTTATTTCAAAGAGCAATAGCAGCCAGTCTCCACCAGTAATGTTTGGACAAACAGAATCTGATGCATTGATACGAAAGACTCAGAGTAGCTAATCACATCGAGAGAAATGTTAGAAGCACATGGGGACTAGCAGGAGAGTACAGGGCTATGGATGGGTCCAAAACAGCAGAAAGCTGAAACTCGACAGATGTGAATATTGTACAAATTGGCGATGTGCTTATGATAGGGCTACTGAGTTGAACATGTTGAAACTAATAAAATCTTAACTGTTAATTTAAATTAACTTAGAGTGTAATGTTTAGAAGAATTACATAAGAGTAGAAATGCAAACTGAAAGAAATACAAGGGTTACAAGGGAAGGGGAGGGAAAGACAATACTTTACAGGACTTGGCCTTATGCAGAGCTCAGGATGTCTACCATGGTGCCAGCAACAGCCCCAGCTCTGAAATTCATGAAGTGCTGGTACTGAACTGGGCATAGCTTTCACATTGATCCCAGAGCTGGTGAGGTCACTGGAGGTGGAGCTCATACAAGCTCAGCAAATAGGACTTGAGCTCAGTCAGGTACGAGCCCTGCCTCAGAGAAGGGAGAGAAATCACCAACTCTCCTTGATCCTTGCAGGCCCCAAAGCCTCCCAAGGCCTCTCAAAGACAATTCTGTGCACAAATCCACCCGAGAAAAGTTTCCTGTTATGCCTCACCCCACTCACTTGAGCATGCCTCATTGTTGCAGAAGGCCCCAAGTTTGAGAGTCTTTCTGCATGTAAAGTTACACATGCCCTCCACAGAGAATAATAGAACAAGGCCAAACCTTGCTCACTGTAGTTCTCATCTTCAGTGAGTTCAGGTTGTTCCAAAAGACTCAGTTTAATTTGGACTGGGTGTCCCAACTTGGTAAGCAGCACCTTCCAGGCGTCAGTAAAGGAAGCACTGGTCCTAGGGAGGACAATTGTAAGCAGCAGTATAGGTCCAGCCTCCCTCCCAAACTGCCCTCCCAAGGCATCCTGTGGAGTTGGACACCAGCCTCTTGCTCCAGCTACCGAGTGCCCAGCACCAGCCATCACTGTGCCCTGAATGGGGCAATGCTGACTCAGGCAGCCCTCATGTGCTAATGGAAGTCCCTGGACAGTGCTGTGACCACCTGTCCTCCATTCTTCAGGAAGCCTGAAATGCATCTCCCTTTCCCGACCTCATGGCATGTTGCCTCTGTGAGAAAGAGAGTGGTGTATTCAGTGTTACTCTACTCATGGGTACTCTACTGGGTGCTGCTCTCTAACTATCTGAGAAGTGCAGATGGAGTGTGTCCTGCCTGCCTTTCGTTCATCCTCAGTTCATATACTGATGCATCACTCCATTCTGTGTGCCTTCCCATGACATCCCTCCTCTATTTTGTGTCCCCATGTACAGAGGCCAGGAACATAGTCTATAATATTGGTAGTATTTGGTCCAAGTTGATTGTGAGCCTGGACAAAATGAAAGCACAGGAGACCAATGGTTGCATCTGCTCTTGGCATTATTCATGGTCAGTGCCTGGTACACTCATGATTTAAAGCATCCTCTAGCTCCTTCCATGATGTCTGTGTCCTCTGGTATCCCCCAGAGATTACTGCTCTGCATACCATAGAAGCCCATGAAATGATTCTCTGGTGTCCTTCACAGTGAAGAGAACAGCTTCACCGAGGCAAGGGCTCCTTGGTAGGAGGCAAAGTTTCTGCATAGGAAAGAAAAAAGAGCAGTGTAGCCAGGGTGCCTTTTCTGAGGAAAAAGACGTGCTCCTTCTGACTTCCTATGTAAACCTAGGTAAAACATGCACTATAGAGGTCATACTGTTATCTGCTTGCTAGGGACATCATCAGAGGTATCAGATGACATTTGTGAAAATTGGCAGCTGGTATCCCAGGTACATAATGTATAGAAATAGAGGAGAAATCTGGGAAGGGTTGGGATGGAGGTGAATACAGTGCACACTGGGCTGGTTCCTCCTGCCTGGTTGTGGAAATGACACTCACCTCTGGACATGTTTTCCTGGTGGCATCGTGAGGAGACAGAAGTTCATCAGTTTGGCCATCCTTATGTTCCCTAAGCAATGCAATTGCTTCTATGTATTGGCATTTTAGCCTCAAGTGCAGAAAGTTATTGACATCTCATAGAATGACCCCTGGGTACAGCCTGGAGAGAGATAGCAATCAACCATGTTCTAAGGGTGGTCAGCCAGACTATAGCAGTAGATTTGGAGTTGGTTTTTTAAAAATGCCTAGAGAAATCAGTTGAGGTTTGAGTCTCTATAATCCCCATGCTCTACCAGACTAGGGCAAGAGGGTCACATATTTGAACCCAGACTAAACAACTTAGCTGCACAGTGAGACTTGGTGTCAAATTTATATTTCAAAAACTAAAAGGAGCTGGGGATGTCACTCTGTGGGAACGCCCTCAGTTCAACCCTCCTACATAAATACAAAACTTATTACATTGTGAAGAAGCTCAATCAAGAGGATTCTACAACTATCTTGGGGCAATATGGAAGAAAATTCCCCTAGGAACCTTAAGCCCCAATTGTCCAAAATGGTCTGAGATTCAGTAATTTGTAAGAGAAAGTGAGTCAAGTTGTAGGCAATGTTCATCCATCTTCAAGAAGCAGAGGTGAGGCCATGTCATGATGTTGTGCTGTCTGCTGAGATGTCATGGGGATGCAGTGTCCCCATGGGAACACCACAGCTTGCAGAGCTGCATTTGCCAGAGGTCATCATGAAGCTCTGTGCCTGGACAATGTATATGCAGACCCATGGACAGTAACTGGTCCTACCAAAGGTTCTATGACCATGACTGAAAAATTCCACTGTTAAGAATCTAACACACAAAATGAGATTTACAAAGGTGGTTGCTTCCTATTGCATAGAGCTTGACAGGACTCTGTCTCCACATCCTAGATGCAATCGGTGAGGAGCTGTTTTCTGAGACACACTCCCCACCCAACAGTTAAAACACTCAGGCTGACCCTAAAATGAGACTGAAAGAGTAGCACCTAGGAGGGAGGCCACTGTTCCTGGGTGGAACAACAGCCACTATGTCCTATATTATTCACTCATATTGCATTGTGTATTTAACCATAATATGTATTTCTTGCCCCAGAAAAGAATACTGGATAATTTACTGAATCTGTGATTGACTAACCAAGGACATTAACTTAAGATTCTGCCTTCTTACAAAAAAGCAACATTAAAAAGTCACATCCAGCACCCTCTGGCTCAAGAGAAACTTGATGGTATTGATGTGGAAAATGTAGCAGAGGTAAATTATGAGGACATAAGATGAGTGGTGGCTGGGATGGAGCAGGATGGTGAAAAAAAGAAAACACCTTTCTGTACAAAATTGAGGAAAATGTTCTGGAAGTGCACAGTGGTGAAATTTGCAAAACATTGAGAATACACAGAATGCTACCAGGCTGATTATTTTAAACATGACTGAAATCTTAAACTTTATTTATATTAGTTCCATCACTACCATACCTCTGGGAAATAAGGGTAGCAATGAATACACTGATAAGTAAATCTGTAAGAGAGGGGAATGGCGGGTGTGGGTCAAGGGTTCCCTGCAGGTAGAACTCAAGAGATGACTCCTGCTGGGGAGCCACCAGGAGGTCCAGCTCTGCAGCTGGTGGAGAACTGAATCCAAGTGCTCGCTCTTGCTGTGGGGCCAGAGCTGGTGAGGGAGCTGCAGGTGGAGCTGGCACGAGCTGTGTGGGTGCAAATTCACCATGCACTGGAATTGCTTCTGCAGTTGCAGGAGGAGAAAACATCACTGATATTCCAGGTACCTCTCAGGAACAAACCTTGCCACTGCCTCTCAGAGGCAGCTGTGTGCATGAACACAGCCCCAGTAAAGCCTCCCAGTCTGCTGCCCCAAAATGACTGTTGAGGGGCTCATGTTCCTGGGTCTCCCATCATCTGGACACATTGCTGATTTCCCTAGGGCATTCCCTACCCTAAAGGCCACAGCCCACATCCCAGGGCTCCTTACCTGTGACTTAGGCTCCAGGGTAGTGGGAGGCTCCAGATGGTCCATGAGAAGCTTGGCCTGGGTAACCACCTTGGAGTTCAGCTGCAGTGAGGAGTCAAGGACAGGAGATGTGGACCTGAGGCAGACAGGGAGGCAGCAGAGTGAGAGGTCTTGCCTCTCTTCACACACTACCTACATAAGTAACCTTAGGGAGGGCACCTGGACCTCTAGCCCAATAAGGGCAGGATCCGCTCCCACTGTATCCCAAATACAGTGTGGCACTATGGGCCTTGGGAGCCTTGAGAGGCTGACAGAATGCTCCATAGGAGGCAGTCCTTGCTTATTGGTATGACACCACTCCCTTCCTCAGGGAAGACTGACATAGTGTCTCCCTGTCCTTTCCCACTGCATGTCAGCTCAGCAAAGGCAAAGACTGATATCTGCCATGTTTTTGCACTCAAGGGCTCAGGACTGGTGCTCCATGAATATCTGAGAAGTGAAAGGTCATCAGTGTCTGTACTGCTTTTCTGCAGTGTCTAGGTCAGGCAGACATCTCTTGCCTAGATCTCTTTGTCTTTGTACAACTCCTCCTGCATGGTCTGTACCCACATCTAGGGAGGCCTGGGACCCAGAAAAACTGCTTTGAGATGAACAATGTGTGTTCTACTGCCAGTGCTGACTTTGTGACCTCCAGAGAACATCAAAACTCAAAAGGGCAGTGTTTGTACCTGTTTTGCTTACAGGACCATGGACAATACCCAGAAAAGTGTGTTCACACAGGGTGTATTCATGTGTATTTGTAGCTTGATGACATCGGCCCACTTTCCAATGATACCTATGGGCATGGACACTTTGCCATCCCCAAGAATTCCTGTCCTGAGCACACCCCGATCTCCAATCTCCTTTCCAATGAATAGAACAGCTTTCCACAAGTGTGGGTCAGTGGGGAGGGGGTGGAAGGTCATCCCTGGGAATCAGCATATCCTCTGGTCTTCATGGGGCTAAGACCACAGCTGTCACCTTCCCATGGAGCCCCCATTTCCTCCTCAGTTACCATGCATTCTGTACCCACTCAGCACCCCTCTTTCAGTGTTTTAAACTGAGGTTCAGCTGCTTGCTCATGGCCACGACTTGAATGCACAGGTGGCCAAGTTCCAAAGGGCTTCTCAGGTAAGAACTTACCTTCCCAGTATCTGAACTTTTCCTGGACTCAGTGTCTCTGAGTGGCTGGTGGTTGAGCCTAGGAATAACTGTCCTGGACTCCCTCTTATCTCTGGGAGCCTCTGGCCTAAGTCTGGTTAGTCCTGGCCTGAGCTGCCCATGATGGTTGGGTGTTTCCAGGTGAGCTTTCTGAAGCATCTGGGACTAGTGAACATCCTCTCATATGTTCATAAGTCATGTCCAAATTTTCCTTATGGCTCCTTACAATTGCTTCCTTCTATCCTAAGCAATGCACCTGCTTTTTGTCTCTGGGAATCACTTTGTATTTTCTAGAGGTGACAGGTCTGTGACCTCTCTGTGACCACCCACTATACAGAGTGTTTTTGTTTTTGTTTGGGGGGAGCAAGTAGAGTTTTTTCAATCCTCATAACCATGTGAGGTTTCCCATGTGCTGCTCCCTGTCAGTGGTGGAGCCATCACATCCCGCTGTGTGAATGAACCACAAATCCTCATGCGTCCATCAGCTGAGGCCTTGTGTATTGTTTCCAGGTTTAGTCTTAAAAATAAGTTTGCTGCAGTCATTCTTGTGTTTGTATAGCTGTAGCATTCATTTCCCTGGGGAAGATACTTAGTGTGAAGTTGAATATTTCATGCCTTGAATGTTTAACTGTCTTTCAGAGTAGTTCTTCAAAACAGAATTAAGATTTCTGTCTCTTCCTGTGAGTATTTTTAAACCCTGCTCTTATGTTTTTCAGTCTTTTGGGGTTGATTTTATAAAATATACCTAAGGAAAGTTTATTTCTATTACACAAAATTCACCATTTTTTGACTTTGGTTAGAATTTTAAAGGTGGAAATAACCTCAAAATACGGTATATATGCACATATGTAAATCACATATAATTTTAATATCACAAAATTTCTGCTATGTGATGAGTAATATTCATGGTCACCTTCATGGGCTTGAGAGCTGTCCAAGG
This sequence comes from Cavia porcellus, assembly GCF_034190915.1. Lineage (NCBI taxonomy): Eukaryota > Metazoa > Chordata > Mammalia > Rodentia > Caviidae > Cavia > Cavia porcellus. The sequence goes on from NW_026947517.1 coordinate 1,656,201, forward strand.
GATTAGTAAAGTGTACTTCTGGGCTCATCTGTATGGGTCATAGTGGAATGACGCTAGGTACTCCATCTGGTCTCTGGCCCCTTCCTCCCTCGCACTGTGCCTCTATTCTGCTTCCTGGCCACCATGAACTCTGCAGCTTTGCCCCATCACACCCTCCTGCTGTGGTGTCCCTCCCTTGGAACCAGGCAGGACTGACTCCCCTGACACCATAAGCCAGATTAAACTTCTCCTCTTCTCGCTGTGGGTCTTGGATTCTACTAATGGGAAAGCTTGACCAAGACAATTGTTTTTATGTTTACATATGTGCTTCAACCTACAGAGCATTTATAGAATTTACCATAATTTCACCCTTACTTTCTACTCAGATGTTGGATTGTTTTCAATTTTTTCCCTTTTAAATGAGATGTTCACAAATATGCTGTTAAATGTGGTCTTCCCTGATTTAGAGATTTTGTGACTAATGGAACTGTATTATTCTAAAATGTAAATATTTACCTACTTTTATAATTCCATTTATATGAATACCCAGAACAGGCAAAACCTTAGAAAGCATGGTAGTGGTCTGTGGCTGAGTGTGGACAATGGAGAATGACAGTTTAATGAACCTAGGTTACCACTGGGGATTGTGGAAGTGTTCTTTAACAGGCATAGTGAAGGTCTCACAGCCCTGAGTGCATGAAATGCCACTGAGCTGTGTGCTCCAGGACAGATGCTGAATTTTAGATTGACTTTTACCTTAATAAAGAAAGAACCACAGATAAGGAGTCTCCCTACCCCTGACTACAGACCTGTAGAGTGGGAGCCCCCTGAGGACATAACTGGTCATGGAAACATTTCTCAAATGGTTCTTCTTCTCCCTCCTCTGCCCAGAATGAAGGGATCAGAGATGTGTTACTGAGTGTAGGTGAAAAAACAAGTGTGCATGGTCAGGACACTGGAGGCTTCAACTGAAAATTTTGTCCTTTGAATGATATATGGGATGTGTGTTATGATCAGGACCCGGGAGCACACTACTCATCAAAAAGTCAACAGAGAGTCACAGAAATGTCCCTGAATCCACTCATCTCTTCTGTCCTCTTTATCATCTCCTATCTATTGTCTGAAATATGTTAAAATCAGGCAGGACTGACTCTGCTGAAACTATAAGCTAGATTAAACATATCCTCTTCCAAGTTGTGCATCTTGGATTTTGTGTTCTACTAATGGGAAACCTTGACCAAGACAATTGTTTTTATGTTTACATAGGTGCTTCAACCTACACAGCTTTTATAGAATTTACCATAATTTCACACTTACTTTCAGGTCAGATGTGGGAATTGTTTTCAATTTTTTTATGCATTTAAATAATGGGCTGTGTACAAATATACTGTTAAATGTATTCTTCATGATTTAGAACTCTTGTGATTAATATATTAAATTTTTGTCAAATGTAAATATTTACTTATTTTATGCTTCCATTTGTATAAATATCCAGAAGAGGCAAATCCTTAGGAAGCACAATAGTGGTTCATGGCTGAGCGTGCAGAATGGAGAATGACAGTTTAACGAACCTAGGTTACCACCTGGGATGGTGAAGGTATTCTTTACCAGGCATGGTGAGGGTCTCACAGCTCTGAGTGCATGAATTGCCTCTGAGCTGTTTGCTCCAGGACAGATGCTGAATTTTAGATTGAATTTTGCCTTAATAAAGAAAGAAGAGCAGATGAGGAGTGGCCCTAACCCCACTACAGACCTGTAGAGTGGGAGCCTCCTGAGGACATCAGTGGTCATGGAGATCTTTTGCAAATGCTTCTTCTCCCTCTGCTTAGAATGAAGCCATCAGAGACACGTTACTGAGTGTAGGTGAAAAATCTGATGTGCACAGTCAGCAGACGGGAAGTTTTAACTGTAAATTGTCTTCTGAGTGATATATGGGATGTGTGTTATGATCAGGACCCAGGAGAGTATTACTCCTCAAAATGTGAACAGGGTTTCAAAAAATTGTCCCTGAATTCACTCATCTCTTCTGTCCAATTTATCATCTCTTATAGACTGTTGAAAATATGCTAAAATATGCACAACACAAAATCCACTAATTTTGTCAGTGAGTTAAGAACACTTACCTTGGGCAATTATCAGCACCGTCCCTGCTCCAAAACTCTGTTTCTGAACAGAAACTGTGAACCCTCCCAACAATAGCATCATTTCACTACCTTCTACTCCTAGAAATACCATTATACTGTCTGTCTCCATGAAATGGACTCTTCTGGGCCATGACATATTTGCAATCATATAACATTTCCTTTTCTCTCTGTTTTATTTCCCTTAAGATAATATTGCAGGATATATACATAGCACCTTTTGTTCATCCACGATTTGGGGTTTTTTCCCCATGTTTTGGCTCTTAGGAATAATCCTATTGTGAACATGGGAATGCATGTATCTGCTTGAGCTCCTGATTTCTGTTAAGCTGTATAAACATATTTAGAATTGTTCAATCATAGAAAGCTTCTATAGAATTTGGAGAGGACAGCTATGTTGTTCCCTACAGCAGTCAGTCCATTTTACAACCCCATCAACAGGACATGTGGTTTGGGTTTCTCACTGAGATCCTGTAGACCAGCAAGCAGTCACAGAATCTAATCAAGCTGCTGTCCCTGATCCTTGGTCTGCAGAGCCTCAGACTACACTCCACGTGATGGGTTTGTGTGGCACATGAGGCAGTAGAAACAAAGAGGGACTGGATCCAAGCCACACCCAATTTAGGGTCAGTTCTGCAGTGATGTGAACTCTTTAGAGACTGTCCCCTTCTACACCATGGAAACCAGTAGCATAGTGACCCACACCTTGCAACTCCCCACTCCTCAGTGAAACCCAGATGCCCCACAAAGCTGAACCTTTGCAGGGTGAGTGTGTGGATGATCCACCTTCTGTGTTTTAGGGGAAAGAGCTAGATGAATCAGGTGTTGCTACTACAAGTTCAGCAGAGCTCTGATTGGCTGTGTCCCAAACTTGGTTGTTGACTCTCACAGTTTCCAGTGAACTGATGTTCAGGCTGGGATCTGCCTTGCATGAGCTGATGAATTCAATCCTATTTGAATGCTCTGTCCATGCCTGGGACCCCAGTGAGTGCCAGAGACCAGACAGGAAACCTGGACATGGAATCCTCACCCTTCAGGTCTCCTGGATCAGGTAAGGGAAACCTTTTAGAGAACAAGGGCCCATACTGCAAGCCAAAACCCACTTATTTATTGCACTGCCTACACTGTAACTAGATCTGATTAATGAACTGAAGTTTTAGTTTAGAAAAAACTGCTCATCCATTGACATATTTTGCTTGAGAGAAAAACACAATCACAAAGCCTTCAATGATACAACCTTTTATTGAAAAGTGAAGGTTTGCATTTGGTATGCTTTCACACAATTAATGTTATCTTGGCTGTTGCATGCACACTGATAGTTTGTCAAAGGTTGGCTCATACTGCATTCATTTCAGAGCAACTCATGCAATACTCAAGTCATCTGTTGGTCTGTTTCATGTGTCAGATTTAATATAATTCAAAGCTGAAAACAGTGGCCCAAAAGCATAAGATGATCCACAGTAACAAATGCAATCACCAGTGTTTTCATTGACTTAATGGTTTTTTCTCTTTTTGAGACAGAGTCTCACTATACAGTTCAAGACGGCAATCTACCTGTGAGGAGAAGAGACCAGCCAGGAGAAGGAACAAATGAAGGTGAGAAACACGGAGCCATGAGAAGTAAGATATCTACAGCTACATGAAGCAGGTCATAATGTAATGGCTTTGTGAATGAGTTAGTGTGTAAATCTCGCAAACATAAAGATAAATGAAAAAGTCAGACCCTCAAGAAACACAAACTGTAAGAGTACATATATGGATATAAATGAACATGCATATGTATAACTGATAAAAACAGGACAAACTAATCACTGGATAGGATTTATCTTGGGGGAAGAGAGAAGAAGCAGCCAGAAAAGAGCATAAAAGGTGAATGTTCATTTCATTTATGAAAATTCATTGAATTCAACGTTTTCCTTTATTATTCCTTGTTACCAAAGCTTCATTTTCCCTGCTGCCTTCCTACAAAACTTGTCAAACTTGACTCGCTGCTCCGCCGCCACCTCCTGGCCATTCTGTGAACTACAATGCTGGACTAGAGAGGGCTCCTGGTGCAGTTAGGCTGAGTGAGGGGGATGCTGGTAATACTTTTTGCAAAAGACAAAGCCAGCCAACCAACCAAGCCCTGTCACTGTGCAAACATCACTTTAGGGATTTTGTGCAAACAGCATCTCTCTGATCCAAACCCTCATGTGCACACAAATGGAGTGGGACAAAGTCACCAACGTAATCACATTCCTCTGGTTGCCATCTCTCCTACGTACACCAGATCTCACCTACAACTGTAGTTTAGTATTGATGACTACAGTTGTACTACTGTAGTCATCAATATGATAAGGTGTCTTTCTCACATGCTATACCATATAAAACCCTACATCCTTGATAAAAGAAATATATTTGATATACCGTGAGGTTACCAATAATTAATTTCAATGCCGTATGAAAACTTTGTGTACATTTACTTAGATTTTACACTTTAGGCAAAATTTAGATTTTTTAACAGACATCTGTAGAAATCTAATAAATTTAGGATAGAGCATTAATGACTATATATATATATATATATATATATATATAGTTATTAACTAATACAATTATATCTTATTTATGCAATAACAAAATGATTATTTAATAAATTCCAGTAGATATAGATCAAACTTTAAGTACCATGACCAACTTTAAAGAGATGTTGAAATATTTTACTGCTGTTTAACCTTTAGATGTACACTGTGTGACAGAGAGCACTTGTTATTTTTGTATGCTCTAAACATATGCAGTCTTAACTGTACCTGAGATTCTCGTGATATTGACAAAAATTGTCCTGGGATGGGCACAGTACAACAAACCATGGAAGCAGTAGGCAGCTAAACCCAGGGCTTTTCTTCACTTAGTTCATTCAGGAAGTTGCCACAGTCTTCTGTGCCACCACTTTGGGCCCCATTTGTGTTGTCAAGAAGTTTCTCACAATATAGGGACCTTCCTGAAAGAGACAGGTGCCACTGTGAGGGGTTCACCAGTGGAGGACAGAGAACTCTACATGCACCTAGGAAAATTAGGGATGTACAGCTGCAGGTCAGGGTCAGATCAGGCAGCTGACAACACTAAGAGTGAGCAGCAGATGGAAGGGAGCTGCTTCCTGACAGCCTAATGGAATGCTTCCAGAGGGCAAGCCAGGCTGAACAGGCATGAGCTGCGTGATGGTGGAGGATGAGGAGCCAATCAGATGTTAAGGGTGATCAGACATCAGGGATGGAAGCTTGTGGCCAACTGCCTTAGCAGGACACTTGCTAAAACTGGACAATGCAGATATGAACACAGAAGCCAAAAATGAACTGAGAGTGAGAAATATGAAATAAATATAGGTGAAAAATTAAAATAACACTGAGATTCCACCTCACCCTGAAAAGAATCTTTGTGTCAAGAAATCAACCAATAAGAAGTGCTAGAGGTGTTGTGGGCAAAAAGGAACCTTCTCCACTGCTGGTGGGGGCATACACTGGTGCATCCACTGTGGAAATCATTGTGGAGATTCCTAAAAAAACTAGGATTGCTGGTCCCATTTGACCCAGATATGGATAACAGATTAACTTAAACAAGATTAACTTCTGGTCACGCCAGGGACTTTGTGCTATACTAGGCCATATGAGTGTTTGTTCTGGAGGAAGTTTTACAAATGCATTGTGTTTATAAAGAATGCAGAACCCGGAGTCTCAGTGGAATGCTGCTGGGACAACACAATTTGGTTTGCAAAGATATGTCCAGAGGACTGGTAATGTGAAGGCCAGGTATAGCCAGAGATGGTTCCTGGGAAATCCCAGCTTCAGGATACAAATGTATCCAAAGTTACAATGTCTTTTTTTCCTTCCAAGAAACTCAATGAAAAAAAATCCATTGTCTTCAAGATAAAATAAGGCCTTAAACTGGGCCTTCTTTTGCCTTTTACCTAGAAAATGGGCCATTGCCTGTTGCCTGTAACTTGAGGCCCTGCCTTCTATAGATTCACAAACTGCACAGATTATCATTCGCAATAACACAGAAGCCGCCCAGCCCTAGACCATAATGGGCCTCATTATCTGAGCACATGCACTCTGTTCTGACTGCCTGCATCTTTGAATCTGCTTACTAAATTTACCTGAAGCTCTCATAGGGTTACATAGCAATTCTCCTCCATGACAAGACTGGAATATCTGCACCAGGCCCAGGATGAGTGGAGGTCCCCATCTCCTCTTTGTGGAGACTTCTCAGACACTGTCAGGTGACTAGAGGATCCTGACTAGGGTTTGGGCAAGGAGAGAATAGTTGTGAGACATGAATGCAAGTGACACATGTCACTACCCACTAGAAGCCTTAAGAGTCAGGGCTGTGAAAGACAATAAAAGAAAATCAGGAAAGCTAAGACTTTCTGAAGTAAGTCAGGAAATGGCTACAGGACAGTATGCAAACCCGCTGAAGGTGAAACTGAAGGATGTTCCTAGACTTACAGAACGAATGAACATCTTCATCTCCTCCTCCAACACCTCTCACCCAGGAACATCCTTGTTAGCTAACAGTCAGATGCACATGTGACTCAGGAGTCTGTGTAATCATGGAGCTGTCTCTGAAAATCACTCTGGGAATCCTCTACAACAAACTTCACTGCATTTGTTTTATGGGGCTGCCTTGAGGGGGTACACCTCGATTGCAATAGAGTTTACAATGTACCATATCTTTAGACATCTATTTTTTGTAGTTGATATTGAATAATTAGTAAAAATTCTTTTTCCTCTGCTGTAAGAATTGCAGGGTCCCACTGAGGGGAAGGAAGTGCAGGTGACATGAGTTGGACACCACTGTTGGCCCCTGAGTGATGCACACATGAGAAACGCTTCTTGTTTGTGTGTGTGAGGCTTTGGATTGTAATTGTCCCTCAGCAATCCTTGTGGCTTGATCATCAGCCTGTGGCACCTCTGGGAGGCCAGCATGCAAGAATGTAAACATAACAACATATACAGTGGCTGAACGATAAAGACACAATTTTCCCTGACTGCTGCCTGCTGCTGCTGATGTGCTGAAGTCTGCCTCCCTGCTGTCATTGGGGACTTCACAAGCAATTAACCCCTTAGCCTCATCCTCTCTGATAGATATAAAGGCAAGGGAGTAAAGTTCCCACCAGCAAAGAGGCGGTTCTGAGTAGGATACCCATGAGGGAGCCTTTATCCAGAAGTTGTTAATGGATTTAGAAAAGAGCTACCCTATGGAAGACTACCTACTTTTCAGGGTTCAATCTATGTATTGTTGTGGGGAACCACTCAGACTGATTCACAGTTCAGTGACATCTAAAGACAACTGAGAACATGACCCTGTTTGTCTGCACAGGCACACAGTGGGGTACAGTTATATAACCATGACTTAGCACAGATGAACTCCCATGAACAGGTTAGAGCACTACTCAAGAATGTAAAGATGAGATAACAACCTGTGTAAGAATTATACTTCAAGAACAGTGGTTCTCTGCTCTGTTCCACTCTGCCTACCACTGTTGCTGATGTCTTCAACATGTACATTCTCTAATTTTGTGACCTCACCCAACAACATCTTCATTGAGTCCACAAAACAGGCCAACAAGTGTTCACACAGTGCCCATGCACAGCCCATGTACCCTTCCGCCAATGTCCTGCATGATCATGCTCTGGACAGTTCCCAAAAACCTGCAGGACAGTCAGCAGATGTTTGTGTAAGGTCGCTGGAAGTTCACAACTCAGCAGGCTCCATTTTGGACTTCCTGACTCCATTTTGGGGCTGCTGCCCTTAATGCCTGGCAGAATCCTAATTCCTATTTCACTGATTCCTGTTACAGTGATGTAAACCTAAATTAATCACCCTGGAACCACATCTACAATAAATCATTGACAAGAAAAGGGAGGCTAAAAAATGTACCAAAGATAGTTACCTCTCTACATAGAAAAAGAGCAAATATTTCTAATTTTTCCTTGTTTATTGTACTTTTTGAAATATGTAAATATTACCATAATTATCAAAACAGTGATTGAGATACAAACAAAAAAATAAAAATTAGAGGATTCAATGATGAAACTTCAAAGCTCCCCAGCATGGTAACCTGATTTTGACCTCTGCTGACTCCTACTGCAGGACCACCCATTGTGCTCTTGTTTTCCTTAGGGAAACAAGAGCCTTGTTCTTCATCCTTGATGGCGAGAGATGCAAGGCTGAAGAAGATGCTGCAAAACAGTTTCCTCTGGCCACCTCTAACTCATGAACACCATGGAAATGCTGTTTCTCACCTCCGGTCTCTATACTGCTGCTAACATAAGTGATCATTTGTAAGTGAGAAAACTAAGTGTGGAAAAGTGAGCAGATCTGTTCAATGTCATTTCTACAATAGGAGAGTCAGCATGCAGACCCTGTTCCTGGTGTCTGGCAGCTACCACCCTGCCATATGAAGGTAGGGGATCTTTTTTCTATAGTACATGACTTGGGGGGAGAGGACCTTTTATCAAATGATAGCGAGCTTCTTAGCCGTGGGCCTCTTGATTCATGTTCCACATGCAAGTGTGTGAGCCTTGAATATGGCCAATGATGATTTCCCAGCAATCACTGCACTCCTATTACCTGCAACGCCCCAGGTGCATGGGATTAGCAAGGGATTAAGCAATGTATGCATTAGCATGTACCTGCCCACATGCTTTAAAATTTGTTCCATCTCTTTTCCTTTTTACACATTATAATTATTGATGCATACTAGTTGTATAGAGTAAGGGGATTCATTATGATATTTTCATATATGCATATACTGTGTATTGGTCAAGTTTGTCAACCCCTCTCCTATCTTCTCGCTCTCTTCCAACTCTCCTCCCAGGCCTGTGTAGCCCCTCTTCTACTTTATTTTTTAGTTTCCACATATGAGAGAAAACATGCAATATTTTTCTGTCTGAATTATTTTGTTTAACATGATATCCTCCACTTCCCTGAATTTTTCTGCATATGACTGTATTTCATTCTTCTTTATGGTTGAATAGGGTGTGTGTGTGTGTCTGTGTCTGTGTCTGTGTGTGCATGTGTGCATGTGTGCACATGTGCATGCCACGTTTGCTTTGCCCATTCTCTTGCTGACACATACCTAGACTGATTGTTTGCCTTGGTTATTGTGAATAGTTCCTCTCTTGCACCTATCTTGCTCATTAGCCATTGTTGTATAACAAAGCATTCCCAAACTCAGTGCTTTATTGCAAAATTTTATAATTGGCACTCAATTTTCTGGTTTTACTAGGCTCAGTTGCGTAGTTACAGTGTCCTGTCAAGTAACTTCAGTCAGCTTGGGGCTAAAACTGCAGTACATTCCCATGGCCTAAAGTCCAGCAATAAGAAAGGGAGGACTGGAACGTATCTTGAGGGTAGAGCACTTGCCTAGCATGCAGGAGGTCCTGAATTCCATGCCCAGCATGAGATTGTATAAAAGCTTACAATTGATTTTTAAGACCATAGGGAGAATGGAACATGGATAGAGGAGCATTATTTGCTATAATAAAGCAAAATAAATGACAATCTTAGTGCCTACAGAGGGGAGACCTCATTTCACTGCAGAGCCTTGGAAGCAGTGAAATTCTGTGTGATACAAATCTATAATTGTGTGCTACTGCTAGTTTTCTTTCTATCAACAAGAGTGCACCATTCTTGTGTCAGGCATTGAGTTGAGAAACACTGATTACCAGTTGTGTGAGTTACTTTTCATTGGTTGTTGAGACAAAATACCTGATACCCAACATGCAAGAAGGAAAAGTTTATTTCTTACAGGTCAGAGGTTTCAGTCCATACTTAGTTAGCTCCAAGGCAAAGTGACATGGTTGAGAGGAAGCAGTTAATCGTGCCTGCAAACAGCAAGCATGAACAGCAAAAGAGAGAGACACGCCTTCTTCCCTCAGGTACACTGTATGCTGGCTCCACTCCTGGGCAGGTGTAGCACTCATACCAGCAATCTGAGTGCTAGACAATGAACCAATCAGAAATACTGGATTTGGCCACATTCATAATTATATGATGCTTGGGAGGGGCACTGACATAAACTATGACACCAGTAGAGGCAAAGAGACAGCTCTCATACTCTCAGCATGAAGCTTATGGTCTACTGAGGTAGGGGGATATTTATCAAATCACTATCCAAATATAGGCTGAGCATTCCTAATCTGAAATCTGAAGTCTGAAATGCTTCAAAATCCAAAACTTTTGAGTACTTATGTAGTGCCAAATTGAGAAATTCCACAAAAAGAAATTTTGTTTCAAACACAAAATGTTATTTAATTAAGATTATTGGTACATTTTAGATGTAAATAATGATCATGTTAATCGTGGGAAATTTGTACTATACATGATTTGAATCTTTTTTTTCTCCATTCCTGCAGCTTTCCTTCAACTCCCTTCCCCTTCTTGTTTATGGAAGGCCTGTTTCCTTCTTTCTCATCATTTTTTCATTTCCCTTCTTCCTTTCTCCCTCCTCCATCCATAATTCCCCTTCTCATTAGAAAATGTTCAAATATCTATTTTATTTTAGTCCTTATCTACATTTTCAGTTTCCCACACCAGAGAAACAACACAATACACACGTTAACCACAAAATTAATACAAATATGGTATAAAATTATCTTCAGGCTCTGAGTATGAAGTATATATGAACTATAAATAAATTTCATGTTTAGACTTGGGTCCCATCCTAAAGACAACTTATTATGTCTATGCAAGTTCTCCAATAAATGAAAAAATCAGAAATTCAAAACACTTCTTGTCCCAATCATTTTGTATAAATGACACTGAATATGCAGATGTTTAATTAATAACCTCAAGGAAGAAGTACAAGGGCTGATGAAAATATACCGCTAACATTCAAATTCTTTAAATTTACTACAATAAGAGATACATACTCATTAATCCTCCTTAAAAATCACATTCTGAAAATAAACTAAATAAAATACACCTCCTTGCTTCAAACACACTTCTCCATTTGTTCTTGCAATTTTTGGAGCAGTTTGGAAGTCCTCTTTTGCAAGTGTCTTTACAAATTGAGATAAAAAATATAGTGAGAGCTGCTGCTGAGTGCCATCCAATGGGAAGAATGGTTCATAAAGACATTATGGTGTGTCTTCATCCACCTCATTCACCAGATCTGAATCTTTGTGACTTCTGACTCTTCTCCAAAATCAAAATGATCATGAAAGGTAAATAGTTTGAACTGATTCAAGACCTTGAGGCAACCACAACAGCAAAACTAAAGATCCTTATAAGAGGACTTCCAGAATTGATTCAGAAGAAAATGGCAAGAATGATGGAATAAGTGCATTCAAATGAAGGAGGAACTGGGTATGGTGGTGCATACCTGTAAACTCAGCACTTGGGAGGCTGAGGCAGCAAAATCTGAGTTTGAGACTAGCTTGAGCAACACAGTGAGTTCAAGGCCAGCCTGAACTCCAAAGAAAATCCTGCCTCAAAAACTAACAGCCAACAAACAAAGAACTCCTAGGTGATTGTGTTTTGTGTTTGTGTGTAGATTACTAACGCATTGAAGATGGAAGACCTTCTGTGTGTGGTGAGCAACCAATAGTCTTGCATCCCGGAGGTAGTAAAAAGTCTGGCTTCTGCCTCTTCAGAAGAGTTTGAGTCCTTGCCATCACCTTAGGTGTCATTTCCAGGATCCTAGCACAGATTCTTCTGCTTCCTGCCAGAGACTCTCCCAGGACTGTGAACTCCAGGCCTTAGACTTGTGTGTTGATCTTTTGCATCTCCAATGAGCACCTGGCACTTTTGTCTTCTTCTCCACAGGACTCTGCAGATGGCCTTCCTAAGCCTGCTTTGTAAATCCTTATCTGTCACACACACACACACACACACACACACACACACACACACACACACACAAATTAAATCTGATCCTGTAGTGCACCCTAACACAAACTGCCTCTAGCTACCTGTGCAACCTCCCATGAACAATTTCTTCCTCACTCATGTGAAAAATCCAAAAGCAGAACTGCAGCTGTGCTGTGCTAATTATGGGTTAGTTAACAGAGATGTTGGTGTTGGGCCCATTGGGTTAAAATTCTGTCCACTGCTTTGTTATTGGAAAAGGTATTTGGAAAAGTTGGTGTGTAGGCTCACACAGCTATGAAAATGAAGATAATTCCTATCTCACACTGTTGTAAGAATTAACATATTTAAAGCATCTCAAAGGGGCCTTGGCCTGATACCTATAAGTGTTACATATTAATATGTTATATTAACATGTAAAGATACTTTTTTTTATCAGTACCAGGGATCGAACTCACTACCGCCTACTTGCAAGGCAAGTTATGCCGCTGAGCTAAATCCCCAGCCCCCACGTAAAGATACTTTTAAGATATAAAGAAATCAGAGGATGGATACCAAAAGCACTCATTTCTCTGTAATAAAAGAAGGGCAACAACACAAATAACAATTGTATCTGAGCACTTGTTATATGCTAGGAACCATGGGAAGATCTCTTCATTGGATCTTCACAGCAGTGCCAAGAGATGAGTATTGCCATTCATAACGGTTTGTTTTTTTAATGGAAAAAACCGCACAATATTTCAAAGTGAAATAATAGGAGAATAACAATAGTGAAAATTGAGGCTCCCAGAAGAGAAGCAGTGTGCCTAAGGTGTCAGGCCTGGGAAGATTTGAGTCCAGACATCCATAAATTTCAAGCCTCAGACTCAGTCCACTCTCTGCTTCCTGTCATAGCAGGCCTGGGGCTCAGAGTTCCCACAAGCCTCATCTGAGACCTGCAACCACACCTCCCTTCAGCTTGACCCAACCCCCAATGCCACGCCCCCTTCCTCATTCTCCCCCCACAGGCGGGCTACATACCTATTGGGCCCCAACTTTCTGGCTACGCCCCTTGCCCCGCCTCCCAAGCTTCTGAGCCCAGCCACTGGCCTCAAGCGAAGATTACACTCCACCTGGCCCAACCTGCGTGTGCTGTGCCCACGGGCTGTCCCTCGCCTTGCGCCTGCACATCCCAGTCAGTCCTGGCCCTGGCCTCGCCTTCGCAGTGGATGACTGTCTTGTGCACGGAGTGGCCATTTTGCCGCTAGAGAAGCCCTCAGGAGACCTGAACACTCTTTCTTCAGTGGCCTAGCCTGCGGCGGGGCAGGGGCTGGAATCTGGGCCAGGTTGGCAGGAGGGAGCCGGCTGTGAGCAGGGGCGTGGCCCGGTGGCCCTGAGGTTAGCGGGCGCAGGTGCCTTGGCAGGGAGTCCTGCCGGCGGGGTCGCGGGCCCATGGCGGCGGGTGTGGCTCTGGTGGTGACCTGGCCTCAGCCCGCAAGGCCCCTCTCTCCCTTCCTCCCTCCTCTCCTTTAGGGGTCCGCACAGCCAGGCCTGGCGCGCGGCCCGGAGTCCCTGGCCTCCGCCAGGCGCTGCTGGGAGCCCGGTCCTGGTGTGGGACCTGCAGGAGGTGGCTCAGGTCTCACATGGCCTCTGCTGTCACTGAGCCTGGCTGTGCTGAGCCGGGGACATTTACCCCCAAAACGATGATTTCATTTCACTCTGTGCTCTTCCCTGCAGAGACTGAGAGAGGACCAAGACATTACAGTAAGATAGCAGTTATTATTCTACCTGCACATGCTTTAGCTCAAGTCCCTTCCATTGATAATGGGTTTCTGCTTCTTTTAATATTGGTGCCACTTAGGTGTTTAGCTTTTGTGAGGAGACTGAATGCAGCATGGGGCTTTGACAACAAGGCAAAGTGTGATCAGTAGGGTTAAAAATTTAAATCCACAAATAAAAATAATTCACCCACATAATTGAACTTTGCTACAGAATACCCATCTTGCCCATATTCGGCTGTCTGTAAATATTACTACCCAGTTCTGCTCATATCATTTATATATTTGCATAGTGTTGAATATTTATATTATATGCATAGGTAGAAGTTTACTTAGTTATCCTGTTACTGACCATGTACAAAAGTCCAGTTCGGCTTAGAAAAATTGCATTGAGCATACATCATTTTTTCTTGGGATAAATTCCAGAATTTGGAAATACTAATTCAGAGTTCTCTGTTCTTTCCCTGACACTTGACATGAACTGGTGCCTAAATAAGTCATGTTTACATCTTTCATAATCTAGGTTTTTGTCCAATTATCTTGGGAAATTTGGAGTTCAGCAAGATGTTGAGTCATTTTCGGTGCAGACTGTGAGACAGGCCACACAACCTACTGTTGGATTATGTTTTTAAGTCATGTACCATGTTCGTCTTTTTATTTTGATTGACTCTATTCTGTTTTGCTTCATTTGGCTTCATTCTCTTTAAAATAAATTAAAAAAAAATTTTCTTCCTGGGCATGGTGGTTCATGCCTGTAATCCCAGCACTCTGGAGGGTTAGACAGGTGCATCAACAGGGAGTGCCACGTTAGCCTGAAATACTTGGTGAGTTCAAGGTAAGGCTGCAGTACATAGCAAGACCTTATCTCAGAACAAAATGAACAAACCCTTTTTCCTCTTATCTTATTTTAATGTAGCACAAGTAGATAAAAATAAAGAAATTATGAAAACCCTTATAAATAGATTAAAGATTTCATACTATGCAGTTTATATACTATGAAACAATAGTATATTTATAAACTATAGTATACTTTATATAACTATATACTCTAAAACTGCACAGTATGAAACTAGTATGAAGTATGCAGTTTCATATTATGCATTTTTATATTTTATGTTTAGTGATCTTGGGGATTTCTGCATGAGCTATATGCCCCTGCACTTTAAAAAAAATTTTTTTTTGAGACAGGGTCTAAATAATTCACTCAATTTCACACGTTGAGTTTAAACTTGTGGTCCTCCCAGAGTGCTGGGAGTATAGGTACAGGCTATCCTTACTTAGAAATTCACAATAATTATGTATGTTTATGGGATAAAAATGTGCCTTTAATCTATGGCTCCTTTGTAGAAAGAATCAATCTAGTTAATGTACCTACCACCTTACTAATCTAGAAATTCTTTCACAGTGACTAGACTGCAAATCCTATTGTTTAGCAGTTTTGAAAGTTGTCCTTCTTATTAACTGTGGTTACCATAATGTTTAGTAGAGAATTCAAAATTTCCTCTCCACTGTGACTGAGATTTTGTATTCTTGGGTGAACATCCTCCTTTCACCATCCCTCGTGGAACTGATCAATTTTTAAAATCAGACTGCCAAAGAAAGGTGTGAAGGCTCAAGGTACTTGGGGCACATTGCTCTTCAGAAAGCCCAAGCAGTGGTACTCTGCAGGCCTTCCCCTTGCTCCCAGTTTTTTGGTTTTTTTGTTTGTTTTTTTCCTTAACAGAATTCTAGGAATTGAATGCAGGGCTGTCTTAGTTACTTTATACTGTTTGCTGAGACAAAATACCTGATGCCAAAAATTGGGAAAGGAAAGGTTTATTTCTTACAATTTTTGGAAGTTTCAGTCCATACTCAGTTGGCTTTAAGGCAGGCTGTCATGGCAGGGCCGAGGTTCATGACTGCTACAAACAGCAAGGAGGAAACAGGCAAAAGAGCAAGACAGGCCTTCTTTCTGCCATTACATCACATCCTGGCTCCACCCCTAGGTCTGTGTAGCACTCACACCCCCAGTCCAAGGGATAAACAATGAACCAGTCACAAATGCATAATATAAATGCATGAGGCCTGGGGGCCACAGACATAAACTATGACTAGGGCCTTGCACTGAACTAGACTAACTTCTGTTTTAATATTCTTTTTTTATTTTGAGCCAGGGTCACCACAAGGAGCTACAGTGCTGAGACACCATTTTTGGACATAGATTCTTACATGTCTATGTGTGGATGCACCTTGACGTCATGTTGGAAACCACTAGGAGATGAAGCGGCTCTGAGCAGGATTTAAATTTTACTAATTTGCTTTCTATCTTTAGCTGTCAATCTGTCCGAGGCCCAGGCCCCTTGCCTGGAGATTGGAGCTGATTCCTAGTAAGTGAACCTCTATGAATCACAGGTCCTGGCTGAGGCCTGTAGTGGCTTGTGAGGCCAGAGATACCTCAAAAGGCAAGATAAGGCTACAGCTGTGGACAGTCTGGCTCCAACACCAATTAACTAGGTAGAGACTGCAGATGCAAAGATTACTCCTACAGTCTCACTTCTACCATGTCTTCATGATAAGACAGTGCTACTGAATTGACTTGATTCATTACTTGGAGACATCCTTGAAGTGACTCCCACGGTCCTGCTCATTGGTTGTGCTTTCCTCAGTTTCTCTGCCTTTTGTCCTTGGTCCTAATGTAAGTGGATTGACACAGAGAATCCTTTGTCTTTACCCTCAAAGTGGAGCCCTACAAATCATATAATTTCTCACTTTTTATTTAACCTCCACCATAAACTAGTTTGGGAGATCCGGGATTTAGGACAGGACCCCATAATGTCAGAGACATTTCACTTTGAAAACCCAGATCCTTATTCTCACACCCATGTATTATTTCATGATCAGATTCCTTGGCTACTTTTCCTGTGGACCCAGGGAGACTAATCTCAGCATCCCCCCAGCTTTCCCTGCATCCTGTGGCCCACACTGATGCCCCATACCCTTTACATGGAAGATAGGGATGGTCCCAGTTTCTTCCTGCTTCAAACATCCATGAATCAAACTCCTGAAAATAAATCTTACAAAGTTGTGCAACTCTCTGTAAGACATAAACCTCTGTAAGTCATAGCACTCTGATGGGAGCTGCCAGATGGGGCTCTGCTCTGCCCCCCATGTTCTCCCCAGTGCTGTTCAGGACCTGCCTTAAAACCTGCCATCAGATGGAGACACAGCACATGCCAGGGATGTGTGCCTGCATGAATCAGCTTTGGAGGCTCAGTGTTTTCTGCCCTTGTTGGTCACTTGTGGTGATTCTCTTTTGATTTATAAGAATTTTTCATCTCTCACAGAATGGACTCATGACACCTCTTTTACACCTGTATCACAAACTATCTGTCTGACTATGGCTTGTAAGGAAAGGTTTCTTGTTGTAGTTTTTACATTATACTTGTTTCTGTTTTTCAAATGCAATGAATCAGACCTTTCTAGCTCCCTTCTATCACTGAGGTCATGGGAACACTTTTCCAAAATGAAAAGATGAGTAGGTACACAATGGTCTCTACATTTTCCTGATAGAATTGTCCACCTCGGGTTTTCTCTTCTATCAAAGAGCAACAGCAGCCAGTGTCTTCCTGTAAAATTTGACTGAACAGAATCTGATAAATGATTATTAAAGCCCCAGAATACTAAATTGCAGTGAGAAAAAGGTCAGAGTTGGGTGGGGTATAGCAGGAGAGGACAGGGGTATGGATGGGTCCAAAACTGAGTAGAGAGCTAGAAATCAACAGATGTGGAAATTTACAAATAGATGATGATGTACTTGCATGCCACTTAATTGAACATGATGAAACAAATTGTATCTTATATTTAAAGGTAAATTTACTAGAATTTAATGTCTAGAAGAATTATAGACTTAGCAGTAGAAATGTAAACTGAAAATAATACAAGGTGTACAAGGAGAGGGGAAAGGAAAGGTAGGTGCTTTGCAGGATTGGCCCTAAGTGGAGTTCAGGATGCTTGCTGTGGAGCCAGTAAAAGCCTCAGCTCTAGAGTTCCTCAAGACAGGCTGCCTGGCCTTAGTTTTCACTTTGATCCCAAAACTGGTGAGGTCACTGTAGATGGATCTAGCATAAACTCTGCATGTGGGACTTGAGCTCAGTTAGGTACTACCCTGTGTCAGCAGAAGGAGAAAAATCACCAACTATTCTTGTTCCTTGCAGGCCCTAGAACTTCCCAGTGCCTGTCACAGACAGTTCTGTGCACAAATCCACCACAGGAAAGCTTCCCATTCTTCTTTGACCTGCTCACTTCTGCATGTCTCAGTGTTGCAGGAGGCCCGAAATCTTGGAGTCTTTGTCTGTCTAAAGTGTCCCATGCACTCCCCAGAGGCCCACAGACCCAGGCCAAACCCTTCTGACTTCAGTCCTCATTTTCAGTGAGCTCAAGTTGGCCTAAGTCAACTGGGCATCTTATAGATTTGGACATCAACCTCCTGCTGCAGTTGCAGAGCCCTGCCCCAGCCTTTTCTTTGCCTTGAATGGGGTAGTGCTATCCCAGGTTGTCCTCACGTGCTGACAGAAGTCCCTAATAGTGCTGTGACCACTTGTCCTCCCTTCTTCAGGAAAGCCTGACATACACCTCCCTTTTGAACCCTTGGGGACTGTTGTCTCTGAGCAAGAGTGGTGTCTGCAGTGTTACTCTACTCATGGTCACTCTACAGAGGTGCTGTACTATAAATATCTGCAAAGTGAGTGGACAGAGAGTGTGGGTTCTGCCTGCCTTTCCTCCATCTTCAGTTTATGTAATGATGCATCACCTCATTCTGTGTACCTCAGAGGAACTCCCCTAACCCTATTATGTGTTCACATGTACAGAGGCCAGGAAGTTAGGCACAGTCACAGAAATGTGGGTATTACATGGTGTTCTCTCCAGGATGACTGTGGCCTGTACAGCATTAAAGCACAAGACAACAGTGTTTATGATTAATCTGGTCATTGCATCTGTCAGAGCCTAGTAAATTGATAATAAAATGCATCCTCCAGCTTCCTGCATGATTTCTGTGTGGACCATGATACCTTACAGAAATTCCTGCTCTGGATAATAGGGAATCCCAAAGAATAAATCTCCATTGTCCTTCACAATAAACAGCAGCTTCATCACCCATGTGATGGATCCTTGGCAGGATGCAAATATTCCCATGGCTAAGAAAACCAGCAGTGCAGGCAGGGTCTCAGCTCTGATGCCAACGTCAGGGGTTTGGATAAAACTTGTTTTTCTGGTTTCTTATGTCAACCTAGACAAGACACCATGACTCTCAGGAGCTTCCCAATGTGTTAGTGTACTCTGTGGAGGTCATCCTGGCATCTGCCACCTGGGAACATCTTCGGTGATGTGAGATAACACTTGTAAAATCTGTGGGCTGGTTTCACATATACATACAGCACAGAATTAGAAGTGAAATCCAGGAAAGGGTAGGATGGACGTGGAACACAGTGCTCAAAATGTTGGCTCCTGCTGTGTGGTGGTAGAAATGAGACTCACCTCCTGGGACATGTTTCCCTGGTGGCTTCATGAGGACGTGGAAATGCATTGATTCAGCCATCCATATTTTCCCTAAGCATCACAATTTCTTCTATATATTGGTACTGTGGACTCAAATCAGAACCTCACATAGGCTGAGCAAGCACTATGGATGGAGATACATCCCCATATCTAAGTCCATAGCTCCTATATTCACACCTGGGTGAGCCACCAGGCCTATGGTCTTTGTTCCTACTCAGTAGCTGAAAGTTCATCTTGTGATGGCCATATCTTGAGTAACCTATTCACTATATTATGGTCCTAAATTATTTTTTGTCTTTTTCCTTTTTATCGGTACCGGGGATCAAACTCACAACTGCCAGCTTGCAAGGCAGGCACTTGTACCACTGAGCTAAATGCCCAGCCCTATGGTCCTAAGTTTGTGGATTATTATTATTTTTATTATTATTATTATTATTATTATTTTAATTTTGCATTAGCAGTGCTAAAATTGAGCCCAGGGCCTCATGCATGGTAAGCAAGTATTGTATCATGAGTTCTCTCCCCAGTTCCTGACTCAGTCTTAAATAACTGAATATGACAGAGGTTATGTGATGGTACTACTAAGGTTCACACAAAATAACTCTGACCAATCTCCTGATATTTTCCTTTGTTCTCTCCAGTATGGTGGGTTTTTTTTTTTTTTGATCCCTCTCTGGATCTCTGGCTTCAAAGAAGTCGCTCCTATCTCTGCAGCTTCCCTGAGGAGAGGCTGATGAAACTTGAGTGAGAAAAGGGAGAACAGACAGAGGAGACATTAGGCTTTTGTCCTGAGTTCTTCGTGTAGACAGAGGACAAAGCCTGAGACCAAATTCTGCCCTAGCAGCATGTTCACTGAGTATGTAGCTCTGTGCACCAAGCTACTATGGTAGCAGCCACAGAAAAGCCTCCTGGATTCCTGATCCACAGCAACTCTTATTAGAATAGAGTATTACCTCATGTATCAGATAGGAACAGACTGACCTGCCTTGTATATTTAAATATTTTGCAAATGTATGTAATGACTGAACAAAATTTGTCCTCTCTGCCAATCAATCATTCTGAGGTTACTGTACAGTGTTTTTATATTTTTTATTAGAATTTCAAGTAATGGCTTACTGTAGTTTTTTATTCATTTAGATATTATTGGATATTCACATTGTAGTTTTCAGTTATTGAAAACAAAGCTAATGTGAATAGATTGTGAAATTGTCTTCATGACATAGGAATGGATTCACAGAATGTTAAGGTAGTCAGATGTGCTACTGTTAAATTAACTACCAAGATGATTTCTGAAGTGAATATACTACTAGCAATGCAAAAGGAGTCTCCTTCCTCACCAAAACCAGTGTACTTTGACCTAAAAAACAAAGTCGGCTCTTACTGCTCTTCAACACATAAGCAAGGTATTTCCTTGTGAGATGAATATTCACTTACCTGATTACTGATAATGTTGAGACATGCACAGACTGGGAAGGGTCCATATGACTCCCAAGGGCATGTTGAAGGCCTTCAGAAGTGATAGACATGTGGATCCCACAGAGGCCTTCGAATCACTGCAGGCTCCTGCTGAAGTCACACTGCATGAGCCAGGGAGCTCCGCCTCCTTCTGAGGTTAAGGCCCCATGACCAGGACAGTCTCTGTGAGTTCCCTCAGACCTGCTACTTGACAGAAGGTGGATGTGGAGGAGCCCCTAGCCCAAGGAGGGGGACTTGAGGGACTGCTCCTCTCTACCCATGATACACATATACAATCTGCATAGCCCTGGAATATGGGAGCTGGTGAGACAGTTGAATTAAAATGTGAGTGAAACTGTCTCAACATGGATGTTATAGCTATGGGAAAATGGGGTGATAACACAAAGTTGAGCCCACAGAAGATGTGCCAAATTTATTCCACCAGCACTGCCTCTATGTGACAAGTTCTACAGAATGTGAAAAGGACAACCTGTGAGCAGATAAACAGACTTTGATAAACTTGTTGACAGCAGCAGCTGGGATCAGAGATGCCAGACCAGCAAGGTGCTGATATGGAGAGCATGACCGCACCACAGGGCCTGGGGTCTGTTATGTACAGTGTCTGGGGATGGATAACAGGGAACTAAGGAGCATAACTGGATGCAGCCCCACTTTTATTCAACAGGTAAATGCAGCATTGGGGCACCCCATTGTGGTGTGGATATGTCTTCACCTGTGTAACTGTGTATCACTAAAAAATGATACAGACATTTGGGGTGGCAACAAGCTCATCAGGGTGATGCCCACAGATTGGCTTACTGTGGAAGCCTCTTAAGTCTGTGTCAGCTAGGGCTGACAATAACTATCCCTACACTGACCAGGATACCACCTATGTATTCCTATATTTCCATGACACCATCAAACCCATTATTATGGACATACTGCAATATTGTGAAACTGTTCTATAGGTGCCACCATATTGTACAGATGGCCTGGTGGTTTTCTCTGGTGGCTGTGTTGCTACCAAGGACAAAAATCATGGACCTAAACCCTTGTTAATGCAGGGCCCATGCCATTAACTTTATTTGCTAGGCTTGGTGTTGCTCATGGATGAAACTTCTCAAATGTGAAAGGTGGTTTTGCAAAACCACATGAGACTTGATTTGGGAACCACAGCCCAACAAGGTACTTGCACTGTCTTTCATGTAGAATATGGCATTTATATCTCTGACCAACAAGAGATAGGAACAAGAAGCCCTCCAATAAATGGATGTTCATCTGAGACCCCCGGACTGCCACCATGGGTCTGCCCCACAACTTGGCAACCAAGGACACACTGGACTGCCACTCAGCCCCACACAGTCAGAAACTCCTCCACCTCCTGGACCAAATATTACAGTTGAACTTTGGCTCTGACCCTTTCTCCTAAAACCTTGGACTACAGTGGATTACCATGCTGGCTCGATGAGAGACTCAGGAACCCCTCATGCAAACAGAAGCTGTCAGCAGGCTCCAGTCAGTGTGGTGAGTGTGCCCCTAAAATAGAGGTCTGCAGTAGGTAAATAGGAGCAGAAATGAAGCTCCCTCCAACTACAAGCCCTTGGCAAACCTGGCAAGACAGTGAGTAACACTCCACACAGAGAACAACAGACAAGTTGAGGAGTGGACCAATAAGGCCTCCCCTCACTTGGAGAAAATTAAAAGAGCTTATAAAACACCCAGTGACACAATAGGGCCTCAGCTGACACAAACACTATAGACAGGGAGATCTGGTGACCTGCACCAACCTGAAGACATAGCAATAGCAAGAACTAAGGGTTTGCCTAGATCTATGCTTTTAGGATAGTTAGTCCAGGAAGGCTATAGAACTCACAAAACAGGCCCTGCAGGAAGAATTCCGGTGATGGGCTCTCCTCTTCATTTTGGTGCCCAGCAATTGCACAAACATCAACCACACAATAGGACCCTAAAATCCACACTGTGTTGGTATTGGAAGACCAAATATGTACCCAAAGGATGAAAATGACAAGGTGAATTGGCAAAATGCAATCTCAAACATCTAGTCAATCAGGAGCAAGTACAGGTAACACTGAAATAGAGGATCTTAAAAGTCATATAACAGAAATCTCTGGAAAGATAGCAACTGAAGTAAAGAGAGAAATCCATGAGGCCATAGCAGAAATCAAATTAGAAAGAATGTCCCATGCAAATACAGAAAGACCAAACTTATTAAACTAGTTGCACAACATAGCTAGAGAAGAAATAGATTTTAAAAAAGACAAGAGCATGGGAAATTAATTGAAACTTTGAATGAATAATGTAGAAGATAAGCAGGATCCCTGAAACAAGTGCAAGGAGATATCCAAGACAAAAAACTATTGAAAGCTGGTAAAGCTATTTATAAGAAGCAGAGGATAGCTTGAGGACAGTGTCATACATAGGGGGGTAGAACTTCTAAAAACAACAGAGCAACATGAAATAACAATTCAGTAGCTTCAAGATGATGTGAAGGGAAATATCACAGTAATACACATCAGTGAAGGTACAGGAGTTGATACTAATGACATAAATAAACTATTCAGAGAAATAATAGTAGTACATTTCCCAATACGGTAAAAGTCTGATATACAAAAAAGTGATACATACAGACTGTCAAACAGTCACAACCAACATAAATCTACACCCAGATATATAATAATTAAGATTGATACACACAGCATAGAAACAGAATACTGAAAACTGTTAGGAAAAAAAGACACAACTCACCTATCAAGGAAAGCCTATTAGAATCGCAGCAGAATTTTCAGCACAAGTCTTCAGGTTAAGGATCAGCTTCGTGTGAAGTATTTCATGCCCTACAAGAAAACAACTTTCAGCCCATAAATGATGTATCCAGCAAAACTTTCATCCAAATTTAATGGAGAAATAAGATAGTTCCATGATAAAGAAAAACTGAAGAAATTCAGGTCCACCAAA
The DNA here is from genome assembly GCF_034190915.1 of Cavia porcellus. Lineage (NCBI taxonomy): Eukaryota > Metazoa > Chordata > Mammalia > Rodentia > Caviidae > Cavia > Cavia porcellus. Next base: position 1,679,893 of record NW_026947517.1, read on the forward strand.
CCAACCCTAGAAAGAATACTGAAAGACATGTTATATAGAGATAAAAACGACCACAATCTCCAGAAAAACAGAAAGAAACCACCAGGCTGGACAGAAAACTAAACAATGGAGTAAAGCAGGCAGCCAAAAATAGAAACACAATATGGCAAATTCAAGCCAGTACATATCAGTGATATCCATAGATGTAAATGGGCTCAACTAACTCATCAAAAGAAACAAGTTGACAGAATGGATCAAGAAATAGAATCCCACAGTATGCTGCATAAAAGAAACACATCAGACTCAAAAAGAAGCTCACATTAAAAATCAAATCATGGAAAACAGTTTCCATGCAACAGGAAACCAGAAAGAGCAGGGGTAGCTATTCTGTTTGCAGACAAAGTGAATTTCAAACCTAAAATGATTAAAAGAGTTAATGAAGGCCACTACAACTTGTATATTGAAAAATATAACAGGAAGAACTAACAATTATAAGTTTATATGCATCAAATATAGAAGCACCCAACTATGTAAGACAAATCCTAATGGACAAGAAGAACTAAACAAACAAGAATACAATTGCAATAGGAAACCTTAACACCCCACTGTCACAAAGAGATAGATCAACTAGACAAAATGTCAGCCAAGAAATAACGAACTGAATCATACCTGTGAGTGAATGGACTTAGTGGATGTTTACATAGTATTGCACTCAACCACATAAGAACATATTTTCTTCTCAGCTCTACATGGGATATTCTCCAAAATAGACCATATATTGTCCCATAAAATATTTGAAGTAAATGCAAATGGAGTAAAATTATCCCATATGTATTATGGGAGCATAGTGCACTAGAATTGGAAATCAGTGACAAAAAGTCTGCAAAACCTGCCTAAATACATGAATATTAAATAATAAACTTCTGAAAAACCAATGGGTTACAGATGAAATTAAATAAGAAATAAAACAAAACTTATAATACAATAAAAATGCAGAATAACATACCACAACCTATGGGACACAAAGCAGTCCTAAGTGGGAAATACATAGTAATAAGTAGTCACATCAAGAAAATGAATGAACACAAATAAATAACCTAATGCTACATCTCAAGCTTCTAAAAAAGGAAGAGCAAATCAAACCCAACTTTCATTGAAGAGTGGAAATTCTAAAGATTAAAGAAAAATTAATGAAATTGAAATAAAAAAACAGTACAAAGAATAAATGAATAAATGAATTGTTTTTTTGCGAAAATAAAATTGATAAAATTCTAGCCAAGCTTATCAAGAAAAAAACACACAATAAGGACTGAAAAGAGAAATTACTGTACATCCCATGGAAATTCAAAACATCATGAACACCTACTTTGAACATCTCTACTCACATAGGATGGAAAGCAGAAGAAATGGATTTCTAGAAACATGTGACTTATCAATGCTCAGTCAAGAATATATACCAATTTTGAATAACCCAGTATCAGCTACTTTAATCAAAAGCATGACTAAAACCTTACCAACAAAGAAAAGCCCAGATCCTGCTTTATTCAGGGCTGAATTCCATAAGAAATTCAGAGAATATCTGACTCCAATACTCCTTAAACTCTTCAATGAAATTGAAAGAGAATCAGTCCTCCCTAACTCATTGTTGGAAGCAAGTGTCACTCTGATATCAAAACCAGAGAGTGATCCAACTCTATAGCAGAACTATAGACTAATCCCACTAATACACATTGATGTAAAGATTCTCAATAAAATATAGGCAAATAGACTGTAGCAAATCATCAAGAAGATTATACAACATAACCAAGTAGTATTTATTCCAGGAATGCAGGGATGGTTCCACATACACTAATCAGTGAATGTAATACACCACATCAACAAGCCAAAAATAAAATCGTGTAATCATTGCAATGCATGCAGAAAAATCTTCTGATAACATACAACAACTGTTCATGTTAAAAAAAAACCCTACAGTAACTCAGAATAGACACTATGTTCCTCAATGTCATAAAGACCATTTATTACAAACCTACAGCCAATATTATACTAAATGGACAAAAACTGAAAGGCTTCACACTAAAATCAGGAGCAAAACAATGATGTCCACTGTCACCGCTCCTAATCAATATAGTTCTGGAAATATTACCCAGAGCAATCAGACAAGAGGGAGAAATAAAAGGAATAAAAATAGGGAAAGAAGAAGTTAAATTATCATTATTTGCAGATGACATTATACTCTACATAGAAGATCCCAAAAAGTCAACTGAAAGACCACAGAGGTAACAAACAAATTAAAAAAATTAAGCCGAATAGCTGGATACAAAGTCAACATTCACAAAACCATAATATCCCTGTACACACACACACACAAAAAAAAACTCCATGAGAGAGAAATTACAGAAATGTAGCCTTTCACAATAAAATGAAATACTCAGCATCAAAAAAAAAAAAAAAGAAATACTGAGAAATCAACCTAACTAAGAATGTAAAAGTACTGTATGCTGAAAATTATACTACTCTGATCATGGAGATTCAAGAGGATATTGGAAAATGGAAGGATATTTCTTGCTCTTGGTTAGGAAGAGTCAATATTGTGAAAATGGCCATACTTCCAAAACTCTTATACATATTCAAAGCAATCCCATTCAAAATATCATTAACATACCTTCAGATGTAGAGAAAATATTTCTGAAATTCAGCTGGTAACAGAAGAAACTTAGAATAACAAAAGCATTTCTGGGCAACAATGGAAAGACAGGAGGCATCTCACTTCCTCACTTGAAATTATACTACAAAGCCACAGTAATAAAATCAGCATGGTACTGGCAAAGAAATAGACCTGAGAATCAATGGAACAGATTAGAAGATGCTAACACTACTACAAAGACACAGAGCCACCTTACATTTGTCAAAGGGGCTACACATGTTCACTCGAAAAAGATAGCCTCATTAATAAATGCTGTTGGAAACATTGAGTTTACATGCCAGAGACTGAAACTAGACCCATAACTATCACCATACACTAAACTTAAGTCCTAGGGGATCAAGGATCTAAATATTTAAAAAGAAACAAAAATCTACTGGAGGACAAGGTAGGTAGAAATCTTGGAGATATAGGAGTAGACGGAGAATTCATGAATGAAATGCAAAGTGCATAGGAAATATTTCAAAGAAACAACAACTGGGATGTCATATTACCAAAAGTTTTTATACTTCAAAAGAAATCAGACAAGTGAGGAAAAAAAACCTAACAGATTGAGAAAGCATCTGGATATAAGACACAGGACTTAAATGCAGAACATACAAAGAATTGAAAAACATCAAAAATGAACATCAGAGATGAGCACACAGTTCTAAGGAAGATATACAAATGACAAACAAATATACGAAGAAATGTTCACCATAACTGGTCATTTGATAAATGCAAATTAAGACAGCACGGAGGTTTCATCTTACTCTGGGAAGAATGGCTGCCATCAAAAATAAACTGAAACAAATGTTGGCGAGCATGAAGGGAAAAAGAAATTTCTCACCATTGGTGGGAATGCAGACTGGTGAAAGCACTGTCAAAATCAATGTAGAAATTCCTCAAAAAACTAGGATGGAAGTTTCATTTAATCCAGCTGTTCCACTACTGGGTATTTTCCCAGAAAAATTGAAAATATCATGTCACAGTGATATATGTGCACCCATATGTGGAGCACAGTTGTGATAGCTAAATCTTGGAAACAACCAAACTGCCCATCAACCACAAGTGGATGAAGAAATTGTATTTTTACACAATGGAATACTACTCATCTATACAAAGGGATGATCTTGAGGCCTTTATAGGTAAATGAAGGTAACAAGAATATCCTCATTAGTAAAATAAATAAGATTCACATTAGAAAATATTACATTGTCTCTCTACTGAAAAAAAATAATAAAAACTGACAAAGTAATGGGACCCAAAAAAGTATAATAGATATTATAAAAAAGAAAGTGAAGTAAAGTGTTCTAAAGGATATAATGGTATGTACAGTATGTAAGATAGATGACCATATTACTAAATTTCTGTTAGATCACTGAACAGGAGGGTTTGCACTGTCAATGTTTCAGTGTTCAGTGACTTTTTATGCTTTGTTTTTGTAACTTTAACAACTATTTTTAAGACAATATGTAATGTATCAACTAGTGATTTTAAGATGTTAACTTTTTTGAATTCTATATTCTATACCTTTTTGCTTTTTTGTATTTTGTTTAATTTTGTTTTCTTTCTTTAAATAAAAAAGTAAAAAATGAAAAAAAAAGTAATGGACCTGGAATTTTGTGCCTTTCATTCCTTGAAGCAGGGCCTGCTCATGCAGTGGTGAGAGTCCTTGGGATCCACCTAGCTTTGCATGGCCATAAGCTGCACTGTGGTGGGATTAGTGGTATTATGCTCTACATTTAGTGTTGTCGTGTTCTTTGCGTATGTGAGTCCACCCTATGGGTCACTTACAATAAGCACATTTTCCCTGATTTTTGAGTTGGTTGAATGAGAAAAACCACTGCATATTGTTTCAATATCAAAGGGTATGAGGACCGGTATGGACCTCACTCAACCGAGTGGCATGTGCACACCATGGACATAGTTATATAAGCATGAGTTAATGTAGACAGCCATGAATATGCTCAGGCTTGTGACAGTATACAAGAAATAATTCCTGAGGATGGCTGATATATACAGTCTGGATAATAAAAATTCTTGCTTACTACTGTTGCTAATGTTGACTCTGTGTGGTTTCTTCTCCCTGGGGATCTTACCCACTAAAATACCCACTCAACTCCCTAACTCTGAGAAAATATCATACCACAGACACAGGACACTTTAATACCCCACAAAACTAAACTTCCTGTGCCCTGTTCCAAGCCATGCATCACATTCAAAAGCCCAATTCTGTGTTGGGATACAGCTTAAGAATGTAGACCAAGTTTTATGCATGTGTCTTGGTGAGCACTTCCTAAGCCCTGTTATGGACATTTGCCCCAATTCCATCCCTCCTCTGTACCCCATAGGGCATTAATATTCCCAAGTGTTCTGACCTGGAAGTGGAACACAGCTCCCCTAGCAGCAGTTCTTGAGCAGCTTGGTAGGACCATGGTCTGAGGTGAGTCAGTCCCAGGCTGTAGGCCAGGATAATAGGGTCCATTGGCCCCTCTCACACACAGGTGGAGCTACTTGCCAGCATATCTTAGCCTCCCTTGATTCCTGAACACATGGAGACTCATTTTTCCTGTGTATCATAGTGTGTTAAAACCAGGCACAGCATTAACGCATGGTAGGGAGAACCCATGTCCAGCACAAACCCTCCTGAAAGCAGCTCCCCATGTACTCTGCAAGCCATCTGTTCTTAATATGTGGCACCACGTTGTAGGTGAGTGCTATGAGGGAGAGCACAAAGCAAGGGCAGGATCGGGTGCTATGGAACCCATAGAGTTGGGCAGCCCTCCTCAGATATAAGTGGACCCCAGTGTCTGTCAGGATATAGGGATGGCCCTCTTGAATAGCTAGGGATATCCCTGCCTGGGGGTGTTGGGTCAGGGTGGCAGTGGACACTGGCTATGTCTGGCAGCCACGTTGGGCAACACAGAGTGTGTACCTCTGCTCCATGCCCAGGACATCCTCCCATAAAGTCATTCTTTTGTCATTCCCCTACCAGACTTAGTATACCCAGGAACACCTTTTCCACTCCAATCTTCACTGGACCTTTGAATGGAGTCACAGGAGAAGGCAATGCACGTGTAGCTGACCAAAATCCAGTGTCACTGGTGTCTGCTGTCACCCAAAAGTTATGGTGGGTAACAAAATCACTGAGTGGTGTCCATCACTGAGTAATTTGGGGCCTTTTTCTAATCTTCCTCCTTCCATTCCCTCATTCCTCAGGCATCCCTCCCTCCTCCTTCTATACTCCTCTCCTTCTAAGAGCACACAGCTGGGCTTGTGCTAGCCCTGGCTGGCCTAGGAGCTGCTCTAGGCCCCTTCCATCCCTTTTTGTCGTGGAGAGAGTCCTGTTCCCACCAGTATTGGTTATCCCCTAGAACAAGCTTAATCCAATCTGTGTTGAACTTGGTCCAAGGCCTAGGATTGAGGTTCCTAGAATGCTTAATGTTGTCTCACAGCTCTAGAAGTTCTCAGAACATGGTGCTTAGAATAGAGGTCTCAAGGTCAGTCTGGAAACTCCAATCTGTGGAGCGTCTAAGAAGCTGATCTAAACTGTGAGTTGCCATGTGATGCATGTGTCTGGATATGTGGAAAGACAAATGCAGACGCTCCTCTTTGGCACAATCCAAGTAGAAACAGTAACTTTGAAATAACTCCTGTAGGATCTGGCCAGGGAACAAAATCTGTGTGCACCAGACCTTAAAGCAGGACCCTGAGATCTCGACCACACATTACAAGGAAGGGAAATAAGGGTGCCCAAGCCCAACTGTGTCCGGGGACAAATTCTTCCCAACTGTTACAGTACATCTCTGTTCTGTCCCAAGACCAAATGACCATGTTATAAGGCCTAGAATTGTCATCCCCTGTTTTTGGTATATCTCTGGGCCCCTCAGGAGTGGACAGCACCTGGAAAGGAGATGGCCCAAGGCTCACCTGTGCATAATGTACCTCTCAGTGACTGACCCCCAGGTAAGGTGGTCATGGCCATTGTCATCTCTTTTTTCTGTCTGGCCAGCTAGTTGCCAGGCACTGCTGCATTCTCACTTTCCTGCTCGTTGGATTATGAGGGAAATACCTAGTATTCGAGTCCTGTTGTCCATGAGAATTTAGTCAAGTGTGGTGGGATGTGATCAGCAATGGGGCAGCTGAGTTTTGAGTGGCCACGGAGTGGGGCAAGAATCCCATACATTTCCTTCCCCACCACATTGATGTGGGTATCTTGGTGTACAAAGCAGGGTTCCTTCCAACTAACTGTCACTTTTTACTACATCTTTCCATCTCATGATAATTTACTGGAAAACTGTCTGTATGTGACACAGTATGTCACATATAAAAGTATGTTGATATAAGTGTATTGAAGGCCCTGCTGAGCATCTCTTCCCAAACCCCTGGGCAGCAGCTCAGTCTTCAAAACTTAGTGGGAGTGACAGGGGAGGAAGGAGGAGGAAGACAAGGGGCTTTCTCCTCGAAGACAGCAGTTACAGAGGGGCAAGGATCACCTCCAGCTGTCACTGTTAGACCCACTTTTGAGCCTGTATCCTGAGGCTAGAAAGGAGACAGCAGTTTTGACCACTTTGCTAGAAATCAGGGGTCTGAACAGAGTTACAAAGGCAGGACTTGGGAGCCAGACTTAGGGCTCCTCCAAAAGACTTTGCTGCATTTGGTTTCCACTTTCTGTTCCATGACTCAGTCAACACCAGCTGTTGGCAGTGTGGGTTCACTTGTCTCCCCAAGATTGAGCTGCTTCTGTACATCTCTGGTACTCAACACGGTTAGTCCTCTGTGTGTCTCTGTTAGAATGTGCATAGACAAAAGTATAAAAGTGCATATTCCTATGATAGGAAGGTTAGCCCCAGAAATTCCATTAATGAGGATGTAGATTGAGGACAGCTGATACTTTGCTCTACAGGTTTGCATCCGCATGAAGGACCCACTGCTGGCCAGTTAGAGCATGTCCTTCCTGTGTGAGGTTTCTCATCAGTTGTTCTTTTTTTCCCACATGTCTGAATAGATTTTCTTTTTTAAAAAATTTTTATTTAAAAGGAAAAAGATAAAAACACAGAACAAAACAAAGCGGTGTAATGGTACATGTAATACAGAACTACAAAAAAATTTTTGTTTATAGATTATTGTATATTTTTATTAGTACATATATAGCATGTATGCTGATTACATTGGTGCTAGGTCCATTGCAAATGTGATGCATAGAATGCAAATTAGGCCCCATCTTGTGCACAGTGGTACAATCCAACAACCAGTGACTGTTCTCAAAGTTTTGTGCATTGAGCACACATCTCAGGACTAAGACATTGGCAACACAAGGTGCTGCTTTGTCTTGATTGTCCTTTCTTTATGACCAATACAGTGGGTAATGATACAATATTTGGGAGCTTAGCCCAACCCTAACCTTAAAAGTCTAGCAAACCCGGGGAGGCCACAATGAATGGAGCAGAGAACAAAATGAAGAAGACAAACTGACAACTAATGACAGAAAAAGATCTCAATGGAATGGAGGCAGAGGAGACTGGATGATAGGAACAGCTACTTTGGAGAAAATGACATCTTAATAGGTAATACTGATTTAGTATCATCTTGTTTTGAAGTCTCATCAAGCTTTTGTTCTTCTGTCTCCATTGGTCTAAACAGGTTGTATCTCATTGGATTTTATTATGTACGATAGTATAAGCAAAAACTTTTAAAGACAAGGAGATTATAAAGAAACCATTGTTCATTTTCTGTTAGTTGATTCTAAATACCCTGTAATGCTGTCATTCTCTTAAATGGTTTTACATTGTTTTAATATATTTAATGCTACAGTATACGAAGTTGTACTCAAGGATTTCAAGGAAAGAGACAATATGGTAACTACTTTTATGTCAGGATTATCTTGTGGTGAAACACTATTCTGCTTAAATGGTTATGTTTTGATCTGCGCTGTTTTGCTGTTATGCCCTCTTTTATCTAAATCTTCACTCCATTATTTACTTTTTAATTTTTATCCTTTTAGTTAAGGGAAAAATAAATACAAATAGCAGGATATATTATAGTAACCCACTTTGATATTCCATTATCTTGAGTTAAAGCCCTGTATTACTAACACCATCTTGTTTTTGACTGATGTCCCCCTATTCTGTTTTCCTGGATAGTACCAGGTTTGAAAGTTTAGGCAACAGCTGTGAAGATAGTGAGATTCATTATGACACCCATTCTCGATGACTTTTATCTACTTTTTAAGACCTACAATGTCTCCAGTGTTTTGGTTTTGTCGGTTTTGTACTTTACTGTTTTGTTCAATTTTATTATAACTGATGATATAGGCAATTCTATTAGAGTTAGCAGGAGGCATTATGGTAACCATTGTTGATCACCTTGTATTATGTTTTTACATTATCTATTATGTCCACCCTTTTGATTTCACGGATTCTGTTCTGTTATGTCACATTTGGTTTTACTCTCTTCCAAAAAAGTAATAAGAACCGTGGGAGCAATAAAATCCAAAATGTGTAATAGTCATTGTACAAAAGAGAGGAAAAGAAAGTGCTCTAAATGATATAACTGCATGTATATTTAAGTGTATAAAATAGAAAATGATATCACTGAGTTTTATTGGATCATTGAACAGAACTGTTTGCAGTATCATTGTTGGAATGTCCACTTTACAAGCTTTAATTTTGTGACTTGAACAATTATTTCTAAGATGACAATATGTAATCCATTAACAAGTGATTTCCTACTGTTTATTATTTTCTATAAATCTGTATAACTTGTACCCTTTCTCTGCTTTTTTTTTCTCCTCAAATAAAATTTAAAAAACAAAAGTCTAGCCAAACCCAAAACTTAACTCTAACCATAGAAAGTCATTACTAGCATTCTCTGGTTAAATTGAACTTTATGGCACTGATGAGCGAAATGTAATATAGGTTAATTATGAGAATATATACTCTGTGGTGGTTGGGATGGAGCAAGAGGTGAAAGAAAAGAAAACACTGTTGTGTAAATATTTGAAGATTATATTCTGGATGTGGACCTTGGGGAAATTAGCTTCAAATTGAGAATGCACTGAATGCCAGCAAGCTGATTATTTTAAACAACATTAAAATCTTAAATCTTATCTGTTTGTTCTATCACTAACATATATCTGGTAAATAAGTGTAGCATGAATACAGTGATAAGTAAATCTGGAAAAGACGGAAATGGAAGGTGTGGGTCAAGAGCTGCCCGCAAGTAGACCTCAAGAGATGACTCCTGAGTGGAGGCACCAGGAGGCTTAGCTGGTGGACAAAGGAATCCAGGTGCTGGCTCTTGCTCTGGGATCACAGCAGGTGAGGGAGTTGCAGGGGAAGCTGGCACAAGGTCTGCAGGTGCAACTTCTGCATGGGCTGAACCTGGCCCTGTAGTCGCAGGAAGTGAAAAGATCGCCAACTGTCCATGGGCTTCCTGAGCAAAACCTTCCCACTGCCTGTTTAGGCAGGCATGTGCACCAATACAGCCCCAACAAAGCCTCCCTCACTGTATTCACACATTGACTGCTGAGTGTGTCACACTCCTGGGTCACCAAGCATATGGGCACTTTGTTGAGTTCCAAGGCCATCACGTCCCAAAAGCCCACATCCCACACTCCAGGGCTATTCATTTTAGGGCTCAGTCCCTGGTGGTTCAAGAGGCTCCAGCTTTTCCAGGAGAAGCTCAGCCTGGGGATCCACATGGGCATACATTTCCAATGGGGCATCAAGCACAGAAGACCTGGGGAGACAGGGAGCTAGCAGAGTGAGAGGCCTGGGTTTTCCTGCCACAATGTCTGCACAGCTCACTTGTAGAGAGGGGTGCATGGGCCTCCTCTTCAGTCAGTACAACATCCATCCCCATCCTCACCCAGCCATAATTGGGTATTTACAGCCCAAGGAACTCTTAGAGGCTGACATAAGTCTCAGTGGGTGGGATTTCTTGCTCAATTGAATCATACCTCTGCTTTGTACAGGGAATCCTGACACAGTTTCTCCCTGCCCATCCCCAGTGCAATTCAGTGTGGTGAACACAGAGAGTGGAATCTTTCCTGTCTTTGCACTCAAAGGCTCAGGGCTGCCTCTCCATAAATATCTGAGAACTGAGGGATCAATCAGTGTCTGTCCTGTGTCGCTTCAGTCTCTAGCTCAGGCAGTGATGCATTGCCCAGTTCTCTTAGCCTCTGTATAACTCCTCATTTATGGTCTGTCCCCACATCTAGGGAGGCCTGGGGACCAGAACAATGGCCTTGAGGTGAGCAATATCTGTTCTGCTGCCAAGGGTGATTTTGTGGCCTCCAAAGAACATCAAAACTCAAAAGGGCAGTGGTTGCACTGGCTCTGCTTATAGGATCATGGTCAATGCCCAGAAAACTGTCTGCACACAGTGTGTCTTCATGTACATTTGTGGGTTGATGACATCTATCTGCTCTTCCATGACATCTGACAGCCATGGAAAATTTGCTATTCTTAAGATTTCCTGTGTTGAACAAACCCTGAAGTCCACAAAAGTGACTCTTTAATCTCCTTTCCAATGAACAGAACTGCAACCACCAATTATTGGTCAGTGAATGAGATGGAAGATCATCCATTAGAATCATCACAGCCTCCACAGTAGGTCTTCATTGGGCCAAGGCCACACTTGGCATGGAGCCCCCATTTCATCCTTAGTGACCCTAAGGTCTTAATCCACTCAGACCCCACCCATTCAGCATTGTAAACTAGGGTTGATTGAGGCCCTTGCATATAGCCAGGACCTGAATCCAAAGGTAGCCAAGTCCCACTGGGCTGCTAAGGTGAGAACTCCCCTTCTCAGCCTTGGTGCTTGTGGGCTAGAGATGTGATCCTTGGAGGAGCCAAGCGATCTGCATATATCTGGAGGATCTATCCAGAAGCCAGCTCCATAGGCTCCTTCAGGCTGTGAGGCCCATCTGCCTGCACCGTGCTTCCTGTACAGACCTCTGCCAGGCTCTCTGCTGCCAGACTTCTGAGAATGTGGTGAGACTGTGGGTGGATATGGAATTGGTGTCCTGCATGTGGCTTCTCAGGAGGGTTTGTGGATGAAGCAAAGCCCACACTCCGATTGGTCCACAGAGCCTCGTGGTAATGGGCTCACAGGATGGTCCTTGCAGACAAGGAATTGTCATATTAAAAGTTACATTTCACAAGGCACACTTAGGAATACTAGTATGCTCAGATCACCTCGATAGAGAGGTTGAAAAGAAGTCTATGCATGAACAAAAGCTATGAGTCCTAAGACGGCCCCCCATTTTAGGGATGAGAAAAGGCTGATTCTACATGTCCAGGTCCATTAATGAGACACCTCAGAATATTCTCAGGTTTCTGATGAAAAGTTCCCAGGAAGGAATTAAGTTCCTCTTCCATTGCCATGGGAGGCTGAGCAGCTGTGTTCACTGATCTCTTCTTGTGCTCATTTTGCCCAGAGGCTCCTTCAATACTAATTGCAGAACCTGAAAACTCCCATGAAACAAGTGCCAGAGAAATGGACAGAGTGGATGACATTTGAGGTGAGCACATCTCTAGCAAGGTGATGCTGTGTAAGAGCTGGAGACAGCAGGGGAAAGACAGCTCACTAATTGTCCTTGGACACCAGGCCCAGGACTGACAATAAGGTGCAATGGCAGAATTCAATCATGACAAGAAATGAAATGACTTTCGTCTCTCCCCTTTCTCTTGCTCCCACTAATATGTGTACAGTGACCTTGCCTGTGACAAGGTAGAGACAGAGTTGAGAGTATATGGTAGTTGAGCACTTGGAGTCAAGATTCCTTTGGAGCAGGACCATGGGCCCAGTGTTTGAAAAGTCCTGGAGGGAGGTGCTGGAAGGATTGACCTGACACAAAGTTCCTCTCAGTCATCTGTGGGTCTCCATACAGTTACTTCTGCTCACACACCCTGCACCGGAGCTGATATATGTTGTTACTGTGGGTACCATGTCTGGATCAGGGATGTGGCACACATGTTCCAGTTTCCATCTCCATGCTGATCTCCTGTAGGCAGCTCGGGTGGGGCAGTGCCCAGCCGCCAACAGGAAGCCTGAGACTCAGACACCACAGGTTTCACTTTGTGAACCCAGATAACTTTATGTTCCTTAAAGACAGACAGATCTGTACCAGACGTCTACCCAGGAGGACAAGAGATGACTCTGGAGACTGTGGATCAACATGAGCTCTGCCTTTGTCCTCGAGGATGCCCTGTCCTGGGTGGGAACATTGCAGGAGCACAGGCTCATGCATCCCAGCACCTGCCCCTTCTGCAGAGCTTCTGCCCTTGGTGTCTGTCCTCAGAGCCATTTCACTGATGATTTAGAATGGGGAATGTTTAGGAGAACTCACCTAGGTGGCCAGGCCTTAATGTACCTGTCCTGTACTTGGTGTCTCTGAAGGGCAAGTGGCCAAGCCTAGAGACACCTGTCCCAGGCTCCCTCTTTTCTCTGGTCTCTTGGGAAGCCTATGCTGCCCTTGACATTTGGGCAGTTCCTGGTAAGCATCCTGAAGCATCTTGGTCCACTGAACCATCCTTTCCCTCATTCCCATGTAGTTTTCCCAGGCGGGATCTTGAGGCTGGGGTATCAAGGCCTTGGAAAGCAGCACAGTATATTCACTGGTCACTCTCTTGAACCAAGTGCCTGTTGCCAGAAAAAGGTGCCTGGTGACCAGAGCCTTCAGAGTTCTGTTTAGACCTGTTTCCAAGGAAGTTGTGTCATGTGCTGGGGTCCATAGCTGCGCTGTCCCCTCTGACGCCCCCTTTCTTTTTATTGTGTTCCTTAGAAATGGCAAGTGAAAAAATAGAAAATTGAGTGTGGTTTTACACTTTTTTTCACTTTGAAATTTTTAATACAACAAACAGGTAGATGCCTCAGATGTGGCAGGTTGGATACCAAGTGCATATTTCCATCCAAAAGTACTTTTCATTGAGAATTAGGTTTCACTTAGAGATCTGTCAAATTTTAGGATGAGATTCTTTCCTGGCTTCATGTTAGTTTCATTTCAATTCAATTAGAGAGTATGGAGAAGTTTCCAGAATATCCAAAATAATTTTCCCAAAGGATTTAAATGTTTCATGTTATTACCCCCATATGTCCAGGGGAGGATTCCTAGCAAGTTTTACTCTCACGTGCATATGAATGATTTCTTATCCTTAGATGTTTAACTCGGCCACACAATGTAGTACTCTGCCCTCTCACATCCTGTGGAGGGGTCAGCAGGTGGTGATTGCAAGGAGTGGCTTTCCAAGTCCATGGACATCATCACCCCATGCTGAGGAAAGACACATGCACATGCCTCCTGGGGAACTTGTCTCATAGCAACAGGTATAACTTCCTGTCCTCCCATCCATATAGACCATGGGCTTTCTGTCCCTGCTAGGTAGTTTACCTTTCCTAGAGGTGATGACCCTGAGGCTGATCAGGCGCAATGCTTTTTGGTTGGTCTCCTTCAAGCACTGTCTCCATGCTGAGCTCCCAGTGTGATGCCCACTGGGAGGCTGAACAAAAACCAGCTGTGACTTGTTCATGCACCCCTCACCCATCTGCTGATGGCCATTTCTTCTGTTTCTGGGTCAACCAGTGAAAGCGAGCTGCCATAGCCATTCTTTTTTTTTTTTTTTTTTTGTCTTTTTCATTTTTATCGGTACCAGGGATTGAACTCACGACCGCCTGCTTGCAAGGCAGGTGCTTATGCCGCTGAGCTAAATCCCCAGCCCCTGCCATAGCCATTCTTATACATGGGCTTAAGTCGATGCAGACTTTTATTTTAAAGGAAAACTACTTAAATGTGAAATTACTGGATCATATTGCTGGTTTATGGCTAACTTAAAAAATTTTAAAGTATCATTGGAAGCAGTTGATTAGCAGAATTAGGTGGTTGCTTTTCATTTTATTTTGATTTGTTTTATTATATTATACTGTGCTATGCTATGTTATTTTATATTATGTTATATGTTGGTGAGGATTTTGAAACTGTATTTTCTGTGGATTCTGATTTGATTTTGTATAATCAACCTGAGAAAATATAAGAATATCACATAACTCTTAGTAAGTATTTTTTGTAGAAAATTTAAAAAGGAAGACATAGTCAGCAATGTTGGTACACACTGTCATTCCAGTACTCAGAGGTTGGGGCAGGAGGATTGTTGTAAGTTTGAGGTCATTCTGGGCTACAAGGGAAGATCAAGGCCAGCCTCAACTGCATAGCAGAACCCTGTCTCAAACAAAGAATGAAAGAAAGAACGAGAGAAAGAAGAGGGAAAAAAACAATTAAAAACACAAAGTCAAATATTGACTGTGAATTCAGAATAAAAACATATGTGAGGTTTTCTAATAAGTGTACTTTAGTCAGCACACCTACCATAAGGTTTACCATCATGTAGCCATTGATGTGTTACCAGATTTGCATTGTTTCACTTTTTTGAAAGTTTTACTGAGATGACTCTAGATATGCTACTGAATATACCTTCTTAGGATTTGCATAGCTCAGTATGAAGAGAAATCATCATTGCTTTTTATCATCACCTAAATTTATATTTACAATCAGAAGTTGATCAAGGGATTGCTCCTTTTTTAAAATAAAAATAAGGACCATATAAAAGATACTCTTTTTAAGTCTATGGAAAGATAAAAATAATTGTAGAATAACAGTGGTTAAAGTACCTTGCACAGTGATTTGCAGGATTTCTTAATGATCAATAATTTCATACATTTGTAAGTTTTTAAAAAAGATTTTAACACATGGTCTCACCAGTTCTCTGAGTTTCCCAGGCTAGAGTTAAACTCTTCCTCTTCCTTCCTCTCACTCCCAGAGGGCTGGAATTACAGGTGTGCATTATCCTGAGTTGACAATTGGCAGTAATTTTGTGTATTCGTGGAATAAAATACTTGGCTTTGATCTTTAGACTCTTTGTAGAAAAATTCATCCAGTTAAGCTATCTCCTACCTTTCTAATCCACAGTTTCTTTCATAGTGAGCAAGACTCAAAATCCTGTTAACAATATTAGTAGAGTCACAGCTTTTTAACTGTAACAGTGGTCAGCCTGGGATTCAGGAGATCACTCCAAATGCCTTCTGCTGTGGGACTGCGGCTTGGTATCCTGAAAGCACAGTCTCTTTTTCTCTGATAAACTCATGGCAATTGATGACTGACGTCAAATCCCAAGAAAGATGTGGACGTTAAAGCTACTTGGGGCCCACTGCCCTCCAGAAGGTCAGGCCAGGGTAAAATATTTTTGCCTTCCACTTCTACTTTCCAAAATTTTTGTTTTGGTTATGGTTTTGGTTTTACACTTAGTTTCTAGAATTGAATACAGAGGTTTTGTATTTAGTTCCATTACCTTCCACTTTTAAAAGTCTTCCTTTTTTGAGGAGTTTCTTAATAAGTTGCTAAGTTGGTGAGTCTCTCCTTGAATTTATAATGTTCCTGTTTTAGTCTTCCAGAGTGGTAAGCTTACAAGCCACACCAGCAGATGTGGTTTCATCATGGTGTTCTTAAAAACTCATTGGCTGCGCAGGGATTGGTGAAAATGCCTGTCATGTCTACATTCAGGCCACTGAGGCAGCAGGATTCCTGGGAGTTCCAGACAAGCCTGCAACACACTCTGATTTCAGCTTAGGCCAGAGAGACAGAGGGAGTCCCTGACCAGAAAAAGAAAAGGAAAATATAGGAAAGGACAGGAATGGAAGGAAGATACAATATCAAATTCCTGGTGATTCTATGAGTTCTTTTGTATCTGGGCTAGTCATTTTAATCTGTGGTCCTATTGCAGTATAAAACCTTTTGAACTGCTGTCACTTTAAAATATACCTTGACACCAGGGATTTTGGTACTTCTAAGTTTAATGTTCTTTACATGGCTAGAGCATATTGTACTTCTTTGTGAATTTTCATATTAATTTTTTTGATTTCTAAGAAAATATCAGTGGTATTTTGACAGGAATGCTTTGAAATGTCTGGGTGCTCTGGAATGCACATATATTATAACAACATGAATTCTTCCTATCCACCATCATGCTATGTGTTTTCTTCTGTTAGTGCTATTTCACTGATTGCATCAATTTCTACATATTTTAAACAACAGGTGAGTTTAATTAAATTTATCCTAAGTGTTAATTCTAATTGATGAATTACGAAGTGAATTGTGTTCTTTGTATTTGAGGCTGCAGTTTGTTTGAAGCACATAGATATGAATTGTTTAAGACATGTGGATCTTGTACCCTGCACCCTATGTGATTTGTGAATTTGTTCTAAAAGCTTTTCAGTGATATATAAATTTCTTATACGAAAGGTGGTGTCTTCAGGAAACAGAGACCATGCTTAATTCTTCCCTTCTGATATGGAAGCCTTTGATTTCTTATTCTTGAGTAAATTCTAGGGATAGGAGTACTGTGTTGAAAGGCATTGCAAGCCTTGTCTGGTTCCTGATCTGTGAAGAAAATTTTGCAGCTTGTCAGCCTCTAAGCACAATGTCTGGGATGGGCTTCTCATGCATGATCTTTGATGTGCTGAGGTCCATTATTCCAAAATATCATGTGTGGGTAGTTCTTACAATAAGAAAATGTTGAAACTCAGTATTTTTCAAAGCTATTTTTCCAAATGTATTGAGAGGTTACTTCTGTCTCATTCTATGAGTGAGAAGTGGCACTGAATGGTTTTTACAGTGGGACAGTTGTTGCATCACTGAGATTGAGCCGAGTGTTGATTGTGGTGCTTAACTTTTGCATGTGCGGGCCAATTTAGCTGACAAGTACTTAGCTGAATAATTTTGCTTATGTTCATTAGGAATATTGGTCAGTAGGGTGTTTTCATTTATTTTATTTTATTTTTCAATATACTATTGTCAGGCTTCATTCTCAGGGTAACTTTGTCATCTAAAAGAAGTTGGTGTTGGATTTTTCCCTTCAATTTCCTGGAAGAATCCAAAAATGATTATTATTTATTTTTTATTATACACTTCACTGGGTCATTTGCCTTATCCTAGTTTTGTTGTTGTTATTAATGAGTTTTGATTGTTGACCCATCACCTATATTAATTTTTGCTCTGTTCATCAGTGTGTTTGTTCCTTATGGGTGTGGGTCAGTGACACCAAAGGAGACCACATTCCCATTAAGGGTCACATCTCATTTTACTTAGGGATGCAGCCATTTACTTTTGTGTTTTATATATTTTTGTCAGTAACTCCTTTCAGTTACTTAGTCTTAATGCATACTGTTCTTGTCGGGAGTTTACCGCTGAAGGAAACTGGAGCTGGTCAGTGCCCATATCTTATTTCAGGCTTCATACTCTGGCCTGCCTGAAGTGTCCCCATCTCCTGATTTGCTCCCTGTAAACACCTGTCCTGCTCCATAGCTGTGGTGAGTCCACACGCGGCAGTTGAAATCTGCACCTGGGTGGAAGACATTCTGTCAAGGTGGGCTCGGTAACAGGCTGACCTTCTCATACAGTGCTTCCCTGAGTCAGCCAAGGAGCCTAGAGCTTTCAGGAAGGAGTTCTGGGAGCAGGGCCGCACCAGCCCTCTTCTGTCCAGCGTGCAGTGTATGCTGTTTTGCTGGAAGCTGACTTGTGGATCAGGAGGCCTGGACCTGGGCCTTTCTTGCCCCTGGTGCCATGGTGTCCTCTATGTCTGCCTGGACCATTTTCCACTGACATCAGATCTCCACAGGGATCTGAGCACCCCCTAGACTTGCTCTTCCAGGCTCCAACTCAATGTGGAGACTTCAGGTGTGAAATCTGTCACTATAAAATTCAACATGTATACATTTTTTCTGGAACATCCACTGCTAAGTCTTCATAACAAAAAGTGAGATTTACAGTTTCCCATATTCTATTCTTACTCAGTTAAGGTGTGAAAAGTTAGAAGCCATGAACCCATGACAGCAAAGCTGCTGAGTGAATTATAAACTTACAGGCACTGAAAATGCTGAAAGAAGGCCATGTCCTAGGCCATGTCCTCAGTCTTACTTGAGATGACAGAGAGCTTGTGGCCTAGCCCTCTCTCCACCCAGCAGTGAAGAGACACAGGCCAGCACAGCAGGTGAGGACAGGAGAGAGGAGCTGGTCAGTGGCAGACCACTCATCCTCGGAGGGATGGTTTTGTGGTTTTTCAATTTTTAATTTCCATTGAATTATTGCTAGTGTCCAACTCACTATTTCTTCTCTTGTACCCAACCTAGTTAAGAAAAAAATAGTATGTAATTTCTCAAACAGATGAGTGAAAATGGATGACTTAATTTTCATTTATGTAAAATGAAGGATATGCCCAGTACAGAAACTTCAAACGTCACCTTATAGATATATAAAATAAGGAGTTTTGTTATTCAGAAAAACAACACATCATTTATGACTAATTTTTAAAACCTTAACACATGCGGAGCCCTTCCATGGTGGGGTGGCAATGCCCTCCTCCCCTAGAAAGCACCGGTTCACCTGTGCCAATACCTCTCAGAGGAGAACAAGAGATTTTCTTCAGAGTCTCTTTTACCAGTGAGGAGGACCTGAATCTTCCTGCTGCCAGGCTGAACACGGAGTGTGCAGTGTGCAGAGGAGCCCAGCACCGCCTGCTTTACACTCCTCTCCCCCACCACATCCATGCTGCAGCCCTGCAGGGACAGCAAGGCAGAGCTGCCAGGATGCAGCCAAGACTCTGCCACATCAGTCCTATGTCCGCCTCCACCAGGTGCCTGATACTGCCTGGGTGTTGCTCACATAGTGGGTCTACACACCCTCAGCCTCCTAGGCCAAGTGCGTTCACCACAGTGACCCTTCCAATCTGCAAATTTCACTCCTCTCCTTTCTGACTATGGCTGCAGCATTGGAACAAACACAGCATTAGCATTACCTTTTCTTCTTCTTTGTTCTTTTTCATTTTGTGGTTTTTTTTTTATTTATTTAACCATATATTTAAAACTGCATTTTGCCAAAAAAGCTTTTCTTTTGTTTTTACTCTCCACTTGCCTGAGTTTTTACAGATTTCTACTGCAGTTCAAACCTTAAGGTCTTGGATGCTCAGAATCTACTCTGCAGCTTGGTAGAATGAGTGAAGCGAAGCAGAAAGTGAACTTGGGCACATTTCTGTGCCTCCCAGCATCTTGTACAGCAAACCCTGACTCATGTCTTTTTATCCCCAAAATATGGGCTTCAGTAGATTCAGTAGCTTGAATCTGCCACTGCAAAATGTGTTGCCTAGATTTTTCCAAGTAATGTCATTTCTGTTCACCTGGCTAAGCACATTGTCTAAGGTTTTTTATGCCCAAACATGAAAAATAATTTCCAGTAGACAAGAGGCTGCCACCCATCCTGAAATCATGACGGGATTTTATGTAAACACATAGTGCAATCCGTAGTCTGAGAGCATGGTGCCAGGGCAGGGTTCTCTCCAGCAACAGTGCACAGCAGGCTCCACACACTCTCCTACTTCCACCTTACCCGTGGTCTGTGACTTGTGGAAGGGGCCACCTTGACACCTCACTATAGGAGTACTGAGACTGGCAGACATTCCCAGAGCTGCTAATGACACAATCTTCAAGTTCTCTTCCTTTCCAGAAGAGGAGACACTGTCTCTCCCCTTGTCAACACCATTATCTCAGTGACTATTTCAGCTTACATCCTCATATTTCTACACTGAAGGATTTTTAATGAGGGGAACCTACAGCAACACTTTTCATATCTGTGGAGCAGCTGAGTGGTACACGGCTTCCCACCTTTCCTACAGAACTAGCCAATGTACAAACAGATGACATGTAAATACTTTTTAAAAATTTAACATGGTTCTATTGTTCATGTCTCTGGTGGCTCCTTTTTTGGAAACTCCTCTATCCTGGTAGTTGTGTTGTTTTCTTGTTAGTTTTTAACTGCGAAAGAAAAGCAGAGACATAGTGGCCCGGTAGGCATACTGTGATTCCCTCTCCCACAGCTGAGCCCTGGTCTTCTTCCAGCCCAGCCTTGTACTCTGTGCTGCATCCCCACCCTCCCCCCTACACACTGGGAAATGGTGGCATCTCTCTTTGATTTAAGTAAGGAGTCTCAGGTGACATTTTTTTCAACTAAGGTTAAACCCCATTTCCCCCTTTATATGGACCTCCCTTCCCTTCCCTCACCCTTCTGTCTTCTGAGTCTGCTAATGACAAGCCCATGGATGACTCTGCTACTGGAGAACTATGTGTATGTCATTAATATATTCTCTCTTATTGTAAATGCCATATTTAGAAAAAGAAAAAAGAAAATCTTGGTATATTTATCTATTTCTCCAGGTTCCTGTTACTTCCCTGTGCCACTTCCCCACCCAAAGATGTCATTGTACAATAAAGTGCTTTGAGAGTAAACCAAGAAGAGTGCTCACATTTTCCATCCTCTGCAGCTCCACTTCATTAAGTGATGGGCAAGTCTTCCAGGCTCTGCCTCACTCTCATCTGTCACTCTGCCTCACACACATCTCTGTGTGTATGCACATGGATGTCAGAGGTATTCATTGTAAAAACTGAGACTTTCCTCAGACACATCCATCTTGCATCCATGGTTATTTCATGACCAGATTCCTTGGCCTCTTTCCCTGTGGGCACAGGGAGACTGAGCTCAGCATCCCTGCAGCTTCCCCTGGTTCCCATGGCCCACACTGGTGCCCGCACCATCTACCTGCAGGGTAGGGAGGGTCCCAGTTCCTTTCTGCTTCTAACAGTGCTGTGAACAACAATCTAGAAAGGAAAGTTAAGAAGTTATGCAGCTTTTTCTTTATTGTTTTGTGTTGTTGTTGTGTAGCTCTGTGTGTGGAAGAAACCTTTATGCTTAGCTAAATGAGGTCCAGGGACCTGTGTAGAGGTCTGATGGGAGCTGAGGGAAAGGGCTCTGCTCTGCCCCTCCATTTTCTCCCCACTGCACTTCCCCACTTGCCTTAAAACCTGAAGTCAAATGGGGACACAGCACATCTCAGTGACATGTCCGTGAATGTATCTGCAGTGGGATACTGTGTATTTTATACACTTGTTGGCCATATGAGCAGATCCCCTTTTGAATTGTAAGAGTTCATCTCGTATCTCACAAAACAAATGGAAAGGTAATTCCAACCTCAAAGATGAATGTATTTAACTTTTACTTATATCCTATAGTCTATCTAGGATAGTCCCCTTTATGAAAGACAAATATCAGTTAATCTCTTCCAGTACTGCTTGGCCAAACAGAGCTGTGATGCACTGATGTGAAAACCTGGGGTAATAAATCACAGAGGCAGATAGATTAGTGGTGGCTGGGATGGCAGGGAAGAGAGGGAATGGTGTCCAAATGGGAATGAAGTTGGGGGAAACATTCTGGAACTGGGCAGAAATGAAGGCTGTGCACATTGAGAATGTGATAGTGCCATTTCCTGAGGATTTTAATTAAAATGAATGAAATCCTATAATTTGTTTAAAATTAATTCATGCCATAATATTTAAAAAGAGTATAGAGGTAAGTGCAAGGAAATGGAAAACATAGTGGAGGAGATGGGAAAGTCACGAATTCAGCAGGAGCTGGCCTCAGTGGAGTTAAGGAGCTGACACAGGCTGTGGAGCTGTCAGAGATGGCTTCCTGGTGCTGCCTCTTCCCGTGGTCCCAGAGCTGATGAAGGCACTGGAGATGAATCAGGTACAAACTCTTCAGCTGGTCCTTGAACTTGGTGTCCAGCCAACCCTTCAACAACAAAAGGAGGAAAGATCATCCATTTCCCATGTTCCTTGCAGAGCAAACAACCTTCCCAGTGCATGTCAGAGACAGCTCTGTGCAAAAATCCACTATCAGGAAGTGTCCCACACTGCATCCACCCACTGACTGCTGTGTCTCAGAGTTGCAGGGTGGTCCCTTAGCTTTGTCCTCCTCACATACCCTCAAGCCTATACCCAGTCCATCTCACCGTTGTTTCTGCCTCAGTGGGTTCACAGTGCTCCAGCTCAGAGAAGTGGAGTTTCATTGGAGGGTCCATGTGGGTTTGGAGCTGCTGCTTAGAGCTAAGAAGCAGGGCTGTGGTTCTGGAGGAGACAGGTGTGGGGAGCTGAGTGTGAGGTCTGGTCCTCCCTCCCAAACTGCTCACCTAAGGCAAGCTGCTGAGTTCCACACCTGCCTGCTGCTCCAGCAGTGGAGAGCCGAGTTCACTCTATCTCCACCATCAGTGAAGCAGTGCTGGCCCAGACAGCCCTGAGAGACTGACAGATGACTCCACGGGAGAGTCTGTGGACACTGGGGTGATCATCTCTCCCTTCTTCAGGGAAGCTGTACACATATCTGTCTAGTGCTCTCCAGTGGCATGTTGCCTTCATGGGGGATGGAAAATGTCTGCTATGGAACAGGGGTTGTCTTCCATAAACATGTGAGAAGTGAGGGGAGAGAGGGATGTGTCCTGTTCCACCTTTCCTCATTTGTTAGATTGCGCAGTGACTTGCCACCCAGTACTCTGTGCTTCCTCTGGGCTCCTCTTCCACTGTTGTGCATCCTTGTCTAGGGAAGACAAGAGGGGTTCTCATGTACCATAATGTCAGTGATACATGATCTGCCATTCAGGGTAGCCCCCACTAGTGTGGAGGGTCAAGAGGGGAGTAGATACATATTTCCTGGTCATTGGATCATGGTCAGTGCCCGGAAAAGTGTCTGTGCATGGTGTAGCTCTATGTATATTCATGTACTCATGGTAACAACTGGTTCCTGCCCAGATGTCTAAAAGGGCCTGATGCCTCTGCCAGTCCTCAGAGAATCTGGCTCTGACTAATACATCCCAATGCCCATAGAGCAACTCTCCAATCTCCTCTACAATAAAGAGAGAATGTTTATTCAGTGTAGGGATCAGTGCAGGAGAAACAAGCCTTTACCATTGAGAGAGCAGCTCAATGGAGAATAAACATGGCCACTCAAGCAGGCCTTCCACAGAGCCTTGGCTGGGGTCAGCAATTGCCTGGAAACCCCATTTTGTTCCATAGGGACCCTGTAAGATTGTCCTTAGGTACAATTCACTGTTCTGAGAATTGCACTGTTACTGGGTGCAATTCTCATTTCTCAGTGAACTGAGGCTCGGAGATATAAGCACATTTCAAAGACTCAGCTCTAGGTGGCACCTGTGCACCTGAGAGCAAACTCACCTTCCCACCTGTGGGGGGGAAATGTTGGCCCTTGAGGGACCTGGGAAGGAAGAGCTGTGGATAGGGCAGCTGTGCAGAAAGTCCTGCTCCAGGGATTCCATCAGGCTGTGCAGCCCTTTTGCCTGTGTCACCCTCACTGTGCAGACCACTGCCAGGTTCTCCACTGACTGATTTCCAGTCTGTGATGAGACATGGGAAGCCTGAAGTTACTGGCCCAGCCATGCCCCACCGTGAGTGCTGGAATCTGTAGTGATACTCAAAGGTTAAATTTCAGAAGGTGCAGTTAGAAATAATAGCATTTTCAGATCAGTTGTGAGCAAATAAGTCATTAGCTTCCTATATGAAGAGTATCATCCCACATATCCTGTGACAACCACACATTCTGGAGATGAGAAAACAGGATTGTCCTGGGTGTGGGAGTGGGGACCTGTATATGATGACACACAGGGTACTTCCCTGTGGTGCTTCTGAAGAAATTGGTTCCAGTTTCCTTAGCCATGAAAGGCTGAGTGGCTGTGTTCACTCTCTCCTGGTACAATGTCATTTAGCCTAGTGGGGCCTCAACCTCTGACCTGAGGGGCTGGATAATTTCCCTGAGACATGGACAAAGTAGCAAGGGCCTAGGTTTTGGGTGAGTGCACCCCTGCTGATGTGATGATGTGTCAGAGCTTGGGACAGTGTAGAAGCACAGTCACATCAGTGCCAAAGGAATAAATGGGCCCAGGAGTTACAGTGAACTAAAACAGCAGAAGTAAATCATGACAGGAGGTGAAGTGACTTAGTGTCCATGTCCCTATTCTGATGCTCCCACTAATGTGTGGACAGTGACCTGGCACCTGGCTGAGTTGGCTGAGCAGAGAGGAGGTGATACTTGAAGAATTAGACCCCAGTTTCCTTTGGGGACAGGACCACAGGCCTGCTGTTTACACACCCTTGAGGGAAGTGCTGAAAATGTAATCTGACCCTGAATATTCCCTGCCCTCTTTGGGCCTCATTACAGAATCCCCTTAGCTCACTCTCTCCCCCTGCTGGCATCTGTTGTTATTGCGAGGCCCCACTGTGGTACAGGTATGTGGATTGCAGCCCTGCAGGGACTAGCTCCAGGGTGATGTCTGGGGCAGCACTGATGGTGCAATGACTAGTAGTGTGCAAGAAGCTTCTGAGATCTCAGACAAGCAGAGAATGGGACCATCAGGACTCCCTGAAATCTTCCCAGAGTTCTGAGTATAGCACAGAGACACCTGGCAGCTTCTGGAAGCACAGGCTGTACATAGAGTTGCAGGGTCTGCCCTGCACAGTGAGCTTGGAGGGGTCACACCCTGTCTCATAACCCTGCTCCCCCATGGTAGGGATGATAGGGACACCCAGGCCCACAGAGCAGACAGTCACTAAGGGGTGTTCACCAGCATTTATGATCCAGGAAGCCCTCAAAGCCACCAGCCAGCCAGAACAGATTACCAGGAGGTCTAACTTTGTCTGTTTTGGGATTGCCTAAGTGGGAAAGGATTCACTTTTCTAGTGACAGCACAGAAGACACCAGCCATGTGATGAACCACGTCCTTTAGTACAGTTCCCCATGGCAGCCTTTCAGACAGCACCTGGGGCTTGCTGGCCTGGTGGGGAAGCCAGGTCTTCTGGAAGCTGATCTCACCCACCTTCCCATCCCCATCTAGAATTTATTCTCACCCTGTGGTTTGCCAAACCCTAGACCAGCTCAGGCTCACTTATCAGCCCCCAGGTGGCCTTCCTCAGAGCCCTAGTGAATCTCCCTCTACCTGGGTTGCCTGGCCTCTGCTTTGCATCTGAGGCCTGAAAAAACTCCATCTTTATTCCTGTTTCCTGCTGGGGACTCATGGCCACCTGACTGAGCCCTTGGGTAACAGAGCTTCTTATGTACACAGGAAGGTTCTTTAGAAATTAAGCAGTGAGTCCCTAGCTTCTGGATTTAAGTTTCTGCATTAGAGCCAGGTTAGAAGGCTGTACCATCTCTCACTGGTAGTACATATTGCACACATTATATTTTGTGTCTGGTTGTACCCCCAAAGCCTCATCTAGTCACAGGAGAAGGGTTTTTTCAAAAGTTGCTGAAACTAAGTTTGTGATGGATTCTTGGTCTAATGCTGAGATTAAGGGTGTTTGTGGCACACCTGCCCTAGGGTTGGTACCTGCGTACATTGTAAGGGATGGAAGGAGACTTCGTCTCCCCTCCTCACCTGTTGTTTTTACTGTTTTCCACTGCCATGGACTGTTGCCCTCTGCCATGTCCCACCCTGCCTTGAAGCCAGGAGGTAATGGACTGAAACCTCTCCAAAGTGTGAACTAAAACACCCTGAACTTTTTAAATTTGGGTGTCTGTTATTTTGCCTCACCAGCAAGAGAAAAGTAACTAAGACAGCACACAAGAGGCCCAGCCTGCTATATGTTCCCATGCTCTCAGCCTCAGGAATTCTTGCCCACGTTGCTGAATTCAGCTGAGTGTAACCCATTTCCCATATAGACCATGCATCTGATACCCAAGGGCGCAGTGCTGGCCCTGTGTAATTAGAGACCTGCACTTGACCTTGTGTCTCACAGGCCACCTTTCAAGTCTTATGCTGTCTGAGACTGGGCCTTTGACCTGTGAGAGCATGGTGAACCTGGACTGATGAAATCCCACACCAAAAAATCCAGGCACAGGGCTGCTCAGCTCCAAAAAGTAAGTTTCTGTCAAAGTCAGACTCCTGATGTGTTTGGGGTTGATTATTAGTAGGAAAAGTCCATTCAGAGAGTGGGCTTCATGCTCCATGGGAGCTATGCAGAGCAAAAGAGAACACTATGATGCGGTCTGCAGCCAGGAGCTGGGCAGTGGCTTCTTCCCCACCACAAGGCTCTGTCTACACAGGAAGGAAGCTCCCCTCCTGCTGGGTGCACAGAATAGTGTGTTGGGGTCAGCAACCAAGACACTGCATGTAATCCTCTCCAACCAAGCTCTCTATGGCTGCTCAAACCTGTGACCTAGCACTTGGTTATGGCCGAGGCCATGACTGTCTGTGTTGAAGCTGACTCACAGTCTCAGAATAACAGAGCAGCACTTAATAAAGGTTCCAAAAGGGGAAGGGTGAACCTGGGCCTCAAAAGGCAGACACATCTATGGAAGCTGTGCTCAGTGGGAACCATACCCTAGGGGACCATATTCTGTCACTTGCAGAATGAACCCCATGTCAGGCAGGGTGTGGTGGGTCCCAGGAACAAGATACTGTGGATTTCAGTATGTGGTCAAGGTTTGGGAGGGAGGTAGCGTGTCTGCCCAGGGAGGTTACTCTGCACCCTTTCACTTCCTGCCAGGCTCCCATGGACAGGCAGAGAGACCTGGAAGATGTCTGGCAACCTCCCTTTCTGTTCTGTGAGCCTCAGGCCCCAGACAAGGGAGGCAGCTGCATCCCACCCCATGCTCTTCCAGAGGGCACTAATTTCATGGACTAGTGGCTAAATGACCTCATGACTGGTAAGTATTTGACTGAGAGCAGAGTCATCATTGGTTGGCATCTGCCAGCATTTTCAGAAATTCAGGCTGCCAGTTGCCTTCCTTGCACCCAGCCATCAACCTGGTTGGGTCATTGTTCCCAGCCCAAGAGGCAGGATTATGGAAGGCTCATCTCTCAAAACAGTCTTGACAATTGTGATAAATGTTCAGTAGTCCCTGTCTCTGGCCCCTTTGTTTTGCTGACAGTGTTTCCTAACTACTAAAGGAAAAATGTTGGGGGTGCACCCTGCAGAGTTCAATGCCAAAAGTATACACTGCCAGGCAATAGCAGAGTGAAGAGAGCTGCTGGGGTAACTGTCAAAACTGCCTCCCCAATACAAGCACAGCTGGATTGTACTGGAGAGATCTATCACACACATATGGGGAGGACTGGTCCTCACCTCTAGAGGGAGGCACTTTCTGTTCTCCTGGAATCACATTATAGATCCTGTTGCATTGTTCACTGTGCATCAAAACTGGTGGATTAGGTGGCTCATCTCTTTGAGCAGCCACATTCCACAGTTGAGTGCATTTTGTGTCTCCCTCTAGCAAACCTTTCTGAAGCCTGTGTTTTAAAAAATAGTGGAAGCAGGGCAGGGTGGTACAAGCATGTAATCCCAGCACTCAAGAGGCTGAGTCAGGATTCTTTAATGTTTGAGACCAACCTAGGTTACACAGTGAGCTCAAGTATAGCCTTGAACTACAAAGTGAGACCTTGTTTCAAAAAGACAAAATTAACCTAAACAAATGGTGGATTAGAACACTTCTGAGTAGAGATTTGGGTATTATAGTGTGTGCATAGCTTTTTTCTGTTTAACTTCTCTCTCTCTCTCTCTCTCTCTCTCTCTCTCTCTCTCTGTCTATCACTCACTCACTGGGGACTGAACTCATGGCCTTATGAGTCTTGCTTCCTTCCTTGCTCTTTCTATCTCTGTCTCTGTCTCTGTCTCACTCTCTCTCCATTTTTTTGAGTCTCCATATTCTTCAGCCTAGGCTTGAACTTCTGATGTTCCTGTCTCAGATTCCTACAGTATGGGAATTGCAGTTGTGCACAACTACGCCAGTTTCATAGGGTAATTTAACAAACACTGTTTACTCTAGATGACTTACAAGTGTGTGTGTGTGTGTGTGTGTGTGTGTGTGTGTGTGTGTGTTCTTTTGGTTGGTTTAAAGTAATTTCTCATTTTTGTTTTGGTTTTTTCAGTAGCATCGTTCAAACTCACAATGTTGCATTTTCTAAGCAGGTGTTGAAGCTGCTGAGCGAAGTCCTCAGCCTAAAGCAGTGACTTCTGTGGTTCTCATTACCTTGAGGATATCATCTGATATAAGTAAACAATTTAAAGGGGTGTTTGCAGTTACTAGTATTATTTTCCTTAACCCCACCTTTCCAAAGAATGAATGCTTAACCCTATCCCTTCCTGCATAGCAGCTAACTGCTTTGGGATTGTCTCCTCCTGGGCCACCAGTAAACTGGGAGGGTTGGAGGTTGTTCTTGACTGAATTGTCCATTGAGGCAACTTCATCCTCTTTATTCATTGTTACCAAGTGCCTGCAAGGACTGTCATACCTCAGACACAGTGAACAAACCCAAATGCCCTGTACCCTGATCCATGGCACTGATGACTAACTAAAGTTCAAATCCCTGGTGAGTACACCTTTTGAGAGGAGACTGAGTTTCATTCTTCTTCCCTGGCATCATTTCCTAAGCCCTGTGATGACATTTGCCTCACTTCCATCCAGCCCCTGTGCCGCACAGGTTACTGAGGGTCTCAGCTGTCCTGAACTGGACTTCAACATGGTTCTCCAAGCAGCAGATGTGCTGTTCCCTTGCTTGCTGCTCTGACCACCTTCTGATGGGCATCATTCCCGGGCTGAAAGTCCAGCGCAATAGCATCTCTTGGCCCCACTTTCACATGTGTCAGCAATATAACTGGGATTGTGGCCTCCCTTACTCCCTGAGCCTGAGGGGAGTCACTTGAACTGGTATTGTGCACAGCAAGCTGAAGCACAGGATCAGTGCCAGGTAGCATGGAAAAATCCAGGCCCCTCTGTGTGGTACCATGTGGGAGCTGAGCACCATGAGGGAGGGCACAAAACAAGGGCAGGTTCAGGGGATGTGGGAACAGCAGAGGTGGGCATCCCTATTCTGATGTGTGGACCCCAGTGCCTGTGAGGGCATCAGGATGGGCCTCTTGCATTGAACAAGGCAGTTCCTGGCCTGCTATTTCTGGGTCAGGGTGGCAGTGGGTATTGGCTCTGTCTGGCAGTGAATTTGCACAACACAGATTGTGTGACTGCTTGACATTGTCTACCCAGGTCCTTCCTTGTCCACCCCAGTCTTCTCTGAACCTTTTGGTGGAGCTACAAGTGGAGACACTGCATGTGTAGCTGCCCAAAATATAGCGGTGCAGTTTGGTGCTATCAGCCAAAACGGTGTCACCCATGATGTGTAACAAAATGAAGTGCCAACCATTGTGCAGCTCAGGGACTTCTCAGCCTTCTTCTTCCAGCTTCCATTCTCTCTTTCCCCAGGTATCCCTCCATCCTCCTCTTTTACACACTTCTCCTCTCAAGAGCACACATCTGGCTTGTGCTAGCCCTGGCTGGACTGGGAGCTGCTCTGCACTCCCCCAGAAGAGAGAATCCAGTACCCACAGGTATGGCTGATTTGTTGTCACCCACAACAAACTAGAACCAAAATGTGTTGTCCTTGATTCACAACGTGGGACTAAGGCTACCAGGAATTCTATTCTTGGCTCTAAGCTCTAGAGTTCTCCTCAGGACATGGTGGTCAGAACTGGGGGATCAAGATCAATCTGATTGTGGAGCAACCCAGGACCTGACCTAAGCTTTGGGTCCCTGTGTGATGCATGTGTTCCTGGATATGTGGGGAGACAAATGCTGGTGCTCCTGTCTGTCAGAATCCAGGTAGACACAGTATCTTTGAAATGGCTCATATGATATGGGCAGAATTGTATCTGCTCAGGGAATAAAGGCTGGGTGCACCAGACCGTGAAGCAGGACCCTCAGATATGTGCTACACTTTTGAATAAAGGCAAATAAGTGTGCCCCAGCCCAAATGTGTCTGCGTGCAAATTCCTGCCCCCTGTGCTCATGCATTTCGGTCCTGTCCTAAGAGCAATGGAAGGTATTATAAGGTGTGACATTGTGGTCAGTCTTCTAATGGCCCAGCCTCTGGGCCCCTGAGAAGCTGGACAGCACCTGAACAGGAGAGAGGTGCAAGCCTCACTTGTTTACAATGGGACTTTGTCTCAGTGCCCAGCCTCAGGATATGGCCACCATCAATTCTTATTTTGTTTTGGTCACCTATTTGCCAGGCTTCCATTGTGTTCTCACCTGAATCACAGCAGAATTGATTTCCCAAGTCCAGCTGCACAGTGAGGTTGTAGGCCAGTGTGCTGGTGTGAGGCAAGCACCTGTGCCACCAGCAATAGGGCTGCTGTGTTGTGAAAAGCTGTGGAGTGTGGCAAGAACCCTATGTGTTTTGATCCCCACCACATTGTTGCTGCAGTCATGATGTACAGAGCAAGATTCCTGCCACTCAGATGTCACTTTTTACTATAACTTTCCTTCCCATGATATATTACTCAAAAGCTGTATGCCAGATAAGTATATGTTCAAGGCCCTGCTAAGTGTCTCCACCCAGACTTTCTGGTAACAGCTCAGCCTTCAAAGCTGGGTGGGAGAGGTGGGGAGGGAGGTGAAGGAGGACAAGTGGCTTTGTCCTCCAAGACAGCAGCTACAGAGGGGCAGCAGGCACCTTCAGCAGGCACTGTTACATCCACTTCTGAGCCTGTAGCCTGTGGTCAGAGAGGAGACAGCAGTTTTGAACACTTTGCTAGAATCAGTGATCTGAACAGAGCTACAAAGGCAGGACATTGGAGCCAGACTGAGGGCTCCTCCAGAAGATTTGCCTGCTTTTCGTTTTCACTTTCTGTTCCATGACTCAGTCATCACCAGATATTGGCGGTGTGGATTCACTTGTCTCCAAAAGAGTGGGCTGCTTCTGGGGATCTGGGGCAGTCAGCACACAGTGAGATCTCCATGTGTCTCTGTTAGGTTGTGTATACAGCAAAGTATAAATGTGCATGTTCCTATGATAGAAAGATTGTTCCCAGAAACTCCATTAGTGAGGTCTTAAGTTGAGGAAAGTTGATGCTTTGTTCTTGAGCCTGCATTTGCCAGAAGGACCCCATCCCTGATGCAATATACACTTTTTTGCAGTATATATTGATTACACTGACGATAGGCACATGGTTTATTTATTATGCAGAATGCATATTAGATCCTATGTGGTGCATGACAGTGCAACCCATGAACTAGAGACTGTTCTCAAAATTGTTTGCATTGATCACCCAGAACTGAAAAAAAGTGGAAAAGTTTACAGAGAAAATCTTTCAGATACAAAAACATACTTTAAGTCAAATATACTAGAGAACACACAAATAAAAGAATAGATGAACATAGGAAAACAATGAAAAACAATGGTTGGCCATCATAGTGAAGAAATGGAATACATGAAAGAGATCCAAACAAGATTTCAACAAGTTCAATGCTATATAAGAGATATATAAAACCTTTTTTTAAAAATTTTATTTAAGAGGAAAAAGAGAAAAACACAAAACAAAACAAAGCAGTGTAAGGGTACATGTAATACAGAACTACAAAAAAAAAAAAACCACATAACAGTAAGGAATCACCTGTTAATAGATTACATATTATTATCTTGAAAATAGTTGCTCAAATCACAGTATCAAAGAATACAAAGTGGACCTTTGAGATTAAAATTATATGCACAGACTGAAAAAAAGATAGGTTTAGAATTTCAGATCTTGAAGACAAAATTGTACCTAGTTGTCATGAAAACAATACTATCTTAAAATTAGCAAGGGACTATGAGAGATCAATCCAACAGGTACAAAATGCATCAAAAAAGAATTGAATGAGATTGATTGGGGTCAATGAGAAAGCCAGAGACAACTCAAATACTATAAAAAATACTTCACAAAATAATGGAATAAAACTTCCCAAGCATGATTAAAGAACTTGCCATACAAATAAGTGAAGCATATAGAACACCAAACAGACATAACCAAAATAAAACTACACCAAGACATATAATATTCAAGATTCCAGAAATACAGCACAAGAACACAGTTTAAAATGCTACTAAGGAAAAGTGACAGATCACTTATAATTGAAAGCACATCAAATTCTTAGCAGTCTTTGTTGTAGCCTGGCATAACTAACATCATCTTGATCCCTTCTTTTAACTGTTTGCCTATATTTAACCCAAGAGAATGGAAAATGACTTAGAGTACAAGTCCTGTGAGAAAAGCAGAATGAGGTGCATCACCTGGAGAAAAATTACCCTGCTCAATGAAAGAAACATGATACAAATGTCAACTAAAAATTAATGTAAGATTCTAGCTCAATTGTTTCCAACAGGATGTCACTTTGTGTTTTTCTGTTTAAAAGCTTTGTAAGTCTCCAGTTGAGCCACTTGTGTGGACTCTGAAACTGGCAGGTAATCTAAATGAGTGGTCCTGAGCTCTATTAATCAAATTCCAAATTTATCAATTTGTATGCTTTGATCCCTTTATTTTTGTTCATGAACCTACCTCACTCTTCTCAACACAAATATCCAAGTAAAGAAGAAAGCTGTAGTTGAAACAGAAGAACAACTCTTGAAGTTAGACAGAAGTACAAGTTCTGAAAGGAAAGAACATCCAATCCAGATTGATGTATCCTGCAAAACTTTCAAAATTAATGGAAACATAAGATACTTCCATGACAAAGAAAAACTGAAGAAATATATGACTGACCATAGAAAAAGTAATGAAAGTTATTCTAGAGAGAGGTAAAAATGGCCACAATTCCAAGAAAAACACAGAAACAACCAGGCAGGACAAGTAATTAAACAGAGGAGAAAAGCAGAGAATCAACAGCAGAACAATATTACAACAAAGTCAAACCAATACATATCATTGTTAATGGTCACACCTCATCAACCAAAAGAAATAGATGGGTGAAATGGATCAAGAAACAATATACAAAAATATACTGTATACAGAAAAACATGTTTAATTCAAAAGGAAATTCAGAGACAGAAAGTCAAAGGACAGAAAACAATCTTCCATGCAACAGAGGCCCAGCAAAAAGCATGAGTAGCTACTCTCTGTGCAGACAATATGAACTTCAAACCAAGAATGACCAAAAAGATAAAGAGCCTCAATGCATAGATGTTAATGGAAAGTTTTTAAAAGGATAAGATAACAATCATAAATATGTGTGCATCTAATACGAGCATCCAACAAGATAAGGCAATTGTTAAAAGACATGAAAATAATGCAAACAAAAAATAATACAACAGACCCAAGAGACTTTAATATCCCACTATCACAAATATGTGACCAAGACTAATAATCAGCAAACAAATAAGAAAGTAAAACTGAATCTGTGATCAAATGAACTGAATAGATGTTTACTAAGTATGTGACCCAACATATTCAGAATAAACATTCTTCTCAGCTGTGCAGGGGAGGTTCTCTAAAACATGCCATATAAACTAGTCTACAGAACATGCTGAAGTAAATGCAAAGAAACTGAAGTTACCCCATGCATGTTACCTGACCATAGTGCAATACAATTGGGAAATAATTGTAAAAAAAGGTACAAAATCCTCATACATATATGGAAATTAAGTAACACTCAGCCAAACAATCAAGAGGTCACAGATGAAATAAAGGAAGAAACCTGAATGTTTCTACAATACAACAAAAATATAGATACAAACCTTGGTTCTCATGGGATACAATGAAAGCAGTTCAAAGTAGGAAATTAATAGTACTCAAATTTCACTTCAGGGAATAGAAAGAGCATAAATAAAGATATACTGTTGTGCCTCACACTTCCAGAAAAAAATGGCATGAAAACACCAAAGCCAATAAAAGGGAGGAAACTATAGTGATCAGAGAAGGAAGTAATGCAGTGCAGAACATAAAAACAGTAAAAAGGTTTAATGAATCAAAGAGTTGGTTCATTGAAAGAATAAATAGAATTGATAAACCTTTAGCCCAACCACATCAAAAGAAGAAAAGAACTACTCAAAACCATTCATTGAGGACTGAAAATAGTAAAGAAACTACAGATCATGTGAAAATTAAGATCATCAGTATCTACTTCAAAAACTCATGCTTCCCTAGGTTGCATAACATAGAAATGAATCAATTCCTAGATTCATATGAATTGCCAAAGCTTATATCAAGAAGATATAAAAATTCTAGATAATGCAGTATCTGTCAATGAGACTGAAGATCTAATTAAAATTTATTGGGTACTGGCCGGGTGGTGCATGCCTGTAACCCCAGAACTTGGGAGGTTGAGGTAGAAGTATTGTTGGGAGTTTGAAATGAACCAGGGCTACAATGTGAGCTCAAGGCCATTCCAGTGCATAATAAGACCCTCTGCAAAATACATTAAAATGAAGCAAACAAAGACAACAAAAAGGCAACTGACCAACGTATAGAAGTCCAAGTCTTCAGGGATTTACTGCTGAATTTTATAAGAAATGTATAGAAAATTGAAGGCCCCTACTCTTTAATGAAATTGAAAGAGAAGCAGATTTCCCTGTCTCTTTCCTGGAGGCCAGCATTACACTGACACTGATACTAATACCAGAGAAAGACACAACCAGAAAAAAAAAAAAAAAAAAAAAAAAACTACAGGGAAGATTTCCTAATGAACATAGTTGCAAAAATCCTTAATAAGATACTAGCAAAGTGAATGTAGCAAACCATCAAGAAGATTTTAAAACCTAACAACTTGGATTCATCCCAGGGAGGCAGGGATGTTTCAGTACATGCAAATCAACTAATTTAAATGTTATATCAACACAGGCAAAAACAAAAGTCACATGGTGATCATCTCAATAAATGCATGATAAGCTTTAGATAAAATCAAGCACTGATTTGTAATAAAATCCTGTGGTATGTAACAATAGAGAGCCTTTACCTCAATCTGATAAAACAAGCAAAGACAAAAATACACCCAACATCATACTAAATGGTGAAAAACTAAAAACTTTCACACTACAATTAAGAACAAGAAAAGGATGATTACTATCACCACTCTTATTGAATATGGCTCTGGAATCATTAGGCAGAACAATTAGAGATAAGAGACAAATGAGAATAATCATATAACAGAAAGTAGGTAAACTATCATTATTCACAGATGACATGATATTCTATGTAGATTCTATGTATTTTTCTTTCATATCTAGCAGTCCTTAGGCCACACAGTTGGAGCTTGGCAATTACTCCACCTAAAGGCTTCTAGACTTAACCAAATTCAATAATGTACCTGAAGACAAAGTTAACAACCAAAAATCAAGAGCATTGCTGTACACAATAAACTCACTAAGCGAAAATTTACAGAAATCACACCCTTAACAATACCCTCCAAGAAAATGAAATACTTAGAATGAACCTAACAAAGAAAAAAATTTACAGAAATCACACCCTTAACAATACCCTCCAAGAAAATGAAATACTTAGAATGAACCTAACAAAGAAAGTCAAGGACTTACATATTGAAAATTACAGTACTTTGTACAAGGATACTGAAGAGATTATCAGAAAATGGAAAGATATCCCTTGCCCAAACTGTGCATTGTCTTTTCACTGTGTTAATGATTTCTTTTGATGTACAAATATTTTTTAATAAGATTGAGTCCCAGTGATTGATACTTTGAAGTTGATTCTTCAAATTTTGTGTTTTGTTCATGAAGCCGCATTAGTGTTTCTGTTGTAATATTTAGATCTCCAAGCTAGTTTGACTTTAGTCTATTTCATGGTGTTAGGCATAGACCCAGTTTAAGTCTTCAGTATGGAGAAAGTCATTTTCTTCAGCATTATTGAAGAGGCTATCTCTCTTCCAGTGAATATATTTGGCTCCTTTATCAAAGACAAGGTAGCAGAGTGTGTTTGCAGTTGTATCTCCATCTCCAGTGTGTTTGATAGATTACTGGGTCTGTTTTTCTGCCAGGACTCTGGTGATTTTGTGACAGTAGCTTTTTAGTATTATACCAAGTGAAGAATTGTGATGCCTCCTGACTTGCCTCTGTTGCCCAGGAATGTCTTTGGTATTCTAGATATTTTCTATTTCCAAATGAATTTTAGAAAAGTTTTCTCTATATTTGTGAGCTATACTAATACTATTTAGATGGGCATTGAATTATATCTCTATAATAGTTTGCAATATGATATTTTTTGAGTTTTCCATATCCTTAAACATAGTCTTACTGGTTTTTATACTCACCTGATGTATTCTAAAAGGTATGATACTAAGAGTTTCAATCAATTGAGTTCTTCTTCTCAAGGATATCAGCAATAATAGATACTTTTTTCCAATTTGTTTGGGACAGGGTTTCCCTATGCAGTTCAGGCTGACTGTGGACTCACATCTTAGTCCAGTAAATTCACCCTGGTAATCCTACCTCAGGGTTCCAAGTTCTGGGATTACAGGTGTGCACCTGACACCTGAAAGAATTCCTGGTGTTACTTGAAAGATGAGGAAACAGTCATGAGATACACATGTATTCATTAACTGTCATTTCCTTAAAGGAATATTGTTCAAATTAACACATAATACCCTTGGAGTTTAGGGAATCAGAAGACGTGTTTCTATTTCTTATGGTCTGAGGGTAACAGACTACACTACTACAAAAATGGAAGACATAACAGCTAGGAATATGTGTCAAATTTGAGCACCGGCATTATGAATTAAGAGAGTATTTAAGGAAGATGAGCGAAAAGACCACTGGAAAATAATGAGAGACCTGGTGACTTTAGTCTTTCATAACTCTAGATCAGGCTTTATTATAATGCTGAATGTCACAAATATTGAAATAGTCAAATATTATGTGTGTTTTTAGCAGAAAATATTAAGGCTTGGCATTGTATCCTAGCTGTGTTGTAGCTTGGCATAAATCACACAATCTTGAGCCCTAGATTTAACTAGTGCCTTGTATTTGAACCAGGAAAATGGAAAATGACTCAGCATATAAGTACAATGAGAAAAGCAAAATGAGCTGTACCCAAAGAAAAAAATGTAACCTGCTCAACAACAACAACAACAACAACAACAACAACAACAAAAAACAGGATACAGGTGTCAACCAAAAATTAACATAAGATTCTAGCTACATTGTTTCCAATAGGATGTTCTTTGTGATTCTCTCTTTTAAAAACTCTTAACATTCCAGTCCAGGATCACTTGTTTAGATTTTGAAATGGGGGAGGTTTTGAAATGGGAGAAATGGTTCTGAGCACAGCTATTTAAATTCCAAATTTATCCTTTGTCTGTGTGGATTCATATATTGTTGTTCACAAACTGACCTCAAGCTCCAGAAAGGTTTACTGACACAAGCAAGAATGTAGATTAAATACAGTGTCAACTTAATGAAAGAATAATAGTGAAAAGGAGGGAAGGAAAGAGACAAACACCATGTGTTATGATACCCACCTCTTTACCTGGCATTAAAGAGGCTGAAACAGGAGAATGGCCATGTATTCAAGGACAGACTACCCTAGATAGTGAGTGCAAGGTCAGCCAGAACTACAAAGTGGGACTATGTCTTTAAAAACAAAAAACAAATATGAAAAAATATAAAAACTGAGAAATAGAGAAAGAAAACAAAAATATTAGAGCTGAATGAAAGTTGACTTAACTAAAATGGGAATTATGGAATGATGTTGCAGAGGAAAGCTGGTCATGAAGTGGCACCCAGGAGGCAGTGAAAAATACAGTTATGAATGGGACCTATTGTGCTACATCACAATAGTGATCTCCTTCCTCCAATACATCTGCAGTCTACTAGACAGGAGGTGCAAAAGCTCAAGGAAATGTCAAACTCAGAGCAAACAAGCAGGTTGCAATCAAGACTTTGGAACCTGGCTGTTAGCACATATTTCATATTCAAATTAAAACAGGAGAAATATAATCCTTCCCTGTTTGATGGCAAATGCAGCAACTTGGTTGACTCACAGCATTGAAGAATGAAGTCACAAATCAAAAGAAATTCAAAAAGATTTCTTGGAAAAAAGACCTAATAGCCCTTCTACTGCAGGAGGGGTCTTCAGTGTTTAGCCCACAGATCTATTGTCAGGGGTCATTTATACGGCAAATTCAGAATGTAAGTACAGTGTGGGTCTCAAACTACAATTTACCTATAACTGTATAGCTGCTTAACTAATATTATTCAGAAGGGCAGCAAGTCACCCAGAAAAGGTATGCAGAAAGAGCCAAGGAATTTTGTGGGAACAATAGCCCAGGTGTTCTGTTCATTGAGTATGGTAATAGATGCCTACCTGGACTTCCTGGGAAGGTGGTGGTAACTGTAGTACATTTCAAGCTATTGTTTTTCTCTTTAAGAGGCATGTAGACCTGGTCACTGCATCTACAGGTCCGGCTTTCTTCAGCTGTGCCTCTAGCAGAGATTGTTGTATTTAGTTTTTTACATTGATTACTTTGAGGTTCTATTTCTTCTCTTACTGTATATCAATTTCTGTCTACCTTGGCCTCCTGTAGTAAAATCACAATACTATCTGAATGGATATAGTGATATTTATACATTTAAGAAAATATTATTTAATAGGGGCCTGGGTTTTAGCTCAGCAGGCAAAAGTACCTGCCTGGCAAGAGCCAGGTTGTGAGTTTGATCCCCAGTACCTAAAAAAATGATTTAAAATGCAAGGAAAGAAAATAATTTCATTTGTGAATATGTAGATGAATAAAATTTTCAAATCTAAATCTGTCAATGGCAAATTAAAGAGTGATAATAGTCATATTTAGAATCTAAGGTTGTTCAGGCTGGGGATTGAGCTCAGTGGTTCAAGAACCAGCCAGGCAAGCACAAGGTCATGAGTTCAATCCCTGGTACGAAAAATAAAATTTCTACAGTTGTCAACCATGTAGTGCTACAAGCACAATTACTGAAATTGACAGTTGTTCATTCAGTGGCTCAATTTTTCTTTTGTGTTCTACAAAATATCTACAGATAACATGGTAAATACAGTGAATGATATACTGTCCCGTATACTCCTGGGTATTTGCTGAGAGTTGTTTTTGTTTTTATTTTTTCACATACTTGAAACCTGAAAATATTTGGTGATGCTAGAGAAACTGTGATAATTATTTTTTTCATTTTAATCATATATTTCACTATATTCATTAAGTACATTTTATTTGCTACAATTATGCTAAGAGAAGTTGATAAATGATCCTTAATGTTATGGGCAGCTGAGTTAGTTAGAAATATAAGCAGTCAGACAGTGATATAGGGGAATGCCACTCCTGACCTACTATGTTGGGTATGAGTTTAGGTTCTCTAAAACTGAAGAATGAATAATTAGGAACAACGGAGGTAAGAGCAGAATATATTTTTTGAGAGAAATAAATTGACAGGATTTTGCTCTAGATGGGACATTTCAGCACTGGGAGGTGAGACCAGGGGACATTTACCTTGAGGTCACTTTCCCCTCTCCTTTGCAACTTATCTGTGGCATGAAAAGAGTCCCAATCAGGTACTTGCACATCAGCAATGCGACCTTTTAGCACCACCCCAGTGCTAAACTATATGTATGCCCCTACATGACATTTTTACTGTGTATTCTCTCTTTTACCACGTCAAAAATCCTATCATTTGGTTCCTTAAGGCAGATTGAGTGTCTCCTGGGAATCCCTCCCATTTTGAGTCCCTTTGCTTTAAAACCACCAGTTTCTTCCTCCTGGATGGTTTACTTGCCACTGCTAATATGCATGCAACAGCAACCTTACTCACTGAACATGGGTGAGATACTTTCCGGTTTTGTTTGGTTGTTTGTTTGTTTCTGTTCTTTAGCAAGCTTGTGACAGAAAACCCATCCTGCCATCCCTGAACAGGGTTACTAGTTTCCACATCCCTTAGTCCACACAGCTGGAGGTAACGCTGAGATTTTTATGTGCTGGGACCCCGCCCTGCTCTCTTTAGTTACCTGCCAAGAAGAATGGGTGTTGGGACTCTGCCTAACAAACTTTCAAAATAGATTATGATCTCTAATGTTGTGTGTGACCAAGCACAGCTTCCACATTCCTTGGAGGAGCTACAGCTCTTAGTTCCTGATGTGAAACTGTTCTCTCAGCTCCCTTATAATTCTGTCATGGGGACCACTTCCTGTCCTCCAGAAAACACACCTTTTGGTGCCTGGTTCATAACCTTGGTGCTTTTGTCCTCTAAAAGGCTACAACAACCAAAAAGCTGGTCTCTTATTTATGCTTTTGTCAAAATGGTGAGAACTTGGCAAAACCCCTTCATTTTTAGGCCTTCTTCACTTTAAGGATGTGGTTTTCTTACTCTGTCTTCTGTGATGGCCCAAGTACTCCTGGCTCGCTCTGCTCCACCAGGATCTCCAATTCCCCAAATTTACGATGCGGCTTCTGTCTTTACAGCTTCTCCCCATATCTCTCATACCAAATCCCGCTGCTTTCTCAGCCAAAAGTTTCTATAAGTCTTGCGTCATCCTCTCCTCCTCCGTCACACACAAGGGTCTCCAATCCTCCCCCTAGGGTCTCCAATCCTTCCCCTAGGGTCTCTCATCCTTCCCGTAGCATTTCTCACAAGGCTCTGATTTCTCAATCCCCCTGCTCTAGCCGTCTGTCCCATCTGAGGTTCTTTTTCTCCTTCCCCTGCATTGCCATTTTCTCTGCCTGCCCACCATACTCAGTCTCAGGCATTGCAGCCTTCTGGCAGGCCACATGGTTGCCAGCAGCCATGTTGATTACACACATGCACCTGCTGGGCTCATCTCTACTGCTGCTTTGGGAACAGGCTGGGCCTAAAAGATTAACTAATATTTGTGTTCTGTCTTTTTAACTTTCTGAGCTACCTCAGGTTAGCCATCAATTATGTTCCTTTTCTGTTATTCTTATTCTTTCAAGATCTCTATTAATTGATCTATAAGAAGGTTCACTCTACTCTATTTATCATAGTTCAAGTTGGCCAAATATATTTGAGTGCATTCTAATTTTATAAGATGATTGTCAGTTTATATATCTGTTGTCCATTTGTCCAATTGTCTGCTCTGTTAGCAGCTTTTTCTTTTTATTTGAGCTCAACAACGTTTTCCTCAACATTTATATTTTCAGATCATGTAATAAAGGTTTATTTGGGTAACAGATTTAAAAGACATGCTTCCACCTAAGTTGCCAGCTGGTCAAAATGATGCTAAAATTGGTTAAACAAAATCCCTTGGGGTGAGGCAACATCAGACAGCACTCCAATTGATAAACAAGAACGTGGCCACCTGGGAACTTTTTTAAAAATTTATTTTAATTTTAAAGAGATTAAAATAAAAGAGGACTTAACATATGAGATTGAAGCACAGCAGTTTAAGCAACACAGTATTTCAACACAATAAAACCTGACATATCAGTAGCTAACTTAGTGTCTCTTTCCTTGAAGTTTTTGAGTATATCTTCATACAAAATAGTATCAAAGATAAAATATTATAAAACCATTAAAGAGCATGAAATTATTACAGATTATTTGGAATGAAATAACACAAAAAGAACAATGGTTACTATATTATCTCATTGTCCATAAAATATTCATTTATACTATCACACATAATACAATCCAGTAAGATGCCACAAGATAGAACTAAGGAAACAGAAGAATAAAAGCATGTTAGCACTTCAAAACAAGATGATATTAAATCAACACTAGCTATTATAACTTCTTGTTTTCTTCAAAATAGCTGTTCAAATAATCATAGATAATAAAATCAAACAACCCAGGATGCAACCATTCTGAGTAATGAATGGAAATTTATAAGGCTCCAAAGCGATGTAATGGGGAAGCAGGATTACCAA
Organism: Cavia porcellus; assembly: GCF_034190915.1. Taxonomy (NCBI): domain Eukaryota; kingdom Metazoa; phylum Chordata; class Mammalia; order Rodentia; family Caviidae; genus Cavia; species Cavia porcellus. The sequence goes on from NW_026947517.1 coordinate 1,722,099, forward strand.
AAACTCTTATGTACTCTTACCAATTCTCACACTAGGGAGACTATATGGTATTTACACATGAACAACCAGGTACGTTAAGCAGGTCAGGTTCACTGATGGGAGGTCCAAATAAACACTTTAGCCTCATTGGAAAAAGTTCCAGTAAAGTTCATATTACTAAGACAATTCATTGTTGCTGATCTGATGGAATTTTCATGCCTTCAAATATAAAATTGCAATTGTTTATGATGACAAATGTTTTCTTTCATATCTAGATGTCTTATGCCTTTTTTTGTGTGTTCCAGCCTGGTGATTTAAATCAGGCCAATACATGGTCACCAGTCAAATAATAATTTTTAACAAAAACTTATGTAATGTAATAGTGAGCAGTACAAAATATGTCACAAATTTTTTCAGTGCTCAAATGTTAAAACACCCATGGTTAATAGAAAATAACACTTCCTTTTAATGTTCTATATTAAGTTTACTGCTTGTCCTGTACTGTATGGTATTAATCTTCTGGATGTTTAACAGCTACAGTTAAGAGATAATTATAAATTCCCTTTTGACTCCTTGTGCTATGATCCACCAGATATTTTCTAGAAAAAAGTTATATGATGTAGGGGGCAACAGAACAACGGGACCAGGAGTGGGGCTGAGACTGGGGCAGCAGCCAGGTCAGCGCCAGTCCAAGCCTGTCTGTCAGCACTGGCTCAGCCCTTAGGATAGGGATGCATTTGCTTGGTGTTTTTTCTTGAGGCCTGACCCACAACAGGAGGTATCCATCTCCCTCATGGTTGCAAGGTATCTGGGCTTTTGCATTGGCAATTTCTAGGACCTTGTCCTGTCTCACTGCCTATATATTTCTAACTAACTCAGCTGCCTGTAACAACAGGGCTGGGACTTCAAAGGAGCAAGAGAATAAATTCAGATTTCTTATAGCCTTGGAAGAGACAATCACCTCCTGCTCTGGGCCAAATCTCAAGACAAATGCCAACAGAAATACAACCGAGTGCTAAGGACCAATAGTCCAAATAGTTCTCTAAACCAGTGAAGAAGTCAAGACTCCCCATCCCAACCCCCTACAGGAAGAGTCCCGGATGTTAAGGAAGCCCACTTATTATGTGACATACTCCCCCATTTGTTCTTAATTGAATCAATTTTACCTTATCAATTGACCCTATTGGTTGAACACAGCTCTATTCCGCCTTATGCTCATCTTGCAAATTCCCATTTGTCCCCTCTTTTGACCCATCTAACCTCCGTTATTAATCTCTAAATGCAGAGTCTTTGGCAACCCACTCAGGACCCCTTCTGTCTCTCAGACAGAAGCTTTCTTTCTCTCAATAAATATATTGAATTCTTAAACTCCATCATTCTAAACATTATTGTTTTATTTTAGAGAACACAAACTCATACCAGACATATAGTAAGTCAGGAATTTCATTCCCCTCTATCATTAATGTGAGCCAAATTCACATAAATATCTTTATGATTTGTCTGAATGCTTTTCCCTTTTCATGCAGTTTTAAGTGACCAATACAACTCACAGTGGTTGTATTCCTGGCAGTGTATAAAGTTGTGTATATCAGTCATTATGAATGTAAAATAATTGGTTTGAGTGTATAATTTAGCAAGAACTAGATATTGCCATGGCAGTAGGTTATCTCATATAAAAGTGAATGTTCAAATAAAATTTTTCAGAACAATTTCTTTTTTTTTCTTTAGACTAGCCAAGTGCACTAGTGAGAAGGGGGGAAAGAGTAGAACAAGGCGTTCAATCAGAACAATTTCTACATTACTGGCTGCTTCAACAATTTTAAGATACATGAACTGTGTGTTTTTGCCTTTTTGTAGAAGGCTTCTATTATGTTATTGAAAGAAGTCTGTACATCTGTTGGACCCTGTTTATATTTTGATGCTTTTTCTTCATTGAAGTTTATATGAAGATTTATTTTTATCTTAGGCTTAAACTCACTGCATTGACACTGATGGAGTGAAGCAATAGTCCACTACAGTAATTTCAATTATATATTCATGACATTGATCATATGAAATACTAAAGAGGTAAATTAGTTATATACATAGACAAGAATCAGTACTGTTAGCATTTTCTGGTGCAATAGAGAAGCAGAATATAAGAAAAAAGGAAAAGTGGCCTTTGTATTTAAGGAATGTGAGGAGGAGCCTAAAAAAACAAGGTTTTTTTTTTTTTTTTTTTTTTTACTATGGGGTTAGGGGTATATGTGATTTTTGCCTGGATGTGGAGATGGAAGCAGACATTTCTGTCATGTGAGGAGCTAATTGGAATTTTCTTCAGGTCCTTGGGAAAGGAATGAGGAGGTTGTAATCAGGGAAAAAGAGGAAGCGGCCATATGGTTAGCATCCCTGATTGGGCCTTCCACCATGTTCAACTACAACCAGGAGGTCCTGTAACTCATTCTAGGGCAAAACTCTTTCAAGTACATCCCTCAGTTTGAATGACAAAACAAAAATAAAGAAGTTTTGCTATGTGTCTTCCTCCAATGCTGGTGGTAACCATTCACAAGAAATATTTTGAGTCATATCCTTAATAAATTGTAGATACCATAACCACAATTACAGATCAGTTCACTTTCAGAGAACAGAAGCAGCACTTCAATGCAGGCATAAAGGCCTTCAATGAGAGTATCCCTGAAGAGGTGAGATCAGCTTTATAGAACACAAACTACTACTCATTTATCTGAGTTCACTAAAGAGAAAAATTTATAATGGTGTTGCTACAGGGGAAAGAAACTCCTGATCTACTATGTCTGGTGTGAGTTTGTGCTCTCTAAAATTAAAGCATAAATTTTAGGAACAACAGAATTTAAGAGTAGAATTTATTTATTGGGAGAAAAAAGCTGTCTGAAAGAGAGAAGGGGTCCTGAGTGGGTTGCCAAAGACTGTCTTTTCTAGGGATGTCTATAGAGTAAAATCATTTTGTGAGATGGATCTAAGGTGGGAATACTGGGAGCTCCCAAGGCAGATATGCATAAGATGGGACAGAAATATGGGAGCCAATAAAATTAATAGTTCAGGTAAAAGTGATTAAATTGGGATCAAATGGGGAAGCCTGTCACACAGAAAGTAGGCATTTTTATGCACTAGTGACTCTTCAATTAAGGGGTTCAGAAGGTGACTCATGACTTCACCAGGATGATAGGAATTATTTGGAATATCAGGCTTTAGTTGAATGGTAACTGCTGACTACCTCAGAGTGCTAGAGAACCATTTCCAATATCAAACCTTACAATATGAATACATTTGCTTAATCTTTTGTCCTGAAGTCTGATGCTTAGCAGAAAGTGCCTGCCTTCCCTATAGTTGAAGGTATCTGGGCTTCTGCATGGGATCCTTGGAGAACCTAGCCCTGTCTCACTGCCAAAATTATTTGACTATCTCAGTTGCCCATTACAGCATTGTTTGGAAAACTGAATACAAATGTCTTGTGCTCTGTGTGAATGATTTGGGGATGACAGTTTGCAAAGCATTTACCATTGTTGTCCCCTGATTGACATGTTTTGAAATTTAATTTTAGTTTATTTTTATTCTTGAAATCAAATGGAATTGGAAATAAAAAGCCTGAGGTAAATCTCTTTGGTACAAGCACTCCTCTGTGGATATCAGCACTGTAGAAGACATTCAGCTTCAGAAGTCTGCAATACTGTCTATCATTTGGGATCTACTCTTGCACGGAGGGGTTCATTTCCCTGTTTATTCTTGACTTAGAAGGAGAGCAGTAGAGCAAGACTGAATCACTGATGAAGAGGTGGGCTATATGAACTGTCCAAGCAGGTGGGCCACAGCAGGTGGTCTCTTAGGTCTTCCTATCTGGGCATTATTGACCTGTTGTGAGCACAGTACTGGAGCAGAATGTTTGCTTGATCTCATTTAGTCGTTTCAATGTCATGTGGCCTGGTTAGGAAAGAACCTCGGAGATCTTCAAGCCACAGAATGCTGAGGTTGTGGATGGGAGCCCAGAAATAGGGTGCAAATGGGCTAAACCAGTTACAAGTGGTTAGAAGCAGTTCTGGGTGTCTCAATCCTCAGGTATTTAGTTAGCTTCAGCTCCGGAGGTCCTCCAGCATTGGCTGTGGGTCATCCATTGTGCATTTTGCCTCTTTCTGGTGGCAAGAGTGACTCTATCTTCACTTTGACAGCAGCAGATTCCAGTATCATCTTTGAAATTCTGTGCTGCCTTGGCACCTCCACAAGCTCAGTGAGGGAAGGAGCTTGGGGACACCCTGACTCTGATGCATTTTGTAGCTGCTGCAAAAGTACTGAGGAAGGTCTCTGCTCTCATTGCTGTGAGAAGCAGACCTGGAGGGTCTGATGTTTATAAATGTCTGTGATACAGGGTCTCATAGCCACAACTGCTCTCCTTAAACTTGTGGGTTTTTTTTTTTTTTTGTATTTAGAGTGATCTCCTAAGTTTATAGTATGTTCTTTTATTTCCATCCTCATCACAGGTGTTGGCAAAGGTACTGAGTATTTGAAGATGTGTAGTGATGTGCCTCAGTGGTGGAAGGCATCTCAAACACCTTTTGAACTCCTGTGCATCACAGAGAACAATGCAAAAGAATTTTGAACATAATTATTTTGGTGACACCTCTACTCACAGACAGTTTGTGAGAACAGCCATGGATTTTTGAATTCTGAGAAAAATGAAGCATATATGAAAGTGTTATCAAGGGCAGGGTAAAGTGTGCTTCCTAAGGAAAAATTCCAGAATCACCTGCCTGTTAAACCCTCATTGAAAAATGCCAAAATTTATGCATTTGCATGGACTCATACACATGATATCCTTCTGAATGGAAAGGAATAGGCGTGTCATCTCTAAATTAACAGCTGATTTAACAACTTGGCTGATAATATACATTGTTTATCTATAGAAATTCTCTGCAATGGACTTTACTAAGTTGAGTAAAATAGAATCCCTAAATAGAAGTTTTGCTGCAGGGATATCCATAGTTAGGCATGAAGGGTTTTCTGTGTAGTGTGGATCAGAGGAGAATGGAAAGATTGTGCAATTGATTGGCATGATACAAGGTGCCAATAGCAGGATTTACAAGTGAGAAGATCTTCAGTGAAAATCGAGTATTCTTAGGGTAAGCATGAAGTTAAATTTGGCTTCTGATTTCTTACTTGAGATGAATACCACCAACTCTTTCTATATTCAGTATTTCACATACGTGTTAACCCGTGAATTATGTGTTCCATATTTGAGATCTAATTTTGATTTTCTCTAATTATGTGGCAATGTCTTGATGCAGGAATTTGAATCACTTTTTCTTTGTTCCAGGGATTGAACTCATTAGCTCATGTTTGCCAGACAGGTGTTTATGCCACTGAGAGAAATACCCAAACATGAATGTGTTTTCTGTATATTATGGAAAGTATCAACATTCTTCCTCAGAATGTCTTGAATGTTCTTGGAATGTTACTATATTGTATGGATATAATTTTTAAAACAAACCAATGGTGTTTTATGCAGTCAATTTTCAAGTTTCATTTTTTGTGGGGTTTTCAGTCAAGGTTTTTCTCTCTATTTCAGACAGCTGTGTAACTGAGGCTGGCCTCTAACTCAAGGCAGTTCTCTTGCATCAGCCTCCCAAGATATATTTATTTCTGAGTGAAAGATGATCGTTTCGTGACACTGAGCTATAATTTGCAACTTGTGCCTTGTTTCATTGTTTATACATTGTTTACATACACAGTTTTCCATTATCATTTGAGTTATTATTTCTGTACCATATTTAATGTTATTTATGTTTTGTTATATGAAACTAAATTCAAATTTCAAAATGCTGCTGAAGTATATTAAGAACAAAGGACTCAGTGACCTAAATGAGATTTGAAGAGATATCATCTGTAGTCTATCAAAGTGATTCATGAGATATTTGCCTACCCCTTTGCTTTGTGGATGCTGGTCCTGCAGGATCCCACTGTGAGCTCTGCTTTAGAGACAGTGGGGACACAGTGCCCATTGCAGTGACTCAGAACAAAAATCAGTGCTCCCATTTGGCTGTGAGTTGCAATGTAGCATCCAAATTGCTTTTTCAAAAAATGTGTCTATCCATAAAATTAATCACCAAGACAAGGAATTAAGCTTTGAAGAATTCAGTCTCCATTCAGCTGTGATGTTTGGTTCTGCTTTGTTTACTTTAGTTTTGTTTTATTGAGACAGGATTTCACTATGTGTATCACTGGATTTGAAACCTGTATGGTGCCTACAATTTCCTTGACTTCACAACAGCCCTCCTCTCTCAGCCTCTTGAGTCCTGGGATTATAAATATGCACCAACTCTGCTTTTGATTCAGATTTTTATGAGAGAATTTAAGATATCCCAGGCCATGAGTCTCAATCTTCCTTTGAGATATATATGTGTGAATTTTTTGGATCATACTTTTATCACTTGGCCACTCAGCAGTTATCCCCCAACATCACTTGGGAAGCACATTTGTTTTTGCACTGACTATACTGAGCGTCACCGGGGTAGTTGTCATTTTAACCAGTTGATTCTTGTATTGAACACATTACAATACTCACTTTTATATTTGTTGTTATTTTAGAAAAACTAACAAATGTATGCAATATTTAATTAATTATCTTTTATTTAAATAATTGCACTGGTAAGGACTTACGTATAAAGCCTTAGGCTAAGTGTGATTTCCTTTAGTCCCAGCATCAGCAGAGGATGAGATGGAACAGTCATGGTTTTGAAGCTGACTTTGGGAGGCAATTTTGCTAGATGATTTAGCAGAATGTGTGGAAGTTGTTTTTATAACTGCATTTAAAGTTTAAGGAAACAGGTAAGTTTAGGTCAAGAATATAAATGTAGGATAGGATAGCTGAATCATGAAAATCATGATTTCTTTTTTTTTTTTTTTTGTCCCAGGAAATGTGCATTTCATGGTAATTTGTGCAGCAGTCTTAAATATGCCTGTATTAGAGTAAAACATAGTGAAACATGAATGAGGCAGGCATTCTAGGTTCTGAAAGTAGAGGCATTATCAAAACTTTTTTACTCAATGCTACTGCTGCTGCTTTTTATACAAAATAAGATAGGGCAACAAAACATGAAAAATGATTTTATAATAATTTAATATTTGTGCACAAATGAAGAAGCTAAAAAAGAAACAACCAAAAAAAGTCAAATAAAAAATGATGAAGAAACAATCTACAGGATAGGAGAAGATTGCATGTTACTCCTTGACAGCTAACATGTAAATCCAATAGGAATGTGAGATGAATACACACTTTTCAGAACAGGTACAAATTGTCAAGAAATACCTGAAGAACTATTGAGCATTTATGCACAGTAGAGAAATGCAAATCAGTACACCATGTCATTGCAGAGACAAATCACCACAAGATCAAAACAACACTCATGAGATGGTAGGGGAAAAGAAACAATTTAATTTTGTTGGTGGAAATGTAGGCAAGTACTTCAACCACTACTGAAGTCAGTGTTCAAAGTATTCAAATGATTAAACATATTAAGTCCACAAAGTGCAATGCTTCCTTTAATGGGTCTCATACTCAAAGATCTAAGGACCTGTTGCAGTGATTCATGCATATTCCTGTTTATTGCAGCAATAGTCACTTTTCTGTGTAGAGCAGCAGCAAGCACTGCCCCATCACCACCAAATGCTAATGATGAACAACAAATACTCATCAGTGTTCTCTGTTTAGTAAATGATATGGTATTTTATTATGAAATGGGCTCTACGTTAGGTATTCATAGTGTGATAAGCATGATATGAGCATGATAGTCATGCTAATGTAACAAGGCCATCACCATTACACTCTTGTGTTAATTAGATTTGAACTGTTTTTCTTTTGGTGGCAACATCTTGCTATGAAGTTCAGGTGGGATTTTAGATCACTTTTGTAACCCAGAGTGGTCTCAAAAAATTTTCCTGCCTCAGCCTCTCAAGTACTTGGTTACACACCCATGCCATTGGCCCAGTTTAGATTTGGTATGTTAACTTTATATTCAGTATTTTTTTTTAAATTTCAACTGTTTTGGTTGTTAAAGTATTTCCACTTTTTACCTCCAGCATCTATAACCACTGTGACCTTATTGGGGTGGTGATGTACATACCACCATCCTCATGACATTCTCTCATGGGTCCAGTGCTGTCAGTGTAATGCAGTGAGACTTATGTGTTTAAATGTATATAACTGTTTGTTTATCTACTTTCCTTCAAAAAGATTTTAAAATTACCTTATATAATCAATAACCTTGTCTACACTTTGAGGCACAAGCTCACAGTTAAGTAGAGTGCAGCACACACACACAGGAAAGAGACCACATAGTTCCCGTGAGAGGTTTGTCAAGGCACATGAGAAGACAACTCTGTGGAGGTATGTTTTCCTAATTATTACATTTGAATTTGCCTCAGGTTTTCTCACTGTTGTTTGTGGGAGGTGTACCAGATGACTACTTTAAGATATGAAGTTATAAAGCGTCCTTTTTTTTTTTTACAGAGTCTCAAACTCTTGACTTTGAGCTTGCTAAGCAGATGCTTATGCCACTGAGATCAATCCTCAGCACTTACAAAGTCTGTTTTGGAATTTAAGTATCTGAAGAAATGCATTGGTGGTGTGGCCCACTTAGTAATGTCAACTTGGATCACCCAGTGAACTGAGGCACCATTGTTTTGGGCATAGAGCATCCACTGATGGATTGTTGCAAACATCATCAAAGGAGAAATGGAGGGAAAGTGCTGGGCTGTTAATTCTCATGGAGAAGCTGGTATCACAGTTTTCCAGATATGAACACAGACATCATCATCATCAGAGGAGGAGGAGGGCAGGAACTCATTAGTCCTGTGTATGGCTACTGTTTTCTTTTGCAGATCTCTGGCACTCATCCTGAGCTTTTTGTCTTGGCTCCAGTATTGATCCCTCAGTCTGATGGCACACATGCTGTGCCCAAGTGCACAGATCTGTAGGTTCCAACAATGAACTTTGACACTTCCTAGTACACAACTTTGATAGAGACTTGCATGAGACATTGGGAGTGCCTCTAGGTCTCCAGGTAAACTTGTGTTGGTCCTTGCCATGAACTCTACGTGTTCAGCAAGACTTAAGAAGTATATCGTCATAAGATTCAAATTGTCAGCTGGATTCTTTAGGTATCTAGTATGTGGACAGATCTACACCTCTCTAAATCTGACTTTTTGGGAGTGAATATTTTAATATAATCTTATCAATTATAAGTTCCATATTAAATCTCTTTCCTTGCAAATCCTGACTACAATAGTTGAGAAAGGGTAAGAGGTGCCATTTTTCAGACATGACATATTTCTTTAGTTAGCTAATGTTCCATGCCAATTTTCTCATGTGGAGAAGCCCAGCTATACCAATAGCTTGGCTTTGAAGGCTGTTGATAGATTCTCTACAGATATTAAGGCATTACATTCTGTGTTGCATGATCGAGAAGCACATGGGTTAGGAACCTCCATGGTGTTTCCTGTCACCTGAACCTAGCCTTGTAGCCTATGCTGCCTGGCCTCTGTGTACTTGAATTGCCAATAAAGGATGCAGTCATTTTATATTGACAAATAATTTGTAAGCATTGGCATGTTATTTCTTGCTGTTGTATCTTTAACTTTCATGACAAAGAACATCTAAGAAATTTATGACTACCAAGGCAACCCTGCAAAGAATACTGAAAGACACTTGTGATATTCATAGAATAAAACTACTAAGCAAGGCAGACAATTAACCAGTATGGAAACATAACATGTCAACAATAAACCAATATATAACAGTTATAAACATTAATGTAAATGGGCTCAATTCACCAATTAAAAGAAACAGACTGGTAGAATGGATCAAGAAACAATGGCAATCACATGCTGTCTACAAGAAACACATCTAACTCAAAGTGAAACTCACAGACTGAAAGTCAAAGGATGGAAAACAATACATCATGCAACAGGAAGTGAAAAAAAAGGGTAGCTATTTTGTTTGCAGACAATGTGAACTTCAAACCAGGAATGACTCTAAGACATAAAAAAGGTCACTAAATACTGGTTAGGGGAAAACTTCAAGAGGAAGAGATAACTATCTTAAATATATATGCACCAAATTCCAGAACACAAATTTATCCAAAGCAATTATATATAGAAAAGAAAAATCAAATAAGCAAAAACACATTTCTAACAGGAGAACTTAACACACCATGGACACCAAGAGACAGATCAACCAGACAAAAATCAGCAAAGAAATAACAGAACTGAATCACACCTGTAAACTAATGGACATGATGGACATATACAGAGTGTTCCACACAACAAAATCAGAATATATATTCTTCTCGAGTTACATGGGATATTCTCTAAAATAGCCCATATACTAGGCCACAGAACATTTTTAAATACATGCAAAAGGGTTTAAATTATCCCATGCATTGTATAGGATCATAGAACTATGAATCTAGTAACTAATGATAAAAAAACTGCAAAAATCACACAAACACATGGAAATTAAATAACACACTCTTGAGCAATCTGAGGGTCACAGGGGAAATTAAAGTACAAACTAAATGATACCTAAAAGCAAACAAAAACACATGTACAACTTACTGGAATATGTAGGATGCAATAAAGCAGCCCCCAGAGGACAATTCATTGCACTGACTTCCCACATCAGGAAAACAGAATGAATACAAAGAAAGAACCTGATGTACACCTCAAATATCTAGAAAGACAAGAGCAAGTGAAGCCCAAAGTCAAAAGAAGGGAGGGAATTATAAAAATCAGAGCAGAAATTAATGCAATAGAGACTAAGATCACAATCCAAAGAATCAATGAATGAAAGAGTTGGTTCTGTGAAAGAATAAATAAAATTGATAAGCACCTAACCTACCCTATTTTTAAAAGGGAAGAAAATGCTCAAATTAATGAAATAAGGAATGCAAATGACAAAATCACGACAGACTCTTGGGAAATTCAGAAGATTATCAACACCTATTTTAAAATAATCTATTTCATTGGTTTAATAACACAGAAGAAATGGACAGATGCCTAGAAACGTATGAATTACCAAAGCTTGATCAAGATGATATAAAACTATTGCATAAATCAGTCTCTATTAAAGAAATTGAAAACATTATAATTCTCCTTACATACAAAGAAGAGCCCATACCCAGATAGTTTTACTGTGGAATTCTTCAAGATATACAAAGAAATTTAATGCCAGTACTCCTCAAACACTTCAGTGAAATCAAAAGAAAATCAGTTCTTCCTTAATCATTCCTGGAAGTAATAATATTCTAGTTGCAAAACCTGAGAAAGATCCAACTAAAAAAGGGAACTACAGGCCAATCTCCCTAATGAACACAGATGCAAAATTCCTCCATAAAATATTGGCAAACAGGAAGCAGCAAATCTTCAGGATGATACACCACAAACAAGTGCCATTCATCCCAGGCATGCAGGGATATTTCACCATATGTAAATCAATCAATGAAATCCACCATATTAATAAAACCAAAGGTAAGAAAAACGTGAGCATTTCTATTGATATAGAAGAATCTTTCCATAAGGTGCATTTTCCATTCATGAAAAGAACCTTACAGAAAATTGGAGGAGATGATCTTTACCTCAATATGATAAAGGTCATCTATGACAAACCAATAGCCAGCATCATATTAAATGGCAAAAAGATTAAGGCCTTTACCTTAAAATAAGGCAAAAGACAAGCATGTACCTCATCACTGTTCCTATTCAGAATAGTACTGGAAATACTAGCCAGAGCAATGAGATATTAAACAGAAATTAAAGGGGTAAAGATAGGAAAGGAGGAAGTTAAATTATTATTATTTGCAGATGACATGATACTCTACATAGAAGACCCTCAAAATTCCATTGAAAGTCTCCTAGATACTGTAAGTTCAGCGAAGTAGCTGGATACGAAGTTAATGCTCAAAAATCTATAGCATTCCTATCCACTAACAACAAAATCATTGAGAAAGAAATAGGAGAAGCCTCAACCTTCACACTAACAACCAAAAAAAAATGAAATACTTTGGAATTAATCTCACAAAAGAAGCAAATTTATTTATATAAGGAAAATTATAATATCCTGAAAAAGAAATTGAAGAGAAACTGAGAAAATATAAAGACATCGCTTGTTCATGCATAGGAAGACTAAATATTGTGAAAATGCCCTTTCTCTCAAAAGTGTTATACAAGCTCACTATAATCCCAATGAATATAGCATCAACATACCTCACAGATCTAGAGAAATCACTCCTAAAATTAATCTGGAACCAGAAGAGACCTAGAATAGCAAAGACAATTCTAAGCAGCAAAGGAAAGGCAAGAGGCATCACAATCCCTGAGTCAAACTTATACTACTAAGCAATTATAATTAAATCAACATAGTATTGAAACAAAAACAGATCTAAAGATCAGTGGAATAAATTAGAAGATACAACCACAACTACAAAGAAACTCAACTATCTTATCTTTGATAAAGGGGCCAAACATGTTGACTGGAAGAACCACAGTCTCTTAAATGAATTGTGCTTGAAAAACTGGCTCACCATAGGCCAAAAACTAAATCTAGACTGATGCCTATCAAAATGTACTAAACTAAAATGTAACTGGATTAAAGATATGAATATTATAACAGAAACACTAAATCTGTTGGAAGATAAATAGGGTGCAATTCTTGAAGACATAGGAGTAGGTAGAGAAGTCATGAACAGGAATCAAACCCCACAGGAAATACTTCCCAGAATCAATAACTGGGATCACATCTTCTTAAAATGTTTGTGCATGTCAAAAGAAATCTCCAGCATAATGAAAAAAAAAAACAGAAACTGGGAAAAATCTTAGTGAACCATCCCTAAGACAAAGGATTTCTGTCTAAAACATATAAAATTTTTTTTAAAAAATCAAACCCCCAACATTCAAAGATCTAATCCAAAAATAGCATTTGAGATGAATGCATAATTCTCAGATGAAGAAATACAAATGGCAAATAAATACATGAAAAAATGTTCCTCATTATTACTCATTAGAGAAATTCAAATTAAAACCACACTGAGATTCCATCTCACTCCAGGAAGAATGGCCAGGATCCAGAAAACTACCAACAACAAATGCTGGGGAGGGTGTGGGGAAAATGGAACGCTCCTGCACTGTTCTTGGGAGTTTAGACTGGTGAAACTATTATGGAGGTCAGTATGGAGATTTCTCAAACAGATGGGAAAGGAAGTCCCACTTGATCCAGCTATTCCACTTCTAGGTATATTGCCAGAAGAAATGAAAGCATCATACCTCAGTGATATATGTACACCCATTTTTATAGCAGCACAATTTGTAATAGCTGAATCTTAGAAACAGCCTAAGTGTCCGTAAACTGAGGAATGGATAAAAATCTGTGGTATTTTAATTCAATGGAGTACTACTCACCTATAAAGAATGATCACATTGAGATATTTATAAATACATGGATGCAACTTGAAACCTCACTCACACATGAAATAAATCAAAGACACATGTATAAATACTGTATACTCTCCCTTGTGTAAGAGCCAGTTAAGAGTACATAAGAGTTTATGGTAATCATGATTCCCCATTACATTGCTTTGGAGACTTATAATGTTCCCATTCATTAGTTGGAATGGTTTTATCCTGGGTTGTTTGATTTTATTATCTGTGATGGTATGAACAGCTATTTTTAAGAAAATAAGACAGTATAATAGCCACTGCTAATTTAATATCATCTTGTTTGAAGTGCTGCCATGCTTTTGTTCTTCTATTTCCATTGGTTACATCATGTTTTATCTTATTGGATTTTATTATGTGTGATAGTATAAACAAATCTTTTATGAATAATGAGAGAATATGATAACAATTTTCCATTTTCTGTAATTTGGTTTTGAATTCCCTGTAATTATTTCATTCTCTTTAATGGTTTTATACTATTTCATTGTGTTTTATACTATTGTATATGAAAGTTACTCAATTATTTCAAGGAAAGAGAAATTATGGTAGCTACTGATATATCGGGTTGTCTTGAGGTGAAATACTGTGTTGCTTAAAATTGTTCTGTTCTGAAAAATATATAATTTGCAAGTCTCCCAAATCTTTTAGTGATTTTGCTGATGTGAAAAAAATGTAGGAGGCACAATCTGAGTTCCCAATAATCAACTCTATAGACCTATCTGAACTCATGAAAATTCAACTATAGACTCCCCCTATTCCATCTAGAATTGGCCTTGAACCTAAGTGGTTCTTCAACCTGTTACTAGACTTCTACAAGCACAAGAGGGATAAGTTTCTCAGAGCCTCCCTTCTCATTTTTGGTTTACATTTACACAGTGTTTAACAATGCCATGTCTCTATGGTCAGCAGACCCTCATGTCTTTGCTTCAAACTACTGTTTCTGCCATCAATACTATATTAACATTGTCTCATTAACCTATTTGTGTTATTCAAACAACTCTAGGCAAAATGCAATTTTACTCTTCAACTGAGCTAATGAGCTTCACACTGCCTTTTCTCATTTTCTTATAGCATTTTGCACTTTTAATTTTTCCTTATTATAACCACTATGAGTTTTATACTCACTTGGTCTAAAAATATTATGCATGCTGAGAAACAGTATTGATGAAAAAAGAAGTGTTACTCTGTCCTCAGCATCTCATGGCTCAGACTGACAAATTCATTTCTGTGGAGCATGGTGATTAAGCATAAATGTGATGAGATAAGGCAAATGTCTATCAGTATTCAGTAAAATTGAAAGGTCATGTCTGGGAGTGAGAGAAAGTGTCAGTGATGAATGAGACCTGAGTGATGTGCATTTGTGATTGATCTAATTATATGCAAAAATGTTGGAGCCATTGAAGCTGAATACACATGCAAGCCTGTGGCATGGCCTGGGCATCAGTGAACTGAGAATGAGGAGACATCCCAGGGGGAAAGTTAGGGCAATATAGTTTTCCTAAATTAGCATCATTTGTTGCTCTGAGGGATCCTTGAACCCCTCCCAAGATCCTGCTCAGGTTTCCTCCATTGTCCAGTAAACTCCTTTCTGGTTCTGATTAAATACTTGTTACCCAGCATCATTCAGCCAGGTGGCTCGCCGACTTATGAGCTCCGCCAAGACTTTTACTTCTCCTGCAGTCCTAAAGATTGTGTCACTTGTTTCATTGTTTTGGGCCTTTCCCATGCACCTGTTTGAGGGGCTGTGGATCCAGGAATGGAACCCAAAATCTTGTTTCCTGAACAGGGACTCTAGAGTGGAGATGTCTGATGTGGAGTGTAACTTACATTTGTTGAGTTCCTGGGATGGAATACAGCCCCGAAACATGTCTATTTCACTTTTTGGAAAATCCTTTCATTTTCTTTGAAAAAAATCCCTTGACCCATTAAATCATGGAGAATTCTGTGTCTGAGGTGCAACAGAAATATAATGCAAAGTGCTTTTCCTTAGGAAGGTGGGCCATGTTACTTTCAAGGATAGTTTGGTACACCTCATGTGGGAAATTCATGATCCTTGTTATTCTTAGGTTGGTGTGGTCATTGTGGCAGATTGGGAAAAACATACATAAACTGCTGCATTGAGGAGCCTTGAGCTGTGATCCCTGTCTTGCACACTTGGTATCTTTGCGAGGATTCTGTGACATTTGGCAGGCAGGCAAATGGAACAACACAAGGTTGGCTTCCCAGTTTTGCTGGATGCCTCTCTTGTGCTGCTTCTCACCTCCTCTTGCTGCTGCCTCCAAAATATGCAAACCCTGTAAAACCTCTGGGCAACTCTTCACCTCTTGGACCTCCTAGGTAAAAGATGGCGCAAGAAGGTAAACAACATGGCAAATTAATTGCTTGACCTCTTTTGTATCAACAGGAAAAGAGCCCCACTTTGAAAGTTTGCAGTACTCTATTTAAAGAGTTAAAAGGGGCAGGGGGTAATCTCGGTGGCCTACGTGGCTGCCTGACACCCACAAGTTTGTGAGTTCAATACCATGTTCCAAACAACAAAAACAAGAAAGATAAAGAGTTTAAAATGCCTGTCAAAGGATAAAGATTTAAAAGTACTTTTGTAATTGGCATTATTGAGGGTATCCTTCATGATTGTGATATGATCCTTTTGTACTGGAAAGTCTCAGTGTGTACTATTATCACTCCAGCCCAACGTCAGGTGTGGCTTAAGAATGTTCTTGTGCTGAGGACATGCAAGCTATAAATAATATTGATTGCTATATTCCTATAGGAGTTGCTGAATTATGAGGGGCAAGAGATTTTTCAGATATTTGTCAACATGTTCATTGCCACCCTCAGGCTATTATCCTCAAATTGCTTTAAAAGCTTGAATAAGAATCCATGAATCTGTGGGCACACAAGGTTTTTTAGTACTATTAAACAGGAGAACACTGAACCTTGCCTTGCCTTTATAGAAGATTAAATAAAGCTATTGAATGCCAGGTGGACAACAAGGCAGTAGCCTCTATCTTCTTAAAGCAATTAACACACAAAAATGCAAACCAAGGCTACAGAAATGCATTGAAAGATGTTTCTATGAAACCTGACACTAGCTTGGAATTCCCTGCTATGTTTAAGAAGGTTCCTACTACTTTTCATGATCCTTTACCTCCTGGGACAGTTGGACAGTTCTTTCCTGTTCACCTGCATAAAAAAACAGGCACTTTTGTTATCCTTGACATTATTGATGCACGTTATATGGGCATATTGTTGCTTCAATTGTGATCTCTTTTACCCATTCAATTAATTTTTTGAATCTGTAGCCCAGCTAATTGTCTTGCCTTGTCTCCTCTAAAACTTGTGATGTTACTCATGGAAATCAAGCATTTCACTCTACTGTGGTGGCTACTGCTATTCCCCTGGGAGATGAATGCTGAAGCCTCTCTGTAGGTATTGACAAGCTTTCCTTTTCAAGTTTGCTGCACACTGGAGATGATGGTTTTGTTTTACTCCACTCAGCTGGAAATACTTTATTTCCCATTGTCAGTGCTATTCCCTCTCTTCACTTGAGGATGTACTGGAACACCTATAGTCCTTGGAATTGATTTAATAAATACTGTCTTACCACTTACCAAGGCTGACTTTTCCTTTTTGCTGTCCCCTGCTGTTCCCTCTGCAAGACTCAGGTCTGGAAATTTAGCTCAGTGGTATGAGCGCCTGCCTTACAAGTGCACAGTTATGAGTTTGATCCCTGGGACCAAAAAAAAAAAAAAAAAAATCAAGGCCTCTGTAAGTGGCTTTTGCTGTCTATGTTGGTTCCATTTCTTTTGATATGCTCCATGATCATTATTTGTCTCTATTTACCCTACTTCCCTTTTCTCTTCAAACTTATTTGGTTAGCACCCCTTTAAATAGTGTCCTCATTGTCTTCACTGATGGAACCCCCCTTCATGAAGCTATAACATATGTTTTTATAATACTTGGAAACACCTGTATTCACCACCACAAACCTCTTGTCAATGCAGTGAGCTCTCTGTGTTATCCTTGCTTTGCAAAGTTTTTTCATCCTAAGTCCTTAACTTAGTCACTGCCTCTTTATCGGTACATAATGCTATCCCACACTTATCTTCTCTTGTTATCTCTCCTTTAGCAATAGGCTCACACTTAATGTCCCTGTTTTGCATCTACAGGCTCCTCTTTGACTTCACCATGCCCCTCTTTTTCTTTTACATACAGGTAGTCATTAAGCCCTACCTGTTGTTTGATATGATAATTACTGATCAAGCACTGAATATTCTGTTCCCTCTTTTTTTGGGCAGGGTCTTTTCATAACATTGTTTCTATATGCAGTTCAGGCTGCTCTTGAGATTAATTTGTAGTCTATGCTCATTTGATAACACTAAAGGAAGCCCCACCTTCTTTCAACAATCAGCGTGTTCCTTGCACAAATTGTTTCATATTCCAACTTCTGCAGCTAGTGCTTTCATTTACACTGATTTCCATTGCACTGCCATGCCTC
The DNA here is from genome assembly GCF_034190915.1 of Cavia porcellus. Classification (NCBI taxonomy): domain Eukaryota; kingdom Metazoa; phylum Chordata; class Mammalia; order Rodentia; family Caviidae; genus Cavia; species Cavia porcellus. Next base: position 1,740,070 of record NW_026947517.1, read on the forward strand.
ACCCTTTTCCCTGTGATGCTGTCAACTCTCATGGCCTCTGTTCCAATGAACCTTGGTAAACATGCCACACACTGTTCCTTGATTTCTTTTTCATTTCTTCATGTTTCTGTTGATACATTTTCTAGTTTTATTTGTGCTTCACCACTGCATGCTGAATCTGCCCAACATGTAATTCAACATCTCTTGGCTGCATTTGCACTCATGGGTGTATCTTCCTTCCTTAAAACTCACAATGGTCCAGCCTATACCTCACAGGCTTTTGCTTTCTTTTGTTCCACATGGAACATTTCTCATGTAACTTGTATCCCCTATAATGACACTGACCAAGCAATCATTGAACAAGCTCATCATACCCTCAAATCTCTTCTCTTGAAACAATTAAAGAAGAATAATGCACTTCCTGCTCAGGTTCTTACTATTCTGTCGATGGTGCTATTTACTTTAAGTCACTTCTCTTTCCCAACAAAGCGTTCATCTTCCCTAGTTCAAATATGTTTTTACCAGAATATACCTCTGACAAGGCCTTTTGTATTATACAAAACACCCCCAGACCCTAGTGGGCAGAGGCTCCTTGCCCCTGCTGATCTGGGGAAGAGGGATGTTTGTGTGTTATTGCCAAGGTGTTGTGTGGATTTCTGCTTATTGTGTTTGCCCTGCATGAATGCATTGGCACCACAGGCTCCACATCATAATTCCACCATTTCAGCTCTCCCTGATTCAAGCCTCAATTCCTTTTATACAGGATCTCAACTAGTTGGACTATAAAAAATTCAACTGACTGGTCAAGAAATTGTTCAAGAAAGTGGTCATTAATACATCAGTCAGTTGAATTCAAGTTGTAGACTCTAACTTTGTAAAATGTATTGTAATTTGGCTTCAGGATAAGCTCAAGTTCACTTGATATTATAAGATGTTTGTCAGTCTATCCATATATCAGTTGTCTGTTTGTTCAGTTAGTTTGTAAGCAGTTTCTGGGAGTTGCTGAGCTAGTGATTGTTCAAACCTGTAAAGCAGAAATCAATTTTGCCCATACAGGAGTGCTCAAGTGTCCCAGAACATCTGGGAACAACCTGAGTGCTGGAAGTGTACAGATTTTCCAGCACAGGGAGCATGGGGTGTAAGAGATGAGCTAGTTTAACAAAGGGGTATGGTACAAGTACATAAATGGCCTCTGAGGAACTTAAAGGGTTCTTACGGACCCGCACAAGTTCTGTGCTTATTTCTGTGTTTGAATCCACACAGGTTGTCTGTCTATGTTTATCCACTTGTCCACTGTGTGAACAGTTGTTCCTTTCATTTTGAGCTCAGGAATCTTTGTCTTTTTCCATATCTGGATCACATAATCAAAGATTACTTTTGGCAGTGAATTTATAAAGTATGCTTTTATCTTGGTTGCCAGGTGTTCCGAATGTCACAGAGACAGGGTATATGAATGAAATGTGTTGTTATTTATCATTGGCTTGATAGTCTCATTATTTAGAAATGATATTATTAGGATGAATAAACAAAGTCCCTTAGGACTAAGATTGCTGGACAAGGCTCTGATTGATAAATCATAAACTAACTGCTGGGTAACATTTTTAACCAGTGCTTGTTTATTGATCAAAGACATCAATGATCTCCATAGTCTTATAGGAGACACCTTAACTAAAGTTATGAAATGTACTCCAAAATTTTCACATTGGTCACTATCAAAAGAATTAATGCATTTTTTTGCATTGAAGATGTCTATGTAAAGGTTTCACATGGTTATGACAGTTTATTGTTGTCAAATTGATGATGTATTTGATATATTCATATTTCTGGAGGCATAGGCCTCCAAGATTGAAAAATGGGGATTGCTTATGGTAGCAGACTTTTTCCATGTTCATACCTCTCCTAATACCAAAGACTTGTGAGATTCACATTCCACTAAAGGTCAATAAATTGGTCAATGATACATAAGAGACTTCTTGGGTATTTCATAAGGGTGCTTGACTAAAATGGATATTTTATGTCAAAAGAGAAATTCAGATTATTGCAAGGATGTCATAATACAATAATATGTACGGTTCTGATTTCTGATTTACTATGTAAAATATGTCACTGTTAACACTGCAGGTATTCAAATGTTAAAAAATATCCATGGATAGTAGAAAATACATTTCACTTAATGTTCTAAGGTGTTTCATGTTTAGATAAAATAGTAATGTTAACCTTACTGCCTCTAATGTATTATATTGTGATCAATCTTTTCTTCTGGATGTCCAACAGCTAAGGTTTAGGACCAAAAATGAGAGACACAGATGGGCTAAATGGATAGCCAGTATTTTGTCCACAGCATTTAAAGCTTGGAGGAGACTCAAGATGTAACAGAAATCCCGCTTTCATCATCAGAAGATAACCAGTGAGTACCTAATATTATGATCAGGAAGATGATGAGACCACAGAGGAAAGTGACCTTTGATGCAAGGTATGCCTAAGGAGAGTCACGAGTCACCAGAAAAGTCTCCTAAGGTTTCACAGAAATCAACATGGTCAAGCAATGGCCATGACTCTTCCAGGTGGCAGACACTGACAGAAGAGATATGAGGAGCTATGCATGGTTATAAGAACTGGCCTTGATAGGAAGTAAAGAACCAATTGTCTTTAGTGTACTCCTCATGATAGCTTGATCTTGAACCTTCTACATAAAAGTCTGGACTTGGGAGGTACTGTGCAATTTTAAAATACTGTCTGTGGGTGAATCTCCTATCACCAACATCATTTGACAATTGCTATCTATGCTGATAGCTGACTACCATTATGGATGGATGGATTGTGCAGTGGTGGGAGCTCTAACACACCTTCTACATCTTCACCTGGTCACCCATCTGTGTATCAACCAAACAAAATGGAGGAATATCTTGAAGTCATTGAAGCTGAATACTCATGCAGGGCTGTGATGCGGCACAGGCATGATTGAACTGAGAATCAAGAGATGCCTCAAGTGGCAATGTAGGCCACAGCTGAGGCCACCTACACACATTCTGTGGGAGAGTTCTCTGCAGTTACCATCATCTGTTGCTTGGAGTGGGTCTTGAACCTCTCCCAAGATCCTGTTCAGGTTTCCTCCATTGTCCACTCAACTCCTGCCTGCATCAGGTTGGCCAACTGGCTAGCAGAGTGATGAGCTCTGCCTAGGATCTCTCTCTCCTCCTACAGTCCTGAAGACCATGCTGTTTTTCTCACTTCTTAGAGCCTTTTTGGTACACCTATTTGGCATCTTGGTTTCTAGGAAAAGACCCCAACATGAAACATAAAATGTATCTGTTTTAAAGACTCAGCACTGAAATCTGGTATTGTTGGATGATGACAGGAACAAGTATCAAACCTGTTTAAGACAATTCACATATACAAAAGCTGTTATATTCCACTGTACTGTTTTGGTTCACCAATGCCAAATCCTCTTACATGACACAACTTTCCTCAAGACAATTATTTCCACTCCAATCAAAGACCTAAATATGAATTATTTTCTGTAGGACATACACACAGATATGCAGGTTTAATATGTCTCCACTAAGTCATCCTGAAGAAAAAATTAACAATCCAGAGCCATCCCAGGCCTGAGAGGAGAAATAGAAAGCTAATATGCCCTTGCTGTGAGCTGGTGGATGTCATATGTGGAATGGTAGGGGAAACTAGCCAATGTTCCCATGTTGTGATTCTGTGGAAGCTATTCTGGTTCTCTGAAGAAAAACAAGAAAGTAACTTACACTTCCTGGGAGCTAGCCATTGCATTGGCTGGGAGATGAGCACCACAGTCACCTCCTCCCACCACCAACAGTCTGACTGGTTTAGAGCACATGCTGAGTTGATAGCAATGGAGGTATAAAAAACTTAATCCTTTTATTACTTTATTGGCTTTGCAGCCTAAGGCTAGTATTCTTAAGCATGTATTTAAATTGGGAAATAATGGTAAAAGAAGTTGCAAAAACTGCGTAACTATATGGAAATTAAATAACACTCTTCTAGACAACCAATGGGTGACAGATTAAATAAAGGAAGAAACTTAAAAATACCTACAACCTAACAAGAACATAGACCCAAAATCCTGTATCTTATGGGATTCAATGAAATAAATCCAAATAGGGAAATTTATAGTAGTCAAATCTCACATCAGGGAATAGAAAGAACACAAACAAATAATGTAATGTTGCATCTCATTCTTCCAGAAGAAGAATGGCAAGACAAACACAAATCCCATACAAGGGAGGAAATTATGAGACCAGGCAAGAAATTCATGCAATGCAGAACAAGAAAACAATACAAATAGTTAATCAAAGAGGTGGTTCACTGAAAGAATAATCAAAATTGATAAACCCTTGGACAACCATATCATAAAAGAAAAAAATAAAGACTGAAAACCAAGCACTGAGGAATCAGAAGAATAAAATAATTACAGATCCTGTGAAAATTCAGAAGATCATCAATATCTACTTGAAAAGCTTATACTTTCATAGGTTAGAAAATATAGAAATGCACTGATTCCTAGAAACATATGAAATGCCAAATCTGATCCAAGAAGATATAAAAATTCTAGAAAATACAGTATCAGTAAATGAGAATGAAGATCTAATTAAAAATGTGTCAGCTGCTGGGCATGGTGGTGCATTCCTGTAATCCCAGAACTTGGGAGGCTGAGGTACAAGGATTGTTGTGAGTTCGAGAATAACAGCACTACAAATAAGCTCAAGGCCAACCTGAACTAAATAATGAGAGCCTATCTCATGAGCACATTAAAAAAAAGAAAAACAATGACAACAGAAAAGCAAATGGCCAACATAAAAAAGTCTAGGTCCTGATGGATTTACTGCTGAATTCCACAATAAATGTAGAAAAAAATTTAAGGCCACTGCTGTTTAATGACATTGGAAGAGAAGCTGTTCTTCCTAACTCATTCCTGGAGGCAACTATTACCCTGATACTAACACCAGAGAAACACCCAACCAGAAAAAGTAAACTATAGGACAGTTTTCCTAATGAATAAGAGGCAAAAATCCTTAGCAATATATTAGCAAAGTGAATGTAGCAAATCATCAAGAAGAGTTTAAAATATGATCAACTTGCATTAATCCTAGGAAGTCAGGGATGTTTCAGTACATGCAAATCAACAAATTTAAATGTCATATTAACACAGTCAAAAACAAAAGTCACGTGGTAATCATCTCAATAAATGCACAATAAGCTTTTTATAAAATCAAGCACTGATTTGTGATAAAAACCCTACAGTATGATACTAAACCAGTATTACCTATTAAGATGTCATTTTCTCTAAAATAGTTGTTCCTATCATCCAATCTTCTCTGTCTCATTTCTGTTGAGCGCTTTTTCTGTCAGTATCTGTCAGTTTGTCTTCTTCATTTTGTTCTCTGCTCCATTCATTGTGGCCTCCCCGCCACCATTTCTGGGTTCTTTGTATTTTTCTTTTTTTAGAATATCCTGCAATACTTTCTGTAGGGTTGAATTGGTGGTTGCAAATTCCCCCAGTTCCTCTTTATCCTGAAAGTACCTTGTTTTTCCATCAATTTCCAGGGACAGTTGTGCAGGATATTTCAATCTTAGCTGGAGGTTATTAGTATCATCTTGTTTTGAAGTCTCATCTAGCTTTTGTTCTTCTGTCTCCAATGGTCTAAACAGGTTGTATCTTATTGGATTTTATTATATATGATAGTATAAGCAAAAACCTTTTAAAGACAAGGAGATTATACAGAAACCATTGTTCATTTTCTGTTAGTCAATTCTAAATACTCTGTAATGCTGTCATTCTCTTAAATGGTTTTACATTGTTTTGATATACTTAATGCTACAGTATATGAAGTTGTACTCAAGGACTTCAAGGAAAGAGTCAATATGGTAACTACTTTTAGGTCAGAATTGTCTGGTGATGAAACACTATTCTGCTTAAATGGTTATGTTTTGATCTGCGCTGTTTTGCTGTCATGCCTTCTTTTTTCTCAATCTCCACTCCATTATTTACTTTTTTATTTTTATCCGTTTAATTAAAGGGAAAAAATAGCAGGATATAATATAGTAACCCACTTTGACTTTCTATTATCTCGATTTGAAGCCCTGTATTACTCTCACCATCTTAATTTTGACTGATGTTCCCCTATTCTGTTTTGATGGATAGTATCAGGTTCGAAAGTTTAGGCATCAGCTGAGAAGATAATGAGATTCATTATAACACCCATTCTCGTTGACTTTTATCTACTTTTGAAGACCTACAATGTCTCCAATTGTTTGGTTTTGTCGGTTTTGTTCTTTACTATTTTGTTCAATTGTATTATAACTAATGATATAGGAAATTCTATTAGAGATAGCGGGAGGCATTATGGTAACCATTGATGATCACCTTGTATTATGTTTTTATATTATCTATTATGTCCACCCTTTTGACTTGACCGATTCTGTCCCGTTATGTCTCATTTGGTTTTACTCTCTTCCAAAAAAGTAAACAAGAACCATGGGAGCAATGAAACCCAAAATGTGTAATAGTCATTGTACAAAAGAGAGGAAAAGAAAGTGCTCTAAACTATATAACTGCATGTATATTTAAGTGTATAAGATAGAAAATGATATCACAGAGTTTTATTGGATCATTGAACAGAACTGTTTGCAGTATCATTGTTGGAATGTCCACTCTACAAGCTTTAATTTTGGGACTTGAACAATTATTTTTAAGATGGCAATATGTAATCCATTAACTAGTGATTTCCTACTGTTCATTTTTTTCTTCTGTAAATCTGTATAACTTGTACCCTTTCACTTTTTTTCTTTTCTCCTTAAATAAAAAAAAAAACCCTACAGTAAATAACAACAGATGACCTTTACCTCAAGCTGATAAAATCAAACAATGACACAACTGGGGATTTAGCTCAGTGGCATAACCACCTGCCTTGCAATTGTGTGGTTGTGAGTTTGATCACAGCACTGATAAAAAACAAAAAGACAAAAAGAATCAGACAATGACAAAGAAAATTCCAGCATCATACTAAATAGAGAATAACAGAAATCTTTCATTTTACAGTTATCAAAAGGACATGGATCACTATTATGACCACTCCCATTCAATATCGCTCTGGAAACATTAGGCAGACCAGTTAGACAAAAGAGAGAAATAAGAATAAATATATAACAGAAAGTAATTAAACTATCCTTATTCACAGATGATATGATATTCTAAATAGAAGATACCAAAGACTCCACCAAAACAGTCCTAGAATTAATAACCAAATTCAATAATGTAGCGGGAGACATAGTTGAGAATCAAAAATCAATAGCATTCCTGTACACAATCAATGAATTCACCAAGAGAGAAGTTACAGAAACTACAGCCTTTACAGATAGCCTCCCAGAAAACAAAATACTTGGAAAGAACCTAACTAAGAAAGTAAAGGACTTACATATTGAAAATTACAGTACTCTGGAAAAGGATATTGAACAGATTATTATAAATAGAAAGATATTCCTTGCCCATTCTGGGCATTGTCTTTTCACTCTGTTAGTGATTTCTTTTGATGTAGAAATATTTTTTAATAAGATGGGGTCCCAGGGGTTGATTCTTTAAAATTTGCATTTTGTTCATGAAGCCTCATTAGTTTTTCTGTTTTAATATGTAGATCTTTAATCTAGTTTGACTTTTGTTTGTTTCATAGTGATAGACATGTCTCCAGTTTAAGTCTTCAGTATGAGAAAAGTCATTTTCTTCAGCACCATTTATTGAAGAGGCTATCTCACTTCCAGTGGACATGTTTGGCTTCTTTGTGAAACACAAAGTAGCAGAGTGTGTTTGTAGTTCTATTTGCATCTTCTAGTCTTTTTGGTTGATTCTCAGGTCTGTTTTTTTGCCAGAACTATGCCGATTTTCTAATAGTAGCTTTCTAGTATAATAGCAAGTCAGGAATTGTGATGCTTCCTGAGTTACCTTTGTTGCCCAGCAATGTCTTTGGCGATCTAGAGCATTTCTGTTTCCAGATGAATTTTAGAAATGTTCTCTCTACATTTGTGAGCTATCCTAGTGGTATTTTGGTGGGCAATGCATTACATCTGTATGACAGTTTGCAATAAGATATTTTGAGTTTTTTCCATATCCTTGAAGGTAGTTTTACTGGTCTCTTATATTCACCAGATGAAACATAATAGGTACGATCTTAAGAGTTTCAAACTTTTGAGTTCTTCTTCCCAAGGATATCCACAATAATAGGATTTTCTTCTGTTTGTTTGAGACAGGATTTCCCCATCCAGTTTAGGCTGACTATGGACTCACTTCCTAGTCCAGTCAATTCACACTGATTATCCTACCTCAGCCTCCCAAGTTCTGGGATTACAGGTATGCACATAAAACTTGAAAGAATTCCTGGTGTTATTTGAAACCTGAAGAAACAGTCATGAGATACACATGCATTCATTAACTACCATTCCTTTAAAGGAAAAGTGTCCAATATAACACATAACATCTTTTGAGTGTAGGGAATCAGAAGATGTGTTTTTATCTCTTATGAGCCCAGGATACCAGGATAGACTACTTCAGAAAAAGGAGATGTCACAGGTAGGAATATGAATCGAATGTGAGCATTAGTATTAAGAATTCAGAGTACTGTATTTAAGGATGATGAGAAAAAGACCAGTGGAAAGCAATGAGAGTCCTGGTGAGCTTTGCATGTCCTAACTATAGATCACGCTTTACTCTAAGGAAGAACATCATAAACAGTGAAATATTCAAACATTATGTGCTTTTGATCCTAGAAAATATTGAGGCTTGACACTGTAGCTCAGCTGTATTGTAGCCTGGCATAACAGATTCCATCTTGCACCCTGCATTTATCTAGTGCCCTGTATTTGATCCAGGAAAATGAAAAATCACTCAGGATATAAGTTCCATGAGAAAAGCAAACGGAGCTCTACCCAAGTAAAAAAGTAATCTGCTAAAAAAAGAAGCAGGATACAGGTGTCAACCAAAAATTAATTTAAGATTCTATCTAAATTGTTTCCAATGGCATGTCTTCTGTGGTTCTCTCTTTCAAAAATGCCTAACTTTCCTGTTCAGAGCCAATTGTTTAGATTCTGAAATGGGGAAGGGGGTCTATATAAAAGTGGTTTTGAGCTCAAATATTTAAATTCCAAATTTACCCTCTGGATGCTTGGATTCCTATACTGTTGTTCACAAACTCACCTCAATATGCAGAAAGATTACTGACAGAAGCAGACCTCTGCATTAAATGTAAGTGCCCCTGAAATGAAAGAATAATGCTGAAAAGGAGGGAAGAAAATGACAAACACCATGTGTTATGATGCCCACCTCTTTTTCACAGCTTTAAAGAGACTGAAACAGGAGAATGGCCATTTATTCAAGGACAGTCTAACCTACACAGTGAGTGAAAGGCCAGCCAGAACTACAAAGTGAGACTACATCTTTAAAAACAAAAAAATAAAAATGAAAAAAAAAAAAAAACCAAGGGAGAGAGAAAGACTATTAAAGGAAAACAAAAATAATAGAGTTGAATGAAAGCTGACCTACTTGGCACTTATGGAATGATGTTGCAGCAGACAGCTGGCCATGTAGTGGCATCCTGGAAGCTGTGACAAATACAGATTTAAGAATGGTACCTATTGTGCTATAGCACAACAGCGACCTCCTTCCTCCAATAAATCTGCAATTTGCTAGAATGAAGAGGTCCAAAAACTCATTGAAATCTTAAACTCAGAGCAAGCAGGTAGCTTCATGCAAAGGCTTTGTAACATTGCTTTGACCACTAAGCTCAAAACCCAGCCCAAGATCTTCAGGTTCTATATATCACTATTACCAATGTTTATTTTACCATTGACATATTTAATTAAAACTCTTGTTAATGTACATCTTCACAAATGAAGCTATTTTCTTTCATTGCAGTTTAAAACACTGTTTTTTTTTTTTAGGTACAGGTGATCAAACTCACAACTTAGCACTTCCCAGGCAGGTACTTCTGCCTGCTGAGCTAAACCCTGGCCTCTATTGAATAATATTTTATTAAATGTATAAGCATCACGTTATCCAGTCAAATGGTATTGTGATTTTACTACAGGAGGTCAAAGTAGAGAAAAATTGATACACAGCCAGAGAGGAATTGGAACCTCAAAGGAGTCTACATAAAAAACTAAACACAACAATCCCTATACAGGCTCAGCTGAAGAAAGCCAGACATAAAGGTGAAGATGCAGTGACCATGTCTACATGCCTTCTGAAGAGAAAAAGAATAGCTTGAAATGTACTACTGTTACCACTACTTCCTCCAGGAAGTCCAGATAGTCATCAATTACCATACTCAATGACCAGAACAACTGGACTGTTGTTCCCACAAAATGCCTTTGCTCTTTCAACATACTTTTTCTGGGTGACTTCTTCCCAGGTTAAATAATATTAGTATTAGTTAAGCCATTCACTACTAGCTTATAGGTTGGTTGTAGTTTGGGACTCACACTGTAGCCACAGTGTGACTTTGCTGCATAAATGACCCCTGACAATAGGTCTGTGACTGAAACACTGAAGAGCACTCCTGAAAATCCAGGGCTCTTCTTCTCTCTTTTTTCGCAGAAAACTTGTTGAACTTCTTTTGTTTTGTGACTTCATTCCTTTATGTTGTGAGCCAACAAACTTGGTGCATTTGACATCAAACAGGGCAAGATTATATTTGTCCTATTTCAATTTGAATATCAAACATCTGCTAAATGTTCTAAAACCTTTGCATGATCTGCATTTTTAAAGAAATATTTTGTCTTGAGGCCTGGCCCATAACAAGAGGTATCTGTCTCCCCCATGGCTGCAAGGTGTCTGGGCTTCTGCACTGGCCACTTCTAGGACCTGATCCTGTCTCCCTGGCTATATATTTCTAACCAACTCACCTGCCTGTAACAACAGGGCTGGGCCCTCAGTGGAGCCAGAAAATAAGTTCAGATTGCTTGTAGCATTGGAAGAGACAATCACCTCCTGCTGTGGGCCAAATCTCAAAAGAAAAGGCAAGGAAATACAACCAAGTGCCAAGAACCAACAGTCCAAATAGTTCTCTGATCACCCTGAGGAACTCAAGAGTCACCATCCCAACCAGCTACCGGAAGTGTCCCTGCTCTTAAACAGGCCCACTTAGTATGTGACTTGCTCTCTCATTTGGTCCAATTTAATCAATTTTACCTAAGAGATTAACCTTATTGGTTGACCACAGTCTTATCCCGCCTTATGCTAATCTTGAAAATTCCTATTTTTCCCCTCCTGTGACCCATCTGACCTCATGGTTTAACTCTGTACAAGCTCCTCAAAAAGACAGAGTCTTTGGCAACCCACTCAGGACCCCTTCTGTCTCTCAGAAGTTTTCCTTCCCTCAATAAATATGTTCCATTCTTAAACTCCATCATTCCTAAAATGCATTCTTTAAATTTAGAGAACACAAACTCATACCAGACATATAGTAGGTAAGGAGTTTCATTCCCCTAAACCATTAACATGAGCCAAATTAACATGACTATACTATATAAGGTCTGAAATTTGTTCCTTCTCCTGCAGTTTTAAGTGATTAATCACAGTGATTGTAGTCCTGGCAATATATAAAATTGTATACATCAGTCATTATAGATGTTAAATAATTGGTTTGAGTGTATTATTTAGCAATAACTAGACATTGCCATTGCAGTAGGTTATATCTTATTAAAAGGAAGATTCACCTATTTTGTTCAGAAAAGTTTCTACATTATGGGCTGCTTGAACAATTTTTCATTAGAAAAACTGTGTATTTTTGTCAGTTTCTAGAAGGCTTCTATTATATTATTGAAAGCTGTCTGTAGGTCTCTAGGACCTTGGTTGTATTTTGATGAATAATTGTGTTTTGAAATTTATATGAAGATTTATTTTTATCTTAGGATTAAACTTACTGCATTGACGCTGATAGAGTGAAGCAAGAGCCCACTTCATTAATTTCCATTGGGTCCTCGTGGCATTTAACATGAGAATTACTGAAGAGCTAAATTAGCTTCATACATATACAAGAATCAGTACTGTTACTGAAAGTGTTTGGGCTGAGACAGACACTGTAGCCAGTGAGGCAGAACCAAGGAGCTCCTATCTCCCCCACCCCTAGGAATTTCCCTGTAACTGCAACTTCCCTGCACCTAGGAATTTACCTATGGTGCCAAACAAAGACCAATGGACTACCTGTGCATCCCTAATGCCCCCTCAGGTTCCACCCTAAACCTAGGTTGCTTATATGCCCCCATGCCATGAGTCCATGAGAGAGAAAGCCAGACTCCAGTGGTCAGGGGGCTTTTGTTTTCTCTCTTCGCATTCTCAGAATAAAGGCCTCTTTTGTTTTATACTTCTCATCTTTTGGACTTACTATATAATCTTGTCAGTTAGGATTTTGTGGACCAATAGAGAAGCAGAATATAAGAAAAAGTAAAAGTGTCCTTTCTATTTAAAGAATGTGGAGGGGAGCCTACAGCCACCAAGGGTTTGCCTTTTTTTCTGACTGATTATGGGATTATGGGGTATATGTGAAATTTTGCTCTATGTGGTGCCTGGCACTGACATTGATGTCATGCAAGGAGCTGATAGGAATTTTCTTGGGGCCCCTGGGAAAGGAATAAGGAAGTTGCATTCAGGGAAAAAAAGAGGAAATAGCCATATGGGTAAACATGGCTGATTTGAACTTTAACCCTGATGAACTACCACCATGGTGTCCTGTTAATTATTCTAGGCCAAACTCTTTCAAGTGCATCCTTCAGTTTGAATTACAAAATGAAAATAAAGAATTTTTGCTATGTGTCTTCTTCCACAGTTAGTGGTAAACAATTCACAAGAAAAGGTTTTAGTCATTTCCTTAATGCATTGTACAAGTATAAAAAACTACAGATCAGTTCACTTTCAGAAAACAGAAGCAGCACTTAAAGGCAAGGATAAAGCCCTTCAGTGCAAGTGTCCCTTAAGAGGTGAGATCAACATTTAAGAACACAATCATCTACTGATTTCTCTGACTTCAAGAAAAAGAAAAAATTATAGTGGTATTGCTATAGGGGAATGAAACTCCCGGTCTACTATCCTGGTATGAGTTTGTGTTCTCTGAAGTCAAAAAATGAATTTTAGGAACAACAAAAGTCAAGATAATATACTTATTTGGAGAAAGACAGCTGTGGGAGAGAGCAAATTCATCCTGAGTGGGTTGGCAAAGACTGTCTTTTTCAAGGACTTTTATAGAGTAAAATCATATGGTGAGATGGGTTTAAGTTGGAAAAAACTGGGAACTCAAAATGCAGATGGGCATAAGATGGGACAGATCTATGGTTGTCAATAAGATAAATAGTACAGGTAAAGTTAATTAAATTGGGAACAAATGGGGAAGGGAGTCACATAGAAAGCAGGCATTCTTAGGCAGCAGTGAAGCTTCCCTTAGGAGGTTGGAAGGGTGACTCTTGATAGGAACTAATTACAGTATCAGTCCAGGATATTTGAATGGTGACTCCTGACTTCTTCAGAATGCTAGGGAACTATTTAGAATATCAGTCCCTAGAGTATGGATGAATTTGTTGATTTTCTGTCTTGAGGCTTGGCCCCTAACAGGAGCTGTCCATTGTTGTAACATAGTTCTAACCAATGGACCCCCTTTCTCTTCTGTATGCGCCATTTCAATAGAGATTAAAATTCCATCTCCAGTAAAGACTTAAATTTCAGCTCGTTGTAAATCCCCCTCCCCTCCCTATTCTTTTTAGATTAAGTAAACTTTAAGTTTCAGTTTCTTGTAATCCCCCATCCCCCTTCAGCCTACCTGCAATGTGCTGCCTTTTAGAAAAGTTTAACTACAAGGAAGTTATCAAACTGGGTCAAAGTTTGCAACATTCCTGTGGTTTTTGGCTTTAAAACCCAACCTTTTTAGCTGTAAGGCTGGCAGTCTCCAAATTGGCTCCTGGAGATTGCATTGCCAGGCCTGGCCTAAAATAAAGCCTTTGCTCCCCTAATTTTAATTTCTTGCTTCCTTGGGTTTTATTCCGGAGTCCAAACTATCACATCCATCTTATACATAGGTGCAAGGTATCTGGGTTTCTGCATGGGCTCCTTGGAGGACCTAGCCCTGTCTCACTGCCAATAGTATTTAACTAACTCAGCTTCCCATAACAGTATTTTTCTGAAAATTGAATACAGATGTCTTGTGCTCTGGGTGACTGATCTGGGGATGACAGTGTGCAATGTATATACCAGTGTTGCCCTCTGATTCACATGTCCTGAAATTTAGTTTTAGTTTATTTTTTTCATTTTATCCTTGAAATAAAATTGATTTGGAAATCAAAAGCCTGAAGTAAAGCCCTTTTGTACACATATTCCTCTATGTAACTGAGATCAACATTGTAGAAGACAACCAGCTACAGAAGTCTCTGACTACAGTCTATCATTTGGGATCCTCTCTTGCAGGAAGGAGTTCCTTTCCCTCTTTATTTTTAACTCAGAAGGAGGGTAGTAGAGCAGCAGTCAATCAGTGATGAAGAGGCAGGCTATATGAAATGTCCAATTAGGTGAGCCATGACAGGTGGTCTCTTGGGTCTCTTCCATTGTCTAGGCATTATTTGCCTGTTTGGAGCACAAAACCGGGAGCAGAATACTTGCTGCATCTCATTTCCTAGTTTCGAAGTCCTGTGGCCTGATTAACAAAGTACCTGGGAGACCCCGTAGCCTCAGAATGGTGAGGCTTTGGATGGGAGCCCAGAAATAGGGTGGAATTGGGAGAAACCAGTTACAAGTGTTTAGAAGCAGTTCTGGTGTCTGTAGACACAGGTATTTAGATAGCTTCATTTCCTGATGTATTCTAGTATTGGCTTTGGGTCATCCACTGTCCCTTTTTACTCCTGCTGGGAATAAGCATGATTTTGTGTCCCCAGAACCCTGAGCTAACTATGATAGCAACAGACTGGAGTATCATATTTGAAGTTCTCTACTACCCTGGCACCTCCGTTATAGGGGGCAGAGGAAGGAGCTTGGGGAGACCCTGAATCTGATGCATTTTGTACTGGGGCGGCAGTACTGAGCTTGGTCTCTGTTCTCATTCCAGTTAGCAGCAATCTTTAGGTTCTAAAGTTTATAAATATCTGTAATGCAGGGCCTCATATCCACAAAAGCTCTCCTTAAACTTGTGCTTTTTTGTATTTATAAGGATCGCCTAAATTTATGGTATATTCTCACATTTCCATCCTCATGACAGGTGTTGCCAAAAGTCCTAATAATTCAGAGATGTGTAGTGATGTGCCTCAGTAGAGGAAGGCTTCCCAAACACCTGGTGAACTCCTGTGTATTACACAGAACAATGCAAAGAATTTCTGAGCATATTTTTTGTTACAAACCTGCTCATAGACTATGTTTGTGAGAACAGTGATAGAAGTTTGAATTCTGACAAAAATGAAACCGATTTAAAAGTGTTATCAAGGGCAGAGTAAAGTGTGCTTGCTAAGGACAAATTCCAGAAAGGGCTGCCTGTTAGATCCTCATTGAAAAATTCCTAAATTTAGTCATTTGCATGAACATATACAGGTGATATTATTCAGAATGGAAAGGAATATGGGTGTCATCTCTGAATTAACAGCTGATTTAATAGCTTGGTTGATCATAGACATTGTTTAAATATGGAAATTCTCTGCAGTGGACTTTCGTAAGTGGTGTAAAGGAGATGCCCTAAATTGAAATTGTGCAGGAATATCAATAGTTTAGTCATGAAGGGTTTTCTGCTTCGGGGGGATCAGACAAACATGGAAAGGATGTGGAAGTGACTGGCAGGAAACAATGTGCCAATAGCAGGACATACAACAGAGAGCGTCCTCACTAAAAGTCAGGTATTCTTAGGGCAAGCATGAAGTTAAAGGTGGCTTATTGCTTCTTCCTTGAGGTGAATAACACCAGCTCTGGTAACAATCATTATTCCACATCTCTTTAAACCCATGAATTCTGTGTTCTTCCCTTGAGATCCAATTTTGATTATCTCTAATTATGACAAAGTGTCATGAAGGTAAAATTTGAATTTTTTTTGTAACAGGGATTGAACTCATGATCTCAAGGTTGCTAGGTAGGTGTTCATGCTGTGAGCTAAATACCCAGCTCTGAAAGTGTTTTCTGTATACTATGTATGATATCAACATTGTTCCTCAGAAAATGTTGAATATTTTGGAATTTTTCTATATTTCATGGCTATACTTTTTTTTGGTCTTTTTCCTTTTTATTAATACCAGGGATCAAACTCATGACTGCCTGCTTGAAAGGCAGGTGCTTATGCTGCTGAGCTAAATCCCCAGGCCCCATGGCTATAATTTTTAAAGCAAACCAAATGTGTCTTATGCAGTCACTTTTCAAGTTTCACATTGTCTGTGAGGTTTCTCAGTCAGGGTTTCTTTATTTGAGACAGCTCTGTAACTTAGGCTAGCCCCAAACTCAAGGAAGTTCTCCTGCATCAGCCTCCCTATATATTTATTATATCTGAATGTAAAGTGATCACTTGGTGACACTGAGCTATAATTTGAAGCTTTTACCTGGTTTCATTGTTTATTCATTTTTTACATACAGCAGTTTTCCATGAACATTTGAGTTATTATTTATGTACCATATTTGATGTTATTTATGTTTTATTCTATGAAACCAAATTCAAATATCAAAATGCTGCTTAAGTATATTAAGAACAAAGGACTCAGTGGCCTAAATGAGATTTGAAGAGATATCATTGGTAGTATATCAAAGTGATTGATGAGATATTTGTCTGTCTCTGGGCTTTATGGGTGTTGATCCTACAGGGTCCTACTATAAGCTCTGCTTTAGTGACAGTGAATAGGGACTCTTGCACTGACTCACCACAAGAATCAGTGCTCCTAATTGGCTGTAGCATTAGCAGTGAGTTCCAATCTAGTATTAAATTTGCTGTCTCAAAAAATGTGTATATACAAAAAATTAATGCCTGAGACAAGGCAATTAAGATTTGTAGGAATTAATCTCCATTCAGCTGTTTTGTTTGGATTTATTTGTTTAGTTATTTTTGTTTTATTGAGACAAGTTTTCTCTATGTATATCAGCTAGATTTGAACCCCTTACAGAGCTCAGAATTGCCCTAACCTCAAAGCAGCACTCCTGTTTCAGCCTCTTAACTGTTGGGAATATAGATATGTTATTTTTACTGCAGAAAATATTGAGGCTTGTAACTTAGCCATGTTATAGCTTGGAATAATAGATGCCATCTTGAGCTTTGCATTTAAATGGTGCCCTGTATTTCACCCAGCACAATGGAAAATCACTTAGGGTAGAAGTCCCAGGAGAAAAGCAAAATGAGCTGTACCCAATGAAAAAAAACTAATCTGCTCAACAAAAGAAGCAGAATACAGTTGTCATCCAAAAATTATTATAAGAGTCTAGCTAAATGATTTCCAACAGGATATTTTGTGATTCTATCTTTTAAAACATCTGTGACTTTCCAGTTCAGAGCCTCTTGTTTAGATCCTGAAATGGGGGTGGGGGTTCTGTATACAAGTGGTCCTGAGACCAGCTAATGAAATTCCATATTTCTCAGTTCAGTTGCTTGGCTTCCTATAACTCAACGAAAGCTGCAGAAACCTTTACTGACACAAGCAAACACCATGTTTAAAAGGCAGTGCCACTGAAATGAGGAGCCCAGCCGCGCCTAGCCATCAGTGTGCAGAGGAGGAGCTGGGCGGATATGGAGTGCCTGCAGAAGCCCCTTCCTTTGTCTGGAGGACTGAATATCTCTGCAAGCAGGGAGGGATTGCAGGTTCCTGAGGCACCTCAGCCTGTGGTAAGTGCTCAGCACACTCTGCCCAAATCTCAGACTGTTCTGGACCCCCCAGGCTTCCGGGTGCAGTGAAGTGGAGCAGCGGGTTAGAGACCACTACATCTGCTTCCCCATCCCGGCTGCACTTGGAGGTCTGCTGAGCTCCCGATGGGTGGGTGGGCCTACACTATCCCCTGAGCCCAGCAACGCCTAGCCGTTGGTGTGCAGAGGAGGAGCTGGGCGGATCTGGAGTGCCTGCAGAAGCCCCTTCCTTTGTCTGGAGGACGGTGGATATCTCTGCAAGCAGGGAGGGATCACAGGCTCCTGAGGCACTGAGGCCTGTGGTGAGTACCCTAACCCAGCTGCGATTGAAGAGCTGTGGAGCTTCCAAGGGGCAGGTGGGCGCACAGTGTCCCTGAGGCCCAGCTTGTCTGGAACTGCAGAGTTCTGAACAAGCAGAGGAGGGCCATTGGTTCTGCAGGCCCAATGGCTTGGGGTAGCATGGTGCCAGAGTCTCAGTAGCTGCAAACATAGAAGGGGATTTTCAACAGATCCTGAGGAAGCTTTCAAATAACACTTGAAACACAGAAATATAGGAAAATGACAAAACGAAAGACCAAATTACAACCTCAAACCTCCAGCCCATCTCAGAAAACTCTAGGAGGAATGTATTTAGAAGAAAATATATCCCATCCACCTCATATATCAGACCAAATAGCTACTGAAGTTGACAAGCAACTCCAGTAAGCTTTAAAGAAATTCAAACTCAAAATAATTTCCCAGATAAAAGAAGAAATGATAAAAGAAATGAAAGAGATTCTAAATATATCTAAAGAAAACACAGATAAAAAATTGGAGGAACTAAACAAAAAGATAGAATCCCTAGGCGAGCAATATAAGAAACAAACAGAATACATAATGCAGATGCACAGAGATACACAGGAAATAAAAAACTCCACTGAAAGTTGTAAAAACCGCCTTAATGAAAGTGAAGATAGAATTTCAGACCTTGAAGACAGGATTGCAGCTAGTGAACAGGAAAGGAAAGATCTTTTAAAATAACAAGGAATCAGGAAACAACAATTCAACAACTGCAAGACGATGCAAAGAAGAATAACATAAGAATGATAGGGATTAATGAAAAAGAAGGAGACAACATAAAGGATATCAAGAGGATATTTAGAGAAGTAATAGCTGAAAATTTCCCAAGCATGAGATCAGAAACTGACATCAGGATCAGTGAAGCATATAGAACTCCAAATAGTCATAACCAAAACAAAACTACACCAGGCATATAATAATCACCATCCCAGAAATCCAATGCAAGAATAGATTATTAAAAGCTGTCAGAGAGAAAAGACAGATCACTTATAAAAGAAAACCTATCAGAATCACAGCAGACTTCTCATCACAAACAATAAAGTCAAGAAGAGCATGGAGTGAAGTATTCCAGATCCTAAAGCAAAATGATTTCCAACCTAGACTGATATATCCTGCAAAACTACCATTCAAAATAGATGGGGAAATACAATACTTCCATGACAAAGAACAGCTGAAGAACTTCTTGAACACCAAACCAACCCTGCAAAAAACATTGAAAGTCAGTTTAGATACACAAAGGAAAAAACCACTAAGCAAAGCAAATAATTAAACAGAACAGAAAGATAATGATGCAACAGCAGAGAGATAAGATTTCTACAATTAACCAGCATTTAGCAGTAATAACCATTAATGTAAATGGTCTCAATGCACCAATCAAAAGAAACAGACTAGCAGAATGGATCAAGAAACAAAATCCACCCATATGCTGTTTACAGGAAACCCATCTAACCCAGAAGGATACTCACAGACTGAAAGTCAAAGGATGGAAAACAATTCTTCATGCAGCAGGAATCCAAAAAAAGGCAGGAGTACCATTCTGTTTTCAGACAACGTGAAATTTAAACCAACAATGACCATAAAGGACAAAGAAGGTCACTACATACTCGTAAGGGGAAAACTCCAAGAGGAAGAGATAACTATCTTAAATATATATGCACCAAACTCCAGAGCACCCAGTTATATAAAACAGTTATTAACAGAAATGAAAACTCAAATTATCAGTAACACAATTGTAACAGGAGACCTTAATACACCATTGACACCAAGGGACAGATCAACCAGACAGAAAATGAGCAAAGAAATAACAGAACTGAATCATACCTGTGAACAAATGGGTTTGATAGACATATGCAGAATGTTCCACCCAACAACATCAGAATACACATTCTTCTCAGCAGTACATGGATCATTTTCTAAAATAGACCATATATTAGCTCACAGAACATATTTAAACAAGTGCAAAAGAGCTGAAATCATCCCTTGCATGTTATCAGATCATAGCGCTCTGAAATTAGAAATTAATGATAAAAGATACTGCAAAAATCCCACAAACACATGGAAACTGAATAACACACTCTTGAGTAATCAGTGGGTCACAGAAGAATTTAAAGAAGAAATCAAACAATACCTAAAAGAAAATGAAAATGCAGATACAACATACTGGAATATGTGGGATGCAATGAAAGCCGTCCTGAGAGGAAGATTTATTGCACTGAGTTCCCACATCAGGAAAACAGAGCGAATACAAATAAATAACTTGATGCTACATCTCAAACAGCTAGAAAAAGAAGAGCAAGTCAAGCCCAAAGCCAAAAGAAGAGAGGAAATTATAAAAATCAGAGCAGAAATCAATGCAATAGAGACTAAGAAAACAATCCAAAGAATCAATGAATCAAAGAATTGGTTCTTTGAAAGAATAAATAAAATCGATAAGCCCCTAGCCAACCTTATTTAAAAAAGGGAAGAAAAAGCTCAAATTCATGCAATAAGAAATGAAAAAGGAGAAATCACTACAGACCCAATAGAAATACAGAAGATCATCAACACCTATTTCGAAAACCTCTACTCTCAAAAGTTTGATAACACAGAAGAAATAGACAGATTCTTAGAAGCATATGAAGAGCCAAAGCTAGATCAAGAGGATGTAAAACTGTTGAATAACCCAAACTCGGTTACTGAAATTGAAAATGTAATTAAGTCCTTACCCACCAAGAAGAGCCCAGGCCCAGATGGATTCACTGCAGAATTCTACAAGAAATACAAAAAAGACCTAATGCTGACACTCCTCAAACTATTCAATGAAATTGAAAGGGAAACAATCCTTCCTAAGTCATTCCTGGAAGCAAATATTACTCTAGTACCAAAACCTGAGAAAGACCCAACTAAAAAAGGGAACTATAGACCGATCTCCCTAATGAACACAGATGCAAAATCCTCAATAAAATATTGGCAAATAGGATCCAGCAAGTCATCAAGAAGATTATACACCATGACCAAGTGGGATTCATCCCAGGAATGCAAGGATGGTTCAACATACGCAAATCAATAAATGTAATCCACCATATCAATAAAGCCAAAAATAAGAATCACATGATCATTTCTATAGATGCAGAAAAAGCCTTCGATAAGGTCCAACATTTATTCATGATAAAAACTTTACAGAAAATTGTAATAGATGGTCTTTACCTCAATATAATAAAGGCCATTTATGACAAACCAACAGCCAGCATCATACTAAATGGCCAAAAATTGAAAGCCTTTACTTTAAAATCAGGCACAAGACAAGGATGTCTTTATCACCACTCCTATTTAATATAGTACTGGAAGTACTAGCCAGAGCAATTACGCAAGAAAGAGAAATAAAAGGGGTAAAGATAGGAAAAGAAGAAGTTAAGTTATCATTGTTTGCAGATGACATGATACTCTACATAGAAGACCCCCTAAACTCCATTGAAAGACTCTTAGATACAATAAATAAATTCAGTAATGTGGCTGGATACAAAATCAATACTCAGAAATCAATAGCATTCCTATACACAAACAACAAAATCACAGAGAGGGAAATAAGAGAAACTGGACTATTCACATTAGCAAGCAAAAAAATGAAATATTTAGGAATTACTCTTATGAAAGAAGTGAAAGACTTATCCAGTGAATACTATAATACACTGAAAAAGGAAATTGAAGATGATCTCAGAAAATGGAAAGACATCCCTTGCTCATGGATAGGAAGAACAAACATTGTGAAGATGGCCATTCTCCCATCAGTGAATTCATGAACAGGACTCAAACCGCATGGGAAATACTTCCCAGAATCAATAACTTGGACCACTTCTTATTAAAAAGTTTCTGCATGTCAAAAGAAATCTCCAGCATAGTGAAAAGAAAACCCACAAACTGGGAAAAGATTTTAGTGAACTCTCTCTCAGATAAGGGACTCTTGTCTAAAACATATAAAGAATTAATAAAGCTCAGACCCCCAAAATTCAAAGATCCAATAAAAAAATGGGCATGTAAGATGAATACGCACTTCTCAGATGAAGAAATGAAAATGGCAAATAAATACATGAAAAAATGTTCATCATCATTTTTCATTAGAGTAATGCAAATTAAAACCACAATGAGATACCATCTCACTTCTGAAAGAATGGCCAGGATTGACTTCCGGGAGAACATGGTGGACAGATAACAGAAACTACCGGAGGCTCTCTGAAAGGCTTGGCTCAGAAGTCAGGAATGATGCAGACTAAGGAGACATGAGCTGGTAGAGATATGCTCTGCTGACTCAGGAATGAACTGGGCTGAGAGAAACCAACTTGGAATGCAATCCTGGTGCTAAAATAGGAACAGAAAAGACTCGGTGTGGAGGCTGGACCCTGCGCCATTGGAAACCGCGATTTGGGTTTCCCACCACTCGGCGGCTGGCTGCCTCCACAGTGGCTCGGCAAGGAGAGATGCAGAAGCTCTGGGAATGGGAGTCTGCGAACGGAGTCGAAAACAGGATGGACAAGGAAGCGTACACCGACTTGTGGCAAGGTGAGTGAGAGAAACTGACACTCTACCACAGTTTGACTCCAGTGGAGGACTTTCTGGGCTTGGGCAGTCCTGTAAGAGCAGGGTTTGGGGGCGACTCCAGCCACACATTCCCCTCTCGGACGGGATTGGTGAAAAGTGCCTGGCCTGCGTGACGCTGCAGGCGGACTTGGTAGGCTGGCCTAACCCAGATCCCAGAGCCTGACGGTGGCCCGGAGGGGCGACTGACTCCCGCTTAGGCTACCTAGTCCGTAACTCCCTGGTGTGCAGCGGTGGGCGGGAACACTTAGCCAGCGCAATTTGATCAGGCTGTGGCTGACAGGCAGGGAACTGTGCCTCCTATGTAAGCTTGCATATATATAAGGAACAGAGAATATGGGGCAGGGAAGCAACAAGAAAGGCTCCTTGGCCCCCAATTCTGAGAAACAGGCAATAGCGGACACCGCACCAATAGACATTAAGCGCCATATAGAGAGCCTCATAGACCAATTCAGGAATGAAGTTATCAACGACCTGAAGCTAGAAGTATGCAGAATAGTTAGAGAAATGCTAAGCACCACCCAGGAAAAAACAGATGGTGGAATGGAAGAACAGAAAAAGAGGGGAGAATTGTTTGATGGAGAAAACAGAGAAAGCATAGAGTACATGAAGCAGGTTCAAAGGGACTATCAAGAAATTAAGAAGTCTATCCAAGACTGGCATAACAGCTTGAAAGAAACTAAGGACAGACTATCTGAACTGGAGGGCAGACTTGTAATATGGGAGAATGAAATGAAAAACTTCTTAAAAATAACAAAGAAACAAACAGCAATAATACATAGACAAGAAGATGATAAGAGGAGCCATAACTTAAGGATTAAGAACATAAAAGAAGAAGTAGGGACACAAACAAGTGAACTACAAAAGCTACTCACAGAAATAATCCAGGAGAATTTTCCTAATTTAGCAAAAGATAAAGATACTCATATGTATGAGGCATACAGGACCCCAGCTACCTACAACCCTAACAGAGAAACACCCAGGCATATAATAATAAAAATTCCAGAAATTCAATACAAGAACAGAATATTAAAAGCTTTAAGAGACAAGAAACAGACCACTTACAAGGGAACACCCATCAGAATTACAGCAGATTTCTCTGCACAAACCATCAAATCACGAAGAGCATGGGGGGAAATAATTCAAGCTTTGAAAGATAATAATCTCCAGCCAAGATTGAGATATCCTGCACAACTCTCCCTGGAAATTGATGGAAAAACAAGGTGCTTCCAGGATAAAGAGGAACTGGGGGAATTTGCAACCACCAATTCAACCCTACAGAAAGCATTGCAGGATATTCTAAAAAAAGAAAAATCCAAAGAACCCAGAAATAGTGGTGGGGAGGCCACAACGAATGGAGCAGAGAACAAAATGAAGAAGACAAATTGACAGCTACTGACAGAAAAAGAGCTCAACAGAAATGAGACAGAGAAGATTGGATGATAGGAACAGCTATTTTGGAGAAAATGACATCTTAATAGGTAATACTGATTTAGTATCATCTTGTTTTGAAGTCTCTTCTAGTTTTTGTTCTTCTGTCTCCAAAGGTCTAAACAGGTTGTATCTTATTGGATTTTATTATGTACGATAGTATAAGCAAAAACCTTTTAAAGACAAGGAGATTATACAGAAACCATTGTTCATTTTCTGTTAGTTGATTCTAAATACTCTGTAATGCTGTCATTCTCTTAAATGGTTTTATATTGTTTTGATATACTTGATGCTACAGTATACGAAGTTGTACTCAAGGACTTCAAGGAAAGAGTCAATATGGTAACTACTTTTGGGTCAGAATCATCTGGTGGTGAAACACTATTCTGCTTAAATGGTTATGTTTTGATCTGCACTGTTTCACTGTTATGCCCTCTTTTTTCTCAATCTCCACTCCATTATTTACTTTTATCCGTTTTATTTTTATCCGTTTAATTAAAGGGAAAAAATAGCAGGATATAATAAAGTAACCCACTTTGACTTTCTATTATCTCGATTTGAAGCCCTGTATTACTCTCAGCATCTTATTTTTGACTGATGTTCCCCTATTCTGTTTTGCTGGATAGTATCAGGTTTGAAAGTTTAGGCATCAGCTGTGAAGATAATGAGATTCATTGTAACGCTCATTCTCATTGACTTTTATCTACTTTTGAAGACCTACAATGTCTCCAATGTTTTGGTTTTGTCGGTTTTGTTCTTTACTGTTTTGTTCAACTGTATTATAACTAATGATATAGGCAATTCTATTAGAGATGGGGGAGGCATTATGGTAACCACTGTTGATCACCTTGTATTATGCTTTTATATTATCTATTATGTCCACCCTTTTGACTTGACCGATTCTGTTCTGTTATATCTCATTTGGTTTTACTCTCTTCCAAAACAGCAATAAGAACCGTGGGAGCACTGAAACCCAAAATGTGTAATAGTCATTGTACAAAAGAGAGGAAAAGAAAGTGCTCTAAACTATATAACTGCATGTATATTTAAGTGTATAAGATAGAAAATGATATCACAGAGTTTTACTGGATCATTGAACAGAGCTGTTTGCAGTATCATTGTTGGTATGTCCACTCTACAAGCTTTAATTTTGTGACTTGAACAATTATTTCTAAGATGGCAATATGTAATCTGTTAACTAGTGATTTCCTACTTTTCATTTTTTTCTTCTGTAAATCTGTATAACATGTACCCTTTCACTGTTTTTTTTTCTCCTTAAATTAAAAAAAAAAAAAAAAAAGAATGGCCAGGATCAAGAAAACCAACAACATCAAATGCTGGAGAGGCCTTCAGAAAAAGGAACTCTCCTACACTGTTGGTGGGAGTGTAGACTAGTACAGCCTTTGTGGAGGTCAGTCTGGAGATTTCTCACAGCTGGGATTGGAAGTCCCATTTGTTCCATCTATTCCACGAAAAACTGAAAGCAGCATACCATAGTGATATATGTGCACCTATGTTTATAGCAACACAATTTGTAATCGCCAGATCTTGGAAACAACCCAAGTGTCCATCAACTGAGGAATGGATAAAACGTTGTGGTATTTCTCTACAATGGAGTATTACTCAGCTGTAAAGAATGATCACATTGAGGTATTTATCAATAAATGGGCACAGCTTGAGACCATACTCATAAGTGAAATAAATCAATCTCGCACATGTGAATACAAAATAGTTTTTCTAATGTAAATAATAATTCAAATATATAAAAATATGTGGTAATCACGATTCACCATTATGTGGCCTTGAAGTCTTATAAAGTTTTCACTTATTAATTAGAAAGGATTTATTCTGGGCTTCTTGATATGGAAATATTTGAAGCTATAGTATATGAAGTTTTATTCAAATATTTCAAGGAAAAAGACAGACACTATGGTAACTCCTATTAAGTCAGGTTATTTGGTGGTGAAGCACTAGGTTGCTGAAACAGTCATGCTTTGACCTGAATTGTTATATTGTTATGTCCTCTTTTATCTCAGTCTCTCACTTATTCATTAAAAAATTATTTAGTAACTTTTTATAGTTTTTTTAATTAAGAGGAAAATTTTTTAAAAATTAGCAGGATATATTATAGTAACATTTTGATTTCCTATTAACTTGTTTTGAATTACTGTAATACTCCCACTATCTTGTTTTGACTGATTAGACTCTGTTCCATTCTGTATGATAGTATCAAGTTTGTGGATATAGGCAACTACTTTGAAGGCAATAAGATTCACTAAGATGCCCATTCTGGTTTGACTATTTTCTCCTTTGGAAGTCCTGTAATGTTTACAATGCTTAAGTTTTATCTTGTTCTCTACTGTTTTGTTCAACTTTATAATACCTAATGAGATAGACAATTCTTTTGAAGGAAACAAGAGACGTTATGGTAACCATTGTTGATAACCTCGTACTCTGTTTTTACATCATGTGTTATGTCTATCCTTGGTTTTGACTGACAGCTTTTTTTTTTTGCCATATTTGACTTTATTCTCTTCCCCCCAAAAAAGTAATAAGAAGTAAGGAGTAATAAAACCCAAAATGTGTAAATTTTGCTGTAAAAAAAGAAGGAAAAAAAGTGCTCTAAAACACACAACAGCAAGTGTGTTTAGGGGTGTTAAATAGCTGCCCATATTAATGTTTTTGGCTGGATCATTGAACACAACTGTTTGCAGTCTCACTGTTTGAATGTCCACTTTGTATGCTTTGATACTGTGACTTGAGCAACTATGTCTAAGATGATAATATGTAATCTATTAACTGGTGATTTCTTACTGTTTTATTTTTTGTAGTTCTGTATTACTTGTACCCTTACACTGCTTATTTTGTTTTGTTTTTTCTCTTTTTCCTTTTAAATAAAATTTAAAAAAAAATGAAAAAGACAAAAAAAAGTAGTTAGAAATTGCCAAGAAATACCTGAAGAACTATTGAGCATTTTTTCACAAGGGGGAAATACAAATAGGATTATCATCTCATTGCAGGGAGAACAAATCACCACAAAATCAAAAGAATGTTCATGAGACTGCAGGACAAAAGGAACTATTTAACTTTGTTGGTGGAAATGTAAGTAATAGATCAACCACTACTGAAGTCAGTGTTCAAAGTATGCAAAAGACCAAAAGTAGTAAGTCTGTTCAGTGCAGTACTTCTTTAGTGGGTCTCTTTCCCAAAGAATTAAGGGCTTATTGCAGTGATTCATAAGATTCTTGTTTACTGCAACAATAGTCACATTTTCTGTGAAGAGCAGGAGCAAGCACTACTCTGTCAGCCATCAAATACCAATGATAAATAACAAATATTCATCAGTGTACTCCATTCAGTAAGTGATATGACATTTTATTATGAAATGGGCTCTAAGTTAGGTTTTCCTAGTAGACAACAGGTCAGTATAAGCATGATGCTACTGTAACAAGGCCAGCACTATTACACTACTGTGTTCATTAGATTTGATATATTTGTCTTTTTGAGGAAGCATGTTGCTATGCAGTTCATGCTGGCTTTGAGATAACTTTATAACCCAGAGTGGCCTCAAACAATTTTCTTGCCACAGCCTCTCATGTACTGGGCTTACACACACATGCCACCAGGTCCAGTTTAGATTTGGTATATTAAATACAATGCATATTCGGTATATTTCATTCCAACTATTTTGGTTGTTAATATATTGGCACATTTAGGCCCATTATCTGTAGCCACTGTAACCTTATTGAGGTGGTGATGTGCATAACACCAGACTCATGACATTTTGTCCTGCGTTCAGTGCTGTCAGTGTCCTGCAGTTAAACATATGTGTACACGTGTATATAATGTTTTTTTTCTAATTGTCCTGGAAAAGATTTTTAAAATTTCCTTGTATAGGGGCTGGGGATTTAGCTCAATGGCATAAGCGCCTACCTTGCAAGCAGGCAGTCATGAGTTCGATCCCTGGTACCAATAAAAATGAAAAAGACAAAAAAAAATTTTTAAAAAAAAATTTCCTTGTATAATCAGAGAGTTGATAACCCTGTCTACAATTTCACACAAATCCCTGCAGTTAATTAGAGTATAGCAAACACAGAGTACATAGTTTCTGTGTGAGATATGTGAAGGCACATGTGAAGAATACATTGTGAAGGTTTGTGTTCCTGAATAATTCATTTCAATGAGCTTCTTATGTTCTCACTGTTGTTTATGTGAGGTAGACCAGAGGAATACTTTAAGTTATGGAGTGATACAAAATACTTTTTTTTTTGTACTATCAGACTCATGACCTTGCACTTGCCAAGCAGATGCTTATGCCGCTGAGATAAATCCTCAGTCCCCATAAAGTGTGTTTTAGAATTTATGTATCTAAATAACTGCTTTGGTGTTTTGGCCACTTAGTAATTGTCAACTTGGATCAGCCAGTGAACTGAGTCATCATGGTTTTGGGAACAGAGCATGCATTGAAGTATTGTTGCAAACAGCATCAAAGGAGAAATGGAGGGAAGGTGCTAGGCTGTTCATTCTCATGGAGAATCTGGTAGTACTGATTTTCCAGATATGAATTCAGCCATCATCATCATTAGAGGAGCTCAGGGCCTCATTTTACTGTGTATGGTTACTGTCCTCTTTAACAGATCTCTGCCCCTTATCTTGAGCTTCATGTCTTGGCTCCAGTACTGATCACTCAGCCTGATGGCACAGATTCTGTACCCAAGCCCACAGACTTTGTAGCTTCCAGCACTCTGCTTTGACCCTTCCTAGTACACAACCTTGAGAGAGACATGCATGAGAAATTGGCAGTGACTTTAGATCTCCAGGTGAACTTGTGACAGTCCTTGCCATGGGTTCTAGGTCTTCAGCAGGACTTGTGCAGGATATTGTCATAGGATTCAGGTTCTCACCTGGATTCTTTAGGTCTCTAGTATGTGAACAGATCTACACCTGTCTAAATCTCATTTTTTAGGGGGTGAATATTTTTAAAAGACCTTAGCAATTATAAGTTACATATTAAATCTTCTTTCCTTCCTTCTTTGCCTTCTTTCCTTGCAAACCCTGACTATAACAGATGGGAAATGATGTGACATTTTTGAGACATGAGAAAGTTATTTATTTCCTTAATTTTCCACTTCACTTTTCCCATGGTGAAAAGCCCAGCTATACCAATAGCTTGGTTTTGAACACTGTTGATATACCCTGAAAAATTATGATTCAATATCGATGGTGAAATATGATACTTCCATGACAAAGAACAGCTCAACACCAAGCCAACACTGCAAAAAATATAGAGAGACAGTTTAGATACACAAAGGAAAAAACTACTAAGCAAAGCAGATAATTAAACAGAACAGAAAGATAAAGATGCAACAGCACAGAGATAAAATGTCAACAGTAAACCAGCTTATAACAGTTATAACCATTAATGTAAATGGTTTCAATGCACCAATCAAAAGAAACAGACTAGAAGAATGGATCAAGAAACAAAATCCAACTATATGCTGTTTAGGAATCCCAACTAACCAAGAAGGATACTCACAGACAGAAAGTCAAAGGATGGAAAACAATACTTCATGCCACAGGAAACAAACAAACAAACAAAAAAAGCAGGAGTAGCCATTCTTTTTGCAGACAATGTGAAATTTAAACAAACAATGGTCATAAAGGACAAAGAAGGTCACTACCTACTCATTAGGGAAAAACTGCAAGAGAAAGACATAACTATCTTAAATATATATGCACCAAATTACAGAGCAACCAGTTATATAAAACAACTATTAACAGAAATGAAAACTCAAATTATCAGTAACACAATTGTAACAGGAGACTTTAACACGCCATTGACACCAAGGGACAGATCAACCAGACAGTAAAATGAGCAAAGCAATAACAGAACTGAGTCACACCTGTGAACAAATGGGCTTGATAGACATATACAGAATGTTCCACCCAACAACATCAGAGTACACATTCTTCTCAGCAGTACATGGATCATTCTCTAAAATAGACCATATATTAGCCCACAGAACATAATTAAAAAATGCAAAAGTGTTGAATTCA
The DNA here is from genome assembly GCF_034190915.1 of Cavia porcellus. NCBI lineage: Eukaryota > Metazoa > Chordata > Mammalia > Rodentia > Caviidae > Cavia > Cavia porcellus. Next base: position 1,770,303 of record NW_026947517.1, read on the forward strand.
TCCCTTGCATGTTATCGGATCATAGTGCTTTGAAATTAGAAATTAATGATAAAAGATACTGCAAAAATCCCACAAATACATGGAAACTGAATAACACACTCTTGAATAATCAGTGGTTCACAGAAGAGATTACAGAACAAATTAAACAATATCTACAAGAATATGAAAATGCAGATACAACATACCAGAATCTGTGGGATATAATGAAAGCCATTCTCAGAGGAAAATTTATTGCACTGAATTCCCACATCAGAAAAACAGAAGGAATACAAATAAATAACCTGATCCTACATCTCAACCAGCTAGAAAAAGAAGAGCAAGTCAAGCCCAAAGCCAAAAGAAGAGAGGAAATTATGAAAATCAGAGCATAAATCAATGCAGTGAGACTAAGAAAACAGTCCAAAGAATCAACGAATCAAAGAGTTGGTTCTTTGAAATAATATATAAAATTGACAATCCCCTAGGCACCTTATTTTAAAAAGGGAAGAAAAATTTTAATTTAGTACATGGCTGTTTGCAGTCTCTCCGTTTGAATGTCTACTTTGTATTCTTTGATACTGTGATTTGAGCAACTATTTCCAAGATGATATTATGTAATCTATTAACAGGTGATTTCTTACTGTTATGTTTTTTTTTGTAGTTCTGTATTATGTGTAACCTTACACTGCTTTGTTTTGTTTTGTGTTTTTCTCTTTTTCCTCTTAAATAAAAAAAAGGGAAGAAAAAGCTCAAATTCATGCAATAAGAAATGAAAAAGGTGAAATCACTGCAGACTCTACAGAAATAGAGAAGATCATCAACACCTATTTTGAAAACCTCTACTCTCAAAGGTTTGATAACATAGAAGAAATAGACAGGTTTCTAGAAATATATCAAGTACCAAAGCTAGATCATGAGGATGTAAAACTGCTGAGTAACCCAATCTCTACTAATGAAATAGAAAATATAATTAAGTCCTTACCTACAAAGAGAGGCCCAGGCCCAAATACATTCACTGCACAATTCTACAAGAAATACAAAGGAGACGTAATGCTGACACTTCTCAAACTATTCAATTAAATTGAAAGGGAAGCAATCCTTCCTAAGTCATTCCTGGAAGCAAATATTCCTCTAGAACCAAAACCTGAGAAAGACCCAACTAAAAAAGAGAACTATAGACCAATCTCCCTAATGAACACAGATGCAAAAATTCTCAATAAAATATTGGCAAATAGAATGCAGCAAATCGTCAAGAAGATTATATACCATGACCAAGTGGGATTCATCCCAGGAATGCAGGGATGCTTCAACATACATAAAACAATAAATGCAATCCATCACATCAATAAAGCCAAAAGTAAGAATCACATGATCATTTCTATAGATGCAGAAAAAGCCTTTGATAAGGCCCAACATTCATTCATGATAAGAACTTTACAGAATATTGGAATAGATGGTCTTTACCTCAATATAATAAAGGCCATTTATGTCAAACCAACAGCCAGCATCATACTAAATGGCCAAAAATTGAAAGCCTTTACTTTAAAATCAGGCACAAGACATGGATGTCCCTTATCAGCACTCCTATTCAATATAGTACTGGAAGTACTAGCCAGAGCAATTAGACAAGAGAGAGAAATAAAAGGGGCAAAGATAGGAAAAGTAGAAGTTAAATTATCATTGTTTGCAGGTGACATGATATTCTACAAAGAAGACCACCTAAACTTCATTGATAAACTCTTAGATATAATGAATAAATTCAGTAATGTAGCTGGATACAAAAACAATATTCAGAAATCAACAGCATTCCAGTACAATAACAACCAAATCACAGAGAGGGAAATAAGAGAAACCACACTCTTCACCCTATCAAGCAAAAAATGAAATATTTAGAAATTACTCTTATGAAAGAAGTGAAAGAGCTATACAGGGAAAATTATTACACACTGCAAAAAGAAATTGAAGATGATCTCAGAAAATGGAAAGACATACCTTGTTCATGAATAGAAAGAACAAACTTTGTGAAAATGGCCCTTCTCCCAAAACTGTTATACAGATTCAATGCAATCCCAATAAAAATACCATCAATATACCCTATAAATCTAGAGAAATCACGCCTAAAATTCATCTGGAATGAGAAGAGACCTAGAATAGCAAAGGCAATTCTAAGCAGCAAAGGCAAGGCAGGAGGCATCACACTCCCTGACTTGAAGTTGTATTACAAAGCAACAGTAGTGAAATCAACATGGTACTGGAATCAAAACTGAGCCAAAGATCAATGGAATAGATTAGAAGATACAACCACAACTACCAACACACTCAACCACCTTATCTTTGATAAAGGAGCCAAGCAGGTTCACACAGCCTTTGTGGAGGTCAGTCTGGAGATTTCTCACAGCTGGGATTGGAAGTCCCATTTGTTCCATCTATTCCACTTCTAGGCATATTCCCAGAAGAACTGAAAGCAGCATACCATAGTGATATATGTGCACCTATGTTTATAGCAGCACAATTTGTAATCGCCAGATCTTGGAAACAACCCAAGTGTCCATCAACTGAGGAATGGATAAAAAAGTTGTGGTATTTCTGTACAATGTAATATTATTCAGCTATAAAGAAGGATCACATTGAGATATTTATTAATAAATGGGCACAGCTTGAGACCATACTCATAAGTGAAATAAATAAATCTCGCATGTATGAATACCGAATAGTTTCCCTAATGTAAGTAATGATTCAAATATATAAAAATATGTGGTAATCATGATTCCCCATTATGTGGCCTTGAAGCCTTATAAAATTTTCACTTATTAATTAGAAAGTCTTTCTTCTGGGCTTCTTGATATGGAAATATTTGAAGCTATAGTATATGAAGTTTTATCCAAATATTTCAAGGAAAAAGACAAACACTATGGTAACTACTATTCTTTAAAAAAATTATTTAGTTATTTCTTATGTTTATTTTAATTAAGGGGAAAAATTTAAAAAATTGGGATATATAATAGTAACTCTTTTTGATTTCCTATTAACTTGTTTTGAAGTCCTGTAATACTCCCACAATCTTGTTTTGACTGATTAGACTCTGTTCCATTCTGTGCGATAGTATCAAGTTTGAGGGTATAGGCAACTACTTTGAAGGCAATAAGATTCACTAAGATGCCCATTCTGGTTTGACTATTGTCTCCTTTGGAAGTACTGTAATGTTTACAATGCCTAAGTTTTATTGGTCTTGTTCTCTACTGTTTTGTCCAACTTTATAATATCTAATGAGATAGACAATTCTTTTTAAGGAAACAAGAGACAACGTTAATAACCATTGTTGTTAATAACCTTGTACTCTGTTCTACATCATGTGCTATGTTTATCCTTGGTTTTGACTGAAAGCTTTGTTTTGCCATATTTGTCTTTATTCTCCCCCCCCAAAGTAATAAGAACTAAGGAGTAATAAAATCCAAAATGTGTAAATTTTGTTGTAAAAAAAAGAGGGAGGAAAAAAAAAAGAGCTTTAACGGATATAACAGCAAGTGTGTTTAGGGGTGGTAAATAGCTGACTATATTAATGTTTTTGGATCATTGAACACAGCTGTTTGCAGTCTCTCTGTTTGAATGTCTACTTTGTATTTTTTGATACTGTGATGTGAGCAACTATTTCCAAGATGATAATATGTAATCTATTAATAGGTGATTTCTTACTGTTATGTTATTTTTGTAGTTCTGTATTATGTGTAACCTTACACTACTTTGTTTTGTTTTGTGTTTTTCTCTTTTTCCTCTTAAATAAAATAAAATAAAATAAAATAAAATAAAATAAAATAAAAAAGGCAGTGCCACTGAAATGAAAGAATAATAGTAAAAAGGAGAGGAGAAAAAAGACAAATGCCATGTGTTATAATGCCCACCACTTTTCCACAGCAATGAAGAGGCTGAAACAAGACAATGGCCATATACTCAAGGACAGCCTAACCTCCAAGTGAGTGCAAGGCTGCCCAGAACTCCAAAGTGAGACTATGTCTTTAAATCAAAAAACTAAAATGAAAAAAATAAACATCCAAGGAGAGAGAAAGACTATTCAAAAAAAAAAAAAACAATAATACAGCTGTGTGAAAGTTGACTTCTCTAAAATGGAAATTATTGAATGATGCTGCAGAGGAAAGAAATCCATGTAGTGGCATCCAGGAGGCTGTGACCAACACAGACTTAGGAATGGCACCTATTGTGCTACAGTACAACAGTGATTCCTTCCTGCAATACATCTGCAATTCACTAGACTGAGGACTTCTAAAAGCTCATGGAAATGTTAAACCCATGGCAAACAAACAGCTTGAAATCCAGGCTTTGGAACATGGCTTTTAGCAGACATTTAATATTCAAACTGAAATAAGAGAAATATAATCCTGCCCTGTTTGATGTCAAATGCACCAAGTTTAATGGCTCACAACATTGAGAAAGGAAGTCACAAACCAAAAGAAGTTCAAAAATTTTCTGAGAAAAAAAGAGAGAAGTATAGCCCTGAATTTTCAGGAGTGGTCTTCAGTGTTTTGGCCACAGACTTATTGTCAGGGGTCATTTATACAGGAAAGTCACAATGTGGGTACAGTGTGGGTCTCAAACTACAATCAAAATATAACCTTAGCTGCTTAACTAATGTTATTCAGCAGGGGAACAAGTCAGCCAGAAAATGTATGTGAAAAGAGCCATGGCATTTTGTGGGAACAATAGTCCAGTTGTTTTGGTTATTGGGTATGGTAATTGATGCCTATCAGGACTTCCTGGAGGAGGTGGTGGTAACTGTAGTACATTTCAAGCTGTTGTTTTTCTCTTCAGGAGCATGTAGACATAGTCACTGCATCTTCTCCTTCAGGTCTGGCTTTCTTCAGCTGTGCCTGTAGCAGTGATTGTTGTATTTAGATTTTTGCATAGACTCTTTGAGGTTGCATTTCCTCTCTGAGTGTATATCAATTTCTGTCTACATTGACATCCTTTGCTAAAATCACAATACTATTTGAATGAATAAAGTGATGTTTATACATTTAAAATATTCATTAATATAGGCCAGGGATTTAGCTCAGCAGGCAAAAACACCTGCCTGGAAAGTGCTAGGTTGTAACTTTGATTGCTGGTACCTAAAAAAAAAAAGTAATTTAAACTGCAAGGAAAGAAAATAATTTCATTTATGAAAATGTAGGTTTAAAAATTTATAACTAAATATGTAAATGGAAAATTAAGCATTGTTAATAGTCATATTTAGTATCTAAAGTTGTTGGGGCTGGGGATTGAGCTTAGTGATACAGTGAGCTATCTGGAGAGCACAAGGTCATGAGTTCAATCCCTCATAGAAAAAAATAATTCACAGTTGTCAACGATGCAGTGCTATAAGCAGATTTATTGAGACTGATGCTTGTTAATTAATAGGCTCAATGTTTCTTTTGTGGTCTACGAAATACCTGCAGATTACATGCCAATCACAGTGAATGATATACTGTCCCCTATAGGATTGCTATTTTCTGAGTTGTTTTTATTTTTTGTTTTCCAACCTATTTGAAAGTTGAAAATGTTGGCTAGTGCTAGGTAGAAAAACTGTGATAATCATGTTTTCAATTGAATGATATATTTCCCTATATTCATTAAGAACATTTTATTTGCTACAATTATTCCAAGTGAAATGTATAAACAATTCTTAAATTTACAGGCAGCTGAGTTAGTTAGAAATACAGGCAGCCATACCGTGTTATAGTAGAATGAAATTCCTGACCTTCTATGTCTGGTATGAGTTTGTATTCTCTAAAATGGAAGAATGAATTTTAGAAACAGAGGTGAAGAGCAGAATGTATATATTGAGAGAAAGAAGGTGAAAGTATTTTGCCCTAAATAGGATATTTTGGCAGTGGAATGAGGAGCCAGGAAACCTTTATCTTGAGATCACTTTCCCCTCCCCTATGCAACTCACCTGTGTCCAGAAAAGAGTCTCAATCAGGCACCTGTATACACCAATGCCACCTTTAAGCACCACCCAAATAAAAAACTATATGTGTGCCCCACATATTTCCAGAAAAAATGCCAGAACCCCAGTGGTCATGGGGTTCTCTCCCTGATTTTAGAATAAAGGCCTTTTTGACTTTATATTCTCTTCTTTACTACACCAAAAATCCTATTGGAAAGCTTCTGTCTTAGAGAAAGAGGATGGGTTCTGAGCAGGTAGCAAAGGGCTCTGTCTTTTCTAGGGACTTTATAGAATAAAATCATGTGGTGAGATAGGTACAAAGTGGATTACATTACTGAGGCTAGTGAGGAGGTAAATTAGCACATTAGAGAAGCAGAATATAAGAAATGGAAAAGTGACCTTTTATTTAAAGAATGTGGAGAGGTTCCCACAGCCACCAAGGGTTTGGCTTTTTTTTTTTTCTGACTGACTATGGGGTTACGGGGTATATGTTATTTTTGACTGGATGTGATGCTTGGAGGGGGCATTGATGTCATGCAAGGAGCTGATGGAAATTTTTTTTAGGCCCCTGGGAAAGAAAGAGGAAGTTGTAAACAAGGAGAAAAGAGGAACTTCCCATATGAGTAAGCATCCCTGATTTTGCCTTCTTCCACCTTGAACTACCACCATGAGCTTCTGTAATTATTTCTAGGGCAAAATCCTTTCAAGTACATCCTTCGGTTTGAATGAAGAAATAAAAAAAAAAGAATTTTTACTGTCTTCCTCCATGGCTAGTGGTAAACCATTCATAAGAAATACTTTGAGTCATTTCCTGAATGCATTGTTGATACCATAACCAAAATTACAGATCAGTTCACTTTCAGAAAACAGAAGCAGCACTTGAGGCAGGGATAAAGCCCTTCAATGCAAGTATCACTGGAATGGTGACATCAACATTGTAGAATACAAACTACTGCTGATTTCTCTGACTTCAAGAAAGAAAAATTTATACTGATATTGCTATAGGGGAATGAATCTCTCAGTCTACTATGTCTGATATGAGTTCATGTTCTCCAAGGTCAAAGAATGAATTTTAGGAACAAAAGACATTAAGGGAAAAATACACTTATTGAGAGAAATAAAACTGCTTGAGAGAGAGAAGGGTTTCTGAGCAGTTTGCCAAACACTGTTCTTTCTATGGACTTTATACAGTAAAATCATGTGGGGAAATGAGTTTAAGGTGGGGAGAACTAGGAACTCACAATGCAGATGGGCACAAGATGGGACAGAGCTATGGTAGCCAATAAGATTATAAGTTCAGGTAAAGTTGATTAAATTGGGAACAAAGGGGGAAGGGAGTCACAAAGAAAGCAGGCATTCTTAGGCAGCTGTGACTCTTCCCTTAGGGGTTTGGGAGGGTGACTCCTGAGTTTCTCAGGATGATAGGAACTATTTAAAATGTCAGCCTTTAAGATAAGGATACATTTCTTTGAATGGTGACTCCTGACTTCCTCAGAGGGCTATGGAACTACGTAGAATATCAGTCTTTGGATAGGCATGAATTTGCTTATCATTTGTCTTGAAATCAAATTTATATTTCAAAATACTGCTTAATTATATTAAGAACAAAGTACTCAAATGAGATTTGAAGAGACATCATCTATAGTCTATCAAAGGGTTTGATGTGATATATATATTTTTTTAATTTTGGAAGTGGTAAAAAAACAACAGAACAAGACAGAATAAGGCCACCTAAGATTGTACAGTGAAATTGGTACAGAACTTCACAGCAGGTTAGTGGGATAATAATAATAGGTATCACAGTATATTTCATTATCTTTATAATAGTTGTTGTTTCAATCACATATATACAAATAGATGAAATACAGAGCATTATACAACTTATCAAAACAAAATATTGAATGGAGCAGTACCATTAATCAGAATAGAGGAAAACAGTAATAAAAATATTTGCCTTTCAAGAGATAATAGAAGGAAATCCCCCTTATTTGCTTTGGTCAACTTCCCAGGAGATGCTCATTTTCCTGGTTCCCATTTGCTAACAGGAGGATGATAGGAGAAGTGGGATAGGGGAAGTGGGATATTTGATTCTAGGCTGTGAATCAGTAGGTTCACTATTGCTTAGCAGGGAGGCAGGCTGGTTGTTTGATTTCACAGCATCCTAAGTTGCAAAATGGCATGGATCTCAGGAGCTGCTGTTGGTTCTCCCAATGAAGGCTGCAGTCTGCCAAACCACCACTGCTTACCAGGGATGGCAGCTGCTTGCTTGGCTTCCCAGTGTCCTAAGTTCCAATATGGCATGGATCTCAGGAGCTGATGATGGTTCTCCCCCTGGAAGGCCTGCATTATGCCAGACTGCCACCACTTACCAGGGATGGGATGTGCTTGCTTGGTTTCCCAGTTGATTGATGAGATATTTATCTGCCTCTGTACTTTGTGGATGCTGGTCCTTCAGGCTTCTCACTGTGAGCTCTGCTTTAGAGACAGTACACAGGGAATCTTGCAGTGACTGAGCACAAGAATCAGTGCTCCTATTTAGCTCTTAAATTAGCAGTGAGTTGCAATCTAGCATCAAACTTGCTGTTTCCAAAAGTGTATATATATACACAATTAATGACCCAGACATGGAATTAAGATTTGAATGAATCAGTCTCCATTCAGCTCTTCCGTTTGGTGTTATTTGTTTAGGTTAGTTTTGTTTTATAGAGACAAGCATTCTGTTTGTATATCAGCTGGATTTGTACCCTGTATGGAGCCTAGAATTCTCTTGACCTCACCAAAGCCCCCCTGTCTCAGCCTTGTGAGTGCTGGCCTTATAGATATACACCACCACATTTTGCTTTTGATTCAGATTTGTAGGAGAGAATTTAAGATATCCCAAATCTGGCATCTCAACCTTCTGTGAGGAATATATGTATGATCCTTTAGGAGGTGGTGACCTTTAAGGATGTGGCTGTGAACTTCAGCAATGAGGAATGGACTTTGCTGAGTACATCCCAAAAGAACCTCTACAGAGATATGATGGGCAAAATTTTTAGGAACTTGACTGTGATAGGTAAGCATGACATCTTTTTGTCACTCATGCTGTTAGAATGTTTGTTGCTCATCAGAGCTGTTCCATTAAAAGGAATGTGAAAATATTTTGAAAAATAGCTCAGACCTAGTCACATTATATCATAAATCTAAAAAAAAATCTATTAATTTGTGTTTATTACTCTAATGAATCCTGGTATTTCTATGTCTACAACTCAGGAGGACTTGGGGATATCCAGGAAGCTGAAAAAGAATGCAAAATTTACTGGAGATACTTAAGGTAATTCGCACTCACAAGGGGAAGGAATGTTCCTGAATAATTAGTTTGTGAGCAGAAAAATGACAGCCAAAAAAATGAGGCACCATTCAATTTAATGTCAGTAATGTTCTCCCAAGATCTATAAACCAGGGTATGCATAATGAGGGAATTAAATCATAAAAATCTATGACATTGCATATAGATGTGTACAAAAGGCATACACTTTGAGTTATAACATTCTGCCTCCAGCTTTTCTATCCATATATACTTGCAAATACAACACATTCATTATCTAACAATTGCTAAGATTGCAATAGAATTTGAAATAAAACTGAGTGCTCATGTTTCCAAGCCATGCTATAGAGAATCAGCCATTCTAATTAAAATTCTAAGTAGGCTGGTGGAATGTTAAATGCATTCATTCTGAATATCAGTATGCAGTTATTTCTAGAAGTTGATCTCCTCATACCTCTCCTGGATATATTTTTAAAAACTCAAAATCCACATAAAATATAGATACATGCTTACTCATATGCAAAGCAGATCAAGTTATAAGAGATCAGGCCTTGAAGCAGCTTAGCAATCTATCACTGGATTTGTGGAGAAGGAAAATGTTAATAGACTCTCTGTGATTGTGCATTCTTGTAAACCCAGCACCTTAGGAATCAGATTTTGCAGAATGGCAAATTCAATTTCAAACCTCACAGCTTAATAATCAGTGAAAATCTCTTAAAATAAATATAAAAGCTAGAGATTTTATGCTAATACCTGTTGTTCATTCCCAACATGGAAAATAAAAACATGTTACATAATGTCAAAAATAAATAATATAATGTCATTTTCAATAAGAAATGCGTGAGTCTTTCTCCCATCAATTCAGTGAAATAGCTCAGATATAAAGCTTAAAAGGTCACAGCGTTTCTTTTAGATGAGAAACCAAAATATTAATTGTGGAATGAAATGAAAGAGGGTTGATAGAGAAAGGTAACACTGACTATTTGGAAATGGGAATTACAGGTTAAGGACAGAAGGGAGACAATGATTGAGAAATGTATCAGAATGATTTGTCTGTGATACACATATATACCCATGCTCAAAGTGAAGCTAAATATTCTGCCTTTCAAAAGGTACCAACTTTTAAGTTTTCCAAATGTGTACTAGTGTTTTGGGAATGGTTGTTTTCAACATATCTTACAAGGCCATTCTGTTGCTTCATTGTTAGAATTTCTTAGCAGGCATTAAAATCAGAACTTGATGTTAACAGAGTCATTGACACAGAGACCCATTTCACTGTGATTATTTAAAATTTTATGTAAGGAAAGACTAAACAAAACAAAATAAGTAGAAATAATACTACTTTCAAAGTGAAAATAAATGGTAAGAAATAACTAGTCAATGAGTTCATATGGTGCTCATAGAAATAGTGAATCAAGATACAAAAGTGAAACATATGAAGTGGGGATTCAAACAGCGACTACAAACAATTTTGTTTAACTCTCCAACAAAAACTTAGTAATATGGTTATAAATCCTATATGTGATTTTTTTCTTTACAGAAATGACAAGCTAGGGAAATCCTATGGACATACATCTTGGAATCAGTGTAAAGAAGTATTCATTTGTACTGCAGAAGGTAATGTGAATGTGAAAGAAACAGAAACACACCACAATGTTCAGATCCATGAAAAATATTGCAGTGGAGGGAAACCCTATGTATGCAAGCAATGCAGGAAAGGTTTTACCACACATGGAATTTGTAAGAAACATGGAAGAATCCACAGAGGAGAGAGACCTTACATATGTAAGGAGTGTAGGAAAGCTTTTACAACATGTACATATTGTTAAGTACATGAAAGTCTTCACTCTGGAGAAAAACGTTATAAATGCAAGCACTGTGAGAAAGCTTTCAGCACACGTACTTATTGTGTAATCCATGAAAAACTGCACATTAGGCAGAATTTGTATATATGTAAGAAATGTGGGAAAGCTTTTAGCAGTAGCATTCATTGTCAAATACATGAAAGAATTCACACTGGAGAGAAACCCTATGTATGTAAGTAATGTGGAAAAGGTTTCAACCAACCTGCAAATTGTAATCAACATGATAGAATTCACACTGGAGAGAAACACTATGTATGTAAGGACTGTGGGAAACCTCTTACCACGTGTGGAGGGTATAAACAACATGAAAGAACTCACACTGGAGAGAAACCCTATGTATGTAACAATGTGGAAAAGCTTTTACCAAACACGGACGTTGTAAGGAAGATGGAAGAATTCACACTGGAGAGAAACCCTACGTGTGTAAGCAATGTGGGAAAGTTTTTAACCAACATGGACATTGTAAGCAACATGAAATTTCACACTCAAGATAAATCCAGTGTATATAAGCATTGTGAGAATGGTTTGAGCACATGTACATATTGCATAATGCATGAAATCTTCACAGTGGGCAGAAAAGTTGTATATGTAAGGAACGTGGTAAAGGTTTCAGCAGAAACACTCATTGTCCAATACATCAAAAAATTTACATTGTTGAGAAACCCTATGTATGTGAAGAATGTGAGAAAACTTTCACCACACATGGTTATTTTAAAAGACATCAATGACTTCACACTGGTGAGAAACCCTATGTATACAACAATGTGACAAGCTTTTAATGCATACAGTCATTGCAAAACATGTGAAAGAATTCACACTGGGAAGAAACACTGGTTATATAAGCAAGTGGAGACACTTTCAACAGTCAGAGCCATGTATTTCACTTACATGAAGAAACTCACACAAGAGATGAATCCTACGTGTTATGGGAATCCTCTCAGCATACATGATCATTGTTACATATCTGAAAGAGCTCACTGGGCTGAGATCCTATGTGGATTAGCAATGTGCGATATATTAGCAATCCATATTTGTTGTTAAGTACCTATTAAAAGCATCACTGATCAGACAGTTTAGATCTAAGTTTACTTTAAAAATCCCTAGGAGACCTGAAGAAATAATCACACATTTTCCAGAAACGACAAATCTGAGGTGGAGCTCTCCTCAGAGTTTTTAGTTTCTCCTGGTTTTTAGTTAATCACTTGTACCTCTCTAGATTTTTTAAAGTGTGTTTGTGCTTCAACATGGCATCTTGTAATTAAACATGTTAAACTGAAATGTGCTTTTCACTTTCAAGTATGGATAGTGGCTGTTGTAGTCAGGGGTGTGCACAGAGAACAATTGAATCAAGACAAATGTTCATAATATTATTTTTATAATAGTCACCAGGAGTTAACACAGGAAACTGCAGGAAGTCTATCTGCAACACCAAAGACATATGTTATTTAGTCAAGAGCCTAAACCTCACAACAATGTCCCACATGAGTCCAGATAAAAATCCAGAGCTCAGGACAATGCCTACTATTAGTCCAACTGGAGATCCAGATTACATAAGAAGGATTCATGGAGTCTCTTTTATGGATCCATGCTGGAAAGACTCAAGGGTCAGCGGTGGAAGCTAGAAAGTCTATGCCAGCTGGATGATGGAGCTGTGCTAGTGGGATGAGTGTTCTGTGCTGGAGCTAAGAAGTCACACTCACAACAAAGAACAGGTCTATCCTGAAAGGCACCAGAGCTGTCCTCAGTGACACAGAGGCCCGGAGCTCCTCCGATGAGAAGCACATTCGAGTACATGTCCGGAAGCAGCGTGATGAGCTCATTCTAGAGACCAAGCAGCACATGTCTTCCCATCCAAGGCCTTCCTAGTGAAGAAGCAGTGCTCAATGTGAGAACCAAGGCTTCCTCAGGAGAACCAACAGCTCACACAGCAACTCGTAAGACAATGCACAATGCATCCTTAATTCCTCAACACTCATCACCTCCCTTCTTCTCCACGTATTTATCTTGGCAACTTACCTCAGGTGGAACATCTTTGCTCAATGGCATGCTGATGTAACCCATCTGACATTAAGTTGACCACCACTTCTTAATGCAAAACAGTATCTATGTACTTAATGTTTTGTCTGTAAAACTTAATTTTCATATTTTTGGTGAATTGTAATGTTTTTTATTTAAAGAGAAAAAACAGAAAAAAGGTTGAAATAACACAGAATTTAAAAAATAAACAATAAGAAATCCATAGTTGATAAGTGACATATTGTCATCTTAGAAATAGTTGTTCAAGTTAAAAAAATTAAAGCATACAAAGTGGCCTTCAAATAATGACACTGTGAACAGTTCTGCACAATGATCCAATAAAAGCTTAGTAATATGCTTATCTGTCCTACATACTTATTTTTAAATCTTAAACAGGGTAAGATTCACATGGCAAAACAGTACAGAACAGTTCATAAGAAAACAAGTTAAAGAAACACAGATTTCAAAGCAAGTCCACTGGAGATGTTCAATGTTTATCTTACTGTCTCTAGTTTTCTTTTAAATAGTTGTCCTCATCTTCACATGCATTGAATATGTACTGAACATTATAGAACAAATCAAATAATTACAGCATAATTCACGCTTTTTCTGTCTTCAAGACTGATTTTGGGGAAGTCAATAATGACTACCATAATGTCTCTCTTTCTCTTCGTAGTAGCTTTCTTTATCTTTATGTATGCTGAAATTCAACATACGAGACTAGACTACTGTCTTAGTTACTTTTTACTCATTGCTGAGACAAAATACCTGAAGCCCAAAGTTGGAAAAGGAAAAGTTTGTTTCATACAGTTCTTTGAGGTTTCAGTCCACTCTTAGTTGGCTCCAAGACAGGCAGGCATGGCTGGACCGCAGTTCATGGCAGCTGCCAACAGCAAGCTCAAACCAGAAAAGAGAAAGAGACACCTTCCTGCCATTACATCACATCCTGGCTCCACCCCTTTGTGGGTGAAGCACTGACACCATCAATCCAAGCACTAGACACTGAACGAATAACAAATGCACAATTCAAATTTATGAGGCCTGGGGACACAGACATAAACCATGACAACTATTATCACTCTGAACAGTGAATAATAGTATCCTGAGAAGGAGAAAGGTGAGGAATTGCCTAAAAAAAGAAGGCAGAGGACATTGTTTAAAAGTGTATCAGGATTTAAAAGCTACAGTAGTCTTATTGGTATGTTTAGTGTGATTATATTTTGTACTGGTCTGTCAACTCATATTATATTTGAGGGCACAGACATATAACCCAAGAATATCAGGTTATACCATGGTAACTATCCTTAATTTCCTATTAACTTAAACTGAAACCCTATATTACGTACATTGTCTTACTATGACTGATCTTATTTGAAGCTGGTTTGTCTGAATGCTATTTGGCTTTGACTGATTTTATTCACATTTGGTATGCTTGCTGGTATCATGTCTAAGAGTAGAGGCAAGTACTCTGAAGATGACAAGATGTAAAAGTTATGCATTGGGGTGCTAGGGATTTAGATCAGTGGCATAAGCACCTGCCTGGCAAGTGTGAGATCGTGAGTTTGATACCCAGTACCAAAAAAATAAATAAATAAAAGATATCCATTCCAGATTTGATTATTAACTGCTTTCACATCCTACAATGTCTTCAAAGTTGTTTTTATAAAAATAGCTATGCAGTGTTATGCTTAACTATATAATGCTTGGTAGTGTGGACAATTCTATTGATAATAACAAGAGAAAGCATAGTAAATACTGTACATCACCTAATATTTTGGTCTTATATGTCTTTTTCTTATCAAGATTTTATATGAATTTGTTTTGTTGTCTTGTTTTGATCTGTTTTTCCCAATAATACAGGAAAGGATCGATATACACATAGAGATTCATACCTGGGAAGAATTTCTAACATATTTATGGGAACAAATTATATAATACACAATGAAATGCACAGATACTCTGAAGAAGAGACACTAAGAAACCCAATGCAAATTCTGTAGCATTGTGATATAAAATTGAGCAATACTATTAATTAGTCTAGTCACTTATTTTTGGCAAATTGTAATTTTAACACTGCACTTGCTTTAATCTTTTGATGCACATGCTTCATTTTCTCTTTCATAAATGTTGTTTCTAAAGTGGATGCAATATTTGGCATTAAGATATACATTTATAAGGCTTGGAGCATTTGGTTTTGACAAAGTTGTGTTCTTTTCACATAACTTGCACATTGATGAATGTTATGTTTTCCATGTTGTGACGAGACAAGATATCTGCTGATTCCCGAACATCACTGGACATCATACCATACACATTATGTTGCCTGATTTTCTTTTTCAGTGGTGCCAATATTTGTCATTTAACTAAACTGTTATTTTTCTAACCATCAGAATTTTACCTGTTATGTTTATATTGCATCTTTACTTTGCTAGTAATGTTTCCCCATATGCACCAAAGTAAACCATACTACTGTGAATTTCTGATTGCCCCATACTGACAGAACCATAACTTGTCTCCAATGGCACATCACAATATATATTAATATCTCCAGAAATTATAAAATTTGGCATGATTTATGAGTAACCATACTTTGAAATCAATTTTTCTTAAATGTGGAGTTGTTTTGGGGGAAAACGTTGCTATTGGATGTATCATGCAAATACCTTTATTTTATTCCTTGATGCTGTGAACGCATTATATATTTTGCAATTATTACAGCTTTTTCCTAAAACACTGAAGTAATGGCATGAAGGGAAACCTAAATTTTGAGCTGTCAACACAGTAAAAAGTAAATTTGCTAAATTAAGATTTAGATTGTTTTACTGTTTTACTGAATTGTGAATTTATACAATGACATACCTCTTTATTTATAAGGACCAGTGCCTGATGTTTGTGGTGTGTGCTAATTGTCTTTAAACACATATAGTGGGCCATGAGTCCCATTTCCTGTGGCCTGTGGTTTCACTTCCATTTTAACATTCATGTAATTTGTAAAGTGTTTAATGCAGTGTTGTTGAATTCAAAATCTGATTAGGTTCCAGTGGAATTATGTTTTTAACAAATGTGGTGTCATGGAAACACAAGTGAGCATTTCATTAAATACCCCTAATCCAGTGAAGATAGCTTGCCCAAGTCTCAATTATCCTTGGAAGAATACATTACTCACCTGTTGTGTAATCACCACTAAAACTATATCTATTTTGTACCTGAAGTACCTGACATACTTCATAAAGTAAAAGCCACTGTAAAGTGCATTGTCAGCCTGTATTACTACAGCATGTGGCCAGATCCCCTGAAGCACATTTCTGCTTACCATCAATGGGAAAATTTGGAGTTTGTATTACAGCTAATAATAGAAGCCTGAATCTATAAAACATAAATCCTGAGTACATGCACTTTCTCATTTCATCATGAAAGTAAATCTTGCTGGTCTTGTTGATGCATGCTTGTAATCCTAGTACCTCATGGAGCTTAAATTAGTGGAAGAGGAATTTGAGTCTAACATACACAATTAGTGTGACGCTTTCTCAAAATATATCTTCAAGTTCTGCAAATGTAGCTTAATGCTTTAGATCTCTTCCCTTTCCTCCCCAGAATCAACATTTGTTAATACTCACAATTACACATCAATAGTTGTCCTTTATCACATGGCCACATAGAAGTTATCCCCAAGAATCACTTGGGAAGCCCATTTGTTTATGCAGTGACCATCCTGAGCATCATCTTTGCAGCTGTCAATTTAACCCATTCATTCTTGTATTGAGTATAGTAGAATTGGCACTTTTATATTCCTTGTTATTTTATAAAAACTAAGAAAAAGTATGCAATTTTTGATCATTTTGTATTTAAATAATTGCATTGGTAAGGAGTTACCTATAAAGATTGGCTAATGGTGATTTCTTTAGTCCCAGCATCAGGAGAGAATGAGATGGGATGATCATGGCTTTGAAGCTGACTTTGGGTGGCCACTGCTAGATGATTTAGCAGAGTGTGAAGCAGTTGTTTTTATCACTGCATTTGAAGTTTAAGGAAACAAGTAAGTTGAGGTCAAGGATAAAAATGTATGATAGAACAAAAGAATCACTACTGCAAATTGTGATTTTTCTTTCACTCAGGAAATGTTCTTTTTATCATAATTTGTGCAGCACTTTCAAATATGCCTCTATTAGAGTAAAACATAATGAAACATGAAAGAGCCAGGCATTCCATGTTCTGAATGTAGGGGCATTAAAAACATTATTTCTTAGTGCTATTGCTACTGTTTTGTGTAGAAAATAAAATAGGGTGACAAAACAAGCAAAAAGGTTTTTGTAAGATTTTAATCCTCCTCCATAAACATAGAAGCCACAAAAAAGTCAAACAAAATGATGAAATAAAATACAGAATGAGAGAAATTTTACCTGTTACTCCCTGATCCCTAACATGTAAAGCCAATAGGAACATGAAAGGAACACACATTTTTCAGCATATGTTCAAGTTGTCAAGAAATACCTGAAGAACTATTGAGCATTTTTGCACAATAGAGAAATTCAAATAGGGACATCATCTCATTGCAGAGAAAACAAATCACCACAAGATCTAAGGAACATACATGAGACTGCAGGAGTAAAGAAACTATTTAACCTTGTTGGTGGAAATGTAGGTAAGTAGTTCAACTACTACCGAAGTCAGTTTTTCAAGAATTCAAAAGACTAAAATTAGTAATTCTCATTAGTGCAGTGCTTCCTTTATTGGGTCTCTTCCTCAAAGAGTTAAGGACATATTGCAGTGATGCATGCAGATTCCTGTTACTGCAGCAATAGTAATTTTTCTGTGGAGAGCAGCAGCAAGCACTGCTCCATCACCACCAAATATCAATGATGAACCATAAATACTCACCAGTGTACTCCATTTGGTAAATGGTGTGATATTTTATTTTGAAATGGGCTGTAAGTTAGGTTTTCCAAGTAGACTATAGGTCAGTATAAACATGAAAGTCATGCTAATGTCACAAGGCAATCACCAGTACACTATTATGTTCATTAGATTTGATATATTTATCTTTTTGAATAAGCATGTTGCTATGAAGTCCAGGCTGGCTTTGAGATCACTTTATAAACCAGTGTGGTCTCAAGTCTCCTTCCTCATTGTCTTAAGTAATGGGCTCCATGCACGAGCCACCAGGCCTAGTTTAGATTTGGTATATTCAGTGTATTCAGTATATTTTACTTCAACTGTTTTTGTTGTTAAAGTATTTCCACTATTTTACCTCCAGCATCTGGAGAACCCTCAGCCTTGTTGAGGTGGTGATGTGCATACCACCAGCCTCGTGACATCCTCTCCTGGGCTCAGTGCTGTCAGTGTACTGCAATGAAACGTAGGTGTACATAACTGCTTCTTTTTATACATTCCTTAGAAAAGATTTTTAAAATTTCCATAGATAATCAGAGGATCAATTACCCTGACTATAGTTTCATTCAAATGCCCACAGTTATGTAGTGTGTAGGACACACAGATAGAAACATATCACTTAGTTCCAGTGAGAGGTTTGTCAAAGCAGATGTGAAGACTACTTTGTGAAAGTTTACGTTAATGATTATTTCATTAGAATGAGCCTCAGGTTTTCTCACTGTAGTTTATGTGTAGCAGACCAGATGACCACTTTAATATATGAAGTGATATAAAGCCTGTTTGGATTTTAAGAATCTAAAGAACTGCTCTGGTGCTGTGGCCTCCTTAGTAATGGTCAACTTGGATTACCCAGTGAATGAAGTCATCCTGGTTTTGGGACAGAATATCCATTGATGGATTGTTTAAAACAGCATTAAAGGAGAACTAGAGGGAAAGGGGGTGGGATGTTGATTCTCATGGAGAAGCTGGTAGCACTGGTTTTCCAGATATGATCTCAGCCATCATCATTATCATCAAAGAAGCTCATATCCTCAATATTGCTGTGCATGACTACTGTTCTCTTTTGCAGATCTCTGGCTGTTATCTTGAGCTTCATGCCTTGGCTCCAGTAATGATCACTCAACTTTGTGGCATAGATTCTATGACCAAAGGAACAGAGTTTCTAGCTTCCAACACTGAACTTTGAGCCTTCCTAGTGTACAACCTTAACATGACTTTCATGACACATTGTAAGTGCCTCTAGGTCTCCAGGTACACTTTTGATTGTCCTTGCCATGGGCTAGAATTCTTCAGCTGTAGTTGTGCTGGATATTGTCATAGCATTCAAGTACTCAGTTGGATTTTTTGGTCTCTAGTATTTGAAAAGCTCTACATCTCTCTAAATTTGACATTCTGGGATAAATATTTTTAAATTATCTTATCAATTATAAGTTCCATGTTAAGCCTCTTTCCTCGCAAACCCTGACTATAACAAATGGGAAAAGATAAGATGTGACATTTTTTAGACAGGAGAAATTTCTTTAGTTACCTAATGTTATATGCCATTTTTCTCTTGGAGAGAAACCCAGCTATATCAATAGCTTGATATTTAGGAGTGTTGATAGCCTCTCTAGCACTATCAAGCCATTACATTGTGTGTTGCAAGGGCAAGAAATAGGTGCGTTAGGAACATGCATAGTGCTGCCAGTCACCTGAACATGAGCCTTTGCAACCTATGCTGTCTGGCCTCTGTGTACCTAAATTGTCACTAAAGGATGCACTCACAGAGGCAGTCCTTTTATATTGGCAAATAATTTGCAAGTCTCTCAGGTCTTTTACTGATGTTCTGATGTGAAGAAAAGTGTAGGATGCACAACTTGAGTTAACAAAAATAATTATGATAGCAGTACATACCTATCTGAACTCAGTTAACATACAAAAATGCAAACCCAGACTACAAAAATGCTTTGAAAGACATTTCAATGAAACCTGACACTACTTTGGAAATCCCTGGTAAGTTTTATAAGGTCCCTACTACTTTTCATGATCCCCTACCTCCTGGGACAGTTGGCCTGATTCTTTCCTGTTCACATGTATCAAAAACAGGCACTTCTGTGATTCCTGGTGTCATTGATGGTGCTTATACAGGCATATTGTTGATTTGATTGTGATCTCTCTTACTCATCAACTAAATGTTTCTGAATCTGTAGCTCAACTGTCTTGTTTTATGTCTCCTCTAAAGCTCGTCATGTTATTTGTGGAAATCAAGGATTGGATGGCAATTTGGTGTCTGCTGCTATTCCCATAGGAGATGCATGCCGAAGCCTCTCTTTAACTATTGACAACCTTTCTTTTTCATGTGTGCTACTGGAGATGATGTTTCTCTTTTACTTCACTAACTTGGTGATATATTATTTCCATGGTCAATGCTATTCCCTCTCATATCTTGAGATGTACTGGAACCCCTATAGTCCTTAGAATTGATTTAATCACTACTATCTTGCCACTTACTAGGCTGACTTTTCCTTTTTGCTGTCCTCTGCTGCTCCCTCTGCAAACACAGGGCTGTAGAATTAGCTCAGTGGCATGAATGCCTGCCTTGCAAGTGCACAGTCATGATTTTGATCCATTGCTCTTTGAATCCCCACTTTTAAAAAAATTTTATTTAAAAGGAAAAAGAGAAAAAAACAAAACAAAGTGGTGTAAGGGTGCAAGTAATACAGACTACAAAAAAAAAACAGTAAGAAATCACCAGTTAATAGATTACAAATTATCATCTTAGAGATAGTTGCTCGAGTCACAGTATCAAAGCATACAAATTGGACATTCAAACAGTGAGACTGTAAACAGTTGTCTTCAATGATCCAACCAAAAACATTAATATGGTCATCTTTTTAACACCCCTAAACACACTTGCAGTTGTATCCTTTAGAGCACTTTTTTCCCTCTCTTTTTTACAACAAAATTTACACATTTTGGGTTTAATTACTACTTAGTTCTTATTACTTTTTTTTGGAAGAGAATAAAGTCAAATATGGCAAAACAAAGGTGTCAGTCAAAACCAAAGATAGACATAGCACATGATGTAAAAACAGAGTACAAGGTTATCAACAATTGTTAACATAATGCCTCTTGCTTCCTTAAAATGAATTGTCTATCTCATTAGGTATTATAAAGTTGAACTGAACAGTAGAGAATAATACCAATAAAACCTAAACATTGTAAACATTACAGGACTTCCAAAGCAGATAATAGTCAAATCAGAATGGGCATATTACTGAATCTTATTGCCTTCTAAGTAGTTGCCTATACCCTTAAACTTGATACTATCATACAGAACGGAAAAGAGTCTAATCAGTCAAAACAAGGTAGTGGGAATATTACAGGACTTCAAATCAAGTTAATAGGAAATCAAAAGTTACTATAATATATACTACTAATTTCTTTTAATTTTTCCCCTTAAAAATCATAAAAAATAACTAAATATTTTTTTAATGAATAAGGGAGAGATTGAGATAAAAGAGGACATAACAACATAACAATATAGGTCAAAGCAAGACAGTTTCAGCAACCTAGTGCTTCAGCACAAATAACCCAACTTAATAGTAGTTAACATAGTGTCTGTCTTTTTCCTTGAAATATTTGAAAATAATTTCATATACTATAGCTTCAAATATTTCCATATCAAGCATCCCAGAATAAAGCCATTCCAATTAATAAGTGAAAACTTTGTAAGGCTTCAAGGCCACATAATGGGAGATCATGTGAATCCCCACTTTGTATAATCCTCTCTTGTATTTTGAATACTTAGTTGTAAGAAGACAATATGTAAACAAACAGTGATTTCTTATAGTTTATTTTGTCTTTGAAATCATATATCTTTTCTGCCTGTTTTCTGTTTTGTTAGTCTATTTTAATAAAAAAAAAGAATATCTCTTCTCTTTAAACAACTAAAAAAGAAAATTGCACTTCCTGCACAGGTTTTACTATTCTCTTCATGGTGCTGTTTACTTTAGGTCAGTTGTCTGTCCCAATGAGGCTGTTTTCTTCCCTGATTCAAATACATTCTTGCCAGTATATACCTCTGACAAACCCTTTTGTATGATACAAAACTCCCCAAGACCCATGTGGGCTAGGGATGATGCCTCTGTTGATCTGGGGAAGGGGCATCCTCTGTGTTTTTGCTAAGGTCTTGTGTGGATTTCTGCTCATTGTGTTTGCCCTGTATGGAATGAATTGGCATCACAGGCTGCAAAATGCAATTCCACCATTTCAGCTCTCCCTGAATCAGGCCTTTGATCCTTTTTATAAGATCTCTGCTAGTTGGTCTAAAGCAAATCCAACTGGTTGATTCATAGTTGTAGATTTGATATTTGTAAGAAAGTTTTGTAATTTGGCTTGATTAAGGATATGCTTGAGTGCACTCTGATTTTGTAAAATGTTTATCAATCTGTCCATATATCAGTTGCCTGTTTGTCCAGTCAGTTTTTAAGCAGTTGCTGGGAGTTGCTGAGCTAGTGATTGTTCATACCTGTAAAGCAGAAAGCAAAAATACCCATACAGACGTGCTCAAGTGGCACAGAACATCTGGGAAACACGCTGAGGGCATGGAATGCTTGAGGTGAACAGGTGTTCCAGCACTGGGAGCATGGGGTTTAAGAGGGCAGCTAGTTTAACAAAGAGGCATGGTACAAGTACATAAATGGCCTTTGGGGAAATTAAATATTCTCACAGACCCCGACAAGTTGTGTGCTGATTTCTGTATTTGTTTGAATCCACACTGATCATCTGTCTGTTTCTCCATTTGTCCAGTCTGTGAACAACTGTTTCTTTCATTTTAAGCTCAGTAACTTTTCTCTTTTTCCAAGCTTGCATTGTTTGATCAAAGATATGTTTGCATTGTGAATTTATGAAGCATGGTTTCACACTGGTTGCCAGCTGCTCGAAATATCACAAAGACTGGGTATATGAATGCAATATGTTGTTATTCATCACTGATTTATAGTCTCATTATTTGGAAATTATATTATTAGGATGAATAAACAAAGTCCTGGTGGAGAAAAGATGGTGGATAGGTAAGAGCAGGCTACAGAGACTCTCTGAGATGTCAACCTGGACTGTTCAGCAATGCTGAAACATAGGACGTTGGCAACTCTTGGAAGTGGACTAAATGTCTTTTGTATAATGGATGTGCATGAGTCCTGGGGGCCAGGGATGGAATGTCATGGTTTATGCGTGTGTCCCCTAGGCTTCGTGAGTTTGCATTGTGCATTTGTGATGATTCATTCTGTAGTACGTGGATTGATGGTGTTAGTGCTACACCCCATAGGGGTGGAGCCAGGATGTAATATAATGGCAGTAAAAGGTGTGTCTTGCTTTTTGCTGGTGCCTGCTTGCTGTTTGCAGCTGCCATGAACTGTGGCCCAGCCATGCACACCTGCCTTGGAGCCAACTGAGTGTGGACTGAAAACTCCAAAAACTGAAGAAATAAACCTTTCCTTTATCAACTTGGGCTTCACGTATTTTGTCTCAGAAACAAGTAAAAAATAACTAAGACAGTAGTTAAGGCAGGTCTCATGTTAGCTTGGCCTTGGACATCCTGAAGAAAAGTCTGGCCTCTGAAGATATAGTGCAATGTAAAAGCGTGGCTGTGGGGGAAGATAGGATCACTAACATCCTCTGACAACTGCTGGCTATACTGGTAAATGACTACTGTTATGAACTGATGGACTATGATGACTTTAAATGGGAGTTCTCCTCAATGCTTCCCCACCTTAATCTGGCCACCCATCCTGGGAGTCAACAAAACAAAATAAGAGAGAGTTGTTGGAAAGGGTTGAAGGTGAATACATGTGCAGGGCTGTGGTGTGGCCTGGGCATGGTCGAATTGAGAATGAGGAGACACCGAAAGGAACAAGATAGGCCACAGCAGAGGCCACCTGGAGACTTCATGAATAATTTTTCTGAATTAGAATCATCTGTTGCTCTGTGGGTTCCTTGAACCACTCCCAGGGGCCTGCTCAGGTTTTTACCATTGTCCACTCACTCCCTTGCTTGTTCTGATTAAATGGGCTGCCTAGTGACAGGTGGCTGGCTGGTTAGCTTAGTTATGAGTTCTGAAGAAGATTTCACTCTTCCTGTTGCCCTCAAGACAATGCTACTTTTCTCATTTTATGGTCCTTTGCTGTGCACTTCTTTGAGGGCTATATATTTAGGCATAGGCCCCAACAGAAAATTAACTTACAGATAGGATAACTGTAAGTTTCCTGAAAATTTTGTTGCATGTAAATTTTCTTTACCTGTAGATGGAAGTGTTATTATCAACAAATATATTGCTAACTTATCAAAACATGCTACCTTATTAACCTATTGAGGGGTGTTATAGTGATTTTTCAGAAGGCATGATTATACACCTCTTTACATCATTGTGAGTATTCTGCAAAACTTTTCTAAGTCAGTAATTATAAGTGAAATTGGTAGATAATAAAGGAGGCCTCCATCAACTTGCTAAGTACAATGTAACATGAGTCTCGGTGTTTCTAGCAGTTCATTTGTTTTAACCATGAATTCCTCACCAGATGCCAGTTATGCCTACTTGGCAGAGAATGGATTGTACAGGAAATTAAGTGTTTTTTTTTCTTTTTCCTTTTTATCTGTACCGGTGATCAAACTCATGACTGCCTGCTTGCAAGGCAGATGCTTATCTCGCTGAGCTAAACATCCATCCCCGTGGTTTTGATCTCCAAAGAATTGCTGGAGTCAAACTGAAATGGGTAAATGCTAAAAAACTGTTAGGGTTTTCATAGATTAAAAACTCATTTACATAATTAGTTAAGAATGAGTTGATGTACTTGGAAGATTATTCAGAACATACAGCTAACTGAATTATATTAGATATTTATTTCTTTTCTTTTATACAGGTACAAAATACCTCACTTACAGAATTTAATATAAATATATTCTTTATCTCATTGTTTCCATGAGGGAAGTTTGTTTTTGACTGATAAAACAAAAATATCTTGGAAAATAGTGAAAAGGAAAAGGTAACTTTTTTATGAGGTCAAGGAGCCAGAGAACAGTTTCAGAACCTGAGAGGAAGGATCCAGGGACCAGATTTGGTTCATGGGTTCCAACACACATGGCTGCAGTTTATACATATAGAAGCAATCATAGTAATATCCTACACATTTCTGAAGCCAAAAAGGTGTTAACAAATGGATCACCAGGCTTTAGTGAATATATGGCTTCTAGGAATATTAAAATCCTAAAGAGTGTTATACTAAGATGCTAAAAATTAAAATAATTGATTAAAAGATAATTAACAAAAATAGTTACTTAAAAAGATAGTTATTAGTAATATTGTCATTCTACCAAGCTCATTGCCCTAGTAACCAAACACCAACCACATAGTTATAAATTAACTGACCACATCATTCTGCTGTTCTGTAATGCATCATCCCCCCCCACCTTAGTGACCTCTGTGCTATGTCAACTTTTGTTCCCCTTGTAAGAGACAAATGATGCTGTGTCAACCACTGTTCCCTTTATGAGAGACAAATATTCCTGGAATTGGCAGACCAAGGGCTATGAATTGGCTAACCACCCACTGTGAAATGCCTCTGACCTCAAGCAAAGGGAAACAAAGGCCCACCTTATTTCTGCTTCTCATCACTACGTACTTAATGATCAATGAGCTAATCATAAATGAACTATAAAAATCAGTCAAAACTCTAACTCAGTTCCACAGCTTTGCAAATTCCATCTGCACTGTGTCGCTGGGCCAGCTAAAATAAAAGGGCTTCTTTTAAAAAAGATGTCTTGCCCCGTTTGTCATCTTGGGTTCTTGCCCCGTTTTTTCATCATGGGGCCCTGTTTTTTTTTTTTTTTTTTTTTGAGTAGAGTACAACAAAGATCTGAGTGCCAATTAGTGACAAGGGAACTATATGGGAAGAGGAACTTATAGTGTGAAGTCCTCGGGTGTCCCTTCCTCATCAGAAGGAAATGTTTAATTGGATTAGGAATTTGGTTCCATTTCAGCAATAATTGTCACCCCCCATGCTTGGCAATATGATCACTTTCAGAATTTAGCATTTTTATGAGTCTGAATGAGTAGCAAGCTTGTCATGGAGAACTGATTCTTGCTTTTATTTCATCCTTACTCTGTTGCAGACCATTACTATCATTTAAATGTAATGTCTTCACTTTACACAGTAACTGCACTCCTTTTGTGTTCACATACTGGGTATCTAGGTGGAAAATTAGTAGAAATGAGTGAAAATCATGAAAATGAAGTCTGCTGCCTCTAACACAGACTTCTGACTCTGTTCTGTTGTGTCCCGCCCTGGCCTGTACTCAGAATATTTTCTGACATCAGTGGATTTTTTATTCCTGGAGGATTGAACCTGAATCCTGAAAACATTTGCAGCCCATTATGGAAAGTGTCCACTGATCCTTGAAAGAAAGCAGAGGTAGCCATGAAATGGCCATGAAATGGCTAAGGGATAAATAAGAAATTTAGAGAAGACCTAACACCACCACTTCTCAAAATTTGATGAAATCAAATGGGAAATTGTACTTCCCAATTCATTCCTGGAAGCAAGCATTACCCTGATACCAAAACCAGAGAACAAGCCAAATAAGAAAGAGAATTACAGACCATTCTGCCTAGTGAACATTGAAGCAAAAATCCTCAATAAGATACTGGCAAACAGACTGCAGAATATCATCAAGAAGATTTTACATCATGATCAAGTGGAATTATTCCCTGGGATGCAGGGGTGGTTCATCATACATAAATCCATGCATATAATACACTGTATTGACAAATCCAAAAGCAAAAATCATTTGATCATTTCAATAGATGCAGAAAAACATTTTGACAAAGTCCATCACCTATTCATAATAAAAAAAACCTACAAAAATTGCGAGAGATGATCTTTATCTCAATCTGATAAAAGCCTTTTATTACAAACGAACAGTCAACCTCATACTAAGTGGACAAAAACTGAAAGTTTTCACTCTAAAATCAGGAACAAAACAAGGATGTCTACTGTCTCCATTCTTATTCAATATAGTCCTGGAAACTAGCTGGAGCAATTAGACAAGAGAAAGAAATAAAAAGAAAAAAGATATGAAAGGAAAATCTTAAAATATCATTATTTGCAGAAGACATGATACTCTACTTAGAAGACATTAAAAATTCCTCCAAAAGACTTCTAGTTTAAGAAGCAAATTCAGTAATATAGCTGGTTACAAAGGCAACACTCAACAATCAATGGACTTCATAAACAAGAATAAAAAACTCATGGAAAGAGAAATCAAGGAAACAATAACTTTTACAATAGCATCCAACAAAATTAAATACTTAGGAATCAATCTAACAAAGGATGTAAATGACCTCTACACAGTAAACTACAGTACTCTCAACAAGGAGATTGAAGAAGATATTCTAAAATGAAGAGCTATCCCATAGTCTTGGGTAGGGAAATTCAATATAGTGAAAATGACCATACTTCCAAAGCTTTTGTACAGATTCAGCGCAATCCCAATCAAAACTCCACAGCATATCTCAAAGAATTACACAAAGTAAATCCGAAAATTCATCTGGAACCAGAAGAGACCTAGAGTAGCAAAGGTGATCCTGGGCAACAAAGGAAAGATAGGGTTCACCAAAATTCCTGACTTGAAATTATACTATAAAGGTATTGTGATTAAAAAAAAAAAAGATGTGGTACTGACAAAAAACAAAACAAACAAAACCAGACCCAAAGAACAAAGGAACAAATTAGAAGATGGAGAAAGAACCCCAGACCACTAAACCACCTTATCTTTGACAAAGGTGCCAAATAGAGTTATTGGAAGAAAAACAGCCTCTTTAATAAATGCTGTTGGAAAAACTGGCTCTATACATTCTGAATATTATCTTTCAACGTGTATTAAGCTAAGATCAGAAGAGATGAAAGATCTTATATTAAAACAGAAACATTAAATCTGCTGCAAGATAGAGTAAGTAAAACTCTTGAAGACATTGATGTAAACAAAGACTTTATGAAGAAATCTTGGATTGAACAGCAAAAATCAAAGAGAATTAAGTGCGAATCTCATCCTACTGAAAAACTTTTTAACAGCAAGAGAAATCACTAACAGAGTGAAGAGACAACCCACAACGAGGGAGAAAATGTTTGCCAACTGTTCCTCAGACAAAGTATTACTATTGAGAGCACGGAAAACCAAAAAAATTTCAGTCTTCCCAGATTTAAAGACCCAATCCAAAAATGTGCATCTGAGGTGAGTTACACAGTTCTCAGATGAAGAAATAGAAACAGTAAATAAATATGTGCCAAAATGTTCTGCATCACTCGTCATTTAACAATCGCAAATTAAATAACACTGATATGTCACCTTGCCCCAGAAAAAATACCTACTGTCAAGAAATCAAGCAGTAACGAATGCTGGAGAGGTTGTGGGGGAAAAAGGAACCCTTCTCCATTGTTGGTGGTAAACTAACCACTGTGGAATTCAGTGTGGAGATTCCACACAAACTAGGTCTACAGGTCACACTCAACTCAGGTATTCTCCTTCTGGGTATCTACCCAAAAGAATAAAAATCATCATACCACAGTGATATGTGTGCACCCACGTTTATAGCAGCACAGTTTGTGGTAGCCAGATCTTGGATGGAAGGCAGGACCTCTAGCTTGCAGGCAGGTGCTTAAGCTAAATCCCTGGACCACATTTTTTACTTTTTAACTTTCAAATAAAATGGGTTTGGGAGAAAAAACAAGCACTGAGGTAAAGACTTTCAGTGCAAATACCCATCAGACGAGCTGAGATCAACATTCCAGAAGACAGCCAGCTCCAGAAGCCTCCACCATCTTTCACTGGGGATGCTCAGTTACAGGGTGGGTTTTTTTCTGTAATTATTCTTGGTGGGGATGGCAGGCAGGAGAGCAGGAGCCAATCAGTGATGAAGAGGCTGGCTGTAAGAACTGTCCAATCAGGCGGGACAAGGTAGGCGGTCTCTTCTGGTGTCAGGGCGTCAATTGCAAGGTCAGGGCAAAAATGGTAGCACTAGATGTTTGCTAGACCACTATTTTTTGCTTCTATTTGCTGTGGACTGCTTTGAAAGAACCTGGGAGACCTCCAAACTACGCAATGGTGATGTTATGGGATGGGGGCAGTGAAATGGGGTGGAATCTGGTTGAGACCAGTTAGAAGTGGTGGGAAGCTGCTGGGGGTTTAGCTCAGCAGCATAAGCGCCTGCCTTGAAAGCAGGCAGTCATGAGTTCGATCCCCAGTACCGATAAATAGGAAAGAGACCAAAAAAAAAAAAAAAAAAAAAAAGAAGTAGTGAGAAGCAGCTGTTTTTTCTAGAGCCTGTGTGCTTAGCGTCAGACCCTGAGGTCCTCTAGTGCTAGCAGTGAGTCATCATCTGTCCCTTTTACCTCTCGCTGGTGCCAGGACAGTTCTGGGTCCCTAGAACGCTGTCACCACTTTGATACCACCAGGCCACAATGCCATTTTTGAAATTGCTGGCTGCCCTTGATCCTCCAACAGTCTGGGCCAAGGAAGGGGCATGAGGAGACACTGATTCTGATGTGGTTTCAAGATGGTGCAGCTGTAATAAGCTAGGTCTCTACTCTCATTCCTGTCAGCAACAGATCTGGAAGCCAGAAGATTATAAATGCAGGACCTCATAGCCACAACTGCTCTCCTTAAACTTATGCATTTATGTATTTTGTGATTGAGTAAATTTATACTATGTTCTCATATTTCCATGCTCATGACAGGTGGAGGCAAAGGTTCTGAGAATTCAAAGATGTGTAGTGATGTGCCTCAGTGGAGGAAGGCTTCACAAACACCCTATGAACTGCTGTGTATTATACAGAATAATGCAAAGAATTTTTGAACATACTTGATGTGACACGTGCTCATAGATGATGTTTGGGAGAACATCCATAGAGGTTTAAATTTTGAGAAAAATGAAGCAGATATAAAAGTGTCATCAAGGGTAGGGTAAAGTGTGCTTGCTAAGACAAGTTCCAGAAAGGGCTGCCTGTTAAATTCTCACTGAAAAATGCCTAAATGTAGTCATTTGCATGACCATATACAAGTGATATCCTTCTGAATGGAAAGGAATGTGGTTGTCATCTCTGAATTAAGAGGTGATTTAATAGCTTGGTTGACCATATACATTGTTGAAATATGGAAATGCTCTGCAGTGGATTTACTAAGTGGTGTAAAGGACATGCCATAAATTGAAATTGTGAAGGGATATCAATAGCTTAGTCATGAAGGGTTTTCTGCTTAGGGTGGATCAGATGAGCATGGAAAGGATGTGGAAGTGACTGGCAGGACGCAGAGTGCCAATAGCAGGACATACAACAGAGAGGGTCTTCCCTGAAAGTCAGTCAGGTAGTTCTTATGGTAAGCATGAAGTTAAAGTTGTCTTCTGATTTCTTCCTTGAGGTGAATATCAGCTCTGGTATGAATCAGCATTCCACATTCTTGTCAACCTGTGAATTCTGTGTTCTTCACTTGAGATCTAATTTTGATCATCTCTAATTATGACCCAGGGTCATGAAGGTAAAATTTGAATTTTTTTTGTAACAGGGATTGAACTCATGATCTCAACGTTGCTAGGTAGGTGTTCATGCTGCTGAACTAAATACCCAGCTCTGAAAGTGTTTTCTGTATACTATGTATGATATCAACCTTGTTCCTCAGAAAATGTTGAATATTGTGGAGTTTTTCTATATTGTATGGATATAATTTTTAAAGCAAACCAAAGGTGTCATATGCAGTCACTTTTCAAGTTTCACATTGTCTGTGGGGTGTCTCAGTAAGGGTATCTATATTTCAGACAGCTCTGTAACTTAGGCTAGCCCAAAACTCAAGGAAGTTCTCCTGCATCAGCCTCCCAAATTCATTTCTTATATCTGGATGGAGAGTGATCACTTGGTGACACTGAGCTATAATTTGAAACTTGTACCTGGTTTCATTGTTTATACATTTTTTACATACAGCAGCTTTCCATGAACATTTGACTTATTATTTATGTATCACATTTGATGTTATTTATGTTTTGTTCTATTCCATAAAACCAAATTTAAATATCAAAATGCTGCTTAAGTATCTTAAGAACAAAGGACTCAGTGGCCTAAATGAGATATGAAGAGATATCACTGTTAGTACATCAAAGTGATTCATGAGATATTTGTCTGCCCCTGTGCTTTATGGATGCTGGTCCTGCAGGCTCTCACTAAGAGCTCTGCTTTAGAGGCAGTGCACAGGGACTCTTGCAGTGACTCAGCATAAGAATCAGTGCTCCTATTTGGCTGTTACATTAGTTGTGAGTTGCAATATAGCATCAAATTTGTTGTCTCAAAAAATGTGTATATGCAAAAATTAATCCCCAAGATGTGGAATTAAGATTTGAAGAAATCAGTCTCCATTCAGCTGTTTTGTTTGGTTTTCTTTGTTTAGTTTAGTTTTGTTTTATTGAGACAAGTTTTCTCTATGTATATCAGCTAGATTTGAACCCTTTATGGCACAGAAAATTGCCCTAACCTCAAACAACACTATTGTCTCAGCCTCTTGAGTGCTGGGATTATAGATATGTGTGTTTTTACCCTAGAAATATTGAGGCTTGTAAATTAGCTGTGTTGTAGGTTGGCATAATAGATGCCATCTTGAGCTTTGCATTTAACTAGTGCCCTGTATTTCACTCAGAAAAATGGAAAATCACTGAGGGTATAAGTCCCAGGAGAAAAGAAAAATGAGCTGTACCCAAAGAAAAAAATTAACCTGCTCAACAAAATAAGCAGAATTCAGTTGTCATCCAAAAATTATTATAAGATTCTAGCTAAATGATTTCCAACAGGATTATTTTGTGATTCTATCTGTTAAAATCTCTGTAAGTTTCCAGTTCAAAGCCTCTTGTTTAGATCTTGAAATGGGGGTGCGGGTTTTGTATACAAGTGGTCCTGAGACCAGCTCATGAAATTCCACATTTCTCAATTGGTTTGCTTGCCTTCCTATATTGTTGTTCACAAACTCAACTCAAGCTGCAGAAACCTTTACTGACACAAGCAAACACCAGGATTAAATGACAGTGCCACTGAAATGAAAGAATAATAGTGAAAGGAGAGGAGAAAAAAGACAAATCCCATGTGTTATTAATGCCCACCTCTGTTGCCCAGCAATGAAGAGGCTGAAACAGGAGAATGGCCATGTTTTCACAGACAGGCTAACCTACATAGTGAGTGCAATGCTGGCCAGAACTCCCAAGTGAGACTATGTCTTTAAATCAAAAACCTAAAATGAAAAAAAACAAAACAAAACAAAAATCAACTAAGGCAACAGAAAGACTATTAAAAAAAAACAGTTATAGAGCTGAGTGAAAGTTGACTTGTGCAAAATGGGAATTATTGAATGATGCTGCAGTAGAAGGGAGGCCATGTGGTGGCATCCAGGAGGCAGTGACAAACACAGACCTAGGAATGGCACCTATTGTGCTACAGCACAACAGTGACCTCCTTCCTCCAATATATTTGCAGTTCACTACACTGAGAACTTGTAAAAGCTCATGGAAATGTTAAACTCTGGGCAAACAAGCAGCTTGAAATGCAGGCTTTGGAACATGGCCTTTAGCAGACATTTCATATTTAAACTGAAATAACAGAAATATAATCCTGCCCTGTTTGATGTCAAATGCACCAAGTTTAATGGCTCACAACATTGAGAAATGAAGCCACAAACCAAAAGAAGTTCAAAAATTTTCTTAGAAAAAAAGAGAGAAGAATAGCCCTGAATTTTCAGGAGTGGTCTTCAGTGTTTTGGCCACAGACCTATTGTCAGGGGTCATTTATACAGGAAAGTCACAATGTGGGTATAGTGTGGGTCTCAGACTACAATCAACCTATAAGCTTATAGCTGCTTAACTAGTATTATTCATCAGGGGAACAAGTCAGCCAGAAAAGGTATGTTGAAAGAACCAAGGCATTTTGTGGGAACAATAGTCCAGTTGTTCTGGTCATTGATTATGGTAATTGATGCCTATCAGGACTTCCTGGAGGAGGTGGTGGTAACTGTAGTGCATTTCAAGCTGTTGTTTTTCTCTTCAGGAACATGTAGACCTGGTCACTGCATCTTCACCTTCGGTTCTGGCTTTCTTCAACTGTGCCTGTAGCAGTGATTGTAGTATTTAGTTTTTTGCATTGACTCTTTGAGGTTCCAGTTCCTCTCTGATTGTATATCAATTTCTGTCTACATGGACATCCTTTTCTAAAATTACAATAGTATTTGAATGAATAAATTGATGTTTATACATTAAAAAATATTCATTATTATAGGCCAGGTATTTAAGCTCAGCAGGCAAAAATGTCTGCCTGGAAATTGCTAGGTTGTAACTTTGATCCCTGGTACCTATAAATGAAAGTAATTTAAACTGCAAGGAAAGAAAGTAATATCATTTATGAAAATGTAGGTTTACAAAATTTATAACTAAGTATGTCAATGGAAAATTAAACATTGTTAATAGTCATATTTAGTATCTAAAGTTGTTGAGGCTGGGGATTGAGCTCAGGGATATAAGGAGCTGCCTGGAGAGCACAAGGTCATGAGTTCAATCCCTCATACAAAACAAAATTCAAAGTTGTCAATGATGCAATGCTATGAGCACATTTATTGAAACTGATACTTGTTAATTAATAGGCTTAAAGTTTCTTTTGTGGTCTACAAAATACCTGCAGATAACATGGCAATTACAGTGAATGATGTACTGTCCCCTATAGGTTGCTATTTTCTGAGTTGTTTTTATTTTTTTTTCCCACATACTTGAAAATTGAAAATGTTGGCTGATGCTAGCTAAAAAACCTGTGATCATTATTTTTTCAATTTAATGATATATTTTCCTATATCCATTAAGAACATTTATATGCTAAAATTACTCCAAGTCAAATTGATAAACAATTCTTAATGTTACAGGCAGCTGAGTTAGTTAGAAACACAGGCAGACATACCGTGATATAGTGGAATGAAATTCCTGACCTATGTCTGGTATGAGTTTGTGTTCTCTAAAATGCAAGAATGAATTTTAGGAACAACAGAGTTGAAGAGCAGAATATATTTATTGAGAGAAAGAAAGTGAAAGTTTTTTGCTCTAAATAGGATATTTTGGAAGTGTGATGTGGAACCAGTGGACTTTTACCTTGAAGTCACTCTCCCCTATTCAAACTACCTGTGGCCAGAAAAGAATCTCAATCAGCTACTTGCATATCAGCAATGCCAGCTTTAAGCACCACCCAAGTCAAAACTATATGTATGCTGCCCACACATTTCCAGAAGAAAAAGCCCTCAGTGGTCATGGGGTTCTCCCCATATTCTTGGAATACAGGCCATTTTGACTTTGTATTCTCTTCTTTACTACACCAAAAATCCTATCAGAATGTGTCTGTCTGAGAGAAACAGAAGGGATTCTGATCCTGTAGCAAAGGACTGTCTTTTCTAGCTACTTTATAGAATAAAATCATGTGATGAGATAGGTTTAAAGTGGGTTCGATTACTGAGGTTACTGAGGAGGTAAATTAGCACAATAGAGAAGCAGAATATAAGAAATGTAAAAGTGGCCTTTTATTTAAAGAATGTGGAGAGGAGCCCATAGCCACCAAGTGTTTGGCTTTTTCTTTTTCAGACTGACTATGGGGTTATGGGGTATATGTGACTTTTGACAGGATGTGGTTCTTGGAGAGGACATTGATGTCATGCCAGGAGCTGATGGGAATTTTCTTTAGGCCCCTGGGAAAGAAAGAGGATGTTGTAATCAAGGAGAAAAGAGGAAGTGGCCATATAAGTAAGCATCCCTGAATTCACCTTCTTCCATGTTGAACTATCGCCATGAGGTCCTGTAATTTTTCTAGGGCAAAACTCTTTCAAGTACATCCTTTGGTTTGAATGAAGAAATCAAAACAAAGAATTTTTGCTATCTGTCTTCCCCCATGGCTGGTGGTAGACCATTCATAAGAAATATTTTGAGTCCTTTCCTTAATGTATTGTCGATATCATAACCAAAATTACAGATCAGTTCACTTTCAGAAAAAGAAGCAGCACTTAAAGGCAGGAATAAAGGCCTTCAATGCAAGTATCCCTGGCAAGGTGAATTCAACGTTGTGTAATACAATCATCAGTATGATTTCTCTTTTTCCAGAAAGAGAAAAGTTTATACTGATATTGCTATAGCAGAATGAATCTCATGGTCTGCTATGTCTGGTATGAGGTTTTTGTTCTGTAAAGTCAAAGAATGAATTTTAGGAACAACAGAGATTTAGAGAAGAATATACCTATTGAGAGAAAGAAAGCTGCCTGAGACAGAGAAGAAGTTCTGAGCAGGTTGCCAAACACTGTTCTTTCTAGGGATCTTTATAGAGTAAAATCATGTGGTGAAATTAGTTTAAGGTGGGGAAAACTAGGAACTCACAATGCAGATGGGCATAAAATGGGACAGAGCTAAGGTAGCCAATAAGATTATAAGTTCAGGTAAAGTTGATTAAATTGGGAACAAAGAGGGAAGGGAGTCACATAGAAAGCAGGCATTCTTATGCAGGTGTGTCTTCCCTTAGGGGTTTGGGAGGGTGACTACTGAGGTCACCAGGGTGACAGGAACTACTTAGAATGTCAGTATTTAAAAGGATAAATTTCTTTGAATGGTGACTCCTGATTTCCTCAGAGTGCTAGGGAACTATTTAGAATATCAATCCTAAGGATATGGATGAATTTGCTTGTCAATTGTCTTCAGCCTTGGCCCATAGCATGAGGTGTCAGTCTTCCCCACAGTTGCAAGCTATCTGGTCTCTTTCCTGGGCTCCTTGGGGGACCTAGCCCTGTCTCCTGCCAATACTATTTAAATAACTCAGGTCCCTGTAACAGTACTGTTTGGAAAATTGGTTACAGATGTCTTGTGCTCTATGTGAATGATCTGGGGATGACAATGTGCAATGTGCAATATACCAGTGTTGCCCCCTGATTAACATGTTTTGAAGTTTAATTTTAGTTGATGTGTTCTTTTTTCCTTGAAATCAAATGGATTTGAAAATTAAAAGCCTGAGGTAACGCTCTTCAGTACAAACACTCCTCTGTCGAGCTGAGTTCACCTCTGTAGAAGAATGGCAGCTCCAGAAGTCTCTGCACTACAGTCTATCTTTTGGGATCCTCTCTTGCAGGGAGGGGTTCCTTTCTCTGTTTATTCTTGACTCAGAAGGAGGGCAGTAGAGCAGGAGTCAATCAGTGATGAAGGGGCAGGCTATATGAACTGTCCAATCAGGCGGGCCATTTCTGGCTGTGACTTCTGTCTGTTCTGGTGTCTCAGCATGATTTACCTGTTATGAGTACAACAGTGGTAGCTAAATGCTTGTTGGATCTCATTTAGTACTTTTGATGTCCTGTGGCCTGACTAGCAAAGAATCTGAGAGATCCTGGAGCCATGGAATGGTGAGGTTGTGGATGGGAGCCCAGAAATAGGGTGGATTGGGTGAAACCAGTTACAAGTGTTTAGGAATCATTCCGTTGTCTGGAGCCTCAGGTATTTAGTTAGCTTCAGCTCCTGAGGTCCTCAAGCATTGGCCATGGGTCATTCACTGTCCCTTTTGCCTCTTGCTGTTGGCAAGGATGATTTGGGGTCCCCAGAACCCTGGCTTCACTATGACAGCAGCAGACTCAAGTATCATCTTTGAATTTCACTGCTGGCCTGGTAACTCCACAATCTTAGGCATTGGAAGGAGCTTGGGAAGACCCTGACTATGATGCTTTTTTAGCTTGTAGAGCAGTAATAAGCTATGTCTCTGCTCTCTTTCCTCAGAGTAGCTGATCTGGAATGTCCAAAGTTCATTAATGCCTGTAATGCAGGGCCTTATAGTCACAATGGCTCAAATTATACTTTGGCTTTTTTGTATTTATAGTGCTCTCCTATTTTTATAGTATGTTCTCATATTTCCATCCTCATGACAGGTAGTGGCAAAGGTCCTGAGAATTTAGAGATGTGTAGTAATGTGCCTCAGTTGAGGAAGGCTTCCCAAACACCTGGTGAACTCCTGTGTATTATACAGAACAGTGCAAAATAATTTCTGAACATACTTAATTATTTATGTGGCACCCCTGCTCACAGACTAGGTTTGTGAGCATAGCCATAGAGTTTTGAAGTTTGAGAAAAATGAAGCAAATATGAAAGTGTTATCAAGGCCAGGGTAAAAATTTGTTAAGGACAAATTCCAGAAAGGGCTACCTGTTAAATTCTCATCAAAAAATGCCAAAATTTAGGCATTTGCATGGACATATATGGACATGAATGGAAAGGAATAGGGGTATCATCTCTGAATTAAGAGCAGATTTAGTAGCTTGGTTGTTCATAGACAGTTTAAATATGGAAATGCTCTGCAATGGACTTTAATAAGTGGTGTAAAGAAAGCTCTAAATAGAAATTTTGCAGGGCTATCAATAGTTTGGCATGAAGGGTTTCCTGCTGAGGATGGATCAGAGGAGTATGGAAAGGATGTGCAAGTGACTGACAGGATGCAGGAAGCCAACAGCAGGATATACAACAGAGAGGGTCTTCACTGAAATTCAGGTAGTTCTTAGAGTAAGTATGAAGTTAAAGTTGGGTTCTGATTGCTTCCTTGAGGTGATCAACATCAGCTCTGGCAACAATGAGTATTTCACATCCCTGTGAACCCATGTATTTTTTGTTCCATACTTGAGATCTAATTTGGATTATCTCTAATTATGCCCCAGTGTCATGGTGTCATGAAGGTAAAATTTGGATTTTTTTGTACTAAGGATCAAACTCATGACCTATGCTTTCCAGGCAGTCATTCATGCCACTGAGCTAAATACCCAACTTTGAAAGTGTTTTCTTTGTTGTATGGAAGAGATCCACATTGTTTCTCAGAACGTATTGAATATTGTTGGAATTTTTCCATATTGTATGGCTATAATTTTTAAAAACAAACCAAAGGTGTCTTATGCATTCTCTTTTCAAGTTTCACTTTGTCTATGCAGTGTCTCAGTCAGGGTTTCTCTATTTTATACAGCTCTATAACTTAGGATAGCCCCACATTCAAGGAAGAACTCCTTCACCAGCCTCCCAAGATATATTCCTTATATCTGAATTGAAAGTGATTTCTTGGTGACAGCGAGCTATAAATTACAGCTTGGGCCTGATTCCATTTTGTATACTTATTTTTTAAAAACAGCATTTTCCACTAACATTTGAGGTATTATTTGTGTACCATATTGGATGTTATTTATGTTTTGTTCTATGAAACCGGATTAATGTTTCAAAATGCTTCTGAAGTATATTAAGAACAAAGTACTCACTGGCCTAAATGAGATTTGAAGAGATATTATCTGTAGCCTATCAAAGTGATTGATGAGATTTTTTTTTCTTTTTTTAAAATTTGAAAGTGGTAAAATACAACAGAACAAGGCAGAATAAGGCCAACTAAGATCATATAGTGAAATTTGTACACAACTTCACAACAGGTTACTGGGATAACAGTAATTGGTATGACAGTATATTTTATTATCTTTATAATAGTTGTTTTTTCAAACCTGTATATCAAAATGAGATGAAATACAGAACA
The DNA here is from genome assembly GCF_034190915.1 of Cavia porcellus. Taxonomy (NCBI): domain Eukaryota; kingdom Metazoa; phylum Chordata; class Mammalia; order Rodentia; family Caviidae; genus Cavia; species Cavia porcellus. The sequence goes on from NW_026947517.1 coordinate 1,808,913, forward strand.
TTCTAGTACTTATCAAAACAGAATATTGAATAAAGCAATACAATTAATCAGAATAGAGCAAAACAGTCATAAAAATATTTGCCTTCAAAGAGATAGTAGAAGAAAGTCCCCCTTATTTGTTATGGTCTGCTTCCCAGGAGACACTCAGATTTCTGGTTCCCATTTGCTAACGGGGGGTGACAGGAGAAGAGGGGTAGGGAAGTTGGATGTTTGATTCTAGGCCATGCATCAGTAGGTTCACTATTGCTTAGTAGGGAGACAGGCTGGTTGTTTGGTTTCACAGTGTCCTAAGTTCCCACATGGCGTGGATCTCAGGATCTGCTGCTGGTTCTCCCCCTGGAAGGGCTGCATTCTGCCAGACCACCACCCCTTACCATGGAGAAGTGGTGCTTGCTTGCCTTCCAGGTGTCCTAAATTCCAGAATGGCATGGATCTCCAGAGCTGCTGCTGGTTTGCCCCATGGATACGCCACAGTCTGCCACATCATCACCACTTACCAGGGAAGGGAGGTGCTTGTTTGGCTTCCCAGTTGATTGATGGGATATTTATCTGCCTCTGTGCTTTGTGGATGCTGGTCCTGCAGGCTTCTCACTGTGAGCTCTGCTTTAGAGACAGTACACAGGGAATCTTGCAGTGACTCAGCACAAGAATCAGTGCTCCTATTTCACTGTTATATTAGCAGTGAGTTGCAATCTATCATCAAATTTGCTGTCTTCAAAAATGTATATATTCACAAAATTAATGACCAAGACCTGGATATAAATTTGACAAAATCAGTCTTCATTCAGCTGTTTTGTTTGGTTGTCTATGTTTAGTTTTGTTTTGCTTTATTGAGACAACTTTTCTGTATGTATATCAGCTGGATTTGAACACCCTATGGAGCATAGAATTGCCCTGAACTCACTGAAACCATCCTGCCTCAGCATTTTGAGTGCTGGCATTATAGATATATACCACCACACTTTGCTTTTGATTCAGATTTGTAGGAGAGAATTTAAGATATCCCAAACCTGGGGTCTCAACCTTTATGTGAAAAATATATGTATGATCCTTTAGGAGGTGGTGACCTTTGAGGATGTGATTGTGAAGTTCAGCAATGAGGAGTGGAGTTTGCTGAATCCATCCCAAAAGAACCTGTACAGAGATGTGATGGGCGAAACCTTTAGGAACATGACTGCAATAGGTAAGGACAAAATACTTTTGTCACTCATGCTGTCAGAATGTTGTATGTCGCTCATCAGTGCTGTTTCATTAAAAATAATGTGAAAATATTTTTCAAAATAGCTCAGACCTGGACACATTATATCACAACTCTAAACAATGTATTATTCTAATGAGCGCTGGTATTTCTATGTCTACAATTCAGGAGGACTTGGGGATATCCAGGAAGCTGAAAAAGAATGCACAATTTACTGGAGATACTTAAGGTAATTTGCACTCATAAGGAGAAGTAATGTTACCGAGTAATTGGTGAGTCAGCAGAAGAATGACCGCCAAACAAATGAGGCACCGTTCAATTTACTGTCAGTAATATTATCCAAAAATGTATAAGTTACGGTATGTATAATGAGTGAATTAAATTATGAAAATGTATGACATTGCATATAGATGTGTACGAAACGCATACACTTTGAGTTATGACATTCTCCCTTTAGTTTTTCTACCCATATATACATGTGAATACAACACATTCATTATCTCAAAATTGCTAAGATTGCAATAGAATTTGAAATAAAACTGAGTGCTCATGTTTCCAAGCCATACTCTAGAGAATTGGCGATTCTGATTAATATTCTTATCTTACAAGGCCATTCTGTTACTTCATGTTCAGAATTTCTTAGCAGGCATTAAAAACAGAACTTGACATTAATGTAGACATTAAACTGAGACCCATTTCACTGTGAATGTTTCTTTTTTATTTAATGTAAGGGAAGACTAAAAAAAACCAAAATAAGTAGAAATGATACCACTTTCAAAGTGAAAATAAACAGTAAGCAATCTAAAGACAATGATTACATATGCTGCTCATAGAAATATTTAATGAAATACAAAAGTGAAACATATGAAGTGGGGATTCAAACAGCGAGACTGCAAACAATTTTGTTCAAATCTCCAATAAAAACTTAGTAATATGGTTATCAATCTGATATGTGATATTTTTTTCTTTACAGAAATGACCAGCTAGGGAAATCCTGTGGACATACATCTTGGAATCAGTGTAAAGAAGTATTCCTTTGTACTGCAGAAGGTAATGTGAATGTGAAAGAAGCAGAAACACACCACAATGTTCACATCCATGAAAAATATTGCAGTGGAGGGAAACCCTATGTATGTCAGCAATGTGGAAAAGGGTTCACCAAATCTGGACATTGTAAGCAACATGAAAGAATTCACACTGGAGAGAAACCATATGTATGTAAGCAATGTGGGAAAGCTTTTAACACACGAGCAAATTGTAAAACACATGAAAGACTTCACACTGGAGAGAAACCCTATGAATGTAAGCAATGTGGGAAAGCTTTTAACACACGTGCATATTGTAAGGTTCATGAAAGAATTCACACTGGAGAGAAACCCTATGTATGTAAGCAATGTGGGAAAGGTTTCACCAAATCTGGATATTGTAAGGAACATGAAAGAATTCACACTGGCGAGAAACCATATGTATGTAAGCAATGTGGGAAAGCTTTTGCCCAACATGGACATTGTAAGCAACATGAAATAACTCACACTGGAGTGAAACCATATGTATGTAAACAATGTGGGAAAGCTTTTAACACAGGGGTGAATTGTAAAATACATGAAAGAATTCACACTGGAGAGAAACCCTATGTATGTAAGCAATGTGGGAAAGGTTTCACCAAATCTGGATATTGTAAGCAACATGAAAGAATTCACACTGGAGAGAAACCCTATATATGTAAGCAATGTGGGAAAGCTTTTACCCAACATGGACATTGTAAGAAACATGAAAGTTCACACTCAAGATAAAACCAGTGTATATAAGCATCATGAGAATTTTTTTAGCACAAGTACATATTGCATAATGCGTGAAAAACTTCACACTGGGCAGAAAACTTATATATGTAAAGAATGTGGGAAAGGTTTCAGCAGAAATGCTCATTGTCCAATACATGAAAAAATTTACACTTTTGAGAAACCCTGTTTATGTGAAGAATGTGGGAAAGCTTTCACCACACATGGATTTTGTAAAATACATCAGTGACTCCACACTGGTGAGAAACCCTATGCATATAACAATGTGGCAAAGCTTTGACCACATACAGTCATTGCAAAACACATGAAAGAATTCACACTGGGATGAACCACTGGCTACGTAAGCAAGGGGAGACACTTTCAGCAGCCAGATTGTAAGTGAAATACATGAAAAAACTCACACAAGAGGTAAATCCTATGTGTTATGGGAATACTCTCAGCACACATGATCATTGTTACATATCTGAAAGAGCTCACTGGATCCTATGTGTATTAACAGTGTGAGACATACGGCAATCCATGTTTGTTGCTAAATACATAGAAAAATCAGCACTCTTCAGACAGTTCAGATCTAAGTTTACTTTAAAAATTCCAAGTAGACCTGAAGAAATAATCAATACAGAAGTTTAATGTCAGAATTTCTTCACAAATTTTCCAGAAATGACAAATCTGAAGTGGAGCTCTACTCAAGTACACATTTTGTATGGTTTTCAGTTAATCACTTATAACTCTTTAGATTTTTAAATGTGTCTTTGTGCTTCAACATGGCATCTTGTAATTAAACATGGTAAACTGAAATGGGCTTTTCACTTTCAAGTATGGATAGTGTCTATGTATGTAATATTTTCTCTGTAAAACTTAATTTTCATATTTTTGTTGAATTATTTTTATTTAAAGAAAAAACCAAAAAGTGTAGAAATAATACAGAATTTCTGAAAAATAAACAATAAGAAATCACTAGTTGATTAGTTACACATTGTCATCTTAGAAGTAATTGTTCAAGTTACAAAATTAAAGCATACAAAGTGATGTTCAAATAATGACACTGCAAACAGTTTACCTCAGTGATCCAACAAAAACTTATTATTATGCTTATCTGTTCTACACACTTGTTTTTTATCTTAAAGACAGTAAGATTAAACATGACAAAACAAAACAGAACAGTTCATAAGGAAACAAGCTAAGGAAACACAGGTTTCAAAGCAAGTCCACTGAGATGTTCATATTCTATCTTACTGTCTCTAGTTTTCTTCCAAATAGTTGTTCCCATCTTCACAAGCATTGAATATATACTGAACTTTATAGAACTAATCAAATAATTACAGGATGATGCAGGCTTTTTTGATCTTCAAGACTGATTTTGGGAAAGTTGGTAATGATTACCATAATGTGTCTCATTCTCTTCATAGTAGCTGTCTTTATCTTTATGTATGCTGACACTGAACATAAGAGACTAAACTAATATCACTCTGAACAGTGAATAATAGTGTCCTGAGAAGGCGAAAGGCGAGGAATTGCCTAAAAAGAGAAGGCAGAGCACACTGTTAAAAGTGTATCAGGATTTAAAAGCTGCAGTAGTTTTGTTGCTCTATTTATTTTGATTATATTTTGTTCTGGTCTGTCTACTCATATTAGATTTGAGGGCACAGAGAGGTAACCCAAAAATAGCAGGTTATGCCATGATGGTAACTGTCCGTAATTTCCTATTAACTAAAACTGAAACCCTGTATTACTTACATTGTCTTCTATGACTGATCTTATTTGAAGCTGGTTTGTTTCAATGTTATTTGGCCTTGACTGATTTTATTCACATTTGGTGTGCTTGCTGGTATCAAGTCCAAGAGCAGAGGCAACTACTCTGAAGATGATAAGATGTGAAAGATATATATTGGGGGACTGGGGATTTAGTTCAGTGGCTTAAGCCCCTGCCAGGCAAGTGTGAGGTTGTCAGTTTGCTCCCCAGAACCAAAAAATAAATAAATAAAAGATATAAATTCCAGGTTTAATTTTTTTATTTAAAGAGAATAAAAATACATAAAAAAACAAAGCAGTAAAAGAGTATAAATAATACAGAATTTCAAGAAAAAAATGCAGTAAGAAATCACTAGTTAATAGGTTACATATTGTCTTCTTAGAAACAGTTGTCCAAATTATAAAATTAAAGCGTAAAAAGTGAATATTCCTACAGCAAGATTGCAGACAGTTTTGTTCAATGCTCCAACAAAATCTCAGTTATGTGGTTTTCCTTCCTACACACTCAAACAGGCACTTATATCCCTTAGACCACCTTTGTTTCCTCTCTTCTTCACAATAACAATTACACTTTTGGGTCTTTTTACTCCCATAGTTCTTATTACACTTTTGAAGAGAATAAAACCTCAAGTGAGTTAACAAAACAGAGTTGGTTAGGACATAAGGATGGGCATAGTACTTGATGCAAAAATAGAATACCAGGTGATCAAAAATGGTTACCTTTGTGCCTCTTGCTATTTTTAAAAAGAGTTTCTGTATCATCAGGTATAATAGAATTTATCAAAACAGTACAGAACAAGACCAATAAAATCTACACTGCAGACCTTACAGGATTTCAAAAGAAGACAATCGTCAAACCATAATGGGCATCATAGTAAATCTTATTGCCTACAAAGTGGTTGCCTATACCCTCAAACTTGATACTATCAAACAAAATAGAATATAGTAAAATCAGGCAGAACAAGATGGGGAGAGCAATACGGGGGTTAAAATCAGGTTAATAAAAAAACAAAAATGTTACTATAATATATCCTGCTATTTTTTAATTTAGTTTTCCTTTAATTGAAAAAAATAAGAAAAAATAGAATAATTTTTTTAAAAGGGTGGAGATCGAGAAAAAAGAGACATTGTAATAGAACAACACAGGTCAGAACTGAAAAATTAAAGCATCATTTTGTTTCACCACCAGGTAATCTAACATAATAGCAGTCACCATAGTGCTTCTGTACTTGAATTATTTGAGTACAACTTCGTATACTACAGAATCAATCATATCAAGACAGTGTTAAGCCATTCAAGAGAATGAAAGAATTAAAGGGTATTTAGAGCCAGTTAACAGAAAATGAACAATGATTTATATATTATCTCTTTGCCTGTAAAATTTTTATTTATACTATCACATACAGTAAAATATATTAAGATACAACATGTTAAAACCAGTGGAAACATGTACAACAGCTTGATGGGAGTTCCAAAGAAGATGATATTAAATCAGCACTAGCTTTTATGATGTGTTATTTTCTTCAGAATAGCTATTAGTACTATCACTGATACTAAAATTGAAAAACCCAGGGTAAAACCATTGCACTGAATGAGTGAAAACATTATATGGATTCAAAATAATACGATTGGTTATCATGATTACCACATACTTCTATGTATTATCATTTCTTATACTAGGGAATATATTCAGTATTTATACATGTGAGTTTGATTTATTTCACTTATGAGTATGGTCTCAATGTGCATCCATTTATTTATATGTCAATGTGATCATTCTTTATAGCTGAGTAGTACTCCATTGTATAAAAACACCATAACTTTTTTATCCATTCCTCAGCTGATGGATACTTAGGTTGTTTCCAAGATCTGGCTATTACAAACTGTGCTGCTATAAAAATGGGTATACATATATCACTGTGGAATGATGCTTTCAGTTCTTCTGTGAATATGCCTAGAAGTAGAATAGCTAGGTCAAAAGGTGCTTCCAGTCCCAGCTTTCTGAGAAATCTCCAGACTGACCTCCACAATCGTTGCACCAGTGTACACTCCCATGAACAGTGCAGGGGAGTTCCTTTTTCCCAACAGCATCTCCAACATTTGTTGTTCATGGTTTTTTTGATCTTGGCCATTCTTTCCAGAGTGAGATGAAATCTCAGTGTGGTTTTAATTTGCATTTCTCTAATGAACATTGATGGTGAACATTTTTTCATGTATTTATTTGTCATTTGTATTTGTTCATCTCAAAATTGTTTATTTATGTCAGATGCTTATATTTGGATTGGGTCTTTGAATTTTGGTGGTCTCATTTTTTAAAATGCTTTTTATGTTTTAGGCAGAAGTTCTCTTGTGAGGGGCAGTGAATTAAGATTTTTCCCAGTTTGTGGGTTTTCTTTTCACTATATTGGAGATTTTTTTTGATGTGCAGAAACTTTTTAATAAGAGGTGATCCCAATTATTGATTTTGGGAAGCATTTCCCATGCAGTTTGAGTCTTGTTCATCAATTCTCTTCCTACTCCTATGTCTTCAAGGTTTTTACCCAATTTGTCTTTTAATAGATTTAGTGTTTCTGTTTTAATATTGAGATCTTTGATCCATTTAGATTGTATTTTAGTACATGGTGATAGGCATGGGTCTAGTTTTAGTTTTAGGCATATGGAGAGCCAGTTTTTCACCACCATTTATTAAAGAGAATGCCATTCTTCAAGTGAACATGTTTGGCCCCTTTATCAAAGATAAGGTAGTTGAGTGTGTTTGTAGTGGTGGTTGTATCTTTTCAACTATACCACTGATCTTCGGCTCTGTTTTGGTTCCAGTACCATGTTGATTATACTACAATTGCTTTGTAGTATAACTTCAAGTCAGAGATTGTGGTACCTCCTGCCTTGCTTTTGCTGCTTCTAACTGTCCTTGCTATTATAGGTTTCTTCTCATTCCAGATGAATTTTAGGGGTGATTTCTCAAGTTCTATGAAGCATGTTGATGGTATTTTTATCGGGATTGCATTGAATCTGTATAACAGTGTTGGGAGAATGGCCATTTTCACAATATATATTCTTCCTATCCATGAGCAAGGGATGTTTTTCCATTTTCTGAGATCATCTTCAATTTCATTTTTCTGTGTAATATAATTTTCCCTGTACAGGTCTTTGACTTCTTTCGTGAGAGTAATTCCTAAATATTTCATTTCTTTGGTTGCTAGTGTGAAGGGGGACTCTCTTATTTCTGTCTCTGTGACTTTGTTCTTAGTGTATAGGAATGCTATTGATTTTTGAGTATTGATTCTGTATCCAGCTACATTACTGAATTTATTATCTCTAGGAGTCTTTGGTTACCGTAATGACTCCCGCTATCTCTAATAGAATTGCCTATATCATTAGTTATAATAAAATTGAACAAAAGAGTAAAGAACAAAACTGGCAAAACCAAAACATTGGAGACATTACAGGTCTCATGAAGTATTGTTTTCCATCCTTTGACTTTCAGTCTGTGAGTATCCTTTTGGGTTTAGATGGGTTTCTTGTAGATAGCATATGGTTGGATTAGGTTTCTTAATCCATTTGGCCAGTTGGTTTCTTTTATTTGGTCCATTGAGACCATTTACATTAATGGTTAGAACTGTTATATATTGGTTTATTGCTGACATGTTATCTTTCTGCTGTTGCATCTTTATCTTTCTGCTCTTTTTAACTGTCTGTTTTGTTTAGTGGTTTTTTCCTAAATGTATCTAGGCTGTCTTTCAGTATTCTTTGCAGGGTTGGCTTGGTGATCATGAAGTTTTTCAGCTTTTCTTTGTCATAGAAGTATCTTATTTCTCCATTGATTTTGAAGGACAGTTTTGCAGGGTACATCAGTCTAGGTTGGAAATCATTTTCCTTTAGGATCTGAAATTCTTTGCTGCATGCTCTTCTTGACTTTATTGTTTGTGCTGAGAAGCCTGCTGTGATTCTGATATGCTTTCCTTTATAGGTGATCTGTCTCTTCTCTCTGACAGCTTTTAATATTCTATTCATTTGCTCAATTTCTGGAATGGTCATTATTATATGTCTGGGTGTAGATTTATTTTGGTTATGGCTATTTGGAGTTCTTTATCCTTCATTGATCTTGACATCAGTTTCCAATCTCGTGTTTGGAAAATTTTCAGCTATTACTTCTCTAAATATTCTCTTGACATCCTTTATGTTGTCCTCCTTTTTTATTTATCCCTATCAACCTTATGTTGTTCTGCTTTACGTCATCTTGCAGGTGTTGAATAGTTATTTCCTGATTTCTTGTTATTTTTAAAAGATCTTTCCTGTTCACTGGCTGCAATCTTGTCTTCAAGGTCTGAGATTCTATCTTCACATTCATTGAGGCAGTTTTTATAACTTTCAATGGAGTTTTTGATTTCCTGTATATCACTTTGCATCTGCTTTATGTATTCTGTTTGTTTCTTATAGAGTTCATCCAGGGAGTCTATCTTTTGTTTAGTTCCTCCAATTTTTTAACTGTGTCTTCTTTAGATATGTTCAGAATCTCCTTCATTTCTTTTAACATTTCTTTTTTTACCGATGAGATTATTTCTAGTTTGAATTTCTTTAATGCTTCCCAAATTTGCTTCTTTATTTCAGTTACTATTATTTCAGGTATTTCAGTTATGTGGAATGTGTTTTCTTCTATGCACCTGGCTCCTAGGCTTTTTGGGATGGGATGGATGTTTGAGATTGCATTTTGGTCTTTCTTTTTGTCATTTTGCTGTATTTTCAAGCTTCAAGTGTTGTTCCAAGTGAGGGAGTAAGTTCACCCAGATTGGGACGGGATTCCATGCCTCAGCCGAACTTGCTGGCAAGGTAGGGAGTTCCCCCAGACTGGAATTGGAATCTGTTCCTCGGCCCCACTCGCTGGTCCCGGCAGGAATCCATGGGCTGGTCCCCAGGTGAGGAAGAGAGTTACCTCAGACTGGGAAAAAATTCAGTGCCTTGGCCCGACTCCCTGGTTCCGACTCACTGGTCCCAACTCACTGGTCCCAGTGGTCAACCACGGGCTGGTCCCCAGTTGAGGAAGGGAGTTCCTCCAGACTGGGAAGGGATTACATGCCTTGGCCTGACTTGCTGGTCCTGGAAGGAAACCACGGGTTCTACATCAGGTTTGATTATTAACTGCTTTCACATCCTACAATGTCTTCAAAGTTGTGTTTTTATAAAAATAGCTATATAATGTTATGCTTAATTATATAGTCCCTGATGATGTGGACAATTCTATTGAAAAAAAACGAGAAAGCATAGTAAGTACTGTATATCACCTAATATTGTGGTCTTATATGTCTCTTTCATATCATGATTTTCTAGGAATTTGTTTTGTTGTCTTATTTTGATCTGTTTTCCCCCATTACACAGAAAGGATAGATATACACATAGAGATTCACACATGGGAAGAATTTCTATCCTATTTATTGGAACAAATAATATAATACATAATGTAATGAACAGATACTCTGAAGAAGAAGTGACACTAAGAAACCCAAAGCTAATTCTGTAGCATTATGATATAAAATTGAACAATACTATTATTCACTGTTCAGACTGATATTAGTCTAGTCTCTTATTTTTTTGGGAATTGTAAATTAACATGGCGTTGTTTTAATCTTTTGATGCACATGCTTCATTTTCTCTTTCATAAATGATGTTTCTGAAGTTGATGCAATATTTGGCATTAAGATATACATTTGTAGAGGCTTGGAGTATGTGTTTTTGACAAAGTTGTGTTCTTTTCACATAACTTGTACATTGATGAATGTTATGTTTTCCAAGTTGTGACAAAACATCTGCTGATTTCCTAACATCACTGGATATCATACCATGTAAATTATGTTGCCTGATTTTGTTTCTCAGTGGAGCCAATATTAGTCATTTAAGTAAACCTTTGCTTTTCTAACCATCAGAATTTTACTTGTTATGTTTATATTCCATCTTTATTTGCTACCAAGGTTTCCCCACAAGTACCAAATGTAAACCATACTACTGTGAATTTCTGATTGTTCCATACTGACAGAATCATAACTTGTCTCCAATATCACATCACAATATATATATCAATATCTCCAGAAATTATAAAGTTTGGCATGATTTATGAGTAAGCATACTTTGAAATCAATTTTTCTTACATATGGAGTTATTTTGGGGGAAAAGGTTGTTATTGGATGTATCATGCAAATGCCTTTATTTTATTCCTTGATGCTGTGAATGCATTATATACTTTGTAATTATTACTGTTTTTTCCTAAAATACTGAAGTAATGTCAGGAAGGGAAAGCTAAATTTTGAGCCGTCAACACAGTAAAAAGTAAATTTGCTAAATTAAGATTCAGATTGTGTTCTGTTTTACTGAATTGTGAATTTATACAATGGCATATCACTTTATTTATAAGGACCAGTGCATGATGTTTGTGGTGTGAACTGATTATCTTTAAACACATACACTGGGCCATGAGTCCCAGTTGGTTTCCTGTGGCCTGTGGTTTTCACTTCCATTTTAACATTCATGTAAGATGTAACGTGTTTAATGCAGTGTTGTTGAATACAAAATCTGCTTAGGAATTATGTTGTTAAAAACTGCGGTGTCATGAAAACACAAGTGAACATTGCATTAAATCCCCTAATTCAGTGAAGATAATTTGCCCAAGTCTTGACTATCCTTGGGAAAATAAATTACTCACCACTTATGTAATCCCCACTAAAACTATATCTATTTTATACCAGAAGAACCTGATATACTTCACAAAGTAAAAGACACTGTGAACTATATTGTCAGCCTCTATGCACTACAGCATGTGGCCAGATCTCCTGCAGCATATTTCTGTTTACCATCAATGGGAATATTTGGAATTTGTATTACAGCTAATAGTAGAATACTGAATCTATAAGAATATATCCTGAGTACATGCACTTTCTCATTTTACCATGAAAGTAAATCTTGCTGGTCCTGTTGATGCATGCTTGTAATCCTAGCACCTCAGTGGGCTTAAATTAGTGGAAGAGGAAGTTGAGTCTAACCTACACAATTAGAGTGACCTTGTCTCAAAATATATCTTCAAGTTCTGCAGATGTAGTTCAATGCTTTAGATCTCCTCCCTTTCTTCCCTAGCATCAATATTTTTTAATACTCACAATTGCACATCAGTAGTTGTCCTTTTATCGGTTGGCCACCTAGCAGTTATCCCAGAGAATCACTTGGGAAACACATTTGTTTATGCAGTGACCATCCTGAGTATCATTTGGGCAGTTGTCAATTTAACCCATTCATTCTTGTATTGAATACTGTAGAATTGTCACTTTTATATTCCTTGTTATTTTATAAAAACTAACAAAAAGTGTGCAATTTTTGATCATTTTGTATTTAAATAATTGCATTGGTAAGGAGTTACCTATAAAGATTAGCTAACAGTGATTTCTTTAGTCCCAGCATCAAGAGAAAATGAGATGTTAAGATCATGGCTTTGAAGCTGCTTTTGGAAGGCAATGGCTAAATGATTTAGCAGAGTGTGAATTAGTTGTTTTTATCCCTGCATTTGAAGTTTAAGGGAACAAGTATGTTGAGGTCAAGAATATAAATGTATGATAGGATAAAAGAATCACTACTGCAAAGTTTGATTTTTCTTTTACTCAGGAAGTGTGCTTTTTTTGGTGATTTGTGCAGCAGTCTCAAATATGCCTCTATTGGAGTAAAACATAGTGAAACATGAAAGAGCCAGACATTCCACGTTCAGAATGTAGAGGTATTAAAAACACTTTTACTTAATGCTATTGCTGCTATTTTGTGTAGAAAATAAGATAGGGTGACAAAACAAGCAAAAAGGACTTTGTAAGATTTTAATCCTCCTGCATAAGCATAGATGCCACAAAAAAGTCAAAGCAAAAGGATAAAGAAATAAACTACAGAAGGAGAGAAATTTTGCCTATTATTCCCTGACAGCTAACATGTAAAACCAATAAGAATGTGAAAGGAACACACATTTTTCAGAATATGTACAAATTTCCAAGAAATACTTGAAGAACTATTGAGCATTTTTGCACAATAGAGAAATGCAAATAGGGTCATCATTTCATTGCAGAGAGAACTAATCACCATAAGATCTAAAGAACATTCAGAAGACTACAGGAGAAAAGGAATTATTTAATCTTGTTGGTGGAAATGTAGGTAAGTATTTCAACTACTACTGAAGTCAGTTTTTAAAGTATTCAAAAGACTAAAATCAGTAATTCTCATTAGTGCAGTGCTTCCTTTAGTGGGTCTCTTCCCCAAAGAGTTAAGGACATATTGCAATGATTCATACAGATTCCTGTTACTGCAGCAATAGTCATTTTTCTGTGGAGAGCAGCAGCAAGCACTGCTCCATCACCACCAAATACCAATGATGAACAACAAATACTCACTAGTGTACTCCATTTCATAAATGGTGTGATACTTGATTGTGAAGTCGGCTGTGACTTAGGTTTTCCAGTAGACTACTGGTCAGTATAAATATGATAGTCATGCTAATGTCACAAGGCCATCACTAGTACACTATTATGTTCATTAGATTTGATGTATTTATCTTTTTGAGGAAGCATGTTGCTATGAAGTTCAGGCTGGCTTTGAGGGCACATTATAACCCAGAGTGGTCTCAAACAATTCTCCTTCCTCAGTGTCTCAAGTACTGAGCTCCACACAAGAGCCACCGGGCCTAGTTTATATTTGGTATATTAAGTGCATAGTTAGGATATTTTATTTCAACTGTTTTTGTTGTTAAAGCATTTCCATATTTTACCTCCAGCATTTGTAGAAACTTCAGCCTTATTGAGGTGGTGATGTGCATATCACCAGCCTCATGACATTGTCTGCTGGGTTCAGAGCTGTCAGTGTACTGCAGTGAAACATAGCTGTACATAACTGTTTCTTTTTCTACTTTCCTTAGAAAACATTTTTAAAATTGCCATGGACAATCAGAGGGTCAGTAACCCTGGCTAGAGTTTCATGCAAATGCTGACAGTTAAGTACAGTGTAGCACTGACCCAAAGATACTCTCTGTCATCTGAGAGTCTCTATAGTCCTTTCTATACACACACTTTGTGCCTGAGCCAACACCTGTTGTGGGTCCCAGAGTCTGCTGCAAGGCCATGGAACACATAGCTTTGTGACCGCCTCTAGACTGGTGTCCTATATGCCACTCTGCTGAGACAGAGCACAGCTTCTGGCAGGAAGCCAAGGCTCTGAGGCTCTGAGACAACACAGGTTTTACTTTGTGACCACAGATAATCTTATATTTCTGTAATACAGACAGCTCTGTCCCATATTTCTACTCAGGAAGACAGAAGATGAATCTGGAGACTGTGGATTAGACAGGGGTGCTGCCCTTCTGCTCTGCCAGCCCAGTCTTGGGTGGGAACCTGACAGTGGCCCAGGCTTGCATCCTCCCAGGACCCGCACCAGCCCACAAGCATCTGCCCTCAGGGCATGTCAGACCCAGTCACACTTGACTTAGGGCAGGAATTGTGTAGGGGGATTCACAGTGGTAGTCAGGCCTTAATGTTACTCTGCTGGACTCAGTGAGTCTGAGTGGCTTGTGGCTGAGTCTAGTGACACCTGTCCTGGTCTCTCTCCTGCCTCTGGGTGCCAGAAGACCTAGGACAGTGGCCTTGTCCTTTAATGCCCTTGTCATTTAGCATTTGCCTGCAATCATCCTGAAGGCTCAGGGATGAGTGAACCATTTTTTCAGCCATTCCCACATTGTCTACCTATGCGGATCCTGAGGCTGGAGTCTTGTCTCCTGGGAAAGCAGCCTAACCTGCTCCCTGCTCACTGTCTTGAGCCAACTGTCTGTAAAGACCAACTGTCACCAGACCAAGGTGCCTGGTGACCTGAGCCTTCAGAGTTCTGTTTGGACCTATGGCCAAGGAAGTGAGGTCATGCACTGGGGTACACAGTTTGGCCTTCCTCTGTGATATCACCTTTCTTTTTGTTGTGGAACAAATCTATGTCCTCCTTAGAAACAACAAGTTAGAATGCTAGAAAACTGAGTATACTTTTAGACTTTGTTGCACTTTGAAGGTTTTAATGCAGCAAACATGTAGATGCTTCAGATGTGTCAGGCTGGGTGCCAAACACAAATGTCCATCCAAAGGGTCCATTGTCTCGGAGGATGAAAGACACATTGTTTTCTGTTAAAGATTTGTCAAATGTCAGGATGACTTCCTTTATTGAGCTTATATTAGTTTCATTTCACTTCCATTGGGAAGCAGAATACCCATAATAATTTTACCACACAATGTGAAGGTCTCATGTTATAAACCCCATATATCCAGGGGAGGAGGACTCATAGACAGTTTTACTGTCACGTGCTTAGGAATGATTATTTATTCATCCTTAGATGTTCAATTCAGCTATACACTGTAGTGCTCCAAACTCTGACCTCCAGGGAGGGGGGACAGCAGGTGGTGAGTACAAGGGGAGGTGACATCATCACCCTGTACTGATGAAGGACACAGGTGCATCACTCCTGGAGAAATGGTGTCCTAGCTGCTGCTGTCACTTCCTTTCCTCCCATCCCAATCAGACCATGGGCTTTGTGTCCCTGATGGGTAGTTTCCCTTTCCTAGAGGTGATGGTGCTGAGCCTTTTCAGTTGTAATACTCTTTGGTTGGTCTCCTTGAAGCAGTGTTTCCATGCTGGGCTCTCGCTGTGCTGCCGCCACCCACTATTATGTGGTGAAACCAAGCACATGCACCTGTCACCCATCTTGTGATGGCCATTTTTTTTTAATGTTTTTTGGGTCAGACTTCAAAAGGAAGCTGCCACACTCATTCTTACACAAGCATTTGAGTGGATACCGACATTTATTTCAAAGAAAATGCATGATTTTGCTGGTGTGTGGATAAGTTAGAAATTCTTACTGTATCTTTGGAAGCAGATGTTTAAAGGAGACTTATGTGGTTTTTTTTTTTTTATTTTGTTTTGTGATATTATGCTATACTATTTTATGCTCTGTTATGTTATATTATGTTGTATGTTGTTGAGGATTTTGAAAGCCCTTCAGAGTGTTTTCAGTACTTTCTGATTTGGTTTTTTATAACCAACCTGATGGACTTTGAGAATATCAAAAACTTTGAGGAGTTTTGCTTTGGAGAAAATTTAAAGAGGAAAACACAATCAGGGATTTTGGTGCACACCTGTCATTCCAGGACTCCGAAGGCTGAGGCAGAAAGTTTGTGGTGAGTTTTAGGTCATCCAGGGCTACAAGAGAAGATCAAGGTCAAACTGAACTGCATAGAAAAACCCTGTCTGAAGAAAAAAGGAAAGAAGAAAGAGAGAAAAAAAATGATAAAAATGAAAAGTCAAAAATCAGCTTTGTAGTGAGAAATCTTTGTGAGGTCCTCTTGCATGTGTACTTTAGTCAGCACACCTAGAATAAGGTTCACCATCATAGAGACATTGATGTGCTTCCTGATGTTTGTACTCTTTCAATTTTTAAATGCTTTTTACTTAGATGACTGCAGATATGCTGCTAAATATATCCTTTTAGGATTTGGGTAGTTCAATAGGAAGAGATTTTGATCATTCTGTTTTTTTTTTTTTTTCTGTCCTAAATTTATATGTAGTACCAGAATTTGAGCAAGGGATTACTATTTTGTTTTGAAATAATAATAAGAATCATATAAAGATACACTTTTTAAGTCTATAAAAAGATAAAATAAGTATAGATTAATAGTGATTAATGTACCTTGTTCAGTGACTTCTGAGATTTCTTAAAGATCAATATTTTCATACATTTGTAAAAGCTTTGGTTTAGTACAAATTTTAAGGCATTGTCTCACTAATTTTCTAAATGTCCCAGGCTACGCTTAAACCTTTCCTCATCATTCCTCCCCCTCCCAGAGTGCTGGGATTACAGGTGTATATTATCCTGAGTTGGCAATTAGTAGCAATGTTGTGTATTCATGCAATAAAATGTTCGGCTTTGGTCTTCAGACACTTTGTAGAAGGAGTCACTCTAGTTAAGCTGTCTGCCACCTTCCTAGCCTGCAGCTTCTTTCACAGTGAGTAGGATTGAAAATCCCATTAACACTGTTAGTAGATTGTCTGCTTTTCTAACTGTGGTCAGCAGGCACTTCAGAAGATCACTCCAAATGCCTTCTGTACTAGGATTGAGGCTTGGTGTCTTTGAAGCACATTCTCTTTTTCTTTGATCCCTCATGGAATTTGATGAATGTTTAAAGTCAGATCACAAGAAAGGTGGGAAGGTTAAAGCTACTTGGGGGCACAGTTCCCTCCAGAAGACCAGGCCAGTGTAAAAATTTATTTACCCTCCTGGTGTCAGTTGCAAGGTTTTGTTTTTGTTGTTCAATTTCTAGGATTTGAATAAAGAGCTTTGCATTGGCTTGTCTTTACATTTTAACACTTTTCTTGTTTTGAGCCAGGTCCTTAATAAATGGCTAAATTGCTGGGGCTCACCTTGAATTTGTGATGCTCCTGACTCAGCCTTCCAGACTGCTAGGATGACAAGCCACACCACCAGACCCGGTCTCATCATAGTGTTGTTAAAAACTTATTGGCTGAGCAAGGAATGGCAAATATGCCTGCAATGCCTGTACTCAAGTGGCTGAGGCAGCAGGGTTCCTGGGAGTTCCAGACAAGCCTGCAACATATTCTGAGTTCAGCTCAGGATACAATGACACAGGGAGACCCTGACTATAAAAAGAAAATGAAAAAATAGGGAAGAAAATGAAAGGAAAGGAAAGGTAAAGAAAGGAAAGAAGAAATAAAATTCCTAGTGATTTTGTCACTTGGTGTGCATCTGGGCAAGCTGTTTTAGTCTGTGGTCCTTTTCTTCCAATGTAAAACCCTTTTGACTACTGTTACTTTATAATACCTGGAAACTAGTATTTTGATGCCTCTACTTTTAATGTTCTTTCTATGGCTATAGGATGACTCTTTGTACTTCCTTGTTAATTTTCAAATTTTTTTTTTATGTTTCTAGGAAAATGGCACTGATACTTTGACAGGAATGTCACTGAAACACCTGGTTGCTCTGAGTAGCATGTACATTATAAAATGAATTCTTCCCATCCCTCATCACAGTATGGCTTTTCTTCTGTTAGTGCTCTTCTACTTATTGCATTCTAAGAAGATGTGAGTTTGCTTCCATCTAACCTAATCATTAGTTTGATTATTTGTGAAATGAATTGTGTTCTTTGTATTTGAGGCTACAATTTGTTTGTAGTACGTAGTAATGAATTGATTAGGGCATGTTGCTCATGTATCCTGCAATTTAAGTGATTGTGAATTTGTTCTATAAGGTTGTGAATGGAGTTTAAATTTCTTATATACAATGCTTCACCCTCAGGAGAACTGCAACAACAATTAATTATTCCTTTGTGGTTTGGAAGGCTTTGCTTTCTCTTTCTGGATTAAATTCTATGGCCAGGACTTCGAGTACTGTATGTTGAAAAGAGTTGTAAGCCTTGTCTCCTTCCTGACCCTAGAAGCTAAGCTTGCAGCTTGTCAGCCTCTGAGCACCATGTCAAGGATGGAGATTGCCATGCTGTGCTGAGGTCCATTCCTCCTACTTATAGTCTATGAATGATTTTTATCATGAAAAAATGGCTTACTTTTGAGGTTCTCAAAGCTATTTTTCCAAATCTCTTCAGGGGTTAGCTGTGCTTTATGCTGTGAATGTGGTAAGTGACACTTAATAGTTTGTGTGAGAGGGAACATTTTTACACCACTGAGATTCAGCCCAGTGTTGATCGTGTTGGTTAATTTTGAACATGCTGGTGAGTTAATGTGGCAAACATTTAGCTGAATACTTTTGTGTATGCTCATTAGGAATATTAGCCACCAGAGTGTTTTCATTTATTTTATTTTTAACACATTATTGTCTGGCTTCATTCTCAGGATGACTTGTCACTTAAAAGAAGTTGGTGGTGGTTTTTCCTTCAACGTGATGAAAGAATTGAAAAATGAGCAGTATTTATTCTTTATTATATATTGGATAAAATTCACCACTGCACTTATTGTACCCACTCTTTGTTGTTGTTATTAAGCATCTGTGATGTTTACCCATTGCCTGTGTTCCTTATTGCTCTGTTCATCAGACTATTTCATTCTGATGCATGTGGTTCTGGGACATCAATGCTCACCACATATCCATTAAGGGTCACATGTCATTTTACTTACGGATGCTAATGTTTACTTTTGTATCTTCAAACTATCTCCATAATATATAATTTTGTGAGTAACTCCTTTCAGTTACTCAGTGTTTAATGCACACTCTTGCAGGGTTTGGTTACCGCTGGAGGAAACTGGGGCTTGTGAGGGCCTGGCTCTTATTTAAGGCTTTGTACCCTGACCTGCCTGCAGTGCCTCCATCTCCTGGCCTGCACCCTGTAAACACCTGTCATGTTCCATAGCTATGGTGAGTCCACATGTGGCAGTTCAGATCTGCACCTGGGTGGAAACATTCAGTCAATTTGAGCTCTGTAACAGACTGACCTTCTCATACAGAGCTCCCCTGAGTGAGACAGGGGGCCTCAGGCATGTAGGGAGGAGCTCTGGAACCATTCCAGCTCTCTCCTGTCCAGTGTGAAGTTTGTGACGCTTTCCTTAGAACTCACTGATGGATGAGGCAGCCTGGACTGGACCTTTTTTAGCCATGGTTCCTGCTAGGTGCCATGGTGTCCTGCTCCTCTGCTGAACCATTTCTCTGACTTCAGATCTCCACATAGATCTGAGCAGACTCAGTCTTCCTCTACCACGCTCTAACTCTATGCTGAGGATTCAGGTGAAATATCTGCGACCCTCAAATTCATCTTACATACATTTAACCTGGAAATTCAACTTCTAAGGGTCATTATAAAAAATGAGATTGATAGACACCATATTCTCTTCTTAATCAGTTAAGGTGTGGACAGTTAGAAACCATGAATGTTCAACAGCACAGCTGCTGAGTTAATTATAAATGACAGCCACTGAAAATGCTGAAAGAAGGCCATGTCCCTGATCTTTCCTGAGATGGAAGAGAGCTTGTGTCCTGGCCTCTCTCCACCCAGCAGTGAAAAGACACAGGCCTGCACAGCAGGTGAGGACAGGAGAGAGGAGCTGGTCAATGGAAGACCTCTCATCCTGGGAGGGATGCCTTTGGGATTTTTCCATTGCATTATTTATAGTGCTCCACTCAATATTACTTCTCTCCTGTTCAATTCACTGAAGAATAAATAGTTGGTATTTTCTTGAATAGGTGAGTGGAAAGGGATGACCTAATTTTCTTTTATCTGTAATGTAGGATAAGCATATAGAAGAACACACAAGCATCACTTTATAGATATATAAAATGAGTCTTTTTATTCAGAAAGGCAACACATCATTCATGACTAACTTTTAAACCCCCAACACATGAAGCCATGAGGATCCTGCTGTGGTGGGTGTCCTGCCCTCCCTACCTGAGAAGTCACTGTGCTCATCTGTGTCTGGTAGAGGACACCCAGAATCTTCTTCAGAGTCTCTTTTTCCAGCAAGGAGGACTTGAATCTTCCTGTGCTCAGGCCAAGCAGGGAGTGTGCAGCATGCAGAGGAGCCCAGCACCTCCTGCCTTACACCCATTTCCACCACTGCATCCATGCTGCAGCCCTGCAGGCCCAATAAGGCAGAGCCACGAGGGTGCAGCAAAGACTCTGCCACCTCAGCCCCAGGGGCCTCAACTCCTGGGTCCTGGCCTCAGCCTCCACCAGGCTCCAGGCTCTCCTATGGATTAGACATTCATAGTGGGCGAGTCATACCATCAGTGTCTTGGGGCTAAGTCCATTTTACACAGTGACACTTCCATTCCACAAATTTTGATCCTTTCCTTTGTAAATGAGGCTGAGGCATATCAGACAAAACCCCACACATTAGCATTACTTTTTGTTTTTCTTTCTTTCCTCTTCTTCTTCTTCTTCTTCTTCTTCTTCTTCTTCTTCTTCTTCTTCTTCTTCTTCTTCTTCTTCTTCTTCTTCTTCTTCTTCTTCTTCTTCTTCTTCTTCTTCTTCTTCTTCTTCTTCTTCTTCTTCTTCTTCTTCTTCTTCTTCTTCTTCTCTTCATCTTTGTCTTTGTCCTTGTCTTGGACTTCTTTCTCTTTGACTTCTTTGTCTTCTTCTTGGTTTCTTTGTTGCTTTAAGCATATATTTAGAGGCGCATTTTGCCAAAAACCTTTCTTTGTCTTTTCACTTTGCAGTTAACTGAAGTTTTTACAGATCTCTACTGCAATTCTAACCCTATGGGTTTGAATGCACAGAAACAATTCTCTGGCTTGGTAGAATGAGGGAAGTAAAGCAGAAACTGAACTTTGGGAAGTTTCTGTGCATTTTAGCATATCATACAACAACCCCTGACTCATAGCTTTTTACCTCAAAAATATGGACTTCAGCAGCAAGTGAGTCTGCTACAGGCAAAATGAGTTTCCTGTAGGTATTTCAAACAATCTCATTTCCCCTCAGCTTGTGAAGCACATGGTATAGGTTTCTTATGGCCAAACTTGAAAAATTATTTCCAGTACATGAAAGGCTGCCACTGGTCCTGAAATCATGACAGAACTTTCCTGTAAACATATAGTCTGATCCACACCCTGGCCGAGAGAAGCTAATAGAGTCAAAGATGGCTGGCACAGATAGAAACACCTCAAAATTGTCAACTACCAGCTGCAACAAGCAAAAACCGCATTGCTGAGCTTTCACTGTTGGGTGATGGAATTGTGTGGTGGGTTTTCCACTAGGTTTTCTGAGGCAGCTCAGTAAATCTAGGTTGCTGCCTGGATCCCACTTCCTGCAGTGCAATAAAAACAAAAGTCATGAACATGCATCATTTATTTGAAAATTTCTATTGCAGTTATGAAACCTGTATGCATGAGAGTCCACATCTCTGCCATAGCAGACCCACCCACGTGCAGTACCACCATATCTTGTAAAGGGTCAGTTTATTTATACAAAATGCAGAGTGATGTTCTCAGCCTTGATTTTCCAGATGGGTGCATTTCTTGAAGGGAATTCTTGAAGGGAAGTCATCATTCATTCTTGAAGGGAAGCTAAATGATTTAGTTTGAGTAAACTTCAAGTATGTTGCTATGCTTCTGTGTGATGTCCTTGCTGCCAGACATGAGGAAAGCAATGAGTGGGATCTGCTGAAGGTTTAGCTCCAGAGGGACACACTTTGCACAGCTGTGTCAGGCAGGGCTCTCCATCACATGACTGGCCAACCTGGTATCCAAATACCCTTGCCCAGTGCTGTCTCTGGCTTTGGGAGGTGCTGGATTGCAGTGGAGATGCCCAGTGTACTGGCTGGCCCTGGGGAAACCTTGTCATGCCATGAGTTTGTCATCCTTATCCCTGCACTTCTGTGGCCCTGGGGCCAGGGCAAGGTTCCCCCCAGCTGCAGTGAACAGCATCGTCCAGACAGCTCTCCTTGTGCGTACTCTATGTGGAGGCTAGCAAGGGTCCCAGCTCATTCCTGCTTCAAAGAGTATTGTGAATCAAACTCTTGAAAATTTGTGCAGCATTCTGTGTGGGAGAAAACTCCATTCTTAGTCCTAGGAGTTCTGGGGAAGGCTGTTTACAGCTCTGATTGGGGCTGTGAGATATGGCTGTGCTCTGCCCTTCCCATTGTTGTTCAGCACCTGCCTTAAAATGTGTCAGTGGATGGGGGAACAGCACATTTCAGGGATGTGTGCCTGGATGAAACCAGTTTAGGAGGCTCAGTGTTTTGTGTGCTTGTTGGCCATGTCTGGTAATTCCCTTTGAGTTAGAAGAATTTGCCATTTCCCTCACAAAATGGACTCATGAAACCCCTTTCACACTTGTAATAAAAACCATCTATCTGACTATTGGTTGTAAATAAAGGTTTCCTGTTTTGGTTTTTGCATTATTGTTGTTTTTCAAATGCAGTAGCTACCTTTGTGTGACTGAAATCATGGAAAACATTTTCAGAAATGAAAAGATGAGTACATACACAATGGTGTCTACATTTTGCCTGCAGACTTTTTTTTCCTCTAGTATTTTCTCTTCTTTCAAAGAGCAGTAGCAGCCAGTCTCCTCCAGGAATGTTTGGCTAAGCAGAATCTGATGCACTGATATGAAAGACCCAGGGTATTCCCTGGTAAGTGGCGGTAGTGTGGCCCCCTGCAGCCCTCCCAGGGGGAGAACTAGCAGTGTCTCCTGGGATCCAAGCCATGTTGGAACTGAGGACTCTGGGAAGCCAAGCCAGCACCTCCCCTCCGTGGTAAGCGGCGGTAGTGTGGCCCACTGCAGCCCTTCCAGGGGGAGACCTAGCAATGTCTCCTGAGATCCATGCCATGTTGGAACTTAGGACTTTGGAAAGCCAAACCAGCACCTCCCCTCCCTGGTAAGTGGAGGTAGTGTGGCCCACTGCAGCCCTTCCAGGGGGAAAACTTGCAGTGTCTCCTGAAATCCACACCATGTTGGAACTGAGGACGCTGTGAAAACAAATGACCATTCTACCTCCCTGCTTAGCAATAGTGAACCTACTGCTACATGGCCTTGAGTCAAATATCCCACTTCCCCTATCCTCCTTCCCCTCCTCCTAACCGCACATTAGCAAGTGGGACCCAGACATCTGAGCATCTCCTGTGAGGTTGACAATAGCAAATAAGGGGGACTTCTTTCTACCATTTCTTTGAGGGCAAATATTTTTATTACTCTTTTGCTCTTTTCTGATTAATGGTACAGCTCTATTTAATATTCTGTTTTGATAAGTTCTATAGTGTTCTATATTTCATCTCATTTTGATATACAGGATTGAAAGAACAACTATTATAAAGATAACAAAATATACTGTGATACCTATTACTATTATCCCGGTAACCTGCTGTGAAGTTCTGTAAGAATTTCACTGTACAATCTTAGTTGGCTTTATTCTGACTTGTTCTGTTGTATACTTTCAAAAGAAAAAAAAATAAAGACCCACCATAGTAAATCACAGTGAGAGAATGGTCAGCACTGGGTGGGGACTAGCAGGAGAGAACAGGGGTATGGATGGGTCCAACACTGAGCCGAAAGCTGGCACTCGACAGATGTGAAGATTGTACCAATTGACAATGTGCTTACGTGTGACTCAACTGAACATGTGGAAACTAATGAAATCTCAATTTAAAATTACCTTAGAATTTAATGTTTCAAAGAACTGCAGACCTAGAAAGGAAAGGAAAGGAAAACTGAGAGAAATAGAAGAGGTAAAGGGAAGGGGAAGCGAAGGGCAGGTGCTTTGCAGGACTTGAGCCCTAAGTGGAGCTCCGAACACCTGCCATGGAGCCAGCGACAGACCTACCTTGGAATTCCACCAGACCAAATATCTGCCCTTAGTTTTCAGGTTGATCCTGGAGCTGGTGAGGTCATTGGAAGTGGAGCTGGCACAAGATCTGTAAGTTGACTTTGAGCTCAGTCCGGTACCCTGCCTTAGAAAAATCCCCAACTGTCCTTGCTCCTTACAGGCCTGAAAACCTCCCAGGGCCTGTCAGGGACAGCTCTGTGCACAAATGCACCGCAGAAAATCTTCCCATTCTGTCTCACCCCACTCACTTCTGCATGCCTCTGTGTTGCAGGAAGCCCCAATTCTGAGAGTCTTTCCCCCTCTAAAGTGCCCCGTGTCTTCCTCAGAAACCAACAGACCCCAGCCAATTCCTTCTCACTGTAGTTCTCATTTTCAGTGTGCTAGGCTTGGCCCAACTCAATCAAGTTAGATTGGGTTGATTGTACCACCTTGCTTAGCAGCACCTGCCCGGAGCCA
Organism: Cavia porcellus; assembly: GCF_034190915.1. Classification (NCBI taxonomy): domain Eukaryota; kingdom Metazoa; phylum Chordata; class Mammalia; order Rodentia; family Caviidae; genus Cavia; species Cavia porcellus. Next base: position 1,833,444 of record NW_026947517.1, read on the forward strand.
AGAAGAGAAACTCTGGTTCTGAGGAGGACAGGTGTAAGCAGCACTACAGGTCTGGCCTCCTTCCCAAAAGGCCCTCCCAGGGTATCCTGTGTGCTAACCATAAACAGCCCTCACTTGCGGTCAGAGGTCCCTGGACAATGCTATTACCATCTGTCCTCCACTCTGCAAGAAGCCTGAAATGCAACTTCCTTTTCCACCCTTGTGGCCCGTTGCCTCTGTGAGAAAGCAAGTGGAGTCTGCAGTGTTACTCTAATCATGGGTGCTCCACAGGGTGCTGCTCTGTAACTATCTGAGAAGTGAGTGGACAGTGGGAGTGCATCCTGCCTGCCTTTCCTCCACATTCAGTTCATATACTGATGCATCCCCCCATTCTGTGTGCCTTTGTGAGTCTCCCTTTCCCCTATTTTATGTCCATATGTACAGAGGCCAAGAAGTTAGGCACATTCACCATAATATGGGTGGTACATGGTCTGCTCTCCAGGGTGACTGTATGGCCTTCATAACATGGAAGCACAAGAGACCAGTGTTTGTATCTGCTCTGGTCATTTCATCATGTTCAATGCCTGGTACACTGATGATTTAAGGCACCCACCAGCTCCCTCCATTATGTCTGTGTGGAACTGGGTCATCTGGCATCCCCCAGAGATTCTTGCTCTGGATACCATGAAAGCACATGGAATGACTGCCCAGTGTCCTTCAGAGTGAAGACAGCAGCTCCACCCAAGTGATGGATCCTTGGCAGGAGGCAAAGCTTCCCCACGGGAAAGGCAAAATTGCAATGAAGCAAGGGTCCCCGGTCTGAGAAGACCTAGTTTTATACCCAAATCCTCCTTCCAACTTCCCTTGTCAACTTAGAAAAGACACCATACCTCTCAGGTCCTTTCCAGTGTATCCCCCTGAACTGTGGAAGTCATTTTGGCATCTGCTTCCCCGGGACATCATCAGAGGTGAGAGATGACTAAAGCTTGTGAGCTGGTGTCATGTGTACACAGTGTACAGAATTAGAGGTGAAATCCATGAAGGGTTGGGAGGGAGGTGAACACATTGCAAACAGGCCTAGATCTTGCTGTATGGTGGTGTAAATGACACTCACCTCCTGGACAGGTTTACCTGGTGGCATCATGAGGGGGCAAAAGTTCGTCAGATCAGCCATCATTATGTTCCCTAAGCATCTCAATTTCTTCTATGTATTAGTGCTGTGGCCTCAGACCTCACACAGGCTAAGCAAGCACTATGGATGCAGATGCACTCCCAAATCTACCAGCACTGTGCCTACATTCACACCTGTGTGAGTCACTACACCCATGGCAAGCATGCTCAACTGCTGACAGCTCACCTTCTGATGGCCACATGAATAGCTCATTCCTTGAGCATGGGTCACAGGTAGTGAATTTTGTCCTGGTTTGTATTAGCCAGGCTGAAATTGAGCCCAGGTCCTCACACATGGTAGGCAAGTGCTCTACCTGAGCTCTCTCCCCAATTCCTTACTTGTTCTTAATAACAGAACATGGCAGACGTGATGGGATGTGACTATCAAGGTTCACACATAGAAAGACTGACTAATCTCCTGCTCTCTCCCTCCTCTGTTCTTCCTTCCTTCCTCTCTGTTTTGTTCTGTTTTCCTCTCTATATCTCTGACTGTCTCTGCATCTTCCCTGAGGACAGGCTCACTCTTTGCAGAGAAAAAGGGTAACAGACAGAGCAGACATCAGACCTCCATCCTAACTGTGTTCCTGCCTGTTAGTGAGAGACCCTGAGAACAGATGCTGCCAGAGTTGTGCTTCCACTGAGCCTGCAGCCTTGTCAGGAGAAACTATGGTGGGTCCCCCAGCAGCACCTCCTGAATTCCTAACCCACAGAACCTGAGAGAACTGAAGTTTACCTGTTGTACCTAAGTTTGCAGGCATGCAATCATCAGTGGTCACGGATGAGCTATAGCAGATGTGAGGTTCTGCCCCCACCCCTGTCCCACGCCCACTCCTCCCCTCCCTTATTCTCCCCAGGCCCCCTGTTCTCGCTTCTCATCTTTCTTGACTAAAAAAAATTGACTTTGAATCTCTAAATGGTTGGTCCTCTGTCTTCTGCCACACAGACTCAACTCTGTACAGCATTAGGGCCTGCATGTCTCAGGTTCAGACATCAGCTCCATCTCAGTGAGGCTGTTCAGATGCCCCCATGTAGTGACCTTGACCTCTGTGTGCCCTTGCTTTATTGGGATATAGCGCTGGGTCTTCTCTTCCACTACATTCTGCAGTGGTTTGTCCCTCTCCTCCAGGCTTCCAGCTTCTGGGTGGCCAGTGACATATTGTCCTTATTTTTATTGGTGCCAGCCAAGTTCAGCCCAGGAATAAGGTGAGAATTTGAGGCATGTAGCTTGAATAAATCAGATCACTTTTCCTCTGAGCATCCCAGTGTGTGCCCATGGCATCACTGTGTGTTCGTGTGTGTGTGTGTCTGTGTGTGTGTGTGTGCGTGCGTGTGTGTGTGTGTGTGTGTGTGTGTCTGTGTGTGTGTGTGCGTGCGCGCGCGCGTGTGTGTGTGTGTGTGTGAGTGCGTGTGTGTGTGTGTGTGTGTGTGTGTCTGTGTGTGTATGTGTGTGCATGCTTGGGATGCTGCTTGAAATCAGTCCCACATGTTTAGGCTCAGGTCCCAGGAGCTTGGGGGCTGCTTTTCTAATGCCTTTGGGATTGGGATGGGTCCTGTGCTAGGAGGTCTTTCTCCTTTGGATTTCTCCCCCATCCTTTTCACTCTGCCCATGTCCTGTGACTTGGGACTGGCATTGTCCCTCTCTGGGCACTGGTTCTAAAATGTCCATTGGGAGTGGAATAACATGCATAGTCCTTTACTGTGGAGATTCTAGCATGCTTGGGGGTGAGGCACTAGAGGGTCACATGGGGTTCTCTTCACCTGGGCACTGTCCCCATCCACACCTGCCTGTAATTTGATACCATCTCTAATAAGGCCTTTATCTTCAGGTTACCTCACTTTGCCATTGTCACATGCAGTTCATCGAGCAGGGCAAGGCCTGGACTTAGAACTCACCACTCACTGTCCCCGAAACCTTGCCCCAAACCTGTGACTCTTTATAGACTCCCTTGGTTCAAAGACCATGGGAAAACTTTCTATCATCCATAGAATTCAGGAGCTACACCTTAGTTCACCCTGGGGCACCCACATGCTCAGCGATTTCTTTGTGGGAAACCCAGGGGCTGCTGAATCAGTGACCTAATCTCTCCTGCTGCCCAGCCCCCAGTGGCAGCACAGTGCAGCCAGGCCTTGGGGGAATAACTTCAGCCTGGAGCATTTATAGCATGGAGCAAACAATCGGCTGGCCTCTGTGAAGGCTGCAGGGGTTTACACCATGACCCAGCAGATCTGTGATTGAAGACTTCATCCCAGCTCCTGAGGAGTCATGGAGAGCTCTTGGGTCCCCCCATCTACCCCAGCTTGGCAAGGAGCCTGGTGGATTCGAGTTCTGGGCTGGTTTTTACTACCTGGGACCTGATGCCACTGCTGTTTCCCAGTGCTCATTTCTCCCACGTGTTTGCCTCCTTGACCATTATATTTCTTTTCTTATGTACACAAGGCCTCATTATTCTTTTTTTTTTTTTTTTTTTTTTTTTTGGTCTTTTTCGATATATGGATACCAGGAATCGAACTCACGACTACCTGGTTGCAAGGCAGGCACTTATGCCACTGAGCTAAATCCCCAGCCCCTCATTATTCTTAATTGGGCTTTGTTCATGTGTCTTGTTCTTTGACCAAACTACTGGGTAAGAAGTGAAACTTATAGTTGGTGATACATTGAGCCAGACTTTATGCAAATTGACTCTGTCCAGAGAAGAGGACATAGGCAGCCATATTCATGACATTGCACGGAGATAAACCACAGGGGAATTCAATGGACACACTGCCTGTGACACTGCACTTTCTATACTGAGTTATAGACTTTCCTTGGAACCACACAGTGCCTCACATTTTAATGGTTGTATTACAACTGCAATACTTTACTTTTGTGATTTTCTTTCCTGTTAAGCACTCATAAATTAAAATTAATAATTTATCATGGAAAATATCTAAAGTATAAACATGAGTGTGACACTCCCATGGTGCTGCTCTTGTAACAAAAGAAAGTGTGTTAATCCCCTCCATATGAAGTAGACATGAAATGACCTACATATAATTAAACATGGAGCAGTTTTGATGTGTATATGTCTATAAAGCCAGGAACATAATTAAGAAAATAAAGAATCCTAAGAATTACAAAAAATTCCTGAATTCTTTTTCTATGCCCTGCCAAGAGTCCATGAATATGTGAATGAGAAATTGATGCAATCTGTCTGGATTTTCCCTTCTCAGACAAGGCGAGATTAAACAGTTACTTACATCAGGGTAAGGCAGAGGAGAAACATAACTGCAGTGATGTGGAAAAGGTAGGAAAGGTAAATTACAAGGACATAGGATGAGTGGTGGCCAGGATCTAGTAGGAAGGAAAGTAAAAGAAAATATATTTGTGTAGTGAGTTGATGAAAATGTTCTGGAAGAGGACACTGGTGAAGTTTTCACAATATGGAGAATGCACTAAATCGTACCAAACTCGTCAATTGAAACAAGAATAAAGTCTTAAATTTCATTTACAATGATGCTATCACTGGCATCCCAGAATAGAATAATAATAAATAGAATAATATGTAAATCTGAAAGAGAGGGGAATGGCACGTGTGGGTCAAGAGCTGCCTGCAGGTAGAGGTCAAGAGATGACTCCTGATGGGGAGCCACCAAGAGATCCAGCTCTACAGCTGGTGGAGAAAGGAAAACATGTGCCTGCTCTTGCTGTGAGGACAGAGCTGGTGAGGGAGCTGCAGGTGGACCTGGCACGAGCTCTGCGGGTGCAAATTCAGCATGAACTGGAATTGCCTCTGCAGTTGCAGGAGAAGAAAACATCACTGACTTTCCAGGGACTTCTCAGGGCCAAACCTTCCCACTGCCTCTCAGAGGCAGCTGTATGCATGAACACAGCCCATTAAAGCCTCGCAGACTGCATCCCCACACGGACTGCTGAGGGGACCATGTTCCTGTGTCTCCCATCATCTGGGCACATTGCTGAGTTCCTTAGAACATTCCATCCTCTCAAGGCCACAAGCATATCCCAGGGATCCTTACACTGTGACTTAGGTGCCAGGGACTTAGGAGGCCCCAGCTGGTCCATGAGAAGTTTGGCCTGGGGATCCACCTTGGAGTTCAGCTCCAGTGAGGAGTCAAGGACAGGAGATGCAGACCTGGAGCAAACAGGGAGGTAGCAAAGTGAGAGGTCTGCCCTCTCTTCTAACACTGCCTACACTGGTTACCTTCAGGAGGGGCACATGGGTCTCTAGCCCAGCAAATTCAGTGTCCACTGAACTTGATACCTGTGGGCCACAGACACTTTGCCATCCCTAAGAATTCCTGCCCTGAGCATACCCTGAAACCCCTAGAGTGACTCTCCAATCTCCTTTCCAAAGAACAGAACAGTTTTCCCCATGTGTGTGTCAGTGAGGGGGGTGGAAGGTCATCCCGGGGAATCAGGACAGCCTCTGTAGCAGGTCTTCATGGGGCCTAGGCCACAGCTAATCCCTTGCCATGGAATCCCCATTTTAATATCAGTGACCCTGCACTCTGGAGCCACTCAGCACCCCAGAGTTCAGTGTTGTCAACTGAGACTGATGTGCTTGCACATGGCCAGGACTTGAATACACATGCAGTCCAAACCCACGGGGCTGCTCAGATGAGAACTTACCTTCCCTGTATCTGAACTAGTCCTGGACTCAGTGTCTCTGAATGGCTGGTGGTTGAGCCTAGGAATATGTGTTCTGGGCTTCCTCTTGTCTCTGGGTGCCTCTGGGCGCCTCTGTGTGCCAATGAATCCTGGCCTGAGCTGCTGACAGCTGGGTATTTCCAGTTGAGCTTCCTGAAGCATCTGGACCAAGTGAACCATGCTCTCCGTATGTCCCACATGGTTCTCTGACACGGAGTCCTGATGCTGGGGCCACTAGCCCTGGGAAAGCAGTGTAGCATGTTCCTTGTCCACTCTCTCTAGCCAGCCATCCATGAAGGCCAACTATGACCAGACCACAGTGCCTGGTGACAAGAGCCTTCAGAGTTCTGTTTGGACTTGTAACCAAGGAAGTGAGGTCATGTGCTGGGGTCCACAGTTGAGGCTCCCCCTGATGGCTCCCCCTCTGATGGCTCCTTTGTTTTCATTGTGAGCTGTGTCCTTGTCAGAAACAGCAAGTTAGAAAACTAGCAAAATGTGTGTGTGTTTAGATTTTCCATGCAAAAGATCCTTTCCCTTGAGGATGAGGTACACAGTTTCTTCATTTAGAGATTCCTCAAATTTTATTTTGACTGTGTTTTCTGGACTTATGTTAGGTTCATTTCATTATTACTAAGGAGCATGGAGATGTTCCCAGAATGCCCATAATAATTTTCCTTGAAGGATATGAAATGTTTCATGTTATAACACCCATGTGTCCAGGAAAGGAGGATTCATAGCAAGTTTTACTCTCACATGCCTATGAATGATCATTTCATCCTTAGATGTTTACCTCAGCCACACACTGTAGTGCTCCATATACTGACCTCCTTTGAGGAGGGGCAGCAGGTGGTGAGGGCAAGGGGAGGCTTTGCAAGATCGTGAACATCATCACCCCATGATGATGAAGGACACCTAGGCATCCCTCCTGGGGAATTTGTCTCCTAGTCACTGTTTTCACTTCCTGTTCTCCCATCCCAAACAGATCATGGGATTTGTGTCCCTGCTGGGTAGTTTGCCTTTCCTAGAGGTGATGGCGCTGAGCCTGTTCAGTCTCGATGCTCTTAGTTGGTCTCCTTCAAGCAGCATCTCTGTGCTGGGCTCTCCATGTACTGCAGCTTATTGGTGGCAGAGCCACCACATACTGTCATGGGGCTGAACCCACAAACTGCAACTTGTTCATGTATCTGTCACCTATCTACTGATCCCATTTGTTTTGTTTCTGGGTTGGCCCTGGAAAGCCAGCTGCCACAGCCATTATTATACATGGTCTTGAGTGGACATACACTTTTATTTCAAAGAAAAAGTACTTAGATGTGAAATTGCCAGATTATATGTCTTGAGTGTGATTAGCTTACAAACTGTTAAGGTACACTTGGAAGCATTTTTAAAAATCAGAGTTAGGTGGTTGTTATCTTATTGGTACTGAGGATTGAACTTATGACCTCAGGTTTGCCAAGGGGGCACTTATACTGCTGAACTAAACCTCCCACCTTGTTTTCTTATTTTGTTTTGTTGTGTTTTTTGTGCTATAATATGTTATGTTATGTTATGTTATGTTATGTTATGTTATGTTATGTTTAGTGTTGGTGAGGATTTTGAGTCTCCTTCAGTGCATTTTCAGTGCTTTCTGATTTCATTTTGTATAACTCACCTGATAAACTATGACATATCACAAAATCCTGGGTAATTTAAATTTGGAAAAAATTAAAAAAATAAGTGAGAGCCAGGTTTGGTAGTAACCATCTCTAATGCCAGAAGTTGCAAGGCTGAGGCAGCAAGATTGCTGTGAGTTGAGGTCAGCCTGGGCTACAATGTGAGTTCAATGAAAGCCTAAACTTCATAGCAAAATCCTGTCTCAAAAATAAATAAACATATCAAAATAAAAGATACATTAAAAAGGTTTAAAAAGACACAAAAATCATCTATAAATCAACAAATCAAATCTTGATAAATTTTTCTTACATACGTACTTTAGTCAGCACACTGAGCATTAGGTTTACCATCAGGTAGACATTGATCTACGGCCCAGAAGTTGAAGTGTTTCAATTTTTTTGACCTTTTAACTGAAATGAATGTAGATATGCTACTGAATTTACACTCAGGATTTGGAGAGCATAATATAAAGAGAATTTGATGTTTCTGTTTATTTTTGTACTAACTTTATATATGGAAGTAGGATTTGAGCAAAGAATTACTGTTTTTTGGAAACACTTTCTTGTCTTATTTTAATGTAACTCAAGTACATATTAATAAGGTCCACATAAAAGATGCTATTGTTTTTTTTTTTTTTTTTTTTTTTTGGTCCTTTTCATTTTTATCGGTACCAGGGATCAAACTCACGACTGCCTGCTTGCAAGGCAGGCGCTTATGCCGCTGAGCTAAATCTCCAGCACTAAAAGATGCTATTGTTAAGTCTGTAAAAGGATAAAATACAGAAGAATAATGAGAGAATAACATTGACTACTGTATTGTGCACAATGATTTCTTAATGATCTATATTTTCATACATTTGTAAAATTTGTTAATCTTTTTACAAATTTTAAGGCGTGATCTCACCAAGTTAGTGAGTTTCCCAGGTCAGGCTTAAATGTTTCCTTTTTCAGTCTCCCTCCCACACCCAGAGTGCTGGAATACAGATGTACATTATCTTGAGTTGGTAAACAGCAGTAATTTTTTTGCACTCATAGAATGAAATATTTGGCTTTGATCTTTAGACACTTTGCAGAAAGAGTCGATCTAGTTAAGCTATATACCAACTTCCTAACTGGCCGTTTTTTTCAGAGTAGGATTGAAAATCCCATTAACACTGTTTGTAGATTCTCTGTTTTGTAACTGCGGTTACCATGTGCTTCAGAATATCAGTGCAAATGCCTTCTGCACTGGGACTGAGGCTTGGTGTCCTTGAAGCACATTCTGGGTTTTTTTTTTTATCCCTCATGGATTTTGATGATTGTTTGAAGTCAAACCACATGAAAAGTGTGAAAGCTAATGCCACTTGGGGCACACTACACTCCAGAAGGCCAGTACAGTGTAAAATATTATTTTTTCTACCACTGGACTTTCCAGGTTTTTTTGTTTTGCATTCAGTTTCTATGGATTGAATACAGAGATTTGCACTTAGCTCCATGGCCTTCCACATTTAAAATTCTTTTTATTTTCATCCGTGTTCTGGTTAAGTGGCTGCATTGCGGAGGCTGTCCTTAAATTTGTGATGTTGCTGCCTCAGCCTTCCAGACTGCTGGCATTACAAGACACTCCACCAGACCTTGTTTCATCATAGTGCTCTTAAAAACTCATTGGCTGAGCAAGGAATGTTGAAAATGCCTGCAATGCCTGCACTCAGGAGGCCGAGGCAGCAGGATTTCTGGGAGTTCCAGACAAGCCTGCAACACACTCTGAGTTCAGCTTAGGCCAGAGCTACACAGGAAGAACTTGACCAAAACTGAAAAAGAAAAAGAAAGAAAACTAAAGGAAAGGGAAGTGAAGGAAAGCAGAGGGGGAGGGGGAGGCGAGGGAAGGGAAGGAAAAAGTATAAACAGAACAAAATTCCTGGTGACTGTATGAGTTTTTCTCTACTGGGCTGGCCTTTCTAATCTGTGGTGCAGTTCTTGCAGTAAAGGACCCTTTGACTGTTGTCACTTTATTATATACCAGAAAAGTATGTATTTTGTTGCCTCTAACTTTAATGTTTTTTCCATGGCTATAGGATGACACTTTGTCTTTCCCTGTGCATTCTCATTTTGTTTTTTCTATTTGTAGGAAAATGGCACTGATATTTTGACAGGAATGGCTTTTAAACACCTGGTTGCTCTGGGTAGCATGTACATTATAACAACATGAATTCTTTCCATCCACCATCACAGTCTGTCTTTTCTTCTCTTAGTGCCACTTCACTCATTGTTTCAATTTCTACAATTTTCCAAGAACAGGTGAGTTTGGTTTAAATTTTACATAACTATTAATTCTTTTGGATGAATTATGAAATGAATTGTGCTCCTTGTATTTGAGGCTGCAGTTTGTTTGAAGCACATAGATATGAATTGATTATGACATATGGATTTTGTACTTTGAAACTGAAGTTATTTGTCCATTTGTTTTAAAAGTTTTTCAGTGGAGTTTTAAGTTTCTTATATGAAATGTTGTCTCCTCAGGAAACAGAGAGACCTCTTATTCTTCCTTTCTGATTTGGTAAACTTTTGGGTTCTTATTGTTGACTAAATTCTAGGACTAGGACTTGAAGTAGTGTGTTGAAAAGAGTCCAAAGCTTGGTCTTGTTCCTGAACTGAGAAGCAAATCTTACAGCTTGTCAGCCTCTGAGCATGATGTCAGTGCTGGTCTTGTCATGTCTGTACTTTGCTGTGCTGAGATTCATTCCTCCTACACATGGTGTGTGAATGGTTCTTATCATGAAAGGATGGTGAACTTTTCAATTTCTCAAAGTGATTTTTCCAAATCTCTTGAGGGGTTAGCTGTGCCTCATGCTGTGAATGTGGCAAGTGACACTGAATGATTTGTGCAAGTGGAACCATTCTAGCACCACTGAGGGTGAACCCAGTGTTTATTGTGGTGTTTAAATTTTGCATGTGCTTGTGAATTTAGCTGGTGAGCATTTAGTTGAATATTTTTGTGTATGTTCATTAAGAATATTGGTCATTAGAGCATTACCATTTTTTTAGTGAATTATGGTCTGGTTTTGTCATCAGGGTGACTTCGTCATCTAAAAGGAATTGGTGGTGGTTCCCTTCCCTTGAAAGATGTGAAAAATAATTAGTATTTATTCTTTTTCAAAATTTTATTCTGAAGGTAGTAAAATACAACAGAGCAAACAGAACAAAGCAAATCGAGACAATGCAGGGAAATTGTTACCGACCTTCACAGCAGGGTCCATGATAACAGTAATAAATACCATAGTATATCTCATTATCTTCACAATTGGATTCCATTCAACTAGTTATAGTGAAATCAAAACAAACACAGAACATTTTAAAAGCAGTCAAAAGATAATATTGAATAGAGCAAAAAATTTCATCAGAACACAGCAAAAAATTAAAGACATTTGTATTCAAACACAAGATAGAAAGAAATCCCCCATATTTTCTATGTTGCACACAGTCATCTTCCCATGAGATTCTCCGAATTCTGCCTCTCCTTGCTAACCAAGGGTGGGCAAGTGGGATGTACAGTTCGCCATCCATGCACCAGTAGGCTCATGGGAGATGCTGACTGGTTCTCCTCCTCCCTTACACCAGGTGTCCTTGCCAGGAAGGCAGGAAAATTTTTTTCTTGTTCAGATGCCTATGTCCCAACATGGCCAGATCCAGTATTTATTCTTTAGTATACACTTCATAAAAGTCATCAGGGCAATTATTGTATCCTGGCATTTGTTGTTGTTATTAAGCAGTTATGATTGTTGACTCGTTGCCTGTGTTTGATAATGCTAAGTCAAACGGTGTGTATTCTTCTGAGGGTGTGGGTCAGGGACATCATAGGATATCATGTAATGATTAAGGGTCACATCACATTTAACTTAGGGACATAGCACTTTACTTTTGTATTTTCAAACTTCCCCTTCAGTATATATTTTTGTGAGTAATCTGTTAAGATATTTAGTCTTTTAAAGCACATTGTTGCAGGGTGCAGTTACTCCTGGAGGACACTGGGGCAGGGTAGGGCCAGGTGTCTTATTTCAGGCTTTGTACCCTTGCCTGCCTGCAGTGTCTCCACCTCCTGAATGCTTCCTGTAAACCCCTGTCCTCCTCCACAGCTGTGGTGAATCCACATGTGGCAGTTGAGATCTCACCTGGGTGGAAGACATTCAGTCAAGGTAGGCTCTGAAACATGCTGATCTTCTTGTACAGACTTCCCCTGAGTGAGGCATGGGGCCTCAGGACTGCAGGGAGGAGCTCTGGCAACAGAGCCACAACAGCCCTCTCTTATCCAGCATGCAGTGTATGCTGTTGCTGAGAGGCCTACTGATGGATCAGGAGTCCTGGACCTGAGACTTTCTTGCACATGGTACACTACTAGGTGCCATGGTGTCCTCCACATCTGCATGGTCCATCTTTCCCCTACTTCAGATTTCCACAGAGATCTGAGCAGCCCAGGGCTTCCCCTTCCAGGCTCAACACTATGGTGAGTTTTAGTGTGAATTTTATGATCAGGAAATTCAATTTATATACATTTAACCTGGAATTTCCACTTCTATGGCCTCATTATAAAAAATGAGTTTGAGAGACACCCATGATCTCTTTTTATTCAGTTATGAGTGTGGATAGTTAGAAACCATGAATGTACAACAGCAACGCTGCTGAGCTAATTATAAAATTATACTCATAGAAAATGCTGAAAGAAGGCCATGTCCTGGATCCTACCTGAGATGATAGAAGAGCTCATAGCCTGGCCCTCTCTCCACCCAGCAATGAAGAGTACCAGGCCTGAATAGCAGGTGAGGACAGAAGAGAGGAGCTCCTGGAGAGCAGAGCACTGGTCCTGGGGGGAAACCTTTTGGTGTTTTTTCCATTTTCCCATTCCATTGCATTATTTGTAGTGTTCTATTCAATATTCCTTTTATTCAAATCAGTTAATATTTAATTGTGGCTAATTTCTTGAATAGGTATGTGAAAATGGGTGATTTATTTTCATTATATATACTGAAAGTTATGCACAATACAGACACTTCAAATATCATTGCAAATATAAAATAAGGAGGCTTGGTATTCAGCCAGCCAACACATCATTCATGACTAACTTTTAAAAATTCCAACACATAAAGCCATGAGGATCCTGCTGTGGAGGGAGTCCCTGCCCTTCCTAGGATAAAAGCCACCGTGCTGACCTGTGTCTGCTACTGCCAGAGAACAGCAAGAGTTTTTCTTCAGTGTCTATTTTTCCAGCAAGGAAGTCCTGAATCTTCCTGCTTTCAGGCAGCACAGGGAGTGTGCAGCTTGCACAGGATCCTAGCACTGCCTGCCTTACACCCTTTTTCCCCATCTCATTCCGTGCTGCAGCCCTGCAGCCAAGGGAAGGCAGAGCAGCCAGGATGCAGCAAAAACTCTGATTCCTCAGCCCAGGGGGCCTCACTTCCTGGGCCCTGGTCTCAGCCTACACCAGGATTCAGGTGCAATCCTGAATTCATCTGGCTTAGTGGGCAGGGCACCCAATCTGCACCTCTGGGGATAAAGACCATGAAGACCACTGTCTTCTGTGACCCTTACTCTGCAAATTTTGCTCCTATCTTTGAGACTGAGGCAGTGGCAGTGACAATATTGTCATTACATATCTTGTTGTTGTTTTTTTTCTGCCTTCTTTGTTTATTTAAGCATATATTTAGAACTGCGTTTTGCCAAAAAATATTTCCTTGTCTTTTCATTACCCAGTTAACAGAAGTTTTTACAGATTTCTACAGTAGTTCAAACCCTATGTGGTTGAATGCTGAGAATCCACTTTCAAGCTTGGTAGAATGAGGGAAGCAGAGGAGAAACTGAACTTGGGGTCACTGCTGTGCCTTCCAGCATTTTGTACAGCAAATCCCGACTCATGCCTGTTTACCCATAGCATATGGGCTTCAGTACCAACTGAATCTGCCACTGACAAATGAGTTTCCTAAATTTACTTAAAACAATCCCATTTCCCCTCAAATTGCTAAGCACATGGTCTAAGGATTCTTACACCCAAACTTGAAAAATAATTTCCAGTAAACAAGAAACTGCTACCCATGCTGAAATCATGATGGGATTTTATGTAAAGACGTAGTCTAATCCACACCAAAACAATCATGAGCTGAGAGGGGCAGAGATGGCTCGTGCAGATAGAAACACCTTGAAATTGTCAACCAGCAGCAGCATCAAGCAGGGAGCAGAGCTGCTGAACCCTTACATTTGGAGTCGTCTGTTGGGTTTTGCCTTGGGTTCACTGAGGTGGCTCAGTAAATCTAGGTTGCTACAGTGCAGTGCCAAAGGGAAGTCATGTCCATGTAGCATTTATTTGGAGTTATTCTTTTGCAATTGTGAAACCTGCATGCATGAGGTTCCACACTTCTGCCATTGCAGACTCACCCACAGGCATTATTTCCATGACTTGTAAAAGGTCAGTTTATTTACACAACATGCAGAGTGCTGTTCTCAGCCTTGTTTTTCTCAGACTTGTGCATTTTCAATTATTTCTTCAAAGGAAGCTAAACGATTTCCTCTGAGCAAAATTCAATTGTGTTGCCGTGCTTCTGTGTGACGTCCTTGCTGAAAGACCTGAAGAAGGAAGTGAAGTGGACCAGGTGGGGGTTCAGCTCCAGAGGGATACTCTGCTCAGCTGTGTCAGTCAGGGCTGCCCCTCACCTGACTGGCTACTCTGGCATCCAAATGCCCTTGCTCGGTGTTGTCCCTGTTGTCAGGAAGCACTGGTTTGCAGTGTAGACTCCCAATGCAATGGTTAGCCCATGAAAAATCTTGCTGTGCTATGAGTTTTTCACCCCTAGACCTGCACCTCTATGGCCCTGGCCAGAGTTCCCTCCAACAATCATGCACAGCATTCTGCAAACAGCTCTCTTGTGCGTGGTCTACGTGAGTGCTAGGGAGGGTCCGAGTTCCTTTCTGCTTCAAACAGTACTGTGAATCAAACTCTTGAAAATTTGTGTATCATTCTGTGGTTGAGAAACCTCTCTTCTTAGTCCTGTGAGGTTTAAGGACGGCTCCGTATATAGCTGTGCTGGAGCTGTGGGACAGGACTCTCCTCTGTCCCCCATGTTCTCTCCAGTTCTGTTCAGATCCTGCCTTAAAATGAGCCATTGGATGGGACACACCACATCACAGTGACTTGTGCCTGTGTGAATCAACTTTGGGAGGCTGAATGTTTTCTGTACCTGTTGGCCACAGGAGGTGATTTCCTTTTGAATTACAAGACTTCCTCACTTCTCTCACAAAATGGACTGGTGAGACCTCTTTTACTCCACTAATTCAAACCCCGGGAAGGTGAAGCACTTTCATCACCAATCACAGCACTAAACAATGAACCAATCACAGATGCTAGGTTTAGCTGCCTCTGTGACTTCATGAGGCTTTGGTGGGGACACTCAGATACAAACCATAACACCTTCTAAAGTAAATCCTCTGAAGATGCCCATGTTCTGGACTAGAAGATAATTCCTTGCCTTAGTCCAGGGTTTATCGTATTTTATTTTATTAATTTATTTTTTAAGACCCTCTCAGTGTAGTTCAGGTTGACCTTCAATTCACTATGTACATTAGGCTGACCTAGAACTTGTAACAATCCTCCTGCCTCAGCTTCCTAAGTGCAAGGATTACACGCATGTACCATCACACCTAGCTATTGTTTGTTAAGCTGTATTTATTGATTTACTTGAGATTACTCAATTTAGTTACCTTTAATATACTTCAGTATATAAAAATGCTAATAAGTATAATAAAATTCCAGCCCAATGTAAACAACTTAGCAACTTAGCAAGGCCCTGTCTGGGAATAAATTATGATAAAAGGACCAAGGCACTGGATTCAATCTTCAGGACAGCAAAGTTAAATAAATCTATAAATAAACAGACTTCATATAAAATGATGTATAAATAAACAATACTGCTTAGAAATAAATCTATAAAAAACAAAATTGCTTGTCAGTAAATCTATAAGTAAATAAAGCTTTTGTGGATAGCTCAGATGAGAAATGTTTTAAAAGCAATTTTATTTCATTATAATTGACATACAATGAACTAACAGGTTTAAATACAAAATTGGATGAATCTTGACATGGGCCAGGGATATAGCTCAGTGGCAAAGTGCTCCCTGGCAAGCACAGGGTCCTGAATTTGGTTCCTGGTACCAAAAATAAACAAAACTAAAACTAAAAACAAACAAAAAAATCCTCTAGGAATCTTGTTATACATGAGCCCCCTGAGAATCATCACCGAAGTGGTGATGTTTATGTGACCTTCATATTTTCCTTATAACTCCGTATAATTGCTTCCTTCCATCATAAGCAATGTGTCTGCTTTTTGTCTCTGGGAAACACTTTGTATTTTCTAGAGGTGACAGGTCTGTAACCACACAGGATGCAGAAGATTTTTGTTTTTGTTTTGGGGGAGCTGGTGGAGCTTATTGAATCCTCATTACCATGTTAGGTTTCCCAAGTGCTGCTCCTTGTCAGTTTCCCAAGTGCTGAGCCATCACATCCCATTGTGTGGATGAACCACAGATCCTCATGTGTCCTTCAGCTGAGGCCCTTTTTGGTGTTTCCAGTTTTGAGCTCAAACATAAAGTTGCTGTAGTCATTCTTGTGTTTGTATAGCTGTAGCACTGATTTCCAAGGGGAAGATACTCAGTTTGCAGTTGAATATTTCAGATCTTGCTTGTTTAACTCAGAAATTGTTTAAGTGTCTTTGAAGTAGTTGTTCAAAGCAGAGTAAAGATTTCTGGCTCTTCCTGTGACTATTTTTAAACCCTGTTCTTTTTTAACTCTTGTTCATTTATTTTTCAGTCTTTTTCAGTTGATTTCATAAAATTTACCTAAGGAAAGTTTATTTATATTACATAAAATTCAGCATTTTTTGAATTTGGATAGAATTCTATAGGTGGAAAAAACCCAAAATACTGTATATATGCACATATTTAAATGTCCTATAATTTTCACATCACAACACTTCTGCTATGTGACGATTAACTTCATTGTCAACTTGATGGGCTTGAGAGCTGTCCAAGAGATTAGTAAAGTGTACTTCTGGGCTCATCTGTAGGGGTCATGGAGGAATGACAATAGGTACTCCATTTGGTCTCTGGCTCCTTCCTCCCTGGCGCTGTCCCTCTACTCTGCTTCCTGGCCACCATGGACTGCTTAGGGCACTATACAAGAATGTAAATATGAGATAGCAAACTGTAAGAATTATACAACAAAAACAGTGGTTCTCTGCTCTGCTCCACAGCCTGCCACTGTTGCTGATGTCTTGAACATGTACATTCTCTGACCTTAGGAGCTCACCCAAGAAAATCTTCCTTGAGTTCCCAAAGCAGGGCAACAAGTGTTCACACAGTGCCCATGAACAGCCCATGTAACCTTCAGCCAATTCTTCAGCATCTCCAAGGAGAACATGGCCCTTTTGTGTTCTCTCCGTGACTCTGCAGTTGGCCATTCTAATCCTACTTTGTAAATCCTTTATGTGTGACACATACACACATACACACACACACACACACACACACACACACACACACACACAAATTAAATCTGACCCTCTGGTGAACCCTGACACAAACTGCCTCTAGCTACCTGTGTAACCTCTAATGAACAATTTCATGACTCACTCATGTGAAAAATCCAAAACACAACTGTAGCAGTGATGTGCCAAGTATGGGTTAGTTAACGGAGGTGTTGATATGAGGCCCACTGTGTTAAAATTCTGTCCACTTGTTTGTCATTGGAAAAGGTATTAAATGTTGGTGTCTCAGCTCACACAGCTATGAAAATGAAAATAATTCCTAACCCCTACTCTTGTAAGAATTAACATATGGAAAACACCTCAGAGAGGCCCTGGCCTCACACCTGTAAGGGTTACAATGCTTGTTAGCATGTTATATTAACATGTAAACATATATTTAAGTTATGAAGACATCAGACAACGGATACCGAAAGCACTCATTTCTCTGTAATAAAAGAAGGGCAACAACGCAAATAACAATGGCATCTGAGCACTTGCTATATGGTAGGAACCATGGGAAGACTCTGCAGGGTTTTTATTGGAGCTTCACAACAGTGCCAAGAGATGAGTATTGCCATTCATCAGTTTGTTTGTTTTTTTTAATAGAAAAAAAAGCACAAAATATTTCAAAACAAAATAATATGAGAATAAGAATAGTTTAAATTGAGGCTCCTAGAAGAGAAGCAGTGTGCCTAAGGTGTCAGGCCTGGGAAG
This sequence comes from Cavia porcellus, assembly GCF_034190915.1. Lineage (NCBI taxonomy): Eukaryota > Metazoa > Chordata > Mammalia > Rodentia > Caviidae > Cavia > Cavia porcellus. The sequence continues at coordinate 1,851,146 of NW_026947517.1, forward strand.
ATTTGAGTCCAGACGTCTATAAATTCCAAGCCTCAGACTCAGTCCACTCCTCTGCTTCCTCTCACAGCAGGCCTGGGGCTCAGTCTCCCAGAAGCTCAACCTGCAGCCACACCCAGCGTCAGAGAAACCGTAACCCCCACTGCCACGCCCACCGCCTCATTCTTGCCTCCTGGAGGGCTCTGCACCTCCTGGGTCCCAGATTCTGGCCCCGCCCCTCACATCACTTGGCCCCACCCCCTGGCCGGGATCGAAGATTACACTCCACCCGGCCCAACCTGGGCGGCCCTCGCCCAGGGACGGTCCCTAGCCACTGGCCTCCACATCCCACTCAGTCCCCCCGCCCTGGCCTCGCTTCACAGTGGATGCACGGAGTGGCCATTTTGCCGCTAGTGACCCCTTCTGGAGACCTGAGCACTCTTCCTTCCTTTCGGCCTAGGTTGTGGCTGGGCTGGGACTGGGCTCTGGGCCAGGTAGGCGGGCGGCAGCCTGTGTTGAGTGGCAGCACGGCGGTGGCCCCGATGTTAGCGGCACAGGTGCCCTTGGTCGGGGGTCCTGGGAGGCGGCAGGCGCGGCACTGGGGCGACCTAGCCTCAGGTCTTCAGGGCCCTCTCTCCTTTCCTTCCTCCTCTCCGTCGGGGTCCAGGCCTGGCGCGTGGACCGGGATCCTTGCCCCCCGCCCCCAGGTGCTGTTGGGAGCCCAGCCCTTGTGTGGTACCTGTGGGCAGGGCAGCTGGGGGTCTCACATGGCCTCTGCTCTTAATGAGCCTGGCCCTGCTGAGCCACAGACATTTACCCCAACAGGACGATTTCATTCCACTTGGAGCTCCTCCCTGCAGACTGAGAGAGGACCTAGATGTTATACTAAGACAGCAGTTATTATTCTACCTGCACATGCTGTGTCTCCAGTCCATTCCATTGATAAGGGCTTTCTACTTGTTTTAATATTGGTCCTCTTGGGTGTTTAAGCTTTGTGAGGAGTCTGAATGTTGCATGGGGCTTTGAGGGATGAGAAAGTGTGATCAGCAGTTTAAAAATTTAAATCCACAAAAAAAATATAATAATTCACCCACATTGTTGAACCTGCTGCAGAATACCCATCTTGTCAGTATTCGGCTGTCTCTAACCATACTCCCCAGTTCTGCTCACATCATTTAAGTATTTGCGTAGTGTTGAATATTTATATTATATTTATAGGTAGAGTTTTACTTAGTTACCCTGCTACTGACCATGTACACACGTCTAGTTCCTCTTAGAAAAACTGCATTGAGCATATATCTTTTTTTCTTGGGATAAATTCCAGACATTGGAAATAGTAAATCAAAGTTCTGTGTTCTTTCCCTGGTACTTGATATGAATTGCTTCTTAGACAAGACATGTTAACAATAGACACCTTGCAAAATTTAGGTATTTTCCCAATTATCTGGAGAAATTTGGAGTTCAGCTAGGTGGTGAGTCATTTTCTATACCAGCTGAGAGGCCACACAACCTATTGTTGGATTTTATTTTTAACTGATGTTCCATGATCATCATTTGTTTTGATTGACTCTATTCTGTTTTATTTCATTTGGTTTTATCCTCTTGACAATTAAAAAAAAAACTCTTGCAAGGCATGGTGGTGCATGCCTGTAATCCCAGCACATGGGAGGGTTAGACACGAGGATCACAGGGAGTTAAAGGCTAGCCTGAAATACTTGTTGAGTCAAGGTCAGCCTGCAGTACATAGCAATACCTTGTCTCAATGGAAAATAAAACAAACAAACAACCAATTTTTTCTTCTTTTATATTTTAATGTAGCACAGGTAGATATTAATAAAGTATGAAAACACTTTTATAAATAGATTATTTTTTTCATAACAGAATACTGGTTAATACTCTGTGTTCAATGATCTCAGGGATTTCTGTATGAGCTATATGCCCATGCACTTTAAACACTTGTCACTGTTTTTTTTTTTTTTTTTAATTTTTGAGGCAATCTCTAAATAATTTACTCAGCTCTCCAAGTTGGGTTTAAACTTGTGGTCCTCCTTCCTTACTCTCCCTGGGTGCTGGGAGTACAGGTATAGGATATCTTCCTTTGGTAATTCACAATAATTATGAATGTTTGTGGGGTAACATGTGCTTTTGATCTATGTCTCCTTTGTAGAAAGAATCAATCCAGTTAATGAGTCTACCATGTGTCTACCACCTTAATAACCTACAAATACTTTCAGAGTGACTACAACTACAAATCTCATTGTTTAGCAGTTTTGAAAGCTATCCTTCTTATTAACTGTGGTCACCATGCAGTTTAGTAATCACTGAAAATTTCTTCTCCATTGTTAATGAGACTTTGTATTCTTGGATGAAAATCCTCCATTCCCCATCCCTCATGGAACTGATCATTCTTTAAAATCAAAGTGCCCAAGAAAGATGTGGAGGCTCAAGCTGCTTGGGGCACACTGCTCTCCAGAAAGACCAGGTGATGGTGCTTTGCTGCCCTTCAGCTTGCTCCCAATTTTTTTCCTTAATTCAGTTCTGGGAATTGAATGCAGGCCCGTGCACTGAACTACAGTAAATTCTTTTTTTATTTTGAGTCAGGGTTTGCATAAGTACCAATCTTGGGCATAGATTCTTACATGTCTGTGTGTGAACACACATTGATGTCAGAGACATTTCATTTTCAAAAACAAGATCCTCCATGCACACATCCTACTCTCATCAGTGTATTACTTCGTGATCATATTCCTTTTCCTCTTTCCTTGTGGGCCCAGAGAGACTGAGCTCAGCATCCCTGCAGCTTTCCCTGGTTCTTGTGACACACAATGATGCCTTGAACTCTCTATGTGGAGTGTAGCAAGGCTCCCAGTTTCCTACTGCTTCAAACAGTGTGGTGAATCACTGTCTTAAAAAGAAAACTTGAAAAGTTATGCAGATCTCTGTGTGGGATAAATCTCTATTCTGAGCACTGCAAGGTCTTGGGATACCTATGTAGAGCTGTGATGGGAGCTACTGGACAGGGCTCTTCTCTGCACAGCATGTTGTCCCTAGTGATGTGTTCTTGCATGAATCAGCTTTGGGAAGCTCAGCATTTTCTACATTTGTTTACATGTGGTGATTCTCTTTTGAATTACAAGAATTTTTCATCTCTCACGGAATTGATTCATGACACCTTTTTGTCACTTCTAATACAAACTATTTATGTGCCTGCTGCTTGTAAGCAAAGATTTCTTATTGTGGATTCTACATTATTCTTGGTTCTGTTTTTCAAATGTAAAGACTCAGATCTTTCTCTCTCCCTTGTACCACTGAAATCATGGGAAAACTTTTCCAACATGAAAAGATGAGTAGATAAACAATAGTCTTCACATTTCATCTGTACACTTTGGTGTACCTGGGATTTTCCCTTCTATTGAAGAGCAATAGCAGCCAGTCTCCTCTAGGAATATTTGGCCAAACATAATCTGATGCATGAATACTAAAGACCCAGAGTACTAAATCACAGGGTGAAAAAGTCAGAGTGGGTGGGGAACAAGAGAGTACAAGGATATGGAAGGGTCCAAAACTGAGCAGAGTGCTGGAACTCAATGGATGTGGAAATTGTACAAATTGGTGATGTGATGACGTGCTACTGAGTTGAATATGTTGAGATGCATGATATCTTAACTTTTAATTAAAATTATCTTAGAATTTGATGTTGAGAATATAGACATAGGAGTAAAAATCAAAACTGAAAGAAATGCAAGGGGAGGGGTTACAAGGACTTGGCCTAAGTGGAGTTCAAGACACCTGTCATGGTGTGAGTAAAAGTGCCAGTTATGGAATTCCTTAAGACAAGTTGCCTGACCCTAGTTTTCACTTTGATCCCAGAGCTGGTGAGGTCACTGGAGGTGGGGATGACCAAAGCTCTACAAATGGGACTGGAGGTTAGTCAGGTACCAGCTCTGCATCAGCAGAAGGAGAACAATCACCAACTGTCCTTGCTCCTTGCAGGGCCCAGAACTTCACAGTGCCTGTGACAGACAACTCTGTGCACAAATCCACCCCAGCAAAGTTTCTCATTCAGCTTTGAACAACTCATTTCTGCATGCCTCAGGGTTGCAGGAGGTCCCAAGACTGGCAGTCTTTCTCCTTATCAAGTGTCCCATGCACTCCTCAGAGTCGCACAGGCCAAAGCCAAAATCTTCTGAATGCAGTGCTTAGTTTCAGTGAGCTCAGGTTGGTCCATTTCAGCTGAGACATCTTGTAGAATTCGACACCAGCCTCCTGGAGCAGTAGCAGAGAGCCCAGCCCAGTCTTCTCTCTGCCTTGAGTGGGGCAGTGCTGGCCCAGGAAGACTTCCCCTGCTGATAGCAGTCGCTAAAAGTGATGTGACCACCTGTCTTCCACTCTCTAGGAAAGCATGAAATCCATCTTCCTTTCCCACCCTTGTGGTGTTGTCTCTGTGAGAAAGAGTATGGTGTCTGCAGTGTTACTCTACTTGTGCTTACTCTACAGGGTTGGTGCACCGTAAATATCTATGAGGTGAGTGGTCAGAGGGAGTGTGTTCTGCCTGCTATTCCTTCCTCTTCAGTTCATATAGGGATGCATCATTCCATTATGTGTGCCTTCTGGGGACACCTCTTCTCCTATTATGTGTTCACATATACAGAGGCCAGGAAGTTAGGCACATTCACAGTAACGTGGTTATTACCTGATCTGTTCTTTAGAGGGAGTTCTGTCCTGGATAACAAGGAATCACAAAAGAACACTGGCTACATTTGCTCTGGTCATTGCATCAGGGTAACAGCCTAGTAAATTGGTGGTTAAAGGCACTCACCAGCTCCTTTTATGATGTCTGTGTGAACCTGTGTCCCATGGTATCCCCCCGAGATTCCTGCTGTGGATACCTTAGAAGCCCATGGAATGACTCTCCAGTGTCCTTCACAATGAAGAGAACAGCTTCACCCAAGTGACAGATCCATGGTAGGAGGCAAGGCTTCCACAAGGCTAAGAAAAACCAGCAGTTCTGACAGGGTCACAGCTCTGAGGAGAAAGATCTGGGTTTAGACCCAAATCCTCCTCCTGACTTCCTACGTAAACCTAGACAAGACAACATGCCTCAGGTCTTTCACATAGGGTCCCCATGCACTATAAAGGTAATCCTGGCATCTTCTTCCTAGGGACATTATCACCAGTCTGAGATGACAAGTGTAATGCCTGTTGGCTGGTTTCTTGTGTACATAGTGTACAGAATCATACGTTAAATCCAGGAATGGGTGTGATGAACGTGGAATACAGTGCTGCCTGGTGGTAGAAATGACACTGACCTCCTGGACATATTCCCTGGTGGCATTGGGAGGGGGCAGAAGTTCTTCTATTCAGTCATCTTTATGTTCCCTAAGCATCACAATCTCTGCTATGTACTGGTACTATGACCTCAAGTTAGGACCTCACACAGGCTATGCAAGCACTATGGATGGAGTTGCACCCACAAATCTTCTGGCATTGGTTCTACATTCACACCTGTTTGAATTAGCACTCCCATGACCAGACTCCTACTCAATAGCTGACAGCTGACCTTCTGATGCCAAAAGCTGAGTAGCCCATTCCCTACATTATGAGCTTCACTTAGTGAATTATTTTATTATTATTATTATTATTATTATTATTATTATTATTATTAGTGTTGTTATATTGCAATAGCAGTGATGAAATTGAGCCCAGGGCCTCATGCATGCTAAGCAAGTACTCTGAGCTCAGTACTCAGCAAGTACTCAGTACACTGAGCTCTCTCCCCAGCTCCTGACTCACTCTTAAGTTACTGAATATGGCAGACATCATGTGATGTGAATACTAAGATTCACGCATTAAAATAACTGTTACGCATCTTCTGTTCTTTCCCTCTTATGTTCTCTCTTATATTTTACTATTCATTTTTCTCCCTCTCTGGATCTCTGGGTATGGGGAAGCCACTGCTGTCTCTGAAGCTTGCAAAAGGAGAGGCTGATGAGCTTTGAGTGAGAAAAGGGAAAACAGTCCAAAAGGCATCAGGCTTTTGCCTTGGGTCCTGCCTGTAAGCAAGAGGCAGAGCCTGAGAGCAAATTTTGCCCTAGTTCCATCTCCCCGGAGACTGTCTTCACAGAGATATGATGGTAGCAGACCCAGCAAAGCCTCCTGGATTCCTGATACAGAGCAATTCTGAGAGAATAGAGTCTATCTCTTATATGAACTGACCTGTCCTCTATCACACGTGTCTTGTCATATTTTCAAAATATATGTAATGACTGGACAGAATTTGACCTCTCTGCCTCCTTTCATCAATCATAATCGTTAAGGATTATGTACAGTGAGATTACTGTACAGTGTTTTCCTATGGATTTTCTTTATTAGGTTCTCACTTCATGTTTGCCGTGGTTTGTTTATTCATTCAAATGTTATTGGATATTCACATTGCAGTTTTCAGTTGTTGGAAACAAAGTTGAAATGAATATCTTATAAATTTGTCTTCATGACATAGAGGATTGTACGCACAGAATCCTAAGATAGTCAGATGAGTTAATCTGAAATTAACTGCCAAAATGTTATCTGAAGTGAATGTAGCACAAGCAACACAGAAGAAATTTCCTTCGTGCACTTCCTCACCAGTACCAGTGTGTTTTGAACAAAAATGAAAGTCTGCTTTGTGCTCTTCCAAACATAAACGGGTTTCTCTTGTGGGATGAATATTCTCTTACCTGATAATTGACAATGAAGGAGGCATGTAGAAACTGGAAAGGGTTCATGTGACTGCCAAGGGCATGTTGAAGGCATGTTGAGTGATAGACTTGTGAGTCCACTGGAGGACTTGGAATCACAGCTGGCTCCTGTGGAAGTCATACTACATGACCCAGGGAGTACTGACTTCTCCTGAAGTTAAGGCCCCATGACTAGGACAGTTCTTGTGAGAGTTCCCTGGTATTGCATGACAGGCCTATGACTTGACAGAAGATGGAGGTGGAGGAGCCCCTAGCCCAAGGAGAGGGACTCAGGGGACTGTTCCTCTCTACCCATAATACATGTGTACAATCTAGACAGCTTTGACATATGGGAGTGGTCGAAAGAGTTAAAGCAAAATGTGAGTGAAACAGTCCCACCATGGGTGTTATACCTATGGGAAAATGACAAAAAGAAAAGGCAAAATGCAATCTCAAACATCTAGTCCATCAGGAGCAAGACCAACTGACATTGAAATAGAGGACTTTAAAAGTCATTCATCAGAAAATTCAAAAGATAGCAAGTGAAGTAAAGAAACAAATCCATGAAGGTATAGAGGAAATCAAATTAGAAATAATGTCTCATGTAAAGAAATAACAGAAGTAACAACTGTAGTAAACAAGTTTCTCAACATAGCTAGAGAAGAAATAGTTAAAACAAAAAATACAGGAGCATGGTAAATTGAAATTGTGAATGAACAATATAGAAAACAAGCAGAATCCATGAAACATATGCAAAGAGATATCCAAGCAACAAAAAATATATATTGAAAGCTGGCAAAACCATTTAAATGAAGCTGCGGATAGAATTTCATAATTTGAGGACAGTATTGCAGGGAGTGATCATGAAAGTGTAGAACAAATAAAAATAGCAAAGCATCATGAAATGACAATCCAGCAGCTTCAACATGATGCAAAGTGAAGAAATGTAAGTCTAATAGACATCAGTGAAAATGCAGGAGTCAATGCAAATGACACAACTAAGCTATTCTCATAAATAATAACAGAAAAATTTCCAAATATGAGGAAAATTCTGATATACAAAATAGTGAGACACACAAAGTGCAAAACCGTCACAACAAACATAAGTCTATGGTCAAACATATCATAATTAAGATCCCAGACATGCAGCTTAAAAACAGAATACTAGAACTGTTAGAAAAAAGACACAACTCACCTGTCCAGGAAAGACTATGATTACTATTAAGGCAAACTTTTCAGCACAAACCTTCAGGTTAAGACGAGCTTGGAGTGAACAACTTCAAGCCCTAACAGAAAACAACTTTCAACCCAGACTGATGTACCAAGAAAAAGTGTCTTTCAAATTTAATGGAGAAACAAGATACTTCGATGGCAAAGAACAACTGAAGAAATTCATGTCCACCAAACCAACCCTAGAAGGATTACTGAAAGACATGCTACATAGAGATAAAAATGACCACAATCTCCAGAACAACAGAAAGAAATGACCAGGCTGCGCAAGAAATTGAACAAGGGAGAAAAGCAGGAAATCAACAACAGGAATACAACATGGGAAAGTCAAGCCAGTACATATTAGTGAAATCCATAAAGGTAAATGGGCATAACTCACCTATAAAAACAATCAGGTTGACAGAATGGATCAAGAAACAGGACCCCACAATATGCTATATACAACAAAGACATCTTACTCAAAATTCATAGATTAAAAGACAAAGGATGGAAAACAGTTTTCCATGAAACAGGAACCCAGAAAAAAGCAAGGTAGCTATTGTGTTTGTAGAAAATGTGAACTTTAAACCTAAAATGTTTAAAGGAGTTAAAGAAGGCCACTACATACATGTAAGTGAGAAACTGCAAGAGGAAGAATTAGAAATATATATGCACCAAATACAGGAGCGCCCAACTATATAAGGCAAATACTAATATACATGAAAAACCAAACACAAGTATATAATTGCAATAGGAGACTTTAACACCCCACTGTTAGAGATAGATCAATGAGACAAAAAGTCAGCAAAGAAATAACAGCACTGAATAATACCTGTGAGCAAATGGACTTGATGGATGGGTGTTTACAGTGTGTTCCACCTAACTGCATCATAATTTATATTATAATACACATTATTCTTAGTTGTTCATGGGACCTTCTCCAAAATAGGTCATATATTAACTGATACAGCATGCTTAACTAAATGCGAAAGGAACAAAATTATCCCATGCATAATATCAGACCATATCTCAATAAAATTGGAAATCAATGGCAAAAAAGTGCAAAGCCTTCATATACATAGGAATTAAATAACAACTTTCTGAATATCCAATGTGCTACAGATGGAATTAAAGGACAAGCAAAACAATACTTATAATACAATGAAAACACAGATACAACATACTGTAACCTATGGAACACAATGAAAGCAGTCCTCAGAGGGAAATATATAACAATAAATAGTCACATGAAGAAAATGGAATGAACACAAATAAATAACCTAATGCTACATCCCAAGTTTCTAGAAAAGGAGCAAGTCAAACCCAACACTGATAGCAGAGAGGAAATTGTAAAGATTAGAGCAGAAATTAATGCAATTGAAACTAAAACATGTTACAAAAATTAAGGAATCAGCTGGGGTGTTTTTTTGAGGGAATAAACAAAATTGACAATCCCCTGGCCAGCGTTATCATGAAAAAGAAAAAAAAAAAAACTAAAATCCACCCAATAATTACTGAAAGGAGGGAAATTACTACAGATTCCATGGAAATTCAAAAGATCATGAATAACTACTCTGAAAATCTCTATTCACATAGGGTGGAAAACACAGAGGAAATGGACAGATTTCTAACAACATGAACTATCAAAGCTCAATGAAGAAGATAAAACAATTTTGAATAACCCAGCATCAGCTACTGAAATTAAAAACAATTTAAAACTTACCAACAAACAAATGCCCAGGTTCTGATGAATTCATGGCTGAATTCCATACGAAGTTTAGAGAAGACCTAACTTCAATACTCCTTAACTCTTCAATGAAATTGAAAGAGAATCAGTCCTCTCTAACTTCATTCTTGGATGCAAGTATCACTCTGATAACAAAATCAGAAAAAGACCCAACCAATAAGGAGAACTAAAGGCCAGTCTCACTAATGAACATTCATGCAGAGATTCTCAATAAAATATTAGGAAATAGAATGCAGCAAATCAGCACGAAGATTATACACTATGACCAAGTGGGAAAACAGGAATGGTTCAAAATATGTCAATAAATGAAATACTCCAAATCAACAGAGCCAAAACTAAAAATCGCATGATCATCTCAAAAGACACAGAAAAAGCTGTTGATAAAGTCCAAAACCTGTGCATGATGAAAAGCCTACGGAAACTTGTAATAGATTGTATCTACCTCAATCTCATAAAGACAACTGATGACAAACCTATGGCCAACGTTATACTAAATGGACAAAAATTGAAAACCTTCACACTAAAATCAGGAAGAAGACAAATATGTCCAGTATCACAACTCTTATTCAATATAGTTCTGCAAATATTATTCAGAGCAATGAGACAAGAGGGTGAAGTCAGAGGAAGCAAAATAAGAAGTTAAATTATCATTACTTGCAGACAACAGTCCATACAGAAGACCCCAAAAACTCCATTAAAAAACTACTAAAGGTAATAAACAAATTCAGCAGTGTAGCTGGATACAAAATGAACACTCAAAAAAATCAATAGCATTCCTGTACACAAACGGCGTGAGAGAGAAATTATGGAAATATCACTTTTCATAATAGCATGTAAAGTAATGAAATATTTAGTAATCAACCTAGCCAAGAATATAAAAGGGTTGTGTGCTGAAAATTATACTATGCTAAAAATAGAGATTGAGAAGGATATTAGAAAATTGAGGGATATTCCTTGAGTGTGGTTAGGAACAACCAACACTGTGAAAATGGCCATACTCCCAAAACTGTTACACAGATTCAGTTCAATCCCAATCAAAATATCATTAACATACCTTGCAGATCGAGAGAAAATATTACCACAATTCATCTGGAAACAGAAGAAATGTAGAATAGCAAAGGCCATTTTGGGTAACAAAGGCAGGACAGGAGGGATCTCAATTCCTAACTTAAAACTATACTACAGAGTCACAGTAATAAAAATCAACATAGTACTGGCAGAGACCTGAGGATCAATGGAATAAATTAGAAGATTCAAACACTACCAGCCACCTTACATTTGACAAACAGGTTAAATATGTTCCGTAGAAGAAAGATAGCCTCCATAATAAATGATATTGGAAAAATCGGCTTTCCACATTCTGAACACTGAAACTACACTCATGTTTAGCACCATACACTAAACTAAAGTCCAAACAGATCAAGGATCTAAATATTAAAAAAGGAACACTAAATCAACTGAGAACAAGATAGGTAGAAATCTTGGGGACATTGGGGTTGGCAGAGAATTTGTGAATAAAATGCAAACCACATAGGAAATACTTCAAAGAATCAACAACTGGGATCTCATATTATTAAAACACTTTTCACTTCAAAATAAATCAACAACTAAGTGAAAAGTAAACTCACAAAATGGGAAAGAATTTTAGCAAACAACCACTCAGACAAGGACTTATATCCAGAACATAAAAAGAACTGAAAAACATCAAGCCCCCCATATTCGAAGACCATCTCCACAAATGGGCATCAAAAATAAACACACAGTTCTCAGACAAAGATATACAAATGGCAAATAAATATATGAAAAAATGTTCACCATTAATGATCATTTGAGAAAGGCACATTAAGACAGCGTTGAGATTTCCTCTCACTCCAGAAAGAATGGCTGCCATCAAGAAATCAACTGATAACAAATGTTTGTGAGCCTGCCTGGAAAAAGGAACATCAAGCATTACCCATGTTCCTGGGGTAAATCCCACTTGGTCATGGTGTATAATCTTCTTGATGATTTGGTGGGAGTGCAGACTGGTGCAACCACTGTGGAAATCAGTATTGAGATTCCTCAAAAAACTAGGATTTTGAAGTTCCATTCAATCCAGTTATTCCTTTCCTGGGTATTTTCACAGAAAATCTGAAAACTTCGTGTCACAGTGATATATGTGCACTCATGTTCATAGCAGCACAATATGTGATAGCTAAGTCATGAAAACAACCAAAATGGCCATCAGCTGCAGAGTGGATGAAAAATATATTTTTATACATTTTTACTACTACTCTGATATAGAAAAGGATGCTCTTGAGTTCTTTATAGGTAAATGGAGGCAACTTGAGAATATACTCATAAGTGAAATAAACAACACTCACAGTAGTAAATATCACATTTTGCCTATGGTGTAAAACATACTAAAAAATGACAAAGTAATATGATCCAAAAAGTATAATAGATATTGTAAAGGAGAAAGGAAACTGCTCTAAAGGATATAATGATATGTATAGTGTGTAAGATAGATGTCCATATTACTAAATTTCTGTTAATCATTGATAAGAATGATTTGCACTGTAAATGTTTGAGTGTTTAGCCACATTTTATGCTTTTTTTAACTTTAACAATTATTTTTAAGATGACAATATGTAATATATCAACTAGCCATTTTATGATGTTAATTTATTTGAGATCCGTGTGCTACCATTTTTATTGTTTCTTTTAACAAAAAAAAATTTTTTAAAGAAATGGATGTGGAGTTCTCTGCCCACCAGGCCTTGTAGCAAGACCTGCACATGCAGTGGAGAGAATCCTTGGGATCCACTTCACTCTGGGTGGCCATAAGCTGCACTGTAGTGGGATTAGTGGTATTATGCTTTACATTTCTTGTGGTTGTGGTCTTTGTGTGCATGAGTCCACCCTATGTGTCACTTACAATAAGCATATTTTCCCTGATCTTTGAGATGGTGGAATGTGGGAAACCACTTCACATTGTTTCAACCCCAAAGGCTTTGAGGACCTGTATGGACCTGACCAACTGAATGGCATATGCACAGCATGGACACAAGTCTATAAGCAGAACTTAGCATAGACAGCCATGGATGCGCTAAGGTTTGTGACAGTATGCAAGAATGTAATGCCTAATGATGGACGATATATTCAGGCTTGATAATAAACATGCTTATTTATTGCTGTTGCTAATGTTGGCTCTGTGTGGTTTCTTCTCCTTTTACCCACTAAAATATCCATTCACCACCCTATCTCAGAGAAAATCTCATACCACAGACACAGGGAACTTTAATACCCCACAAAACTAAAGCCTCTGCCCCCTGTTCCAAGGCACACATAACATCCTAAAGCCCAAATCTCTTTTGGGGTACAGCTTTAGAAAAGAGACCAAGTTTCAAGCCTGCACCTTGAAGATCAATTCCTAAGCCCTGTGACAAACATCTGCCTCACTTCCATCCCTCCTCTGTATGCACAGAGCATTAAAGGTCTAAAATGTTCTGAACTTGACCTAGAATGCAGCTCCCCAAGCAACAGATGTGCAGCCTTCAAGAAGACTGGTCAGACAATGGGCTCAGATGAGTCAATCCCCAGGCTGAAGGCCAAGGACAGTGTTATCTGTAGACCCCACTGTCACACAGTGGAGTTACTTACCAGAATATCTTAGCCTCCCTTGATTCCTGAACCCATGGGGACTCACTTTTCCTGTGGTTCATAGTGTGTTAAAACCAGGCACAGTATTAATGTGTGATAGGGAGAACCCATGCCCATCACAACCCCTATTGAAAAAAGGTCCTCATGTACTCTGTAAGGCACCTGTTCTTATCATGTCACATATAAAATTATGTTGGTAAAATGAATGTTGAATGCCCTGCTAGCCATCTGCACCAAGCCAGCTTGGCAGCAGTTCAGCCTTCAAACCTCCATTGGGCAGGCAGGGGAGGAAAGTAGAGGAAGACAAGGGGCTTTCTCGGCCAAGACAGAAAATATAGAAGGACAAGAGGCACGTCCAGCTGTAAGTGTTACACCCACTTCTGAGCCTGTATCCTGAGGCCAGAGTTGAGACAGCTATTTTGATCACTTTGCAAGAAATCAGGAGTCTGAGCAGAGCTAAAGGCTAGACTTGGGAGCCCAACTGAGGGATCCTCCAGAAGATTTGCCTGCATTTTGTTTTCACTTTCTGTTCCATGACTTAGTCTTCACCATCTGTTGGCAGTGTGGGTTCACGTGTCTTCCCAAGTGAGCTGCTTCTGGGGATCTTGGGTAGTCAGCACACAGTGAGATCTCTATGTGTGTCTGATAGGTTTTGCATAGAGCAAAGTATAAAAGTGCAGTTCCCATGATAGTAAGGTTGGCCCCAAAATTCCATTAGTGAGGTCTTAGTTTGAGGGCAGCTGATGCTTTGATCTTCAGGTTTGCATGTGCATAAAGGACTCAGTGCTGGCCAGGTAGAGTGTGTCCTTCCTGCATGAGGCTTTTCATCAGTTGTGCTTTTATTCCCACATATCAGAAGTGGATTTTCTTGCTGTGTGTTTTGCTTATAAATTATCATATTTTTATTACTACATATTTACAGTGTGTACTGATTATGTTTTTGATAGGTCCATGGCACATGTGATGCATAGAATGGAAGTTAGGCCCTACCTTGTGCACAATGGTGCAGTCCATCAATTCAGGACTGTTCTCAATGTTGCGGGCATTGAGAACCTAGCTCAGGGCCAAGTCATTGCCAGCACAAAGTACTGCTTTGTCTGAATTGTTCTTTCTTTATGATCCCTGCAGTGGGTATGATGCAATATTTGGAAGCTTAGTCCAGTCCTAACCCTAACTCTAACTGGAACCCTAAATCTAACTAACCCTAAAAAGTCACTACCAGCATTCTCTGGGCAAAGAAAACTTGATGGCATTGATGTGGGAAATGTAACATAAGTTAATTATAAGGACATAAGATCACGGGTGGCTGGGGTGAAGCAGCAGGGGAAAGTAAAAAAAAAAGCATTGTGTAAAAATTTGAAGAACATTCTGGAATTGGACAGTGGGGAAATCTGCACAACATTGAGAATACACTAAATGCCAGCAAGCGGATTACTTAAAACTTCATTAAAATGTTAAATTTTATTTATTTTGTTCTGTCACTAACAAATCTCTGAGAAATAACAGTAGTCATGAATACAATGATAAATAAAACGGGAAGAGAGGGGAATGGCAGGTGTGTGTCAAGAGCTGCCCACAGGTAGAACTCAAGAGATGACTCCTGCTGTGGAGCACCCAGGAGGTCCAGCTCTGCAGCTGATGGACAAGGGAATCCAGGTGCTGGCTCTTGCTGTGGGGCCAGAGCTGGTGAGAGAGCCACAGGTGGAGCTGGCACAAGGTCAGGAGGTGCAACTTATGCATGGACTGAAACTGGCCCTGTAATTTCAGGAAGAGAAAATATCACCAACTGCCCATGGATTTCTTGGGGCAAAACCTTCCCACTGCCTGTCAGAGGCAGCTGTGTGCACCAGCTCAGCCCTAGCAAAGCCTCCCACACTACATCCCCACATTGACTGCTGAGGATCTCATGCTCCTGGGTCACACAGCATTTGAGCACTTTGCTGAGTTCCAAGGCATATCCACTGCCCACAAGCCCATAAACTCTGGGAGGTTCAGGATTCTCTAGCTGTTCCTAAAGAAGCTTAGCCTGGGGATCTACATGGAAGTACAGTTCCAATCAAGAGTCAAGCACAGAAGATGTGGAGCTGGGGCAGAAGGGAGCCAGCTGAGTGAGAGGCCTGATATAACTGGGCAACTTATCTGTGGGATGGGTGTAGGCCTTTTGCCCAGTCTATGCAGCATCCAGCCAAGGCCTCTCCCACCCACAGTGGGGCACTTTGGGCCCAAGGAGCCCTTAGAGGCTGAAAGAAGTCTTTGTGAGAGGGAGACCTTGCATAGTTGTATCACACTTGAACTTTCTGACACGTCTCCTTGACCCTCCCCAGTGCAGTTAGCTTGATGAAAGGAGTGACTGATATATGCTATATCATTGCACTCAATGGATCAGGGCTACTGCTCCATGAATATGTGAGAAGTGAGAGGTCAGTCGGTATCTGTCTTGCCTCTCTGCTGTCTCTAGCTTAGGCAGTGATTCCCACTTATGCATGGTCTGTACCCACAACGAGAGAGGCCTGGGGTCCAGAAAAATGGCTTTTAGGTGAGCAATATCTGTTCTGCTGAAAATGGTGACTCTGTGGCCTCCAAAGAACATTGTAACTCAAAAGGCCAGGAGTTGCATCTGCTCTGCTTACAAGGTCATAGACAATACCCAGAAATGAGTCTGCACACAGTGTGTCTTCATATGTATTTGTAGCATAATTAAACCTGTTTGCTCTTCCATGATATCTGACAGTCATGGATTCTTTGCTCTACTCAGGGTATCCTGTGTTGAACAAACCCTGAGGCCCATATAGTGACTCTCCAATCTCCTTTCCAAAGAATAGAAAGCTTTCCCCAAGTGTTGGTCAGTAAAGGGGATGGAAGATCATTCATGGGAATCAGCACAGGCTTTACTGTACGTCTTCATAGGGCCAAGGCCACAGCTAACCACTTTGCACAGAGCCCCCATTTCATCCTCAGTGATCCTGAGTTCTCAATTTACTCAGCACCTCATCATTCAGCATTGTAAACTGGGGTTGAGTGATCAACTTGCACATGTCCAGGACCTGAATCTGCAGGTGGCCAAGTCTTGCTGGGCTGCTAAGGTAACAACGCACCTTCTCAGCTTTGGTGCCTGTGGGGTTGAGATGTCAGCCATGGAGGAAGCCAGAGAGGAATGGCCAGAGCTGGGGCAGCTGTCCAGGAAGGCTAAGTCCAGAGTCTCCTTCAGGCTGTGAGGTCCATCTGCCTGCACCTGGCTTGCTGTACGGACATCTGCTGGGCTCTCTGCTGGCTGACTTCTGATCTGTGATGAGACAGTGGGGAGACATGGAATTGGTGTCGTGCACATGACTTCTCAGAAGGGTTGGAGCTGAAGGAAAGCCCACACTCTAAATATCCCACAGAGGCTTGTGCTACAGGGCTCACTAAGGAATACTACCATGCTCACATCACCTGGACAGAGGAGAGGCAGAAAAGAAGTCTATGCATTAACAAAACCTATGAGTCTTATGACGGCCGCCAATTTTAGAGTTGAGAAAATGGAGGATCATTCTAGATGTCCAGATCCATTAATGAGGCCCCACAGAATGTTCCCCAGTTTCCTGATAGAATGTCCACAGGAAGAAATTAAGCTACTCTTCCATAGCCATGGAAGGTGAGCAGCTGTGTTCACTGTTCTTTTCTTGTGCTCATTTAGCCCTGAGGCTCCTATGATAGGAAATGCGGTGCCTGAAAAATTCCTGTAAGACAAGTGCCTGAGAAATGGACAGAGTGGACTGACATTTGAGGTGAGCACATGTGTGGTGGTTCGATGATGTGTAATAGCTGGAGATAGGGTGGAGAGACAGCCAGCTAATGGTCCATGGACCCCAGGCCTAGTGCTGAATATGAGACACAATGGCAGAATTCAATCATGCCAAGAAATGAAGTGACTTTGTGTTTGTGTCCCATTTCCCCTTCTCAACCAATGTGTGTACAAAGACCTTGCCTGTGACAAGGTAGACGCTGAGTAGAGAGCATATGGTATTTGAGCACTTGGAGTCTAGATTCCTTGAGAGCAGACCACAGGGGCAGTGTTTTACAAGTCCTGGATGGATGTGCTTAAAGGGTTAATCTGACCCTAAATTCCCCTCAGTACTCTATGGTCCACTATACAGTCCCTTCTGCTGACAAACCCTGCACCAGAGCAGATATCTATTGTTATTGTGGGTACCATGTCTGGAGGAGGGACCTGTCACACAGGGCCCAGCATCCAGCTCCATGCCCATGTCCTGTGTACAGCTCTGTTGGGCCAGAGCCCCAAAGCCTGGAGAAAGCCTGAGGCTCTGAGAAACCACAGGATTTACTTTGTTAAACAACATAAACTTATGTTCCTGAAAGACAAAAAGCACTATCCCAGACTTCTACCCAGGAGGACAGGAGATCACTCTGGAGGCTGTGGATAAAACATGGTCGTTGCCCTTCTCCTCCTGCCAGCCCTGTCCTAGATGGGAATGTCAACATGACAGTGGCCCAGGCTCAGTTTCCCTGTCCCTGCCCAGGAGCATCTGCCCTCAGTGCCTGTCCTCAGACCCCCTCACAATGATGACCTAGGGAGGGAATTGTTCGTGCAGACTTACAGTGGTGGCCAGGTCTATATAGCCTTGTCCTGGAGTCTGTGTCTCTGAGTGGCTGGTGGCAGAGCCTAGGGACATCTGGCCTAGGCTCCCTCTTCTGTCTGGGTGCCTGGGGACTGGGCCTGGTGAATCCTGTCCTGTGCTGCCTTTGATGGTTGCGCAGTTCCCGGAGAGCATCCTGAAATATCTTGGCTGAAAGAACCATCCTCTCACTTGTTCCCAGGAAGTTTTCCCATGGCGGGTCCTGAGGCTTGGGTTTTTAGGCCTGGGAAAGCAGCATAACATATTGACTGATCACTCTCTCTAGCCAAGTGCCTGTGAAGTTCAACTATCACCAGACCAAGGTGCTTGGTGACCAGAGCCTTCAGAGTTCTGTTTAGATCTGTTGCCAAGCAAATGAGGTCATACGCTAGGGTCCATAGCTGGACTGCCACCTCTAATGCCCAATTTATTTTTACAAATCTGTTCTCCTTAGAAACAGCAGGTGAAAAACTGGAAAACTGAGTGTGGTTTTACACTTTGCTGAACTTTGAAAATTTAAATGCAGCAAAATTGTAGATGCTTCAGTTGTGGCAGGCATGGTGCCAAGCACACAATTCCATCCAAAGGGTCCCTTGTCTCTGAAGATGAGGTGTTCAGTGTCTTCACTTACAGATATGTCACATTTTCAGGTGACTTGCTTTCCTGGGCATGTGTTAGTTTCATTTCAATTCCATTAGGGAGCATGGAGATGTTCCCAGATTGCCCATAATATTTTTCCTTGAAGGATGTAAATGTTTCATGTTAAAACTTCCACATGTCCAGGGGAGGAGGATTCCTAGCAAGTCTTGCTCTCACATGCCTATGAATGATTACTTATGAATCCTTGGATGTTTACCTCAGCCACACACTGTAGTGCTCCATACTCTGACAGCCTGTGAGGGGGGACAGCAAGTGGTGATAGCAAGGGAAGGCTTTGCAAGGCCATGAACATCATTGCCCCGTGTGGATGAAGGCCACATGCGTGTCACTCCTGGGGAACTTGTCTCCTAGCAGCTTCTATCACTTCCTGTCTTCCCATCCCAAACAAAGCATGAGCTTTGTGTCCCTCCTGGGTAGTTTGCCTTTCCTGTAGGTGATGGTGCTGAGCCTGTTTAGTGGCAATGCTCTTTGCTTGGTATACTTCAAGCAGTGTCTCCGTGCTGGGATCCTCCTGTGCTGTCACCATCTGCTATTATGGGGCTGAACCAAACAACTGCGACTTGTTCATGCATGTGTCACCTATGTGCTGATGGGGACTTGTTCTGTTTATGGCTTGATTCTTGAAAGCAGGATACCACAGCCATTTTTATTCATGTTCTTGTGTGTATATACACTTTTATTTCAAAGAATAGTGCTTGAATGTGAAATTAGTGGATCATATTTCTGTTGTATGGCTACCTTAGAAATTCTTAAAGTATCTTTGGAAGCAGTTGATTCAAGCAGAGTTAAGTGGTTGGTTTTTGTTTTGTTTTGTTTTATTATGCTATACTATGCCATGCTATGCTATGTTCCACTATGTTATGTGTTGGTTAGGATTTTGAAACTCCTTCAGCATGTTTTCAGTGCTTTCTGATTTGACTTTGAATAATCAAGCTGAGAATATATAAGAATATAACATAATCTGACTAATTTTGTTTTGGAGAAAATTTAAAAAGGAAAACCCAGTCAGGGATGTTGGTGCACACCTATCATTCCAGTACTTATAAGGTTGAGGCAGGGGGATTGTAGTGAGTTTGAGGTCATCCTGGGCTACAAGATAAGATGAAGACCAGCCTGAAATGCATAGCAAAACCCTTTCTAAAAACAAAATGAAAGAAAGAAAGATGAAATAATATAAAAATGAAAAGTCAAAAGTCACCTGTCAATTGAGAAATCAAATCTTTGTGAGGTTTTCTTGAATATGTGTTTTAGTCAACACAACTAACATAAGATTTACCATCATGTAGGCATTGATGTTTTGCCTGGTGTTTGCACTGTTTTAATTTTTTAAAGTTTTTACTGAAATGAGTGCAGATATGCTACTGAATATACCCTCTTAGGATATGAGTAGCTCAGTATGAAGAAAATTTGATCATTCTTATTTTTTCTGTCCTAAATTTATATTTTGAACAAGAATTTGATCAAGAGATTACTATGTTTTTTGAAATAATAATAAGAATCTTATAAAGATACTCTTTTTGAGTGTATAAAATGGTAAAAATGATTATAGATTAATAGTGGTTAACGTACCTTGCACTGGGATTTCTGGAATTTCTAAAGGATGGATATTTTCACACATTTGTAAAATTATTTACAAATTTTAACACACGGTCTCATTAATTTTCTAAGTTTCCCAGGCTAGGCTTAAATCTTTCTTCATCCTTCCTCACCCTCCCAGAGTGCTGGGATTACAGGTGTACATTATCCTGCATTGGCAATTGATAGCAATGTTGCGTATTCTTGGAATAAAATGTTTAGCTTTGGTTTTTAGACATTTTGCAGAAAGAGTCCATCTACTTGAGCTATCTCCTACCTTTCTAGCCTGCTATTTCTTTCACAGAATAAGACTAAAAATCCCATTAACACTGTTTTAGATTCTCTCATTTTTAACTGTGGACAGCATATGCTTTGGATTGCCTTCTGCACTGGGACTGAGGCTTGCTGTCCTTGAAGCACATTCTCTTTTTATTTGATCCCTCCTGGAATTTGATTATTGTTTGAATTCAGACCCCCAGAAAGGTGTGAAAGTTAAAGCTACTTGGGGCACACTGCCCTCCAGAAGGCCAGGCCAGTGTAAAACATTATTTTCCCTGCAGTCCTACTTCCCAAGGGTTTGTTTTGGTTTTTGGATATTGATTTTTGTTTCCAATTTTTGCTCTGTTCATCAGTGTGTCTGTCCTTGATGTCTGTGGGTCAGTGACATCAAAGGAAACCACACATCCATTAAGGGTCATATTTCATTTTACTTAGAGATGCAGCCATTTTCTTTGGTATCCTCAAACTAACCCTACAGTGTATATTCTTGTGAGTAACTACTTTCAGTTATTTAGTCTTTTAAGTAAAATATTCTCATCATGCTGCTTCTACTGAAGGAAACTGTAGCAGTCATGAGCCCGTCTCTTATTTCAGGCTCCATACCTTGACCAGCCTGCAGTGTCCCCATTTTCTCAACTGCTCCACAGCTGTGAACAGGGTGTCAAAAAATTGTCCCTGAATTCACTCATCTCTTCTGTCCCATTTATCATCTCCTATCTACTATTGAAAATATGTTAAAATATGCACAACACAAAATCCACTAATTTTGTCAGTGAGTTAAGAACATTTACCTTGTGCAATTATCAGCACCGTCCTGCTCCAAAACTGTTTCTGAACAGAAACTGTGAACCCTCCCAACAATAGCATCATTTTGCTACCTTCAACTCCTAGAAATACCATTATACTGTCTGTCTCCATGAAATGGACTCTTCTGGGCCATGATGTATTTGGAATCATATAACATTTCATTTTCCCTCTGTTTTATTTCCCTTAACATAATATTGCAGGATATATACATAGCATCTTTTGTTCATCCACCATTTGGGGTTTTTTCCCCATGTTTTGGCTCTTAGGAATAATCCTATTGTGAACATGGGAATGCATATATCTGCTTGAGCTCCTGATTTCTGTTAAGCTGTATAAACATATTTAGAATTGTTGAATCATAGAACTATTCTATAGAATTTGGAGAGGAAGGCTATGTTTTTCTCTACAGCAGTCAGTCCATTTTACAACCCTATCAACAGGACATGTGGTTTGGGTTTCTCACTGAGATCCTCTTGGCCAGGGAACAGTCACGGAATCTAATCAAGCTGCTGTCCCTGATCCTTGGTCTGCAGAGCCTCAGACTACACTCCACGTGATGGGTTTGTGTGGCACATGAGGCAGTAGAAACAAAGAGGGACTGGATCCAAGCCACACCCAATTTAGGGTCTGTTCTGCAGTGATGTGAACTCTTTAGAGACTGTCCCCTTCTACACCATGGAAACCAGTAGCCTAGTGACCCACACCTTGCAGCTCCCCACTCCCCAATGAAGCCCAGATGCTACACAAAGCTGACCCTTTTCAGGGTGAATGTGTGGATGCTCCACTTTCTGTGTTTTAGGGGAAAGAGGTAGATGAATCAGCTGTTGCTCCTACAAGTTCAGCAGAACTCTGATTGGCTGTGTCCCAAACTTAGTTGCTGACTCTCACAGTTTCCAGTGCACTGATGTTCAGGCTGGGGTCTGCCTTGTGTGAGCTGAAAAATCAGACCCTGTTTGAATGCCCTGTCCATGCCTGGGACCCCAGTGAGTGCCAGAGGCCATGCAGGAGACCTGGGCATGGAATCCTCACCCTTCAGGTCTCCTGGATCTGTTAGAGGAAACCTTTTAGAGAACAAGGGCCCATGCTGCAAGCCAAAACACAATTATTCATTGCACTGCCTACACTGCAACTAGATCTGAATACTGAACTGAAGTTTTAGTTTAGAAAAAACTGCTCATCCATTGACATACTTTGCTGGAGAGAAAAACACAATCACAAAGCTTTCAATGATACAACCCTTTATTGAAAGTGATGGTTTGCATTTGGTATGCTTTCACACAATTAATGTTATCTTGGCTGTTGCATGCACACTGATAGTTGGTCAAAGGTTGGCTCATACTGCATTCGTTTCAGAGCAACACATGCAACACTCAAGTCATCTGTTGATCTGTTTCATGTATCAGATTTAATATAATTCAAAGCTGAAAACAGTGGCCCAAAATCATAAGATGATCCACAGTAACAAATGCAGTCCCCAGTGTTTTCATTGACTTAATGGTTTTTTGTCTTTTTGAGACAGAGTCTCACTATGCAGTTCAAGATGGCAACCAACCTGTGAGTAGAAGAGACCAGCCAGGAGAAGGAACAAATGAAGGTAAGAAACACGGAGCCATGAGAAGAAAGACATCTACAACTACATGAAGCAGGTCATAATGTAATGGCTTTGTGAATGAGTCAGTGTGTAAATCTCGCAAACATAACGATAAATGAAAAAGTCAGACCCTCAAAAAACACAAACTGTAAAAGCACATATATGGATATAAATGAGCATGCATATGTATAACTGATAAAAACAGGACAAACTAAACACTGGATAGTATTTATCTTGGGGGAGGAGAGGAGAAGCAGCCAGCAAAGAGCATAAAAGGTGAATGTTCATTTCATTTATGAAAACTCATTGAATTCAACATTTTCCTTTATTATTCTTGTTACCAAAGCTTCACTTTCCTTGCTGCCTTCCTACAAAACTTGTCAAAGTTGACTCGCTGCTCCGCCGCCACCTCCTGGCCATTCAGTAAACTACAATGCTGCACTAGAGAGGGCTCCTGGTGCAGTTGGGCTGAGTGAGAGGGATGCTGGTTAATACTTTTTGCAGAACACAAAGCCAGCCAACCAACCAAGCCCTGTCACTGTGCAAACATCACTTTAGGGACCTTGTGCAAACAGCGTCTCTCTGACCCAAACCCGCATGTGCACACAAATGGAGTGGGACAAAGTCATCAACCTAATCACCTTCCTCTGGTTGCCATCTCTCTTACGTACCCCAGATCTCACCTACTACTGTAGTTTAGAGTCATCAGTACGATAAGATGTCTTTCTCACATGCTATATCATATAAAACCCTTCATCCTTGATAAAAGAAATGTATTTGATATACCATGAGGTTAGCAATAATTAATTTCAATGCCATATAAAAACTTTGTGTACATTTACTTAGATTTTACACTTTAGGCAAAATTTAGATTTTTTAACAGACATCTGTAGAAATCTAATAAATTTAGGATAGAGCATTAACGACCATATATCTATATCTATATCTATATCTATCTATCTATCTATCTATATATATATATATAGTTATTAACCAATACAATTATATCTTATTTATGCAATAACAAAATGCTTATTTAATAAATTCCTGTAGATGTAGATCAAACTTTAAGTCCCATGACCAACTTTACAGAGATGTTGAAATATTTTACTGCTGTTTAACCTTTAGTTGTACACTGTGTGATATAGAGCACTTGTTATTTTTGTATGCTCTAAAAATATGCAGTCTTAACTCTGCACCTGAGATTCTCCTGAACTCAACAAAAATTGTCCTGGGACGGGGACAGTACAACCAACCATGGAAGCAGTAGGCAGCTACACCCAGGGCTTTTCTTGACTTAGTTCATTCAGGAAGTTGCCACAGTCTTCTGTGCCACCACTTTGGGCCCCGTTTGTGTTGTCAAGAAGTTTTTCACAATACAGGGACCTTCCTGAAAGAGGCAGGTTCCACTGTGAGGGGTTCACCAGTGGAGGACAGAGAACTCCACATGCACCTAGGAAAATTAGGGATGTACAGCTGCAGGCCAAGGTCAGGTCAGGGAGCTGACAACACTAAGAGTGAGCAGCAGATGGAAGGGAGCTGTTTCCTGACAGCCTAATGGGATGCTTGCAGAGGGCAAGCCAGGCAGAACAGGTGTGAGCTGCGTGATGGTGGAGGATGAGGAGCCAATCGGATGTTAAGGGTGATCAGACATCAGGGATGAGGCTTGTGGACAACTGCCTTAGCAGGACACTTGCTAAAACTGGATAATGCAGATATGAACATAGAAGCCAAAAATGAACCGAGAGTGAGAAATATGAAATAAATATAGGTGAAAAGTTAAAACAACACTGAGATTCCACCTCACCCTGAAAAGAATGTTTATGTCAAGAAATCAACCAATAAGAAATGCTAGAGGTGTTGTGGGCAAAAAGGAAGCTTCTCCACTGCTGGTGGGGCCATAGACTGGTGCATCCACTGTGGAAATCAGTGTGGAGATTCCTCAAAAAACTCGGATTGCTGGTCCCATTTGACCCAGATATGGATAACAGATTAACTTAAACTAGATTAAGTTCTGGTCATCCCAGTGACTTTGTGCTATACTAGTCCATATGAGTGTTTGTTCTGGAGGAAGTTTTACAAATGCATTTTGTTTAAGGTAAAGAATGCAGAACCTGGAGTCTCAGTTGGAATGCTGCTGGGACAGCACAATTTGGTTTGTGAAGATGTGTCCAGAGGACTGGTAAATGTGAAGGCCATGTATAGCCAGAGATGGTTCCTGGGAAATCCCAGCTTCAGGATACAAATGTATCCAAAGTTACAATGTCTTTTTTTCCTTCCAAGAAACTCACTGAAAAAAAATCCACTGTCATCAAGATAAAATAAGGCCTTAAACTGGGACTTCTTTTGCCTTTTTCCTAGAAAATGGGCCATTGCCTGTTGCCTGTAACTTGAGCCCCTGCCTTCTATAGATTCACAAATTCCACAGATTTCCATCCCCCATAACACAGAAGCTCCCCAGCCAAGGACCATAATTGGCCTCATTCTCTGAGCACCTGCACTCTGTTCTGACTGCCTGCATCTTTGAATCTGCTTACTAAATTTACCTGAGCCTCTCCTAGGGATACATAGCAATTCTCCTCCATGACAAGACTGTAACCTCTGCACCAGGCCCAGGATGAGTGGAGGTCCCCATCTCCTCTTTGTGGAGACTTCTCAGACACTATCAGGTGACCAGAGGATCCTGACTTGGGTTTGCGAAAGGAGAAAATAGTTGTGAGATAGGAATGCAAGTGACACATGTCACTACCCACTAGAAGCCTTAAGAGTCAGGGCTGTGAAAAACAATAAAACAAAATCAGGAAAGCTAAGACTTTCTGAGGCAAGTCAGGAAATGGCTACAGGACAGTATGCAAATCTGCTGAATGTGAAACTGAAAGATGTTCCCTAGACTTAGAGAACAAATGAATATCTTCACTCCTCTAACACCTCTCATGCAGGAACATCCTTGTTAAATAACAGTCAGATGCACGTGTGACTCAGGAGTCTGTGTAATCATGGAGCTGTCTCTGAAAATAACTCTGTGAATCCTCTACAACAAACTTCACTGCATTGTTTTATGGGGCTGCCTTGAGGGGGTGCACCTGAATTGCAATACGGTTTCCCATGTACCATTTCTTTAGACATCTATTTTTTGTAGTTGACATTGAATAATTAGAAAAAATTCTTTTTCCTCTGCTGTAAGAATTGCAGTGTCCCACTGAGGGGAAGGATGTACAGGCGACATGAGTTGGACACCAGTGTTGGCCCCTGGGTGATGCACACATGAGAAACGCTTCTTGTTTGTGTGTATGAGGCTTTCGATTGTAATTGTCCCTCAGATATCCTTGTGGTAGAGGCTTGGTCATCAGCCTGTGGCACCACTGGGAGGAAAGCATGCAAGCATGTAAACATAACAACATATACAGAGGCTGGACGATAAAGACACAACTCTCCCTGCCTGCTGCCTGCTGCTGCTGATGTACTGAGGTCTGCCTCCCTGCTGTCTTTGTGGACTTCACAAGCAATTTACCCCTTATCCTCCTCCTCTCTGATAGACGTAAAGGCAAGGGAGTAAAGCTCCCACCTGCAAGGAGCCAGTTCTGAGTAGCATACCCATAAGTGAGCCTTTATCTAGAAGTTGTTAATGGGTTTAGAAAAGAGATACCCTATGGAAGACTACCTACTTTTCATGGTTCAATCTATGTATTGTTGTGGGGAACCACTCAGACAGCTTCACAGTTCAGGGACATCTAAAGACAACTGAGAACATGGCCCTGCTTGTCTGCACAGGCGCACAGTGGGGTACAGTTATGTAACCATGACTCAGCACAGATGAACTCAAATGAACAAGTTAGAGCACTGCACAAGAATGCAAATATAAGGTAACAACCTGTGTAAGAATTATACATCAAGAACAGTGGTTTTCTGCCCTGTTCCACTCTGCCTACCACTGTTGCTGATGTCTTCAACATGTACATTCTCTAATTTTGTGACCTCACCCAACAAAATCTTCATTGAGTCCTCAAAACAGGCCAACAAGTGTTCACACAGTGCCCGTGCACAGCCCATGTACCCTTCAGCCAATGTCCTGCATGATCATTCTCTTGACAGGTCCCAGGAAACTGCAGGACAGTCAGCAGATGTTTGTGTAAGGTCCCTGGAAGGCCACAAGTCAGCAGGCTCCAATTTGGACTTCCTAACTCCATTTTGGGGCTGCTGTCCTTAACGCCTGGTAGAATTCTAATTCCTATTTCACTGATTCCTGTTACAGTGATGTAAACATAAATTAGTCACCCTGGAACCACATCTACAATAAATCATTAACAAGAAAAGGGAGGCTAAAAAATGTACCAAAGATAGTTACTTCTCTACATAGAAAAAGAGCCGATTTTGCTAATTTTTTCTCGTTGTTTGTTGTACTTTTTGAAATATGTAAATATTACCATAATTACCAAAATAATGATTGAGAGACAAACAGAAAAAGAAAAATTAGAGGATTCAATGATGAAACTTCAAAGCTCCCCACCATGGTGACCTGATTTAGGCCTCTGATGACTCTTACTGCAGGACCACCCACTGTCCTCTTGTTTTCCTTAGGGAAACAAGAGCCTTCTTCTTCATCCTTGATGGCCAAAGATGCAAGGCTGAAGGAGATGTTGCAAAACAGTTTCCTCTGGCCACCTCTAACTCATGAACACCATGGAAATGCTGTTTCTCACCTCCAGTCTCTATACTGCTGCTAACATAAGTGATCATTTGTAAGTGAGAAAACTAAGTGTGGAAAAGTGACCAGATCTGTTCAAGGTCATTTCTACAATAGGAGAGTCAGCATGCAGACCCTGTTCCTGGTGTCTGGCAGCTACCTCCCTGCCATATGAAGGCAGGGGATCTTTTTGCTATAGTACATGGCTTGGGGCGAGGGGACCTTCTATCATTTAGCTTCTTAGCCTTGGGCCTCTTGATTCATGTTCCACATGCAAGTGTCTGAGCCTTGAATATGGCCAATGATGTTTTCCCAGCAATCACTGCACTCCTATTACCTGCAACGCCCCAGGTGCATGGGATTAGCAAGGGATTAATCAATGTATGCATTAGCATGTAACTGCCCACATGCTTTAAAATTTGTTCCATCTCTTTTCCTTTTTACATATTATAATTATTGACACATACTAGTTGTATAGAGTAAGGGGATTCATTATGATATTTTCATATATACATATAATGTGTATTGGTCAAGTTTTTCAACCCCTCTCTTATCTTCTCACTCTCTCCTAACTCTCCTCCCAGGCCTGTATAGCCCCTCTTCTACTTTACTTTTTAGTTTTCACATATGAGAGAAAACATGCAATATTTGTCTGTCTGAATTATTTTGTTTAACATGATATCCTCCACTTCCCTGAATTTTTCTGCATATGACTGGATTTCATTCTTTTTTATGGTTGAATAAGGTATGTGTGTGTGTGTGTGTGTGTCTGTATGTGTGTGTGTGTGCACCTGCATGTGTGCATGTGTGCACATGTGCATGCCACGTTTGCTTTGCCCATTCTCTTGCTGACACATACCTAGACTGATTGCTTGTCTTGGTTATTGTGAATAGTGCCTCTCTTGCTCCTATCTTGCTCATTAGCCATTGTTGTATAACAAAGCATTCCCAAACTCAGTGCCTTATTGCAAACTTTTATAATAGGCACTCAATTTTCTGGTTTTACTAGGCTCAGTTGAGTAGATTACAGTGTCCTGTCAAATAACTTCAGTCAGCTTGGGGCTAAAACTGCAGTACATTCCCATGGCCTAAATTCCAGCAATAAGAAAGGGAGGACTGGAATGTATCTTGAGGGTAGAGCACTTGCCTAGCATGCAGGAGGTCCTGAATTCCATGCCCAGCATGAGATTGTATAGCAGCTTACAATTGATTTTTAAGACCATAGGGAGAATGGAACATGGATAGAGCAGCATTATTTGCTATCATAAAGCAAAAGAAATGACAAGCTTAGTGCCTACAGAGAGGAAAACTGATGAGACCTCATTTCACTGCAGAGCCTTGGAAGCAGTGAAATTCTGTGTGATACAAATCTATAATTGTGTGCTACTGCTGGTTTTCTTTCTGTCAACAAGAGCACACCATTGTTGTGTCAGGCATTGAGTTGGGTATTGAGAAACACTGATTACCAGTTGTGTGAGTTACTTTTCATTGGTTGTTGAGACAAAATTCCTGACACCCAACATGCAAGAAGGAAAGGTTTATTTCTTACAGGTCAGAGGTTTCAATCAATACTCAGTTGGCTCCAAGGCAAAGAGACATGGTTGAGGGGAAGCAGTTAATTGTGGCTGTAAACAGCAAGCATAAATAGCAAAAGAGAGAGACACGCCTTCTTCCCTCAGGTACACTGTATGCTGGCTCCACTCCTGGGCAGGTGTAGCACTCATACCACCAATCTCAGTGCCAGACAATGAACCCATCAGAAATACTGGATTTGTCCACATTCATTATTGCATGATGCTTGGGAGGGGCACTGACATAAACTATGACACCAGTAGAGGCAAAGAGACTGCTCTCATACTCTCAGCATGAAGCTTATGGTCTACTGTGGTAGGGGGATATTTATCAAATCACTATCCAAGTATAGGCTGAAAATTCCTAATCTGAAATCTGAAGTGTGAAATGTTTCAAAATCCAAAACTTTTGTGTACTGATGTAGTGCCAAATTGAGAAACTCCACAAAAAGAAATTTTGTTTCAAACACAAAATGTTATTTAATTAAGATTATTGGTACATTTTAGATGTAAATAATGGTCATGTTAATCATGGAAAATTTGTACCATACATGATATGAATCTTTTTTTTTCTCCATTCCTGTACATTCCCTTCAACTCCCTCCCCCTCCTTATTTATGGAAGGCTTCTTTCCTTCTTTTCTCATCATTTTTTTCATTTCCCTTCTTCCTTTCTCCCTCCTCCATCCATAATTCCCCATCTCATTAGAAAATGTTCAAATATCTATTTTACTTTAGTCCTTATCTACATTTTCAGTTTCCCACACCAGAGAAACAACACAATACACATGTTAACCACAAAATTAATACAAATATTGTATAAAATTATCTTCAGGCTCGGAGTATGAAGTATATATGAACTATAAATAAATTTCATGTTTAGACTTGGGTCACATCCTAAAGACAACTTATTATGCCTATGCAAGTTCTCCAATAAATAAAAAAATCTAAAATTCAAAATACTTCTTGTCCCAATCCATTTGTATAAATGACACCTCAAGGAAGAAGTACAAGGGCTGATCAAAATATACACCTAGGATTCAAATTCTTTACATTTACTACAATAAGTGATACATACTCATTAATCCTCCTTAAGAAACACATTCTGAAAATAAATTAAATAAAATACACCTCGTTGTTTCAAACTCACTTGTCCATTTATTCTTGCAATTTTTGGAGCAGTTTGCAAGTCCTCTTTTGCGAGTGTCTTTACAAATTGAGATTTAAAAAAAATATAGTGAGTGCTGCTGCTGAGTGCCATCTAATGGAAAGAACGGCTCATATATACACTATGGTGTGCCCTTATCCACCTGATTCACCAGATCCGGACCCTGTGACTTCTGACTCTTCTACAAAATCAAAATGACCATGAAAAGTAAACAGTTTGAACTGCTTCAAACATTGAGGTAGCCACAACAGCAAAATTAAAGATCCTTATATGAGGGCTTCCAGAATTGATTTAGAAGAAAATGGCAAGAATGCTGGAATCAGTATAATCAAAGGAAGGAAGAACACGGTGTGGTGGTGTATACCTGTAAACTCAGCACTTGGGAGGCTGAGGCAGGAAAATCTGAGTTTGAGATTAGCTTGAGCAATACAGTGAGTTCAAGACCAGCCTGAACTCCATAGCAAAATCCTGTCTCAAAAAACCAAAAACAAACACAAAGAACAACTAGCTGATTGTTTTATCACAGTTTTGTGCTTGTGTGTGGATTGCTGACTCACTGAAGATGGAAGACCTTCCCTGTGTGTGGTGGGCAACCAATAGGCCTGCATCCTGCATGCAGTAAAAGGGAAAGGAGAAAGTCTGGCTTCTGCCTCTTCAGAAGTGTTCAAGTCCTTGCCATCACCTTAGGTGTCATTTCCAGGCTCCTAGCACAGATTCTTCTGCTTCCTATCAGAGTCTCTCCCAGGACCCTGCTGTGAGCTCCAGGCCTCAGGCTTGTGATGGACTTCCTAAGACTCCTTTGTAAATCCTTTGTCTGTCACACACACAAATTAAATCTGATCCTCTAGTGAACCCTGACACAAACTACCACTAGCCACCTGTGCAACCTCCCATGAACAATTTCATGCCTGACTCCTGTGAAAAATACAAAGCAGAACTGCAGTGGTGCTGTGCTAATTATGGGTTAGTTAACAGAGATGTTGGTGTTGGCCCCAATGGGTTAAAATTCTGTCCACTGCTTTTTTATTGGAAAATGTATTTAATGTTGGTGTCTAGGCTCACACAGCTATGAAAATGAAGATAATTCCTAACTCACACTCTTGTAAGAATTAACATATGTAAAGCGTCTCAAAGGAGCACTGGCCTGACACCTATAAGTGGTACATATGCTTATTAATATGTTATATTAACATGTAAATATACCTTTTTTTAATCAGTACCAGGGATCGAACTCACGACCGCCTACTTGCAAGGCAGGTGCTTATGTCTCTGAGCTAAATCCCCAGCCCACATATAAAGATACTTTTAAGATATAAAGAAATCAGATGATGGATACTGAAAGCACTCATTTCTCTGTAATAAAAGAATGGCAACAACACAAATAACAATTGTATCTGAGCAGTTGCTATATGCTAGGAACCATGGGAAGAGCTCTTCATTGGATCTTCACAGCAGTGCCAAGGGATGATGATTGCCATTCATAACGGTTTGTTTTTTAATGGGAAAAACCCCACAATGTTTCAAAGCGAAATAATAGGAGAATAACAATAGTGGAAATTGAGGCTCCTAGAAGAGAAACAGTGTGCCTAAGGTGTCAGGCCTGGGAAGATTTGAGTCCAGACATCCATAAATTCCAAGCCTCAGACTCAGTCCACTCTCTGCTTCCTGTCATAGCAGGCCTGGGGCTCAGAGTCTCCCACAAGCCTCCTCAGAGACCTGCAACCACACCTCGCTTCAGCCTGACCCACCCCCAGTGCCACGCCCCCTTCCTCATTCTCCCCCCCCACAGGAGGGCTACATACCTATTGGGTCCCAAATTTCTCGCCACGCCCCTTGCTCCCAAGTCGCTGACTCCCACCACTGACCTCAAGTGAAGATTACATTCCACCTGGCCCAACCTGTGTGTGCCTCGCCCACGGACTGTCCCTCGCCTTGCGCCTGCACATCCCACTCAGTCCCGCGCCAGCCCTGGCCTCGCCCTCACAGTGGATGCCTGTCTTGTGCACGGAGTCGCCATTTTGCCACTAGAGAAGCCCTCTGGAGACCTGAATGCTCTTTCTTCAGCAGCCTAGCCTGCGGCGGGGCAGGGGTTGGGGTCTGGGCCAGGTAGGCGGGCGGGAGCCGGCTGTGAGCGGCGGCGCGGCCCGGTGGCCCCGAGATTAGCAGGCGCAGGTTCCTCGGCGGGGAGTCCTGCCGGCGGGGTCGCGGGCCCAGGGCGGCGGGCATGGCTCTGGGGGTGACCCGGCCTCAGCCCGCAAGGCCCCTCTCTCCCTTCCCCCTTCCTCTCCTTCAGGGGTCCGCACAGCCAGGACTGGCGCGCATCCTGGAGTCGTTGGCCCCCGCCAGGCACTGCTGGGAGCCCGGCCCTGGTGTGGGACCTGCGGGAGGCAGCTCAGGTCTCACATGGCCTCTGCTGTTACTGAGCCTGGCTGTGCTGAGCGGGGGACATTTACCCCCAAAACGAAGATTTCATTTCACTCTGAGCTCCTCCCTGCAGAGACTGAAAGAGGCCCAAGGTATTACAGTAAGATAGCAGTTATTATTCTACCTGCACATGCTTTGGCTCAAGTCCCTTCCATTGATAAGGGGTTTCTGCTTCTTTTAATATTGGTGCCTCTTGGGTGTTTAGGTTTTGTGAGGAGACTGAATGCAGCATGGGGCTTTGACAACAAGGCAAAGTGTGATCAGTAGGGTTTAAAAATTTAAATCCACAAATAAAAATAATTCACCCACATAATTGAACCTTCCTACAAAATACACATCTTGTCCATATTCGGCTGTCTCTAATCATTACTACCCAGTTCTGCTCATATCATTTATATATTTGCATAGTGTTGAATATTTATATTATATGCATAGGTAGAAGTTTACTTAGTTATCCTGTTACTGACCATGTACAAAAGTCTAGTTCCTTTTAGAAAAATTGCATTGAGCATATATCATTTTTTCTTGGGATAAATTCCACAATTTGGAAATACTAATTCAGAGTTGTCTGTTCTTTCCCTGACACTTGACAT
Source organism: Cavia porcellus (assembly GCF_034190915.1). Taxonomy (NCBI): domain Eukaryota; kingdom Metazoa; phylum Chordata; class Mammalia; order Rodentia; family Caviidae; genus Cavia; species Cavia porcellus. The sequence continues at coordinate 1,884,403 of NW_026947517.1, forward strand.
GAACTGGTGCCTAAACAAGGCATGTTTACATCTTTCAAAATCTAGGTATTTGTCCAATTATCCTGGAAAATTTGGAGTTCAGAAAGATGTTGAGTCATTTTCTGTGCAGACTGAGAGACAGGCTACACAACCTACTGTTGGATTTTGTTTTTAAGTGATGTACCATATTCGTCTTTTTATTTTGATTGACTCTATTCTGTTTTGTTTCATTTGGCTTCATTCTCTTTAAAATAAAATTAAAAAAAAACATTTTCTTGCTGGGCATGGTGGTTCATGCATGTAATCCCAGCACTCTGGAGGGTTAGACAGGTGCATCAACAGGGAGTGCCAAGCTAGCCTGAAATAGTTGGTGAGTTCAAGGTCAGGCTGCAGTACATAGCAGGACCTTATCTCAGAACAAAATGAACAAACACTTTTTCTTCTTATTTTAATGTAGCACATGTAGATACTAATAAAGAAAATAAAAAAACTCTTATAAATAGATTGAAGATTTCATCCTATGCAGTTTATATGCTATGAAACTATAGTATATTTATATACTATAGTATACTTTATATAACTATATACTCTAAAACTGCATAGTACGAAACTAGTATGAAGTGTGCAGTTTTGTATTATGCAGTTTATATTCTATGTTTAGTGATCCTGGGGATTTCTGCATGAGCTATACGACTCTGCACTTTTAAAATTTGTTTTTATTTTTATTTTATTTTTTTTTTATTTTTGAGTCAGGGTCTAAATAATTCACTCAATTCCACAGGTTGGGTTTAAACTTGTGGTCCTCCCAGAGTGCTGGGAGTATAGGTACAGGCTATCCTTACTTAGAAATTCACAATAATTGTATATATTTATGGGATAAAAATGTGCCATTAATCTGTGGCTCCTTTGTAGAAAGAATCAATCTAGTTAATGTACCTACCACCTTACTAATCTACAAATGACTTCACAGTGACTAGGACTGCAAATCCCATTGGTTATCAGTTTTGAAAGCTGTACTTCTTATTAACTGTGGGCACCATAATGTTTAGTAGAGAATTCAAAATTTCTTCTCCACCGTGACTGAGATTTTGTATTCTTGGGTGAATATCCTCCTTTCACCATCCCTCGTGGAACTGATCATTTTTTAAAATCAGACTGCCAAAGAAAGGTGTGAAGGCCCAAGGTACTTGGGGCACATTGCTCTTCAGAAAGCCCAAGCCTTCACCTTGCTCCCAGTTTTTTGATTTTTTTGTTTGTTTGTTTTTTCCTTAACTGAATTCTAGGAATTGAATGCAGGGCTGTCTTAGTTACTTTATACTGTTTGCTGAGACAAAATACCTGATGCCGAAAGTTGGGAAAGGAAAGGTTTATTTCTTACAATTTTTGGAAGTTTCAGTCCATACTCAATTGGCTTTAAGGCAGGTGGCATGGCAGGGCCGAGGTTCATGGCTGCTGCAAACAGCAAGGAGGAAACGGGCAAAAGAGCAAGACAGGCCTTCTTTCTGCCATTACATCACATCCTGGCTCCACCCCTAGGTCAGTGCAGCACTCACACCCCCAGTCCAAGGGATAAACAATGAACCAGTCAAAAATGCGTAATAGAAACGCATGAGGCCTGGAGGCCACAGACATAAACTATGACAAGGGCCTTGCACTGAAGTAGACTAACTTCTGTTTTAAAATTCTTTTTTATTTTGAGCCAGGGTCACCAGAAGTAACTACAGTGCTGAGACACCATTCTTGAACATAGATTCTTACATGTCTATGTGTGGATGCACCTTGATGTCATGTTGGAAACCAATAGGAGGTGAAGTGGCTCTGAGCATGATTTAAATTTTACTAATTGGCTTTCTATGTTTAGCTGTCAATCTGTCCTAGGCCCAGGCCCCTTGCCTGGAGATGGGAGCTGATTCATAGTAAGTGAACCTCTGTGAATCACAGGTCCTGGCTGAGGCCTGTAGTGGCTTGTGAGGCCAGAGATCCCTGAAAAGGCAAGATAAGGCTACAGCTATGGACAGTCTGGCTCCAACACCAATTAACTAGGTAGAGACTGCAGATGCAAAGATTACTCCTGCAGTCTCACTTCTACCATGTCTTCATGATAAGACAGTGCTACTGAATTGACTTGATTCATTACTTGGAGATATCCTTGAAGTGACTCCCAAGGTCCTGCTCATTGCTTGTACTTTCCTCGGTTTCTCTGCCCTTTGTCCTTGGTCCTAATGTAAGTGGACTGACACAGAGAATCCTTTGTCTTTACCCTCAGAGTGGAGCCCTACAAATCATATAATTTCTCACGTTTTATTTAACCTCCACCATAAACTAGTTTGGGAGATCCGGGATCTAGGACAGAACCCCATAATGTCAGAGACAATTCATTTTGAAAACCGAGACCCTTATTCTCGCATCCATGTATTATTTCATGATCAGATTCCTTGGCTTCTTTTCCTGTGGACCCAGGGAGACCAATCTCAGCATCACCCCAGCTTTCCCTGCTTCCTGTGGCCCACACTGATGCCCATACCCTTTACATGAAAGATAGGGATGGTCCCATTTTCTTCCTGCTTCAAACATCCATGAATCAAACTCCTGAAAAGAAATCTTGCAAAATTGTGCAACTCTCTGTAAGTCATAAACCTCTGTAAGTCATAGCACCCTGATGGGAGCTACCAAATGAGGCTCTGCTCTGGCCCCTATGTTCTCCCCAGTGCTGTTCAGCACCTGCCTTAAAACCTGCTATCAGATGGAGACACAGCACATCTCAGGGATGTGTGCCTGCATGAAACAGCTTTGGAGGCTCAGTGTT